>NC_086097.1:244697076-245337985 GCF_963921235.1 Mobula hypostoma | reverse complement strand
TTGGGTGGGTTATGGGTTAAGGGTGAAAGATGAAATGTTCAAGGGGAACATGAGGGGAAATGTCTTCATTCAGAGGGTGGTGAGAGTGTGGAACGAGTTGCCTGCGTAAGTGGTGGATGCGGGGTCAATTTCAATATTTAAGAGAAATTTGGATCGGTAGATGGTTGAGAGGGCTATGGAGGGCTATGATGATCAAGGTGCAGGTGAATGGGACCAGATAGTTTAAATGGTTCGGTATGAACTAAATAGGCCAACAGACCTGAGTCTGTGCTGTACTTTTCTCTGACTCTGACCCTATCAGGCCAGGGTTAAATAAGTGGATTGCTGGGCAATGTGGCTCGTTGGGCTGGAAGTTCAACACTGTGTCTCTCAATAAATAATTAAAAGTTGATCCATCTGGGTAGCTGAGAATGATTGCACTTTGATCTTTCATTTTACACATAGTCTGCTGAAATGTTTGGAAATTCCTGTTTGACTGAAATGGAAAGCATAATCTACTTACATTTCTAGTTTGATGCATCTCAGATTCTGTTCCTGGAGTAGTCTGGCAATTCTGTGATGTTTCTCCTCTTGTTCATTCAGAAAATTTAAACTCATTTTAATAATATAATAGCTATTCCTCAATTCATGTACTTGCCCTATGTCTGCCCTGCACACATTTCAGTAGTAGATTTAGATTCATTTATTTATCACATCTACGTTGAAATATACCATAAAATGCTCCATTTGTGTTAGTAACCAATACAATGTAAGGGTGTTCTCCCTCATCCTTCAGAAAATAGCAATCTTGAATCCTCAGGTGTTGTCACACAATCTGGCACCAACATAGCATTTCGACAACGCTCAGCAGAACAACACAGAACACAACAAGCAACGAAACAACAACAGCAAAACAAGCCCTGTGCTTCCCTTAAACCCACCCGCACACTTGCATAGTCCTTTAACCTCAGGACAGGTCTCCAGGCTCCAGGCTTCGGCCATTGGACCTCAACTTCCAGATCTCTGATTGATGTTCAGGCTCTGATCTTCAGTACTGACCTTCCGGACGAGACCCCGAACTCCAGGCTCAAAACTACAGAGCATGTACATGGAATGGGTAATCATTAAAATGGGTGACAACCAACCTATTTTATATATTTCTTCATCTTTAGTTCTATTAGAAAAGAGGTGAGAATTTAAAACTATTTCTTACAAGTATGTTTTATGAGGTTAGGTGGAGTGAGCCAGGGTTTTTCTCTTTGGAGTGAAGGAAGATGAGAGGAGACTTGATAGAGGTGTACAAGATGATAAGAAGCATAGGTCATGAGCGTAGCCAGAGATTTTTCCCAGGGTGGTTATGGCAAACAGAAGGGGGCACATTTTTGAGGTGATTGGAGGAAAGTATAGAGGGGGGATATCAGAGGTTTTTTTTTATATAAACACAGAGAGCGGTGGGTATGTGGAATGTCCTGCCTGGCATGGTGGAAGAGTCAGATATATTAGGGACTCTTACATAGGCACATGGACGAGAGAAAAACAGTGGATTATGTAGGAGGGGAGGGTTAGATTTATGAAATCCAATGTGTTGAAAGCTTTCTTTACAACCTTAAAAACCTGTGCTGCCACTTTTAAGGGATTATGGATCTGTATTCCCAGATCACTTTGTTCTACCACAATCCTCAGTGCCCTATCGTTCACTGTGTAAGACCTACACTGGTTGGTCCTCTCAAAATGCAACACCTCACACTTGTCTGCACTAAATTCATCTGCCATTTTTCAGTCCATTTTTCCAGCTGCTCCAGATCCTGCTGCAAGCCAGGATAGTCTTCCTTGATGTCCACTACACCCTGGGTGTCACCCGCAGATATGGTGATCCAGTTAATCACATTATCATCCATATCATTGATATTGATGACAAACAATCATGGCCCAGCATCGATCTTTGTGATACTCCAGTAGTCACAGGCCTCCAGTCAGAGAGGCAACCAGCTACTACCGCTCTCTGGCTTCTCCCACAAAGCCAATGTCTAACCCAATTTGCTATCTCATCTTGACTGCTGAATGACTGAAATTTTTTGACCAACCTACCATGCGGGATCTTGTCAAATGCCTTGCTGAAGACAATATCCACTGCTTTTCCTTCATCAACTTTCCTTGCAACTTCCCTGAAAAACTCTAAGATTGATTAGACACAACATACCACACACACCATGATAAATATCCCTAATCAGTCCCTGTCTATCCAAGTACTTATATATCCATTCCCTTACAATACTTTCCAATAACTTTCCACTGTCATGTCAGGCTCACTGGCCTATAATTTTGTGGATTAATTTTAGAGCCTTTCTTAAACAACGGAACAACCTCAGCTATCCTCCAATCCTCCAGTACCTCAGCTGTCACTAAGGGTGATTTAAATGTCTCTGCTATGGCCCCTGCAATTTCTGCACTGTATTATCATCACAAAATGCAAAATAATGCCCTGTCTCATTCCCTAGTAGGGATTTAGTATCACACTAGAAGCACTTGAGACTGAGCAAAGTTGAAAAACTCTTTCCCATCCAGCCCTTTTACAGTATGGCAGTCTCAGTCAATATATGCAAACTTAAAATCACCTACTATTATAACTTTACACTTCTTGCAACAGTCTGCAACCATAACAAACTTTCTCCTCAAAATCCCGTGGACTGTTGAGTGGCCATACCTTTCTTATTCCACATTTCTACCCATAAATACTTGACGAGCTCTCCGGTCTGTCCTGTCTGAGCACTGTCATGATATTTTTGCTGACTAGTAATGTCACCCTTCCCTCTTTAATCCTTCCTGCTCTATCACATCTAAAACAATGGAACCCCAGGACATTGGGCTACCAGTCCTGCCCTTCCTTCAGCCAAGTCTCACTAATGGCTACAATGTCAGGTTTAGAGTTTGTAAAATGTGTTCAGGGAAGTTTTCTAAATCAATATATAGAGGGACCAACTAGAGGGGATGCAATATTGGATCTCCTGTTAGGTAACGAATTAGGGCAAGTGACAGAAGTCTGTGTAGGGGAGCACTTTGGTTCCAGTGATCATAACACCATTAGTTTCAATTTGATCATGGACAAGGATAGATCTGGTCCTAGGGTTGAGGTTCTGAACTGGAAGAAGGCCAAATTTGAAGAACTGAGAAAGGATCTAAAAAGCATGGATTGGGACAGGTTGTTCTCTGGCAAAGATGTGATTGGTAGGTGGGAAGCCTTCAAAGGGGAAATTTTGAGAGTGCAGAGTTTCTATGTTCCTGTCAGAATTAAAGGCAAATTGAATAGGAATAAGGAACCTTGGATCTCAAGGGATATTGCAACTCTGATAAAGAAGAAGAGAGAGTTGTATGAAATGTCTAGGAAACAGGGGTTAAATCAGGTGCTTGAGGAGTATAAGAAGTGCAAGAAAATACATAAGAAAGAAATCAGGAGGGCTAAAAGAAGACATGAGGTTGCCTTGGCAGTCAAAGTGAAGGATAATCCAAAGAGCTTTTACAAGTATATTAAAAGCAAAAGGATTGTAAAGGATAAAATTGGTCCTCTTGAAGATCAGTGTGGTCGGCTTTGTGCGGAACCAAAGGAAATGGGGGAGATCTTAAATAGGTTTTTTGTGTCTGTATTTACTAAGGAAGCTGGCATGAAATCTATGGAATTGAGGGAATCAAGTAGTGAGACCATGGAAACTGTACAGATTGAAAAGGAGGAGGTGCTTGCTGTTTTGAGGAAAATTAAAGTGGATAAATCCCCGGGACCTGACAGAGTGTTCCCTCGGACCTTGAAGGAGACTAGTGTTGAAATTGCGGGGGCCCTGGCAGAAATATTTAAAATGTCGCTGTCTACGGGTGAAGTGCCGGAGGATTGGAGAGTGGCTCATGTTGTTCCGTTGTTTAAAAAAGGATGGAAAAGTAATCCGGGAAATTATAGGCCGGTGAGTTTAACGTCAGTAGTAGGTAAGTTATTGGAGGGAGTACTAAGAGACAGAATCTACAAGCATTTGGATAGACAGGGGCTTATTAGGGAGAGTCAACATGGCTTTGTGCGTGGTAGGTCATGTTTGACCAATCTGTTGGAGTTTTTTGAGGAGGTTACCAGGAAAGTGGATGAAGGGAAGGCAGTGGATATTGTCTACATGGACTTCAGTAAGGCCTTTGACAAGGTCCCGCATGGGAGGTTAGTTAGGAAAATTCAGTCGCTAGGTATACATGGAGAGGTGGTAAATTGGATTAGACATTGGCTCGATGGAAGAAGCCAGAGAGTGGTGGTAGAGAATTGCTTCTCTGAGTGGAGGCCTGTGACTAGTGGTGTGCCACAGGGATCAGTGCTGGGTCCATTGTTATTATCATCCAGATCATTGATATAGATGACAAATGTGGTAAATTGGATCAGCAAGTTTGCTGATGATACAAAGATTGGAGGTGTAGTAGACAGTGAGGAAGGTTTTCAGAGCCTGCAGAGGGACTTGGACCATCTGGAAAAATGGACTGAAAAATGGCAGATGGAGTTTAATACTGACAAGTGTGAGGTATTGCATGTTGGAAGGACAAACCAACGTAGAACATACAGGGTTAATGGCAAGGCACTGAGGAGTGCAGTGGAACAGAGGGACCTGGGAATACAGATACAAAATTCCCTAAAAGTGTCGTCACAGGTAGATAGGGTCGTAAAGAGAGCTTTTGGTACATTGGCCTTTATTAATCGAAGTATTGAGTATTAGAGCTGGATTGTTATGATGAGGTTGTATAAGGCATTGGTGAGGCTGAATCTGGAGTATTGTGTTCAGTTTTGGTCACCAAATTACAGGAAGGATATAAATAAGGTTGAAAGAGTGCAGAGAAGGTTTACGAGAATGTTGCCGGGACTTGAGAAACTCAGTTACAGAGAAAGGTTGAATAGGTTAGGACTTTATTCCCTGGAGCGTAGAAGAATGAGGGGAGATTTGATAGAGGTATATAAAATTATGATGGGTATAGATAGAGTGAATGCAAGCAGGCTTTTTCCACTGAGGCAAGGGGAGAAAAAAGCCAGAGGACATGGGTTAAGGGTGAGGGGGGAAAAGTTTAAAGGGAACATTAGTGGGGGCTTCTTCACACAGAGAGTGGTGGGAGTATGGAATGAGCTGCCAGACGAGGTGGTAAATGCGGGTTCTTTTTTAACATTTAAGAATAAATTGGACAGATACATGGATGGGAGGTGTATGGAGGGATATGGTCCGTGTGCAGGTCAGTGGAACTAGGCAGAAAATGGTTCGGCACAGCCAAGAAGGGCCAAAGGGCCTGTTTCTGTGCTGTAGTTTCTATGGTTCTATGGTTCCACATGCTGGTTCATGATGTAAGCTCATCCACCTTTCCTACAATACTCCTTACAACTCAAAACATTAGTCCCAACCTGCTCGACCTTTCAATTCCTGACTTTCCATGTCAGCTTAACAACATCTTTCTCCACAACCTTTCCACTATCTGTTCTGGTGGTCTGGTTCTCAGCCCCCTGCAACTTTCGTTTACACCCCTCCTGTGCAGCATTAACAAATCTTCCTACAGGGATAGTAGTCCCTCTCCAGTTCAGTCGCAAACATCCCTTCTGTACATATCCCGCCTTCCCTGGAAGAGAGCACAATAATCCAAAAATCTGAAGCCCTCCCTCCAGCACCAACTCCTTAGTCACGTGTTAATCTGTATTAGAAACATAGAAAACCTACAGCACAATACAGGCCCTTCAGCCCACAATGCTGTGCTGAGCATGTACTTACTTTAGAAATTACCTAGGGTTACCCATAGCCCTCTATTTTTCTGAGCTCCATGTACATATCCAGGAGTCTCTTCGAAGAACCTATCATATCTGCCTCCACCACCGCTGGCAGCCCATTCCACGCATTCACCAGTTTCTGTGTAAAAAAACTTACCCCTGACATCTCCTCTGTACCTACTTCCAGGCACCTGAAAACTATGCCCTCTTGTGCTAGCCATTTCAGCCCTGAGAAAAAGCCTCTGACAATTCACATGATCAGTGCCTCTCATCATCTTGTACACCTCTATCAGGTTACCTCTCACCCTCCGCTGCTCCAAGGAGAAAAGGTCGAGTTCACTCAACTTTGTCTCATAAGGTATGCTCGCAAATCCAGGCAACAACCTTCTAAATCTCCTCTGCACTCTCTCTATAGTATCCACATCCTTCCTGTAGTGAGGTGACCAGAATTGAGCACAGTACTCCAAGTGGGGTCTGACTCTTGAACAAAAACAACAGGAATTCTGCAGATGCTGGAAATTCAAGCAACATACATCAAAGTTGCTGGTGAACGCAGCAGGCCAGGCAGCATCTATAGGAAGAGGCGCAGTCGACGTTTCAGGCCGAGACCCTTCGTCAGGACTAACTGAAGGAAGAGTGAGTAAGGGATTTGAAAGCTGGAGGGGGAGGGGGAGATGCAAAATGATAGGAGAAGACAGGAGGGGGAGGGATGGAGCCGAGAGCTGGACAGGTGATTGGCAAAAGGGGATACGAGAGGATCATGGGACAGGAGGCCTAGGGAGAAAGACGGTGGGGGGGGTGACCCAGAGGATGGGCAAGAGGTATATTCAGAGGGACAGAGGGAGAAAAAGGAGAGTGAGAGAATAACCTCCCCCTCGTACCCCAGCTGTTACTCATTTTTATGCAAGCAGAACTCGTTGACTTTATTAACTTTGCCTCCAACTTTCACCCTGCCCTCAAGTTTACCTGGTCTATTTCCGACACCTCCCTCCCCTTTCTAGATCTTTCTGTCTCTGTCTCTGGAGACAGCTTATCCACTGATATCTACTATAAGCCTACTGACTCTCACAGCTATCTGGACTATTCCTCTTCTCACCCTGTCTCTTGCAAAAACGCCATCCCCTTCTCGCAATTCCTCCGTCTTCGCCGCATCTGCTCTCAGGATGAGGCTTTTCATTCTAGGACGAGGGAGATGTCTTCATTTTTTAAAGAAAGGGGCTTCCCTTCCTCCACTATCAACTCTGCTGTTAAACGCATCTCCTCCATTTCACGTACATCTGCTCTCACTCCATCCTCCCACCACCCCACTAGGAATAGGGTTCCCCTGGTCCTCACCTACCACCCCACCAGCCTCCGGGTCCAACATATTATTCTCCGTAACTTCCGCCACCTCCAACGGGATCCCACCACTAAGCACATCTTTCCCTCCCCCCCCTCTGCATTCCGCAGGGATCGCTCCCTACACAACTCCCTTGTCCATTCGTCCCCCCCATCCCTCCCCACTGATCTCCCTCCCGGCACTTATCCGTGTAAGCGGAACAAGTGCTACACATGCCCTTACACTTCCTCCCTTACCACCATTCAGGGCCCCAAACAGTCCTTCCAGGTGAGGCATCACTTCACCTGTGAGTCGACTGGGGTGATATACTGCGTCCAGTGCTCCCGATGTGGCCTTTTATATATTGGTGAGACCCGACGCAGACTGGGAGACCGCTTTGCTGAACATCTACGCTCTGTCCGCCAGAGAAAGCAGGATCTCCCAGTGGCCACACATTTTAATTCCACACCCCATTCCCATTCTGACATGTCTATCCACGGCCTCCTCTACTGTAAAGATGAAGCCACACTCAGGTTGGAGGAACAACACCTTATATTCCGTCTGGGTAGCCTCCAACCTGATGGCATGAACATTCTCTAACTTCCGCTAGGCCCCAGCTCCCCCTCGTACCCCAGCTGTTACTCATTTTTATGCACACATTCTTTCTCTCACTCTCCTTTTTCTCCCTCTGTCCCTCTGAATATACCTCTTGCCCATCCTCTGGGTCACCCCCCCCCCCGTCTTTCTCCCTAGGCCTCCTGTCCCATGATCCTCTCGTATCCCCTTTTGCCTATCACCTGTCCAGCTCTCGGCTCTATCCCTCCCCCTCCTGTCTTCTCCTATCATTTTGCATCTCCCCCTCCAGCTTTCAAATCCCTTACTCACTCTTCCTTCAGTTAGTCCTGACGAAGGGTCTCGGCCTGAAACGTCGACTGCGCCTCTTCCTATAGATGCTGCTTGGCCTGCTGCGTTCACCAGCAACTTTGATGTATGTTGTCTGACTCTTGAACTCAGTTCTTAAACTCAATCCCACGGTTGATGGAGGCCAGTGCACCATATGCCTTCTTAACCACAGGGTGAACCTGCACAGCAGCTTTGAGTGTCCTATGGACTCAGACCCCAAGATCCCTCTGATCGACCACACTGCCAAGAACCTTATCATTTATACTACATTCTACTATCATATTTGACCTACCAAAATAAACCACTTATCTGGATTGAACTCCATCTGCCACTTCTCAGCCCAGTTTTGCACCCTAAAGATGGCTCGCTGTAACCTCTGACAGCCCTCCACACTATCTACAACATCTCCAACCTTTGTGTCATCAGCAAATTTACTAACCCATCCTTCCACTTCCTCATCCAGGTCATTTAGAAAAATCACAAAGAGAAGAGGTCCCAGTACAGATCCCTGAAGCATACCACTGGTCACTGACCTCCAAACAGAATATGACCCGTCTACAACCACTCTTTGCCTTCTGTGGGCAAGCCAGTTCTGGATCCACAAAGCAATTGCCCCTTGGATCCCATGCCTCCATACTTTCTCAATAAGCCTTGCATGGGGTACCATATCAAATTGACTTGCTGAAATCCATATACACTACATCTACTGCTCTGCCTTTAACAATGTGATTAGTCATATCCTCAAAAAATTCAGTCAGGCTTGTAAGGCATGACCTGTCTTTCACAAAACCATGCTGACTATTCCTAATCATATTATGCTTCTCCAAATGTTCATAAATCCTGCCTCTCAGGATCTTTTCCATCAGTTTACCAACCAGTGGAGTAAGACTCACTGGCTTATAATTTCCTGGGCTATCTCTACTCCCTTTCTTGAATCAGGGAACAACATCTGCAGTCCTCCAATCCTCTGGAACCTCTCCCGTCCCCATTGATGATGCAAACGTCATTGCCAGAGGCTCAGCAACCTCTTCCCTCACCTCCCACAGTAGCCTGGGGTACATCTCATCCGGGCCCAGAGGCTTATCCAACTTGATGCTTTCCGAAAGCTCCAGCACATCCTCTTTCTTAATATCTATATGCTCAAGATTTTCAGTCCGCTGTAAATCATTCCTACAATTGCCAGATCCTTTTCTGTGGTGAATACTGAAGCAAAGCATTCATTAAGTACCTCTGCTATCTTCCATCCACACTTTTCCACTGTCACACTTGATTGGTCCTATTCTCTCACGTCTTATCCTCTTGCTCTTCACATACTTGTAGAATGCCTTGGGGTCTTCCCTAATCCTGCCCACCAAGGCCTTCTCATGGCTCCTTCCGGCTCTCCTAATTTCCTTTTTAAGCTCTTTCCTGTTAGCTTAGAATCTTCTAGAGCTCTATCATTAACTAGTTTATTGAACCTTTTGTAAGCTTTCTTTTTCTTCTTGACTAGACTTTCAACAGCCTTTGTACACCACGGTTCCTGTACCCTGCCATCCATTCCCTGTTTTATTGGAACGTACCTATGCAGAATCCCACGCAAACATCCCCTGAACATTTGCCACATTACTGCCGTACATTTCCCTGAGAACATTTGTTCCCAATTTATGCTTCCTAGTTCCTGCCTGATAGCTTCATATTTCCCCTTACTCCAATTAAACACTTTCCTAACTTGTCTGTTCCTATCCCTCTCCAATGCTATGGTAAAGGAGATAGAATTGTGATCGCTATCTCCAAAATGCTGTCCCACTGAAAGACCTGACACCTGACCGGATTCATTTCCCAATACCAGATCAAGTACAGTCTCTCCTCTTGTAGGCTTATCTACACATTGTGTCAGGAAACCTTCCCGAATACTCCTAACGAACTCCACCCCGTCTAAACCCCTCACTCTAGGGAGATGCCAATCAATATTTGGGAAATTAAAATCTCCCACCACAACAACCCTGTTATTTTTACACCTTTCCAGAGTCTGTCCCTTTCTGCCCCTCGATGTCCCTGTTACTATTAGGTGGTCTATAAAAAACACCCAGTAGGGTTATTGACCCCTTTCTGTTTCTAACTTCCAACCACAGAGACTTAGTAAACAATCCCTCCATGACTTCCTTCTTTTTCTGCAGCCATGACACTATCTCTGATCAGCAGTGCCATGCCCCCACCTCTTTTGCCGCCCTCCCTGTCCTTTCTGAAACATCTAAAGCCGGGCACTTTAAGTAACCATTCCTGCCCCTGAACCATCCAAGTCTCTGTAATGGCCACAACCTCATAGCTCCAAGTACTGATTCACGCTCAAGTTCATCCACTTGGTTCATGATGCTTCTGGCGTTAAAATAAACACATCTCAAACCATCGGTCTGAGCATATCCCCCCTCTATCACCTACCTGTCTTCCCTCTCACACTGTGTCCAAGCTTTCTCTATTTGTGAGCCAACTGCCCCTTCCTCTGCCTCTTCAACTCGGTTCCCACTCCCCGGCGATTCTAGTTTAAACTCTTCCCAATAGTCCTAGCAAACCTCCCTGCCAGGATATTGGTCCCCCTCGGATTCAAATGCACCCCATCTTTTTTGTACAGGTCACGCCTGTCCCAGTGATTCAGAAATCAGAACCCCTGCCCCCGTTCCAATCACATTTGACCTCCACCTCACTCTATTCCTATACTCACTGTCACGTGGCACAGGCAGCAATCCTGAGATTACTACCTTTAAGGTCCTGCTTCTCAACTTCCTTCCTAACTCCCTGTCACCTGTTTACAGGACCTCCTCCCTTTTCCTACCTATGTCATTGGTACTAATACGTACTACAACCTCTAGCTTTTCACTTTCCCACTTCAGGATATCGTGGACAGGATATGGTATTATCTTCCTATTTCTAGCTTTGCTAGTCTGTGACATGGGTAGCAATCCTGAGATCTCATCCCTGGAGTTCTTGCCCTTTAACTTAGCACCCAACTCCCTGAACTGGCTTTGCAGGTCCTCAACACCCATCCTACCCGTGTCATTCTCATTCACAGAACCTCCCTGATGTTCCCTTAACAACTGAATCCTCTATCACTACAGCTTGTTTCTTTTCCCCTCTTCCCTTCTGAACCACAGAACCAGACTCAGTGCCAGGGACCTGCTTAATGCAACTTCTCCCTGGTAAGTTCCCCCCACCACAACAGAATCCAAAGTAGTATCGTCTTTATTGGCACGAACAGCCACAAAGCTACTTTGCACTGGCCATCTATTCCCTTTCCTTCTCCTGACAGTCACCCAGGTACTTTCCTCTTGCAACTTTGAGGTGACAACCTCCCTGTACCTCAATTCTATTACCTCCTCATTCTCTTGAATGTGCCAAAGGTCATTAAACTGCAGCTCCATTTCCTTAACATAGTCTCTAAGGAACTGCAGCTCTGTGAACTTCATACAGATGTAGTTATCAAGGAGACTGGAGGTCTCCCAGAGTTCCCACATTTCGCACAAGGAACATACCACTAACTGGACCTGTAGTGACAGCTATGTACCAACAGAAAAAAAACTTGAGAAACCTACTTAAAATCTGTATCTGAGCTTTCCCAAGTCTGTCCTCACTGAAACCTGTTGAGCCAAAGCCGGACCACTCTAACACTGGTCCACTCCAACAATGGCTGCTCCATTTACAACTCCTTTCTATTACTTTTGACTCAAACAATGAATCATTCCTGACGAGACTTGCAGTTTTCAGAAGGCCGATAATCACAGGACAACTTACCTGATCTCCTGATGAGGACTGGCTCATGGACTTGCAGTTTTCTCTTCCTGAAGTCAATAACCAACTCCTTGGCTTTGCTGACATTGCATGAGAGGTTGTTGTTGTGGTACCACTCAGCCAAATTTTCAATCTCCCTCCTATATATATGCTGATTCATCACCACCTTTGATTCAGCCAATGACTGGTGTCATCAGCAATAGCATTGGAGCCGTTCTTTGCCTCACAGTCATAAGTATAAAGCAAGTAGATTAGGGGGCTAAGCCACACAGCCTTGTCGTGCACTTGTGCAGATGGAAGCTGTGGAGGAGATTTGTTGTCAATCTGACAGACTGTGGTCTGCAAGTGAGGAAATCAGGGATCCAGTTGCACAAGGAAGTATTGAGGCTAAGTTCTTGAAACTCATTGATTAGTTTTGAGGGGATGATGGTATTGAAAGCCAACTGGAGTCAATGAAGAGCATCCTGATGTATGGAACTTCACTATCCAAGTATTCCAGGATTAAGTAAAGAGCCAATGAAATGGCATCTGCTGTTGACGATGCTTGCTTAAGGCATTGCCTTTTGAAGATGTTCTTGATGATGAGGAGTCTAGTGCCCATTTTGGAGCTGGCTGAGTTCACAACCCTCTGCAGCTTTTTCTGATCCCGTGGATTGGCATCTCCAAACCAGATGGTGATGCACCCATTCAGAATGCTCTCCAGGATACATCTGGAGAAATTTTGCTCTAATATTTGGTGACATTCCAAATCTCTTCATACTCTTAATGAAATATATCCACTGGCATGTACTCTTCGTAATTGCATCAATAAGTTGAGCCCAGGATAGATCTTCAGAGATGTTGAAACTCAGCCTTTGCTGAAAGAGGAGTTTGAAGATCAAGACCTCAGATTTGACACCATTGTCTACTAGGCAGCAGTTATTCCTGCTCTCCTATCTGATTCTGAGGCATGAGCCATCTACAGCAGGCAAAGAATACCACCTACACCATTTCCAAAAACCTCCAAATATGCAACACTAGCACTCTGCTTGAGGGCAGCATCCCAACAAAAAGATTTTGTAACTTTGTGCAGGCCAAGTCATTCATCTACCCAACCACAGACTCCTGAACAACACTAATCTAAACTCTGGAATTAACTTGCCAGGTAGACTGAGAAATGATTTAAGGATGTACTCAATTATTCCTTCAAGACGTACAAAATCCATTCTGCATCCTCAAAACTTAATTATTTATTTAATGATATCAAGCCACATCGCCTAGCACCCCCACAACCCTAATTACCCCTAACTTAATCACGGGACATTTTCCAATGACCAATTAACTTCCCCATGGCCCATAACTACTCAAAGTGGAGGAGCATATCACAAACATAGATTCTTCAGATGCTGGAAATCCAGAGCAACAATTGATGTTTTGGGTTGAGACCCTTCAATAGACAATAGACGATAGGTGTAGGAGTAGGCCATTCGCCCCTTTGAGCCACCACCACCATTCACTGTGATCATGGCTGATCATCCACAATCAGTATCCAGTTCCTGCCTTATCTCCATATCCTTTGATTCCGCTATCTTTAAGAGCTCTATCCAACTCTTTCTTGAAAGTATCCAGAGACTTGGCCTCCACAGCCTTCTGGGGCAGAGCATTCCATACATCCACCACTCTCTGAGCGAAAAAGTTTTTCCTCTACTGCATTCTAAATGGCCTACCCCTTATTCTTAAACTGTGGCCTCTGGTTCTAGACTCACCCATCAGCGGGAATGTGCTTCCTGCCTCCAGCGTGTCCAATCCCTTAATAATCTTATTTGTTTCAATAAGATCCCCTCTCAGCCTCCTAAATACAAGCCCAGTCGCTCCAATCTTTCGACATATGACAGTCCCGTCATCCTAGGAATTAACCTTGTGAACCTACACTGCACTCCCTCAATAGCAAGAATGTCCTTCCTCAAATTTGGAGACTAAAACTGCACACAGTACTCCAGGTGTGGTCTCACCAGGGCCCTGTACAGCTGCAGAAAGACCTCTTTGCTCTTATACTCAAATCCCCTTGTTATGAAGGCCAGCATGCCATTAGCTTTCTTCACTGCCTGCTGTACCTGCATGCTTACTTTCAGTGACTGACGTACAAGAACACCTAGATCTCGTTGTGCTTCCCCTTTTCCTAACTTGACTCCATTTAGATAATAATCTGCCTTCCCGTTCTTACCACCAAAGTGAATAATCAGGACAATAAACAGTCAACATTTCAGGGCAAGACATTTCATTGGGATCCAATGTTGTTGTGATGAAGGGTCTCAGCCTGAGCCATCAACTGGTTATTCCGTTCTGTAGATGCTGCCTGACCTGCTGAACTCTTCCAACATCTTGTGCGCGTTGAAGGGGCATATTAGACAGCATTGAGAACCACAAGTCCATAGATCTCAAGTTCCCTGAAGCCCTGTGTAGGCAGCAGAAGGAGTGCCCCATATCACAAACTAACCTATGGTAATTCTTGCTTCATCTGTAGAAGATTCTGCAGTTCCCATGTTGATCTAACTGACCACTTCAGATCCCTCGGAAATGAAGTTGAAATGAGTTGTCCTAAATCCCGAAGTACTGCGGAGGAGGAGGAAGTAGGTGGCTCAACGACCTCGGTTCAATTCACACTGCTGCTCAAAAGGAATTTTTACATTCTCCCGATGACCACATGGGATTCCTCCAGGTGTTCTGGTGTCCTCCCATCCCAAAGACATACAGTACAGTAGTAAGTTAATTGGTCACATAAATGTAATTGGGCTCATTGGGCCAGAAGGGCCTGTTACTGTGTTGTATCTCTAAATTAATAATAAATAATAAAGATGATAAAATCAAAGTGGGACTGCAACAATCTGGCACTATAGCCCCAATGTGCATCAAAATGCAAGCAAACACATGGTATGAATTAAACTGGCTGCCGTATCGACTTCTGAGCAAATCAGAGACTGTAACATTAGTGAGTAATTAATATTGATTTGATGCTTTCAAAGTTAAATTGAACCTCAGTTTCCTTACATAACATGTTTAGAATCAATATGTGATCATAGGAAGCAAGAAAGCACCCCCCCACCCCTAACATACCACCTTAAAGATTACTAACCCTCTGCTCATTATGTACTGACTGTAACACAAATATGGGCTGTGAGTCAAATCAACAGGTACAATAAGAGAGCGAGAAAGAGAGAGAGAGAAGGGAGAGAAAGAGCAAAAGAGTGAGTGAAGAGAGAGACAGAAACTAGGAAAGAGAGAGAGACAGACAGAGTGGTATGCTGCGCATGAAAGTCAGAGAATTAATGAAGAAAAAGAGACAGATGAACAGAAAGTAAGGCTGGAAGACAAGCAGATAACATGTTGGAGAAGGAACACAGAGGGCAAATAGAATGAACGAAGAAAGAATACAGCGTAGAATACACTGGGTGGGAAAACAGACTCAGGAAGGAGACAGAAGCAACATACAGCAGGGAAGGAAAGTATAATCGATTCTTGAAAGCTTTTGGCATATCGACCTTCATAAATCAAGGTATTGAGTACAGGAGACAGGATGTTATGTTGAACTTGTATAAGACATTGATGAGGCCTGATTTGGAGTATTGTGTGTATTTCTGGTCATCAACCTATGGGAAAGATATCAATGAGATTGAAAAAGTGCAGGGAAAATTGACAAGGATTTTGTCAGGACTTGAGGATCAAGGTATTAGGGAAAGGTCGAGACTTCTTCCCTGCAAATCTTGGTGCTGTCAATGACAACCATGTGAAAGGTTTCAACAGGACATTGTGGTCATGGAGAAATGGGATCAGGGCAACTGGAATCCATCAATGCTGGCTGCTTATTGTTGGACACTTAAGCAAGAAGCCTCAGACACTGAGTACCAATTAAAATAATCAACAAAACATTTTTAGCTTAGTTAAACTATTGAAAAGCATCAGCGCCATTATGCAATTGAATACATTAAATAATCTTCAATCTTGGATATTGAAAATGTAATTTTCAAGGTTTTCACCATTTTTGCCTCAGAACATTTGTCTGCATCTCATTGTGAGCAATGCACACAAAATGCTGGAAGAACTCAACAGGTCAGGCAGCATCTATGGAAAGCAGTTGACATTTCGAACGAAGATCTTTCATCACTTCATCAGGGCTGAGAAGGCAAGGGGAAGATGCTAGAATGAAAAGGTGGGGTAAGTGGAGAAAGAGTCTAGCTGGAAGGTGATAGGTGAAGTCATGTGGGTGGGAAAGGGCAAGGACTGGAGAAGAAAGAATCTGATAGGAGAGTGGAGAGAGGGAAGTACTAGACATGTGAGAAGAATTAAGTGGTCAAAGTGGAGAATTGAGGAAAGTTGGGGAGGGGGTGAAATGTGTTCACCAGAAGATCGTACACATCTTTCCAAAAGCAAGTTTGCAATCAGGGTGGGCAATAACAACCAAGAAGCCCACTTCTATGACTTTTGAAAATATTGAGGCCATTCTGTGAGAGATTAGATTTGTACTGCTGACTATGTAGGGGAGGAAGCTGGAGTAAAATATGCCATTGGTGGGAGACAGAACAACACTGAGCAAGGAAAAAATGATGCAGGGAAAGAGATATAAATATGAATCAAGATGCCCTGCTCAGTGTTCTGGAATCATGTGGAGAACATGCAAACACATTATAGACAGTTCTGGGAATTCAACCCTGATTGTTGGCGCTGTAAAGTGCTGTGCTAACTGCTATGCTACCATGCTCCCTTAGGTTTGGTGTACTTGACCTTCATTCACCAACTTGACAGTTGTCCTGGCCCCCAGGAGTGACATCATGGAGCAGTACATGAAAAGAGAGAATGACATTACCAGATAGTTACTTAATTACTCCCCACGTGGGGAGTATCTTTGAGTAGGGGTTTTGAGTGTTACACTTCTTACCCTGACCTATCTGATTATGTCTGTGATGGTAGTGCAGTGGTATCAAGAGGTCCTGGGTTTGAGTCTGGCCAGCTCTTTGCATGCTTTCCATCCATGCTAGGCTGGGTAATGAGCTAGCAACACTGGCCTCATAAAACAGACAAAAAGCTAAAGAATCATTCGATGCGCCAAACAGGATGTGGGGAGTAATTAAGTAACTATCTGGTAATGTCATTCTCTCTTTCCATGTACTGCTCCATGATGTCACTCCTGGGGGCCAGGACAACTGTCAAATTGGTGAATGAAGGTTGAGTACACCAAACCTAAGGGAGCACGGTAGCGTGCGGTTAGCACAGCTCTTTACAGCGCCAACAATCAGGGTTCAATTCCCAGCACTGTCTATAAGGTGTTTGCATGTTCTCCACATGATCCCACGGGTTTTTCTGGGTGATCTGGTTTCCTCTCATATTCCAAAGATGCACAGGTTAGGGTTAGTAAGTTCTGGGCATGCTGTGTTAGTGCTGAAAGCATGGCAACACTTGTGGTAAGCCCCAATGCATGATCAGATTCACTGTGTTTGTTGTTGACGCAAATGACACATTTCACTGTATGAACAAGGAAAATCTACAGCAAATTACAGGCCCTTCGGCCCACAATGTTGTGCCGACCATGTAACCTACTCTAGAAATTGCCTAGAGTTTCCCTACCACATAGCTGTCTATTTTTCTAACCTCCATGTACCTATCTAAGAGTCTCTTAAAAGACCTCATTGTATCTGGCTCTACCGCCTTCACTGTCAGTGCATTTCACACACCCACCACTCTCTGTGTGAAAAACTTACCCCTGATATCCTCTCTGTACCTACTTCCAAGCACCTTAAAACTATGTCCTCTCATGTTGGCCTTTTCAGCCCTGGGAAAAAGACTCTGGCTATCCACATGATCAATGCCTCTCATCATGTTATACACTTCTATTAGGCAACTTCTCATCCTCCGTCGCTCCAAGGAGAAAAGGCCAGGTTCACTCACCCTATTCTCATAAGGCACGCTCTCTATCCATGCAACATCCTTGTAAATCTCCTCTGCACTCTCTCTATAATATCCACATCCTTCCTGTAGTGAGGTGACCAAAAGTGAACACAGCACTCCAAGTGGGTCTGACCAAGGTCTTGTATAGTTGTAACATTACCTCACGGCTCATGAACTCAATCCCATGGTTGAGGAAGGCCAACACACCATATGTTTCAATACTTCGATGTATGTGTGACAAATAAAGTTAATTTTTCTTATCTAAATAATGGAAGGAATAATTGACAATGCCATCAAGGAGTAACATGCTCAAAGATGCTCAGTCTGGGTTCTTCCAAAACTCCTGATCTCATTACAGACTTGATCCAAACAGGGCCAAGAGAGTTGAACTCCAGAGAGCAGTGAGAGAACACCCCCAGAACATTTGAATCAGGATCAGGTTTATTCTAGAAAACCTACAGCACAATACAGGCCCTTTGGCCCACAAAGCTGTGCTGAACATGTCCTTACCTTAGAACTACCTAGGCTTACCCATAGCCCTCTATTTTTCCAAGCTCCACTTATCCATCCAGGAGACTCTTAAAACAGTGGTCCCCAACCTCTGGGCCGCAGACCAATACATTGCTGCGAAGAATGCAGCGGTGGCCGGAACACACCCAGCACATCTTTAAGAAAAAAGCTGAAATAAACAACCTAAGGAGGCACCTAATTAATTAGCTTGTTTATTTCAGCTTTTTTCTTAAAGATGGGCTGGGTGCGTTCTGGCTACCGCTGCACCGCTGCATTCTCTGCGGCAACATATCGGTCCGCAGCCCGGAGGTTGGGGACCACTGTTAAAACAGCCTATTGTTCCCACCTCCACCACCGTTGCCGGCAGCCCATTCCACGCACTCACCACTCTCTGCGTGAAAAACTTACCCCTGACATCTCCTCTGTACCTACTTCCAAGCACCTTAAAGATATGCCCTCTCATGCTAGCTATTTCAGCCCTGTGAAAAAGCCTCTAACTATCCACACAATCAATGCCTCTCATCATCTTATACACCTCTCAGGTCACCTATCATCCTCCGTCGCTCCAAGGAGAAAAGGCCGAGTTCACTCAACCTATTCTCATTAGGCATGCTCCCCAAACCAGGCAACATCATTGTAAACCTCCTCTGCACCCTTTCTATAGTTTCCACTCCTTCCTGTAGTGAGGGAACCAGAATTGAGCACAGTACTCCAGGTGGGGTCTGACCAGGGTCCTATATAGCTGCAACATTACCTCTCGCCTCTTAAACTCAATCCCACGGTTGATGAAGGCCAATGTACCGTATGCCTTCTTAACCACATAGTCAACCTGCATAGCAGCTTTGAGTGTCCTATTGACTCGGCCCCCAAGATCCCTCGGTCCTCCACACTGCCAGGAGTCTTACCATTAATGCTATATTCTGCCATCATATTTGACCTACCAAAAATGAGCGACTTCACACTTTTCTAGGTTGAACTCCATCTGAAAATTCTCAACCCAGTTTTGCATCCTATCAATGTCCCACTGTAACCTCTGACAGCCCTCCATACTATTCACAACAACCCCAACCTTTGTGTCATCAGCAAATTTACTAATCCATCCCTCCACTTCCTCATCCAGGTCATTTAGAAAAATCACAAAGTGTAGGGGTCCCAGAACAGATCCCTGAGGCAAACCACTGGTCACCGACCTCCATGCAGAATATAACCTGTCTACAACCACTCTTTGCCTTCTGTGGACAAGCCAATTCTGGATCCACAAAGCAATGTCCCCTTGGATCCCATGCCTCCTTACTTTCTCAATAAGTCTTGCAAGGGGTAACTTATCAATGCCTCACTAAATTCCATCTACACTACATCTACGGCTCTACCTTCATCAATGTATTTAGTCACATCCTCAAAAAATTCAATCAGGCTCATAAGGCATGACCTGCCTTTGACAAAGCCATGCTGACTATTCCTAATCATATTATGCCTCTCCAAATGTTCATAAATCCTGCCCCTCAGGATTTTCTCTATCAAAGTACTAAGACTCACTGGTCTATAATTTCCTGGGCTATCCCTACTCCCTTTCTTGAATAAGGGAACAACATCCACAAATCTCCAATCCTCCAGAACCTCTCTTGTCCTCATTGAAGATGCAAAGATCATTGCTAGAGGCTCAGCAATCTCCTCCCTCGTTTCCCACAGTAGCCTGGGGTACATCTCGTCCCGTCCCAGTGACTTATCCAACTTCATGCTTTCCAAAAGCTCCAGCACATCCCCTTCCTTAATATCTACATGCTCAAGCTTTTCAGTCCACTGCAATTCATCCCTACAATCGTCAAGATCTTTTTCTGTAGTGAATACTAAAGCAAAGTATTCATTAAGTACCTCCACTATTTCTTCCGGTTCCACTGTCACACTTGATTGGTCCTATTCTCTCACATCTTATCCTCTTGCTCTTCACATACTTGTAGAATGCCTTGGAGTTTTCCTTAATCCTGTCTGCCAAGGCCTTCTCATGGCCCCTTCTGGCTCTCCTAATTTCATTCTTAAGCTCCTTCCTTATAATCTCCTAGACCTCTATCATTACCTAGCTTTTTGAACCTTTTATAAGCCCTTCTTTTCTTCTTGATCTACAACAGCCTTTGTACACTACGGCTCCTGTACCCTACCATCCTTTCCCTGTCTCATTGGAATGCATCTATGCAGAACCCCACGCAAATATCCCCTGAACATTTGCCACATTTCTTCCATACGTTTCCCTGAGAACATCTGTTCCCAATTTATGCTTCCAAGTTCCTGCCTGATAGCCTCATATTTCCCCTTGTTCCAACTGAACGCTTTCCTAACTTGTCTGCTCCTATCCCTCTCCAATGCTATGGTAAAGGAGATAGAATTGTGATCACTATTTCCAAAATGCTCTTCAACTGAGACACCTGACACCTGACCAAGTTCATTTCCCAATACCAGATCAAGTACAGCCTCTCCTCTTATAGGCTGATCTACATATTGTGTCAAGAAACCTTCCTGAACACACCTAACAAACTCCACCCCATCTAAACCCCTCACTCTAGGGAAATGCCAATTATTATTTGGAAAATTAAAATCTCCCACCACAACAACCCTGTTATTATTACTCCTTTCCAGAATCTGTCTCCCCATCTGCTCCTCGATGTCCCTGTTACTATTGGGTGGTCTATAAAAAACACCCAGTAGAATTATTGACCCCTTCCTATTCCTAACTTCCACCCACAGAGACTCCGGAGACAACCTCTGCATGATGTCCTCCTGTTCTGCAGCCGTGACACTATCTCTGATCAACAGTGCCTTGCCCCCACCTCTTTTGCCTCCCTCCCTGTCCTTTCTGAAGCATCTAGAGCCTGGCACTTGAAGTAGCCATTCCTGCCCCTGTACCATCCAAGTCTCTGTAATGCCCACAACATCACAGCTCCAAGTGCTGATCCACGCTCTAAACTCATCCACTTTATTCATAATACTCCTCGCATTAAAATAGACACATCTCAAACCATCGGTCTGAGCGCGTCCCTTCTCTATCAACTGCCTATTCTCCCTCACACACTGTCTCCAAGCTTTCTCTATTTATGAGCCAACCTCCCTTTCCGCCGTCACTTTAGTTCAGTTCCCACCCCCCAGCAATTCTAGTTTAAACTCTCCCTAATAGCCTTTGCAAACCTCCCCGCCAGGATATTGGTCCCCCTGGGATTCAAGTGCAACCCGTCCTTTTTTGTACAGGTCACACCTGCCCCAGAAGAGCTCCCAATGATCCAGAAATCAGAATCCCTGCCCTTGCTCCAATCCCTCAGCCATTCATTTATCTTCCACCTCATTCTATTCCCATACTCACTGTCACGTGGCACAGGCAGTAATCCCAAGATTACTACCTTTGCGGTGCTGCTTCTCAACTTCCTTCCTAACTCCTTGTAGTCTGCTTTTAGGACACCCTCACTTTTCCTACCTACGTCATTGGTACCAATATGTACCACAACCTCTGGCTGTTCTCCTTCCCACTTCAAGATATCATGGACGCGATCAGAAACATCCCGGACCCTGGCACCTGGGAGGCAAACTACCATCCGTGTTTCTTTCCTGTGTCCACAGAATCGCCTGTCTGACCCCCTAACTATAGAGTCCTCTATCACTGCTGCCACCCTCTTCCTTTCCCAACCCTTCTGAGCCACAGCGCCAGACTCTGTGCCAGAGGCGCAACCACTGTTGCTTCTCTCAGGTAGGCCGTCTCTCCCAACAGTACTCAAACAGGAGTACTTATTGTTAAGGTGGACAACAACTAGGGCACTCTCTAGCATCTGCTTCTTGCCCTTCCCTCTCCTGTCTATTACCCATTTATCTGTCTCCTGAGGCCCCGGTGTGACTACCTCCTCTCTATCACCTCCTCACTTTCTCTGACCAGATGAAGGTCATCGAGCTGCATCTCCAGTTCCCTAACGCGGTCCCTAAGGAGCTGCAGCTTGACGCACCTGGTGTAGACGTGGCCGTCCGGGAGGCTGGGAGTCTCCAGGACCTCCCGCATCTGACACCGAGCACAGAAAACCGGCCTCACACACATTCTTTCTGTCTGTATTCTAAACAGATAACCTACCTCGCCTCGACCTGTTATTGCCTCTACCTGTTGAGCCAAAGCCTTCCTACTCTGTCTCCCTCTACTTCATCGCCCACTCCTCCTATGCCACTCTGTAAATCTGTCTCCTTTTAAACTCTTCTCGTTCTCACTGGCTGACCTCCACACACTTGCACAATTGTGCCCCATTCAAACTGCTGAAGAAATAACTATCACCTTTTCAACTCTGCTCGCTTTTAAACTCTTCCCACTTGTGTCGTGAAATTTGTTAACTTAGCAGCAGCAGTTCAAT
This sequence comes from Mobula hypostoma, assembly GCF_963921235.1. Taxonomy (NCBI): domain Eukaryota; kingdom Metazoa; phylum Chordata; class Chondrichthyes; order Myliobatiformes; family Myliobatidae; genus Mobula; species Mobula hypostoma. The sequence continues at coordinate 245,315,457 of NC_086097.1, read as the reverse complement.
GCAATACATAACATAGAAGAAAAAATAATAATAAATAAATAAATAGATTCTAGTATATGTATATCGAATAGATTAAAAATCGTGCCAAAAACAGAAATGATTTATTTTTAAAAAGTGAGGTGGTATTACAATGCGGCCTTAGAGACCGCATTGCATTGAGACAGCATTAGAGTACGGCATTGAGAAGCTCTGGCTAATCTGGACCAACTGGGAGTCACATCCAAAGGAAGATGGCTGTGGTGATTGGCTCAGCACAGCATATGTCCACACGATCAGGAATAGCTTCTTTCTCTCTGCCATTATATTTCTGAAAGGATATTGAACCCATGAACATTACCTCAATACTCTTTTCTCTCTTTTTGCACTGCTTATTTTATTGAACTTTCTAAATGTATATATACTTCTTTGTGTAATTTACAGTGTTTATTATGTATTGCGATGTACTGCTGCCATATAACAATAAATTTCATAACATATCTTACTGATAAAGGATCTAGTACGTTCCCAGTGCATATGATGAATAAACTGTTCTCAGGCTTCCATCCGGGTATAAGTATCGATTTTAACCAATGTTTTGATGACAAACTCTGCCATCTTCATCAGGGATGATGCCTAGGCATATCTAGTCCAATGGTATATAATGTATACTCATGTCATCCGTCCATCCTGATTGGTTAGTCCTCATCCAATCAGGTTTCCTGTGAATTTGTATATCGGCCAGACGGGGCGCATGGTGGAAACCCACATCAAGGAGTACTGTAGGTGTATCCATTTGGATTACCTGGAGAAATTGGCAATAGCAGAAGATTGCATTGACTTTGACAGCACAGAACTACTGTGCCACATCAGTGGCATTTGGGACTGCCTGGTGAAGAAAGCCATTGAAATAAAACCACAGAAAAATAATTTCAACGAAGACGATGGTCTCACTTTAAGTGAGAACTGGAATTCAATTGTAAACACGGTGGGGAGTGGAAACCTGATTGGTTAGTCCTCACCCAATCAGGAGGGACGGATGACAGGGGTATATATAGCACCGGAATGGACACGCCTAGGCATTGTCCTTGATGAAGATGGCAGAGGGTGTCATGGAAACATTGGTTAAAATCAGTGCTTGTAGCCGGTTGGAAGCCCGAGTAGAGTTCATTCGATATGCCAGTGATATTAAAGCTGATTCTGACAAGTTCCTTAGGGCAGTGTCCTCAATCAAACCATCTTCAGTTGCTTCATCAATGATCCTCCCTTAACCGGAAGATCAGGAACAGGGATGTGTTCTGATGATTGCATAATGCTCAGCACAATTTGTGACCTCTTGGCATGACATCAAAAATTTTGATAAACTTCAGAAGATTTGTAGTTGAAAGTATATTGACTTTTTGCATCACGGCCTGGTATGGAAACACCAATACCCTCGAATGGAAAAGCCGACAAAAGTAGTGGATACAGCCCAGTGCGTCATGGATAAAGCCGTCCTCACAACTGAGCACATACACATGGAGTGCTGTTGCAGGAAAACAGCATCCATCATCACGCACCACCACCATACAGGCTGCCATCTCTTCTCACTGCTGAACCCACATCACCAGTTTTAGGAACAGTTATTACACCTCAACCATCAGGCTCTTGAACCAGAGGGGATAACTCAGGATCAGAATCAGAATCATGTTTATTATCACGTGACGTAAAATTTGTTAGCTTAGCAGCAGCAGTTCCATGCAATACATAATATAGAAAAAATGAAATAAAAGTAATAATAATAATAAGTAAATCAATTACAGTATACATATATTGAATAGATTAAAAACATGCAAAAAACAAATACTGTATATTAAAAAAGAGTGAGGTAGTGTCCAAGGGTTCAATGTCCATTTAGGAATCGGATGGCAGAGGGGAAGAAGCTGTTCCTGAATCGCTGAGTGTGTGCCTGCAGGCTTCTGTACCTTCTACCTAATGGTAACAGTAAGAAAAGGGCATGCCCTGGGTGCTGGAGGTCCATAATAATGGACGCTGCCTTTCTGAGACATCGCTCCCTGAAGATGTCCTGAGTACTTTGTAGGCTAGTGCCTAAGATGGAGCTGACTAGAGTTACAATCCTCTGCAGCTTCTTTTGGTCCTATGCAGTAGCCCCCCCTCCCATATCAGACAGATACATCCTGTCAGAATGCTCTCCATGGTAGATCTATAGAAGTTTTTGAGTGTATTTGTTGACATGCCAAATCTTTTCAAACTACTAATGAAGTATAGCCACTGTCTTGCTTTCTTTATAACTACATCGATACGTTGGGCCCAGGTTAGATCCTCAGAGATCTTGACACCCAGGAACTTGAAACTGCTCACTCTAACCACTTCTGATCCCTCTATAAGGATTGGTATGTGTTCCTTCGTCTTACCCTTTCTGGAGTCCACAATCAGCTCTTTTGTCTTACTGACGTTAAGTGCCAGGTTGTTGCTGTGGCACCATTCCACTAGTTGGCATATCTCACTCCTGTACGCCCTCTCATCACCACCTGAGATTCTACCAACCATGGTTGTATTGTTAGCAAATTTATAGACGACCACTCAACTTCACTTGCCCCATACAAAAATGTTCCCACAACCTATAGACTCTTATTCAAGGATGCTTCATATCATGTTCTCGATATTTATTGATTATCTATTTATTATTATTAATTTGTTTTTTTTCTCTTTGTATCTGCACAGTTTGTTGTCTTTTGCACATTGGTAGTTTGTCCATCCTGTTGGATGTGGTCTTTCATTGATTCTATTCTGTTCCTTGAATTTACTATTGTTGCCCGCCAGGAAATGAAGACTTGTATATGGTGACATAAATATACTTTGATAATAATAAATTTCACTTGAACTTTGACCTTTGGAGAGGATGTTTCCTGTAATGGGAGAGTCTAGGACCAGAGGCACACAGAGTACAAGGACATCCCCTTAGAACAGACATGAGGAGGAATTTCATCAGCGGAGGGTGGTAAATCTGAAGAATTCATTTCCACAGATAGCTGTGGAGGCCAAGTCGTTGACTATATTTAAAGCAAAGATTAATAGCCTAATTCTGCTTGTAATTCTTACAGACTTATGACATTCCCTGTCTTTCAATATCCTGCGGGTTATTATTAACTAGAAACTGAACTACAATGGATATATATACAATGTGGCTACAAGAATTGGTCAGAGATTAGAATCCTTTGGCAAGTCACGCACCTCCTACTTCCCTGGTCTGTCCACCATCTACAAGGCTCAAATCAGGAGTGTGATGGAATACTCTTCATTGATTTGGATGAGATCAACATGAAACAAGATGCAACAGCCTACATGATAGGCACCCCATTCCCAACCATCCACCACAGCAGCGCCAGCTTGTACCATGTAGAGAATGCAATACAGCAGCTAACCAAGACTCCTCAAACAGCATCTTCCAAATGCATTACCTCTACCAGCCATTATATCTTCTCATCATCCTCCCTGGAATAGTGTTCTAGACAAATATCCATTTAAAAATCTAGCGTCACACATCTCCTTTACGCTCACCTCAACTCTGAACTGATCCCACAACCAATGGGCTCACTTTCAAGGACTGTACAACTCTCATTCTCAGCGCCATTTATTTATTTATTTATCTGTCTATTATTTATTTATATTTGCACAGATTATCTGCTTTTGCATGTTGGCTGTTTGTCAGTCTGTTTGTGTGTAGGTCGTCATTGATTCCATTGCATTTTTTTGTTCTACTGTGAATGCCTGCAAGAAAAAAGATTTCATGGTAAGCCCAAAAGACCACAAGTTATAGAAGCAGAATTAGGCTATTTGGCCCATCAATTCTTCTCCGTCATTTCATCTTGGCTGATTCATTGTCCCTCTCAGCCCCAATCTCCTAGCTTCTCCCCATATCCTTTCATGCCTCCACAGCTGCCTGTGGCAACAAATTCCATTGATTCAGCACTCACTGGCTAAAGACATTCCTCCTCATCTCCATTTTAAAACGACGCCTCTCTATTTTGAGGTTGTGTCCTCGAGTCTTAGACTGTCCCACCATAGGAAACATCCTCTCCACATCCACTCTATCAAGGCCTTGCAATATTTGATAGGTTTCAATGAGGCCACCCCTCATTCTTCTGAATTCCAGTGAGCAGAGGCCCACAGCCATCAAACACTACTCATATGATAAGCCTTTCACTCCCGGAATCATTTTTGTGAACATCCTCTGGACCCTCTCCAATATCAGCACATCCTTTCTTAGATAAGGGACCCAAAACTGCTCAATGCTTTAAGTGAGGCCTCACCAGTGCTTTAAAGCATCAACATTACATCCCGCCTTTTATATTCTAGTCTTCTTGAAATGAATGCTCCCTCATCACTGACTTAAACTGCAATTTAACTTTTAGGGAATCCTGCAGGAGGACTTCCAAGTCCCGTTGGACATCAGATTTTTTAATTTTCTCCCCATTTAAAAAATAGTCTATACCTGTATTCTTTCTACCAAAGTGCATGAATGTACACTTCCTGACACTATATTCCATCTGCCACTTTTTTTGCCCATTCTGCTTATTTGTCCAAGTCTTTCTGTAGATAACCTGCTTCCTCAACACTACCTGTGCCCCCACAAATCTTCATTGCTCCATAAAGTAGGCCACAAAGCCATCAATTCCATCATCCAAATCATTGACATACAATGTAAAAAGAAGTGGTCCCAACACCAATCCCTGCAGAACACCACTAGTCACTGGCAGCCAACCAGAAAAGGTTCCCCTTTATTCCCAGTCCTTGCCTCCTGCCATTCAGCCAATCCATGCTAGTGTCTTTCTTGGCCGTTATCTTACTAAGCAGCCTTATGTGCAGTATGTTGTCAAAGGCCTTCTGAAAATCCAAGTACACAACATCCACTGATTCTCCTTTGTCTGTCCTGCTTGTTATTTTCTCAAAGTATTCTAACAGATTTGACAGGCAAGATTTTCCCTTAAGGAAACATGCTGACTTTGACCCGTTTTACCATACGCTTCCAAGTACCTCAAATCCACATCCTTAACAATCAACTCCAGCATCTTCCCAGATACTGAGGTGAGGCTAACTGGCCTATGATTTCTTTTCTTCTGCCTTCCTCCCTTCCTGAAGAGTGGAGTGACATTTGCAATCTTCTAATCCTCTGGAACCAGTCCAGAATCAAGTGATTCTTTAAAGATCATTACCAATCCTTTCCTTTTGAGCTTTCTTTTAATTTTGCCTCCAAGGCTTCCCTGAAGATCACCACCAGTCGTGATGGAGAGGCTTGTGAGCTCCTGAGAGCCCGAGAGTGATGCCGTCTGGAGCTTAGCTCCTGGTAAGGTTACCCGTAGTGGTAAGATCAATGGGGAGTTTCCAGACAAAGAACAATCCAACCAAAAGCTCAATGGTGCAGCTGGCAGAAGATAATGACACATCACAACAGCAGTGCAGGCTGCAGCCGTGAAGAATCCCTAGTTGTCTTGCACTCTATCCCTTTTGACCGTGCACCTAATATTTCAAGGACTGTGAGGTGGCCGGTTGTGCATCAGCATCTCCACATTAAACAAAGTCATGCACAGGCATTTTCCATTAAGGAAATAACCGCTTGGGAGAACATCATACTCAACTCGAATGATCGCACTACCACTATTCGAGAGGACTAGAATATAAAAGCAAGGATGTAATTCCGAAGCTTTATAAGGCACTTGTGAGGCCTCACTTGGGAGTATTGTGAGCAATTTTAAGCCCCTTATTTAAAAATGGATGTGCTGACATTGAAGAGGAGTTTCACAAGAATGATTCTGGGAATGAACAGGTTATTGTATAAGGAGCAGTTGATGGCTCTGGGCATTTATTCACTGAAACTTAGAAGAATGATGGGGGAATCCCATTGAAAAGGGCCAGATAGAGTGGATGTGGAGCCGATGTATCCTATGGTGAGGGAGTCTTGGACCAGAGGGCACAGCCTTAAAATAGAGGAATCTCTATTTAGAATGGAGATGAGGAGGAATGTCTTTAAGCAGAGGGTGGTCAATCTCTGGGAATTTGTTGCCACAGGCATTGGAAGCAGTAAAGGCAGAGATTAGTCAGGGCATTAAAGGTTACAGGGAGAAAGGAGGAGAAAAAGAGAGGGAAGTGGATCAGCCATGATAAAATGGCAGACCAGCCTTGATGGGCCAAATGGTCTGATTCTGCTCCTATATCTTATGATCTAATGATCTTACTATCTCCTAAGAAACTCTGAACAATATAAATTACTATTCAACTACAACCTGGGAGATCGGTATTGTTTAAATAATTAAAATGCATAACATTTTAAAATGCATACTATTTTAAAATCAATGAAGAGATGTATCAAGATTCCAGGCTGTTATTGAATCCCCATGACTAGTAAGGAATTAAAAACAATGTCAAGCAAATTATGAGGTCAAGCACGTAAAAAGCCATTCATAATGAGTTGCATTATAAGTGAGGAAATATTATTGGCTTTGTTTCACGGCAAGCTAAATTGAAAATACATTGTAATAGCACCTGCTGGGTATTTTGCACTTTTTATTTCAGATCTCCAACTGCTCTACTCCAATGCTCACTGCGCCCACGATGCTCTTTTTCTCTCTCACTCTCTCCTCGCCCCTCATTCATCTTCCTCTATTTACACCTCCTACAGATAGATCATCTGTAAATAACAAGCCTTCAACATCACTGTTTTGGCAGCAAAAATCCGAAAGGCAGGGCAATTTTTAAGTGACGAGGGATTGAAAGGCATTAACTTTCCGAGGGATTTGAATCTCCTTATGCAGGTTACATGCAGATACAGCAAGCAATTAGGAATGCAAATGCTATGTAGGATCTGAGTACAAGATACATCTTGCTCCAATTAGATAAGACCCTGGTGAAACCACATCTGGCGTATTATATTCAGATCTGATGTACCTACCTAAGCAAAGATGTACGCTCAGTGGCCACTTTATTAGGTACTTCCTGTACCTAATAAAGTAGCCACTCAGTGTGTTTTGTGGCCTTCTGATGCCGAGGCCTATCAGCTTCAAGGTTTGACATGTTGTGCATTCAGAGATGTTCTTCTGCACACCACTGTGATTATTTCAGTTACTATTGCCTACCTGCCAGCTTGAACCATTCTCCCATTCCCCTTTGACCTCTCTCATTAGCAAGATGTTTCCATCCACAGAACTGCTGCCCACTAGATGCTTTATGTTTGTCGCATCATTCTCTCTAAACTCTTGAGTCTGTTCTGCTTGAAAATCCCAGGAGATCAGCAGTCCCTGAGATACTCAAGCCCACCCCATCTGGCACCAACACTCATTCCACGGTCAAAGTCTCTTAGATCACATTTTTTCCACATTCTGATGTTTGATCTGAACAACAACTGAACCTCTTGACCATGCCTGCATGCTTTTACATATTGAGTTGCTGCCACATGATTGGCTGATCAGATACTTGCATAAACGAGCAGGTACACAGGTGTGATCTCCAAGAGGACCTTGTTGTGGTCTGGAGGCTTATGTGCCTCATTGACCCAGAGGGCTAGGTTGGCTGGAGTCAGGGCTTTATGGTTTGGCTCTTGGTAGGGTCACCCATGCCAAACAGGTCAAAGGGGAGAGGCCAAATTAAGAGTGGTCCACCAGTCCTCCAGGTTCGGGCGTTCAGCTCAGGGCCAACAACCCTGACTGGTCAAACAAAATTGTTATGGAAACAGCAATGAAGAATCCTTCTACATCTGAGTGTGACGATATTCCTGAGTCTCCACCTTCAGCTTGCATAGTGAAAACTGACAGGAACCTACTGGCATGATGAAGGAAGCCCTGAACACCTCTGGACAGGCAGAGGTAGAGGACCTTCATTACTGCCCTAAAAGCCAATGGCGTAACAGGCAGTAAGTACAGGTGTGCTCATAAAGTGGCCACTGAGTGTACTTAAGATAGGGAAGGACATTGATTCCAGAGATGGTGCAATTTGTTTTATGAGCACTCATTAAATAGACCAGGCGTTCACACTCTTCATCTTAAAGCAACGATAGATGACCTCATTGAAATATGCATTTTTTTTCCAGTGACTGAATGTGGAATTGATGCTTTTTGATGGATGGAGTGTTGAGAGCCAATGGTCACAATCTCAAAATATGGGACTGGCCTATCAGGGCCAAAATATAAAGATTTTTTTTCCATATAGAGGGTGGTGAATCTTGTAATTCTCTACCCAGGTGGGCTCCGGGAAACTCAGACTACAGCTTTCTCAAAGCAGGATCAATAGAATTTTAGATAGCAGAAGAACTGAGGGAGATAGGGATAGAGAGTCCATGTAAGCATCTCTTTTTATCTTATGGTGAAGCACATTTTGAGGGATCAGAAGATCTATTCCTGCTTTCTTGTGTTCCTATGTCCCTAGTGTTGAACTAATATGTTATCTCAAAGTACAAGTATTCTGCATACTGAGGAAAAGGATTAGTCTATACTTGTTATTTATTTATTGAGATAAGCGTGGAATAGACTATAAGACCATAAGACAAAGGAGCAGAAGTCGGCCATTCAGCCCATCGAGTCTGCTCCGCCATTTTATCATGAGCGGATCAATTCTCCCATAGACCCTTTTGGCCCTTTGAGTGGCGCCACCCAGAACTCCCGATTTAATCCTAGCCTAATTACAGGACAATTTACAATGCCCAGTTAACCTACCAACCGTTATGTCATTGAATTGTCTTTGGATGTGGGAGGAAACCAGAGCGCCCGGAGGAAACCCATGTGGTTACAGGGAGAACATACAAAATCCTTACAGGCAACAGCGGGAATTGAACCCTGGTCGCTGGTACTATAATGAATTGTGCTAACCACTACTACCATGCCGCCTACTTTAGCACAATTCGGATACAACAGATGAACGATAAGATAAAGCCAAACAAAACAGTCAAAAACAAAAATCTCAAACAATGGTGTTCATCCAGGATCAGGAGAAAATATTGGGCCATATTGTCCTGAGCTCAACCCACTGTCCATTCCAAACCTATCGTTACTGGATGTGGAAGGTTGAATAATCTCAGCAGATGCCCCTCCAAATCTGTGTGGCAGGCCAAACTTGGAACAACAAGTACACTTCTGGGCAATTCTTACACATAGAAACATAAAAACATTGAAAACCTACAGCACAATACAGGCCCTTCAGCCCACAGAGTTGTGCCAAACATGTCCCTACCTTAGAACTTACTAGGCTTACACATAGCCCTCTATTTTACTAAGCTCCATGTACCTATCCAAAAGTCTCTGAAAAGACCCTATCGTATCCGCCTCCACCACCGTTGCTGGCAGCCCATTTCACACACTCACCACTCTGAGTAAAAAACTTACCCCTGACATCTCCTCTGTACCTACGCCCCAGCACCTTAAACCTGTGCCCTCTTGTGGCAGCCATTTCAGCCCTGGGAAAAAGCCTCTGACCACCCACACAATCAATGCCTGTCATCATCTTATACACCTCTATCAGGTCACCTCTCATCCTCCGTTGCTCCAAGGAAATTTTCAAGTCCATAGGACGCTCAAAGTAGCTGCACAAGTTGGCTCTGTGGTTAAGAGGGCATACATCAATTATGGAATTGAATTTAGGAGCACCCGGACATCTTTAATAATCAAAGATATGATATCTTCAGAAACAAGAAGAAAGAAAAATATGAGCTATTGAATCATAGAACTAACTATAAAGCATGTACACAGACCATTTGGCCCAATTTGTCTGTACTTTCAAGCTAGTCTATGCTTTCAACTGGTCCATAAACCTCTAGACTTTTTCTGTTCATGCACTTGACTACATGTCTTACAAGTATTTTTCCTGAGTATAACATCCTCTGTTCACTCATTTCCTATAGCCCCCACCCACTGTATGAAAAAGTTACCTTCACATCCTTTCTAAATCTCTCACCTTCACCAAATACCCTCTAGTTTCAGACTTCCAAAGTTCAAAGTCCATTTATTATCAAAGTAGGTATACATTATACAATCTTGAGGTTTGTCTCCTTACAGGCAGCCACAAAACAAAGAAACCCAAAAGAACCCATTAAAAAAAAGACCATCAAACAACGTACAGGAAAAAAAAACAAATCATGCAAACAATAAAAGTAAGCAAATCGCATTCAGAATGAAAGTTAACCCACAGATACAAAGCCCAGAGCAGCCGGAGCAGGCCACAGCATCAGCCCCAGTTCAGCACAGAGCCAAGTAAACATTGCGGAGCAGCAAGCAGAACCAGCCTGACACTCTGCCATTTCAATCTAGTCCAGCTGTGAGGGGATCGTGAATTACCCCTATGAACTCTTGTTTTGAAAAGAGAGAGAGAGAGAGACGAAGATTAACGGTTGGACTGTCACTTTAAGGCACGAGAAAGAACTGGTTAACTTTTGAATTTCTGCTGGAGTTGGAGACAGCACCGAGCAGCTCATAAGTTGCCATGGTGACCGAAGGCAGCGCAATTTAATGGACACTCGATGTTATGATTTTCGGCAGGTTGTTGGTACTTTCTTCAACGATTTTTGGCCTGCTTGCATTTCTTTCACAGACAAAGGAAGGAGGGATTATTTGAATGACAGTTGATGCTCAACACGGGAAGATAAAATAGGAGGTCAGATGAGAGACCTCAGACACATGTTCTGGACACTGAATGAGCATTGTTGTGCCCGCAGAAAAGTGGGTTTTGGAGGATCGATCAGGCAGATCGATCCATCGCTCTTGCAGTGGAAGGAGGAAAAGGGTTGACTGGTGGGGAGTTGTCCATGTGTCTACCCTCACCTGGGGGATAGCTCCACAACAGAAAACTGGTCCCCTTTGTTACAGTCACAGTTGGTGACTTTTAAAGAATTTCGAAGGACGATGAGAAGATCGACGGCGTCAGCTCACCTGAAGACTCAAATCTCTCCCTCTCTCTCTATCCATCACTGCTCAACTAAATACCACGAGCTGAACTGAACTGAACTTTACTCATCATTGTAAGTGTATCTTTTTACCCCTAGACTTAAAGAAGCTTGGTTTTTCATACATATATATTCCACACTTACTTTTATGTAATCATTGCTAACCTGTTTGATTTATCTACATTTATATTACTGTATTGCATAGTTACTAATAAATATTATTAGTTTTTAGCAATACTGGACTCCAAAGTGTTTCCATCTCTGCTGGTTCTTTATTCCCGTCACGGGGTACGTGACATAATTTGGAGCCTGCGTCCGCGATATGAACAAATTGGTTGGGAGGCTGGTTTGAATTGATTGGGGGAAAATCCCTTTTGATTTGGTTGTGTGGAAAAACAGCAGAAATGGATGTTAATGTTGAGGAGTTTATGTTGGAACCAACCCCGGAAGCGTTGGATGATGCTACGAGGGTTGTGCTGGTGGGAATTGCTGAAAAGTTATCTGCAGGTGCTGGAAACCTGGAGCAAAACACAAAAAGTTGGAGGAATTCAACAGGTCAGGCAGCATCTATGGCGGGAAATGGCTAGTCGACGTATTGGGTTGAGATCCTTCCTCAGGACTAAATCCATAGCTGCTGCCTAACCTGCTGAGTTCCTCCAGCATCCTGGGTGCTGCTGCTGTAGTTGAATACGTTGAATTTGAGAAAAAGGGTTACCAAGAGGGCAATAGGTAATAGGCAATAATAGAGAACTGAAGGCAGGTAATATGTAACTTTGCTGACTTGAAGGAAAAGGAAGAAAAAAAAAGGAGATAACGTAATAATGCGAAGGAAAGGAAGACAAATTAGAAAAGGATATGCTGGAACGAGAAATATTAATTTCTCGCAAAGTTAAGAAGTCAGTGCAGGGTTCTGTTGCGACTTTTCACCTAAGCAACAAGTATACACCCCTGGGTACTGTTGGAGGGGGCGGTATGGTGTGACCTATCAGGGCACAACTGCAGCAGCTAGGCCTGTGGCTAAGAGGCCAGCTCTAAGGCTCAGCTAGGAAACTCAAGTAGTGTGATAATGATAGGAGACTTGATAGTTAGGGGAAGAACAGGGGCTGCTGTGGCCACAAAAAAGACTCCTGGGTAGTGTGTTGCCTCCCGGGTGATAGGGTCAAGGATGTCTCAGAGCGGCTGCAGAACAATCAGGAATAGAATACAAGAGGAAGGATGTAATGCTGAGGCTCTATGAGGCACTAGTGAGCCCTCACTTGGAGCATTGTGAACAATTTTGGCCCCCTTATCCAAGAAAAGATGTGCTGGCGTTGGAGAGGGTCCAGAGGAGGTTCATGAGAATGATTCCAGGAATGAAAGGGTTATCGTCTGAGTTGTGACTGATGACTCTGGCCTTCACTCGCTGGAATTTAGAAGAAAAAGGGGGGATCTCATTGAAACCTATTGAATGTTGAAATGCTTAGATAAAGTGGATGTGGAGAGGATGTTTCCTAAAGTGGGGGAGTCTAGGACCAGAGGGCACAGCCTCATAATAGAGGAAAATCAATTTAGAATGGAAATAAGGAGGTATTTCTTTAACACAAAATAATCTGCAGATGCTGGGGGCAAAGCAACACTCACAACAAGCTGGAGGACCTCAGCAGGTCCGGCAGCATCCGTGGAAAAGATCGGTCGACGATTCGGGTCGGCGTCGACCGATCTTTCCCACGGATGCTGCCCGACCTGCTGAGTTCCTCCAGCTTGTTGTGAGGTATTTCTTTAGCCAGAAGGTGGTGAATCTGTGGAATTCATTATCACAGGTAGCTGTGGAGGCCAAGTCTTTGGCTGAATAGCCCAATCCTGCTCCTATCTCTTATGGTCTCAAGGCTGAGTAGCCAGAGATTGTGGTGAACATTGGCACCGGTGGAAAAGGGGAACAGGTCCTGCACATAGCGTATAGAAGGTTAGGAAAGAGGCCAAAGAGCAAGACCTCCAAGGTAACAATCTTCCGATTGCTCCCACTGGCACGTGTTTGTCAGGGCAGGAACAAGAGGATAGTACAAATGAATGAATGGCTGAGGATCTGGTGCAGGGGGCAGGGTTTCAGACTTCTTGATAATTGGGATCTGTTGTGGAGAATTATGACCCAAAGGAAGGATTATACCTGAACCTGAGGAGGACCAATATCCTTGCAGGGAGGTTTGCTAGAGCTGTTGGGGAGGATTTAAAATAATTTGGCAGGGAGAAGGGCACAAGGGTGATGGAGCAGAAGACGGGGCAGATGGTATACAAGTAGATGCAGTGTATTGTTAGACTGTCAGGAAGGACAGGCTGATGATAGACCAAAATTGCAGTCAGTGGGATGAGTTGAAGTGTAACATGGCAGTAAAATCAAAAAGGGAAATGAATACAGGACTGAAGGTGTTATAGTTGAAAGCACACAGTATACAGGATGAGGTAGGTGATCTTGTAGCGCAGTTAGAAATTGATAGGTATGTTGTTGTGGGCAACTCTGCTGGTAAAAAATTAAATCAAGTCCTTGGAAGGAGGTGACATAGGATCAGAAGACGTAGAGTCCTTGTGGGTAAAGTTAAGAAACTGCAAGGGTAAGAAGACCCTGATGAGAGATATACACAGGGCCCCAAACAGGATCCAGGATGTGGGCTGCAAATTACAACAGGAGATAGAAAAGACATGCAATAAGGGAACTGTCACAATAGTCATAGGGGATTTCAATACGCAGGTACATTGGGTAAATTAAGTTAATGCTAGATCCCAAGAGAGGGAATTTGTAGAATGTGTTCGAGATGGCTTTCTAGAGCAGTGAGACCACCAGGGGAAAGGCTTGGGCGTTGGAGCAGAGGAGATTTACAAGGATGTTGCCTGGATTGGGGAGCATGCCTTATGAAAACAGGTTGAGTGAACTCGGCCTTTTCCCCTTGGAGCAACAGAGGATGAGAGGTGACCTGATAGAGGTGTACAAAATGATGGGAGGCATTGATCGCGTGGATAGTCAGAGGCTTTTTCCCAGGTCTGAAATGGTTGCCACAAGAGGACACAGGTTTAAGGTGCTGGGGAGTAGGTACAGAGGAGATGTCAGGGGTACGTTTTTTACTCAGAGTGGTGAGTGCGTGGAGTGGGCTGCCAGCAACAGTGGAGGTGGATACAATAGGGTCTTTTAAGAGACTTTTGGATAGGTACATGGAGCTTAGAAAAATAGAGGGCTATGGGTAAGCCTAGTAATTTCTAAGGTAGGGACATGTTCGGCATGACTTTGTGGGCTGAAGGGCCTGTATTGTGCTGTAGGTTTTCTATGTTTCTATAAACAGATTTGATTAGGGAGCTTAAGGTAAAAGAACCCTTAGGAGATAGTGATCATAATGTGACAGAAATAACCCTGCATTTTGAGAGGGAGAAGATAAAATCAGGTATATCAGTATTACTGCGGAGTAATGGGAATTACAAAGGCTTGAGAGAGAAACTGGCCAAAGTTGATTGGAAAGGGACAGGAGCTGAGATGATGGCAGAACAATAATGGCTGGAGTTTCTGGAGGCAATTCCGAAGTTCCAAGATAGTTGCGTCCCAAAGATGAAGAAGTATTCTAAAGGGAGGATGAGTTAACTGTCGATGACAAGGAAAGTCAAAGACAGCATAAAAGGAAAAGATGATTATAAAATATAACAAAAATTAGTGGCAAATTAGAGGATTGGGAAGCTTTTAAAAACCAACAGAAGGCAACTAAAAAGCCTTACATGAAGAAAAATTGAATTATGAAGGTAGGCTAGCCAACAACACCAAAGAGGATGTCAAAAGAGTAAAAGAGAGCTGAGAGTGGACATTGGACCGCTGAAAAATGATGCTAGTAATGGGGGAGAAAGTATCGATGGATGGACAGACATAGTAAGTATTTTACGTAAGTTTTTTTACTGTGGAAGCCACAAGCAGTATGCTAGAAATTTGAGAGTGTCAGAGGACAGGAATGAATGTAGCTAGTAATTACTGAGGAGAAGGTGCCTGGAAAGCTGAATGGTCTGAAGGTAGATAAGTTACCTGAACCAGATGGACTTCACCCCCGGGTTCTGAAGGAGGTGGCTGAAGGGATTATGGAGGCATTAGTAATGACCTTACCTTTTTTTAAAGATAAGCTTTTCACTGTACCTCAGTACACCTGACTACAATAAACTAATTTACCAATTTAAGATTTCAGAAAATCATCAAAAGAACTCAAGAAACATTCAGGCAACACACACACAAAACGCTGGAGGAACTCAGCAGGCTAGGCTGACTATGTCCGCCCATTTTCATTCCACTTCCCATTCCCACTTCAATATGTCTATCCATGGCCTCCTCTACTGTTGCAATGAGGTCACACTCTGGTTGGAAGAACAACAGCTTATATTCCGTCTGGGTAGCCTCTAACCTGATGGCATGAAATTGATTTCTCAAACTTACAGTAATGCCCCCCCCCCTTCACCATTCCCCATCCCCTTTTCCCTCTCTCACCATATCTCCTTGCCTGCCCATTGCCTCCCTCTTGTGCTCCTCATTGCCTTCTGTCCTCTCCTGTGAGATTCCCCCTTCTCCAGCCCTGTATCTCTTTCACCAGTCAACTTCCCAGCTCTTTACTTCACCCCTCCCCCTCCCAGTTTCACCTATCACCTTGTGTTTCTCCCTCCCCTCCCCCTACCCCACCCCCCACTTTTTAACTGCTGAAAGGTCTCGGCCTGAAACATTGACTGTATTCTTTTCCACAGATGCTGCCTGGCCTGCTGAGTTCCTCCAGCATTTTTTGCATATTGCTTGGATTTCCAGCAGATTTTCTCTTGTTTGTGACAAGCAACATTCAAATTTGAGAAATGCCCTTTCTTCCTGGGATACGTCGCCTTTCACAGCAGCTTTAGTAATGAATTTGAAGGAATGATGGAGGAGGAACAACTTTGCCCCGAGGAAATTAGTTGTGAATTTGGCTGTGGGGAAGAAGGAGCGGGTGGAGGCAGCTGGCCCCCCCCTTTGGTAATGGGGGAACCGACCCTTCACTGACATGGACCCATCTGAACGGTGGCAGGGCCAGCCTTCGTGACAGGGTGAGAGGGTGTCTGAGTGGTGAGTTCGACAAGCTGTGGTTGGCAGAGGCATCATGAGTGGTGACAGGGGACAGATTTCTCTGACGGGGACCAGTTCAAATGGTGACAGCAAGCTGACCAGGTCACAGATAACATTGCCTTGGCTGGCAAGAACCGAGCTGAGCGGGGAAGGGGACTGAACTTCAAAGTTCAAGGTAAGTTTATCATCAAAATACGTATATTACCTACCTTGAGATTCTTGGTCTTTCTGGTGTACACAGAACAAAGAAATATAATAGAATAAATTAAAAACTACACAAAAATAAAGACTGACAACCAATGTGCAAAAGAAGACAAATTGTGCAAATACAAAAATAATAATAGTAACTATAACTATAATAGTAACTGTGGGCACGTGGCTGGTCTTTCATACAACCTTGCCCAGGCCTGCGCCCTGGAGAGTGAAGACTTTCCATGGTCTAGCAAGACTAACAGATGCCTTTATATTTATATAATAATAATAAATAGCAAATAAATAATATTGTGAACATGAATTAGAGAGTCCTTGAAAGTGAGTCCATAGGTTGTGGAATCATTTCAATGTTGAGGTGAGTGATGTTATCCCCTCTGGTTCAGGAGTCTGATGGTTGAGGGGTAATAACTGTTCCCAAACCTGGAGGTTTATGCCCTGAGGCTCCTGTACCTTCTTCCTGATGATAGCAGTGAGAAGAGAGCATGGCCTGGATTCTGCTTTCTTGTGGCAGCGCTGCTTGAAGATGCAATGGTGGGAAGGGCATTTCCTGTGATGGACAGGGCTATATTTCTTGTGGACTTGACCGTCCTTGGATAATTATTTTCCAATGCACGGATCACGGAGTCTGGTTAGAGCACTGGCCAGTCTACATATGATGGGGACCGGTCTGAGGACTGACAGGCAGGCCGGTCTGAGCGCTGACGGGGGACCGGGTCTGTCATGGTCCGGATCGGGGTCCCTTTAAATTTAGCTTGTTTATGTTACGATCCGGACCGTTGATTCCTTGTTTTCCCGTGTCCCTCGATTTTGGTGATTAGAGGCAACTAACGCTCGGCTGAACCGGTAGTTTATATTCTCCGGCTTTGAGCCGTTCGGCGCGGGAGCGTCTGCAAAGTCACAGTGTGCCAATGTCATCTGGCCGGAGCAAGCCTAGCCTCTGCCGCAGCGAGTGCCGGTAATTCGCCTTTCCTCACCAGAGCAACCCAGTCCAGTTACCTCGCCAAAGTGAGCCTGCAAAGTTTCCTCATCAAGGCGGGTCCGTCAGTTAACCCGCCAGAGGGAATCAAGAACCGCTGTCTTCTGTTCCCGGGCCGAGTCGAGAGCTTGCCACTACCCGGAGGCTCCAAGTCAAGTCCTGGCTCCGGGCAGCGTTCAAGTACCATGTCAAGTCCTGGCCCTGGCAGTCTGTGATTCCTGTCCTACCCCCTTGTCTGAAACCCTTCTCTGCCCCTCTCGCCTCTAGCCCTCATCTGCAGCCCCCGCCTGCACTTCGGTCTAGTTCCATCACCGGAGCTAGATAGGTACTGTCTGGTGTCCATTCGTGTTGGTGTTGTCTTGTCCTCGCCTTCCTGGGGTAAGTCTGGCCATCTTGCCGTTGCCCCGCGGGGAGTCATGTCTTGTCTTGTCCTGTCCTTGCCTCCTTGGGGTAAGTCAGGATGTCTTGCCGTTGCCCCGCGGAGGGTCATGAGTCCTGGCCCTATGTCCTGTACCCAAGGAGGGATCCCAGCTCTCTGCTCTGTGTAGGTGTCCAAGGTTCCATGTACCTGCTCTCCCAAGACCGAGGCTTTGTTTTCCCATGTTCCTCCTCTCCCTAGCCCATGTCCATGCCTGGTTCTGGGGTCCAAGCCCGAGGCAAGACCCAGGTACTGGGTCCTTGGCCAGTCTCGGGCTTGGAGTCCATACCCTAGCCTCTTCATGTCTCCTCTAGTTCTGGGAGCCAATTCCGAGTCCTAGCCCAGACCCTTGGTCCCAGCCCAGTCGTAGTCCTGAGTCCTTATCCTGTCCGCTATTCCTGCTTCTGTCTTGCTCTCCTGGTATCGTACAATAAACTAAACCTAAGTAACCTCACAAGATGTGTCTTGCATTTGGGTCCACCCTTGCTCCCAATGTCCCGCCATTGTGACACGGTCTGAGGTGGCGGTTGGACACGACCTCATGCTGAAGTGGTGCGCGGCCCCGATGGCCATGAACGACTTTGCTTGCCACCACCCTGAGGTAAGCTTTCTTGCCTGTTGTCAGCGGAGGGAGCAGCATATTCCACAACCCACCCCACCCCACCCACGCCAACGTGGGTGATATCATTGCCGGGATTTTCCCAGGACTGGTGGCAAGGTGGTTGAGGCCCAGTTCAGTTCCCGGAGAGTCTGTCATTTACCAGCACTTCGGGGAAGGTCGCTACCGAGCTGTGGTAACCTTATGTCGAACATGTATATTTACAATGGAATAACTCATTAGGCCCTCCTGTTGGGGTCTTGGCTCTTGAGGCTTGAGCGTGGAGACGGGCTGGGGTCTTGAGGCTTGAGCGTGGAGACGGGCTGGCAGCTGGGGTCTTGGAATGCGGAGGCTGTTAACTCGTAGGCCAGAGCTCAGAGACAGACTGGGAACTGTACGTCAACATAGAGCCGGGACTTATCCTTCGAAAAGCCGGGACTCATCTTTAACACGATACTAACATGTGACTGGACAGTACATAGACATAGAGCCAGGACTTATCCTTAGACAAGCCGGGACTCAACTTTATCTCCACACCAAGGTGGGACAGGTCCATCCGTCGGGTAACAGCAGAACAGCCTGACTTACCCAACAGAGGCCAAGACAAGACAAGACAGGCCTCACAAGATGTGTCTTGCATTTGGGTCCACCCTTGCTCCCAATGCCCCCCCCCCACTTCGTGGCACTATTGTCCTACAGACCAAAGAAATCCAAAGGAATGGCAGAGACCGATACAGATTGGCACCAGCAGCATCACAGGAGTTGCGACACTATTACTACCTGATATTAATTTTTCACATCTTATTAATTTTAAACAGAAATTGGGACCACAACTAGAGGTCATGGGTTAAGGGTGAAAGGTGAAAAGTTTAAGGGGAACATGAGGGGAAACTTCTTCACTCAGAAGGTTGTAAGAGTGTGGAACGAGCTGCCAGCACAAGTTCTCTCTCACTAGCAAGGTGTTTTTGCCCACAAAGCCACCACTCACTGGATGTTTTGTCTTTTGCACCATTCTCCGTAAATTCTGGAGGCTGTTGTGTGTGAAATTCCAGGAGATCAGCAGTTTCAGAGCCTGGCACCAACAATCATTCCATGGTCAAAGTTAGTTGGATCACATTTCTTCCTCATGCTGATGTTTGGTCTGAACAGCAACTGAACCTCTTGACCGTGCTTTCCTGCGTGATATGCTGACACATGTTTGGCTGATTAGATATTTGCAGAAATGTATAGGTGTACAGGTGTAGCCACTGAGTGTCATTTAACAACACATATCAAAGTTGCTGGTGAACGCAGCAGGCCAGGCAGCATCTCTAGGAAGAGGTACAGTCGACGTTTCAGACCGAGACCCTTCGTCAGGTCTAACTGATGGAAGAGTTAGTAAGAGATTTGAAAGTGGGAGGGGGAGGGGGAGATCCAAAATGATAGGAGAAGACAGGAGGGGGAGGGATGGAGCCAAGAGCTGGACAGGTGATTGGCAAAAGGGATATGAGAGGATCATGGGACAGGAGGTCCGGGAAGAAAGACAAGGTGGGGGGGAAGCCCAGAGGATGGGCAAGAGGTATAGTGAGAGGGACAGAGGGAGAAAAAGGAGAGAGAGAAAAAAAGAATGTGTGTATATAAATAAGTAAATAACGGATGGGGTATGAGGGAGAGGTGGGGCATTAACGGAAGTTAGAGAAGTCAATGTTCATGCCATCGGGTTGGAGGGTACCCAGACGGAATATAAGGTGTTGTTCCTCCAACCCGAGTGTGGCTTCATCTTTACAGTAGAGGAGGCTGTGGATAGACATATCAGAATGGGAATGGGACGCGGAATTAAAATGTGTGGCCACTGGGAGATCCTGCTTCCTCTGGCGGACAGAGCGTCATTTGCATGTTTGACAAGTGCCGTGACAATTTCATAAGACCACTTTGCAGATGGAATGCAGCATGGTTTAGTTGGGCTGAAGGACCTGTTTCTTTCTCGTAGTGTCCTGCTCCTTTGTTTTTTCCACTTATTACCTTCTAGTTTGTTCTCTTCCCCTTTCTTATTCTGAGAAGCTAAGAGGTGGCTACTCGTAAACACAAAATAATCTGCAGATGCTGGGGTCGAAGCATCTGAGTTCCTCCAGCATGTTGTGAAGGTGGCTACTGTACACCTCCCCACCATTGAGCACATCTACAAGAAACACTGTCGTAGGAAAGCAGCATCCATCATTGGGGACCCCCACCACCCAGGGCATGCTCTCTTCTTGCTGCTGCCATCGGGAAGAAGGTACAGGATCCTCAATAGTCAAATCACCAGGTTCAGGAACAGTTACTCCCCTCAACCAAAGGGGATAACTTCACACAGTTTCACATGCCCCATCACTGAAATATTCCCACAAACTATTAACTCAGTTTTATGGACTCTTCACCTCATGTTCTTGATATTTATTGCTTATTTATTTATTATTATTATTATTATTACTTTTTTCTTTTTTATGTATTTGAAATTTGTTGTTTTTTAACATATTAGTTGAACACCCAAGTTGGAGCTGTCTTTCATTTATTCTGTTATGGTTATTATTCTGTTATGGACTTACTGAACATGCCCACAAGGAAATGAATCTCAAGATTGTATATAGTGACGTATAACTACTTTGATAATAAATTTACTTTGAACTTTGAACTTTGATGCAGCTAAGTTTTGGTTGAATGGCAGTGCAATGATTTTGCTGTGCAATATTGTGTTTAGTCTCAAAGCTGGGAGAGTAAGGGCAATATTTCTCCAGTGACCATTTATCAATGTATGGTGAAATATTATCCTGTAATGTTGCATGCATGGGCAGACTTACTATTAAATATACATTTAATGTGGTGAACACATTCAGTTGTGATTGAATAGGTAATTGAAGAAAAAAATTGCAAGTCGATGAATAATGTCTCAATGTCAGCAAGACCAAGGCGATGATTATAGACTTCAGGAGAAGGAAACCAGAGGTCCATGAGCTAGTCCTCTTCGGTGGATCAGAGGTGGAGAGGGTCAGTAACTTAGCTTTGAACTTTGAACTTTAATGAGGTAGCTGCAGGAGACTAACTGGATTTCTCACGGAATAGGCCACACAGGAAATACACTAAATAACCTTTATTTCTGAATTACCTCTCTTATAAAGCTTTACAGCATTGGATTGTCCAAATATTATTTCAATGCTGTGGACAAGTCAGTCTTACATGTTTTGTTAATATTTGTATCTATAGTCTTCATGTTTTTTAAAATATTTATATATTTTTACCACTTTTATGTAAATTTACTTGCAATTTTAGGTTGAATTCTAATAACATGACAACAATATTTAACTGCTCAAGAGCTTAAAGTTCTTGTTAATAATAAAGTGAAATATCCCCATTTAAAATGGCAATCTGATTCATAGCGTGTATGAATTGTCATTGGTGTTGGTTACAAAGGTATACTTATGAATTATCATGTTATTGATAATGTTACAAAGAAGAGTACAGAACAGTACAGTACAGGAACTGGCCCTTCGGCAAATGATGTTATATTGAACCAATTAAATTAGTAATTAAAAAATTAACTACGCTGATCCCTTCTGCCTACTCAATTCCATATCCCTGTATTCTCTGTATTTAAATAATTCTATCATATTTGCTTCACTGCCACCATATCTCCTTTGAACTCATGCCATCTCACCTTAAATGCCCTCTGGTATTAGACATTTCAACCCTGGAGGAAAGATGCCTGCTGTCTACTCAATCCATGCCTCTCAAAACCTCATAAGCTTCTATCAGGTCTCCCCTCAGCCTCCACAGCTCCAGAGAAAACAAGTCATGTTTGTCCAACCTCTCAAAGTCAAAGTAAAATTTATAATCAAAGTCCATCCTGTGGCAGATGTTACCATATGCTACCCTGAGATTCATTTTCTTTCTAGCATTTACAGGAAGATAAAGAAATAAAATAAAGAAATGCAAACATCTTGGCTGCGAAGCAGGGGATTGCGGATTGAGTTGGAGACAGTTCCTTGTGGACTTTATGCGCCTGTCACGATGTCTGTGGAGTAGGAGATCACGGAATTAGTTGGAGATAGATTCTTGTGGACTTTACACGCCAGGTTTAAAAAACGACCCGGGCCTGTTGGGAGTTGTCTGTGGAGGGGAGATTGCATGAGTTATTAATAACTCACCAAAGGCCAAAAGAAGCGGGATTTAAGCCATTGTGTGAGTGGGCCAGTGTTAGAGTGATTAGGCTTTGGCTCAACAGGTGTCGGTGAGAAAACAAAAAATATCCAGTGTGCGGTAGTTCTGTGGGGGAAACTTACTTACCTACTTACTTACTGCCCATTATGCCTCTGGCATTTAGGGCCTGGAGGTCTGATGGACCACTCTTAGTCCTTTGACCTGTTTGGCATGGATGACCCAAGCATAAAGCCCTGACTCCAACCAAAATAGCTCTCTGGGATATTGAGTCACGCAAGCCTCCAAACCCAATAACAAGGTTGTGGTCCCCAAGGTGTGGGTGAAAATGTCTTGTTAATGAGAAATGTCAAAGGAAAATGGCCAGGCTGATTCAAGCTGACAAGAAGGCGACAGTAACTCATAGTTCAGAGTTCAAAGTAAATTTATTATCAAAGTACATATATGTCACCATATACAACCCTGAAATTCATTTTCTTGTGGGCATACGCAATAAATTCATAATAGATTAATAGCCTTAAAAACAATCAATGTAAGACCACATCAACTTTGGCATTCAACCGATCTGCAAAAGACAACAATGTACATACAAAAAGAAAGAACTAATAGTAATAAATCAAAAAATAAGCAATAAATATCAAGAACATGAGATGAAGCATCCTTGAAAGTCCATAGGTTGGAGGAATATTTCAATGATGGGGTGAGTGAAGTTGAATGAATTTATCTCCTTTGGTTCAATTGCCTAGTGTTTGGGGAGAATTAACTATTCCGGTGTGAGCCCTGAGGCTCCTATACCTTCTTCCTGATGGAAATAATAACCACACTCGACAACAGTGGTGTGCAGAAGAGCATCTCTGAACACACAACAGGTCAATCCTTGAAGTGGATGGGTTGCAGCACCAGCAGACCACACTGGGATCCACTTCTGTAACTAATAACGTGGCCGATGAGTGGATGAATTTTGGCTGGTGATTTTGTGACTATGGCCTGATTACAATGAGTCCCTGTCTCTTTTGGCTCTCCGGACAGACGAAATTTCTGCAGTCTTCTTTCCAGAGACACAATTGAAGAGATGAATTGCAGAGGTTTTTCTGGAGCAGATTTGGTCAACTGGCTGTCACAACAGTATCATGAACAGTATCTGGGTTGGGTTATCATAATATTCCTCTGTATCTGAATTGTTCTTGTATATTTTGATTTTTTTCAGTTTTCATTTCTGCCTGTTGATACACTCCCAGAGTCGTGGTTACTTTAAAAAAACCAAAACCGCTGAGAGACTGAGCGAAGGACTTGTCACTCGGTGCTTCCAAATAACTAAGTTCCAAGTCGAAAAAGGTGCGTTCGTTCCTTTATTATGAAACCAGCAAAGGAAATTGATTTCATAGTGATAAAAAACTAACGAAACTAAATTAATGATATAGAGGAATATGAGTAGTTAGCATCCAGATTAGCGGTCAACAAAAAAAATCATTCCCAGCACACATCCTATCAACTAAACTAACTACCTAGGACAAGGCATGAATATGTGACAATACTCACTTGCTTCTACCACACCCCCAACCATTTGACAATTTACAGTAACCTGTAATAAATGCACAACACAGACAGAAAATAAATACATGGCTCCTACACCCAGTAATAACAAACGACTGGATCTAAATGTTTCAACAAGTTTATTAACAATTACATTATGTTTGTAGTTTTGTTTCTAAAAACTGATTCTGCAACAGGATACCCTAGCTTTTCAGAGCTCAAATGTCTTGATCTACAGGTTGGCATTGCTGATGAAATCCCAAAGTACATTTGTTCAATTCACCCATATAGATAAAGAATAATAGAACTTTATTACACTGTTTCAAAGTATAGGGGAATCTTTCTTTTAATTCCTATTGGATTTCTTCAGAATCAGAATCAGGTTTAATATCACTGGCATATGTCATGAAATTTGTTTTTATGTGGCAGTAGTACAGTGCCATATCAAATAATAAAAACTAAATTACAGTTAGAAGTATATATAATAGTATTTTATTGATTTTGAGTTGGAAATTATTTCGCTACAACAGCAACGTTTAAAAACACATTTAGCAATAATAATAAATATAATATCAATATTAATAATAAACTACATAATAATAATATACACAATAATAATTACCAATGTGCAGTAATTTGCAATAATAATGTACAAAGTAATAAAGCAGAGACTATTGTACTATGAAATGTGTTCTCCTGTTGTACAGAGATGAACTGTTGTATATGCTTATTGCATTTGGTTGGAAAGATTCTCTGTAACAATCCTTGTGATAGCAGAGCTGAATGAGCCTGTTCAAAAGGGTGCTTTGCTGCTTATTCAGTAGGTCATGGAGACAATGTGCCCGATTGTCCACAATGGATAACAATTTGCTTAGCTACCTCCTCTCCACCACTAACTCAAAAGAGTCTGGGTTGTAGCAAAGGATGGGTCCAGCCTTTTTGATGAGTTTATTTAGCCTTTTTGCATCACCAGCACCGATGCCCGCTCCCCCAATATAAAGCTGCAAAGTAGACTGCACTTGCTACAACAGACTGGTAAAAGATCTCCAACATCCTGCTGCACACGTTGAAGGATCTCAACTTCCGTAGAAAATAGAGTCTGTTCGTGCCCTTCTTGTAAGCAGCCATGGTGTTGGTTTTCCAGTCAAGTCTGTCGTCAAGGTGGACACCCAAGTATTTGTCCTCCTCTACTACCGCAACTTCTTCTCCCCGAATGTATACAGGACTCATCACAGTCCTCTTCCTCCTAAGATCAATCATCATCTCCCTGGTTTTGGCCACATTCAGGAGCACCACTCCACAAACTTGTCCACCAGTCCTCTGTATTCCGACTCCTGCCCATCTCTGATACACCCAACCACTGCAAAGTTATCAGAGAACTTCTGCAAGTGACAAGACTGAGAGTTGTACCGAAAGTCTGAGGTGTACAGTGTGAACAGAAACGGAGACAGGACAGTCCCTTGTGGCGCTCCAGTGCCACTCACCACTGTCTCAGTCAGAGAACCACCCAGCCGTACAAACTGGGGTCTATCTGTCAGGTACTCAGTAAACCAGGAAAAGAAATCAGAAATCTGATGGCACAGGGAGGAAGGAGCTATTCTTGAATGGTTAAGTAACTGCCTTCAAGCTTCTGTACTTTCTTCCTGAGAAGAGGCCAAGCCTGGGTGATGGTGTCCCTAATGAAGGATGCCATCTTTTTGAGCCGTCCCTCCTTGGAGATGTCCTGGGTGCTGGGGAGGCTGGTGCCCATGATGGAGCTGAGTGAGTTTACAACTTCCTGCAGCTTACTTCGATCCTGTGTGGTAGCCCCCCCCCCAACCTCCCCCCAAAGCAGACGATGTTGCAGCCAGTTAGAATGCTCTCCATGGTACATCTGTAGAAATTTGTGAGTGTCTTTCATGATATACCAAATTTCCTCAAACTCCTAATAAAAATATATATGCCTTCTTCGTAACTGCATCGGTATGTTGGGCACAGGACAGATCCTCAGAGATATTGACACCCAGGGAACTTGGAATTGCTCACTCTTTCCACTTCTGATCCCTCGATGTGTGTGTTCCCTTGTCTTACCCTTTCTGAAGTCCACAATCAATCCTTTGGTCTTACTGACATTGAGTGCAAGGGTGTTGTTGTGACACCACTCAACTAGCTGATCTACCTCGCTCCTGTATGCCTTCTCATCATCACCTGAGATTCTGCTAACAATAGTGTGTCATCAGCAAATTTATAGATGGCAGTTGAGCTGTGCCTAGCCACAGAGTCATGGGTGTAGAGGGAATAAAGCAATGGACTAAGCACACATCCTTGAG
This sequence comes from Mobula hypostoma, assembly GCF_963921235.1. Taxonomy (NCBI): domain Eukaryota; kingdom Metazoa; phylum Chordata; class Chondrichthyes; order Myliobatiformes; family Myliobatidae; genus Mobula; species Mobula hypostoma. The sequence continues at coordinate 245,289,257 of NC_086097.1, read as the reverse complement.
GTGTGCCTATGTTGACTTTCAGCAAGGATGAGATGTTATTACTAATCTGCACAGACTGTGGTCTGCCAGTGATTAGATTAGATTAGATTATGAGGACACACAGTCCTCTTTTATTGTCATTTAGTAATGCATGCATTAAGAAATGATACAATGTTTCTCCAGAATGATATCACAGAAACACATGACAAACCGACTGATTGGCGCACACCTACCCCGCTCTCGTAGGGGTCCGGCTAATGCTCCTGCTATATGTGTTCAGCAAAACTTTCTCAGCTGGGAGACCTGAGGCCCTATGTACATATTGAGAAATATAAATGAAATATATAAGAAAAAAATTTTAAAAATCCGAGGTGCAAAAGGACTTGGGAATCCTTGTGCAGGATTCCTTAAAAGCTAACTTACAGGTTGAGTTGGTGGTGAAGAAGGCAAATGCAATGTTAGCATTCATTTCATGAGGTCTAGAATATAAAAGGTGGGATGTAGTGTTGAGGCTTTATAAAGCACTGGTGAGGCCTCACTTGGAGTATTCTGAGCAGTATTGGGACCCTTATCTAAGAAAGATGTGCTGACATTGGAGAGGGTTCAAAGGAGGTTCATGAAAATGATTCCAGGATTGAAAAGGTTATCCTATGAAGAGCATTTGATGGCTCTGGGTCTCTATTCATTGGAATTCAGAAGAATTAGGGGTGACCTCATTGAAACCTATCGAATGTTGAAAGGCCTCGATAGGGTGGATTTGGGGAGGATGTTTCATATGGTGGGGGAGCCTAAGACCTGAGGACACAGACTCAGAATAAAGGAGTGTCCTTTTACAATGGAGATGAGGAGGAATTTCTTTAGCCAGAGAGTGATGGAATTCATGGAATTCCAACACTATGGAATTCGTTCCCACAGGTGGCTGTGAAGGCCAAGTCATTTGTTATATTTAAGTCAGGGTATGCAGATATATGGGGAGGAGGCAGGAGATTGGGATTGAGAGAGAAAATGGATCAGCCATGATGAAATGGCAGAACAGAGTCAATAGGCTAAATGGATTAATTCTGCTCCTATTTTATGGTCTTATGGTCGATTGCAATACTTTGTGGAAAGTTATAAGTACAGTGATGGATGACACCAGTCGATACCGGGACCAAGCACACTATGGTGTTGTAGATAGTGTAGAGGATTGTCAAAGATTGCAGATCGGATGCACAAGTGGGCTGAGAAGTGGCAGATGGAGTTCAACCCAGAGAAGTGTGAGGTGGTACACTTTGGAAGGACAAACTCCAAGGCAGAGTACAAAGTAAATGGCAGGATACTTGGTAGTGTGGAGGAGCAGAGAGATCTGGGGGTACATGTCCACAGATCCCTGAAAGTTGCCTCACAGGTGGATAGGGTAGTTAAGAAAGTTATGGGGTGTTAGCTTTCATAAGTCGAGGGATAGAGTTTAAGAGTCGCGAGGTAATGATGCAGCTCTATAAAACTCTGGTTAGGCCACACTTGGAGTACTGTGTCCAGTTCTGGTCACCTCACTATAGGAAGAATGTGGAAGCATTGGAAAGGGTACAGAGGAGATTTACCAGGATGCTGCCCGGTTTAGAGAGTATGGATTATGATCAGAGATTAAGGGAGCTAGGGCTTTACTCTTTGGAGGGAAGCAGGATGAGAGGAGACATGATAGAGGTGTACAAGATATTAAGAGGAATAGATAGAGTGGATAGCCAGCACCTCTTCTCCAGGGCACCACTGTTCAATACAAGGGGACATTACTTTAAGGTAAGGGGTGGGAAGTTCAAGGGAGATATTAGAGGAAGGTTTTTTACTCAGAGAGTGGTTGGTGCCTGGAATGCACTGCCTGAGTCAGTGGTGGAGGCAGATACACTAGTGAAATTTAAGAGACTATTAGACAGGTACATGGAGGAATTTAAGGTGGGGGGTTATATGGGAGGCAGGGTTTTAGGGTCGGCACAACAATGTGGGCCAAAGGGCCTGTACTGTGCTGTACAGTTCTATGTTCTATTATCCCAGGCGACCTCAGTAGGTCAAGAGGGCCTGGGTGATAGTAGAAAGACTGGTAGAGTCACTCATACCAGCATGGGCAGTTACAGCCAGGGCCTACGTCATTGCTGATCATTGCTGATCATTGCTGGTCTTGGCAACCCGCAAGTGCACTTTGGGTATGAACGTGCCGAAATGTAGATTCCTGCAGACCAACAGGGGTATTTTACTTGCGGGGTAGCTCCAGAAATGGTACTGGTGGGATTTGCCTTATAATGCCGCCCCTGACCAAGGTAGGCCAACGAGCAACTCCATATCCTGGTGCAACCATGGAGACCAGGGAAACACTGGAAGCTCTGTTGTAGGAGGGGGCTATTCAGCTGGCGATGTCCTCCTATAACAGCCCAGTGTGGCCAGAGGGGAAGGGGGATGAAACAGGGTGAAAGACAATAAACTTCAGGCAATTGAATAAACATGCCCTGCTCCTATCAGCAGCTGTCCTGGATGTAGTGACCATTGTAGAGAACATAGGGGTTAGGGAGGGGAAGCATTGGTATGCTGTAGTCGATTTGGACAATGCTTTCCTTTTCAATTGCCTGACCCCTGAGTCCCAAGACCAGTTTGCCCTTAAGTGGGAAGGCAGGTGGTATACCTTTTGTCATCTTCCCCAGGGATATGTGCACAGCCTGGCTTTGTGCCATGGCATTAAAGGTTGAGACCTCTAGGGTTCTCACTCAACCCAATCACCTCGATATCCCACTATGTAGATGATACTGCGGGTGGCACGGTAGTATAGTGATTAGCACAACACTTTACGGGCCAAGTGACCCGGGTTCAATTTCCGCCTCTGCCTGTAAGGAGTTTGTATATTCTCCCCGTGTCCACGTGGGATTCCTCTGGGTTTCCAGTTTCCTTTCACAGTCCAAAGATGTACCGTCTGGTAGGTTACCTGGTCATTGTAAATTGCCCCGTGATTAGGCTAGCATTAGATCAGGGGTTACTGAGCGGCGCAGCTCGAAAGCCAGAAGGGCCTACTCCTCACTGTAACTCAATAAAATATCAGGGATGCTATTGTGGAGGGTTTAAACTAAGTTGGCCAAGGAATGGGAACCAGAGTGATAGAGTTAAGGAAGGAGCAGTTAGTATACAAGTCAATCCAGTGTGTAGTGAAACTGTGAAGAAGGATAGGGCAAATTGCAGCTGATTGCAGTCAGTGGGATAAGAAGAAGTATAACATTGGTGCAAATCAAAGGGGGACGAATACAGCACTGAAGATGGTATATTTGAATGCATACAATATAGAGAATAAGGTAGATCTTGTAACGCAGTTAGAGATTGGCAGATGTGATGTTGTGGGCATCACTGAGTCTTGGCTGAAAGAAGATTATAGGATTATAGTTGTGAGCTTAGTCATAGTCATAGTCACACTTTATTGATCCTGGGGGAAATTGGTTAAATTGGTTAACAACCAAGGATACGCATTGTATCGAAAGGACAGGCAAAGGGGCAGAGGGGGCAGGGTGGCTCATTGATAAAAATTGAAACCAAATCCTTAGAAGGAGGTGACATAGGAATGGAAGATGTAGAATCCTTGTGGGTAGAGTTAAGAATCTACAAGCGTAAAAAGACCCTGTTGGGAGTTATTTACAGGCTTTCGAAAAGTAGCCAGGATTTGGGCTACAAATTACAATTGGAGATAGAAAAGCTATGTAAAAGGGGCAATGTTGCGATGATTATAGAGGATTTCAATACTCAGGTTGGTGCTGGATCCCAAGAGAGGAAATTTGTAGAATGCCAATGAGATGGCTTTGTAGAGCAGATTGTGATTGAGCCCACTAGGGGAAAAGCTATTCTGGATTGGGGGTTCTGTATTGAACCAGATTTCATTTGCTTAAGGTAAAGGAATCCTTGGAAGGTAGTGATTATAATATCATAGAATTCACCCTGCAATCTGAGTGGGAGAAGCTAAAGTCAAATGTACCGGTATTCCAGTGAAGTAGAGTTGAGAGTGGACATCAGATAGCTGGAAAATGACACTGGAGAGATATTAATGATGTGCAAAGAAATGGTGGATGAACCTAATATGCATTTTATGTCCATCTGCACTGTGGAAGACACCAGCAGAATGTCAGGAATTTGAGAGTGTCAGGGGGCGGAGGTGAACGTAGTTGCACAGGGAAAGTGGTAATAGCCAAGGGGGAGGGAGGATCCAGGCAGCTGGCAGAACTGGTGACAGTAACCCTGACCCTCCACAAGCTCACAGGGCTATGGTGAATACACGGCCAGCAGTACCTGAGAGCAAGTATCCACCATTGTCAACACATATCGCTTCTTATTCTGCAAAGGTAAAGGCCCAGTAGGGTGTTGGGATGGAGATGCATCACTCCCAAAGGAGGTGTAAGATGTTCCTTCCCTCCACTGGCCTGCAGGTCACCCTTGGGTGAGGTGTAGCACCTGCTTACCCCCGATCAGGGTCACACGAAGCCATGGGAGCAGGTGGTGGACAATCGTGTGAGCGGCTTGTGCATATCCTGTCCTGGTTATGCGACCACTAATGCCAGGCAGACAACTTCTAAAGAGTGTTGATAATGGCTGGGTTCACCCATCTTGTAAAGACACTGCACAGAAGAAGGCAATGGCAAACCACTTCTGTGGAGAAGCTTGCCGAGAGCAGTCATGATTATGGAAAGACCATGATCGCTCACACCATACGACATGGCGCATAATTAAGGAAAAAAAGCCAAATCTGGTCTGCCTCTGGTCCTCGCAAATTCATCATCAGGGGCCTACCGACAATCTCGATCGCAAGGTGTTTTTCTTCAGATGTTCCTGAGTCCCTGGTGATTGAGGCTAAAGGAAGGTGTTGATGGATATCTAGACACCTCTTTTTTTCACCCCCCCACCCCCAACTTGATAAATCTTTTGCAGTGGGGCATCATCGAACATGAAGTACTGTACTCCATATCAGGACTGTCCTTCTTTGGAGATATTCACTTTCTTAAATAAGACCACGAGACATAGGAGCAGAATGAGGCCATTCAGCCCATCGAGTCTGATCCACCATTCCTTAATGGCTGATTCATTATCCCACTCAACCCCATTCTCTTGCCTGACACCCTGACAAACCAAGAACCTATCAACATTTGTAATGACTTGGCCCCCGCAGCCATCTGTGGCAATGAATTCTACTGACAGCTATGGAAGTGAAGTCCACAGATTCAGTACCCATTGGCTAAAAAAATTCTTCCTCATTGCTGTTCTAAATGGACATCCCGTTATTCTGAGGCTGTGCCTCTAGTTCTAGACTCCCCCATACAGAAAACGTACTCTCCATGTCCTCTCCATCTAGGCTTTTTAATATCTGTTGGGTTTTAATGAGATTCCCCCATCGTTCTTCTAAACTCCAGAGAGTACAGGCCCAGAGGCATCAAATGCCCCTTATAGGTTAACTCTTTCATTTCTCGGAATCATTCTCATGAACCTCCTTTGGGCCCTCTCCAATGCCATCCCATCTTTTCTTAGGTAAGGGGCCCAAAACTGTTCACAATAATCCAAGTACAGTTTGACCAAATAAAGCCTCGGTTTCACATTCTCGCTCTTATAGTCTAGTCCTCTCAAAATGAATGCTAACATTGCATTTGCCTTCCTTACCACTGACTCAACCTGCAAGTTAACCTTTAGGGAATCCTACATAAGGACTCCCAAGTTCCTTAGCACCTCTGATTTTTGAATTTTCTCCCCATTTAGAAAATAGTTTACACCTTGATTCCTTCTATCAAAGTGCAAGACTATAAACTTCCCTACACTATATTCCATCTGCCATTTCTTTGCCCATTCTCCTAATCTGTCTAAGTACTTCTGCAGACTGCCTGCTTCCTCAACACTACCTTCCCTTACACTTACCTTTGTATTGTCCGCAAACTTGGCACAAGACCATCACATGAAAAGAAGCAGTCCCAACACTGACCCCTGCAGCACACCATTAGTCACCAACAGCCAACCAGAAAAGGCCTCCTTTATTCTCACCCTTTGCCTTCTACCAGTCAGCCAATCTCTATCCACGCTGGTATCTTTTCTGTAGTGCCATGGGCTCTTGTCTTGTTAAGCTGCCGTACGTGCAGCACCTTGCAAAGGCCTTCTGAAAATCCAAGTATACAATTTTCAATGGCTCTTTTTTGTCTATCCTGAGTGTAATTTCTTCAAAGAACTCCAACAGTCTGATAGGCAAGATTTCCCCTTTAGAAAACCATGCAGACTTTGGCCTGTTTTATCATGTGCCTCCAAGTACCTGGAAACCTCATCCTCAATAATAGACTCTAACATCCTTCCCACCACTGAAGTCAGGCTAACTGGCATGTAATTTCCTTTTATCTGCCTCCCTCCCTTCCTAAAGGCAGAGTGGCATTTGCAATTTTCCAGCTTTTCGGAAGAATTCCAGAATCTAGTGATTCTTGAAAGATCATTACTAATCTATTCAGCTACCTCTTTCTAAATGCAGGGGTGTGGTCCATCTGGCCCAGATGTAGGTGAGTACCTGCAAAAGCCCTTTCATGGTCTGCTTTTTTAATGACAATCCTATATTAGTGCCCCCTTGTGACTCAGCACTCAAATTCCAACCGATCTTCATTTGTGAGCTCTGCACTTTGCAATTACTTTGATGGTTCTATGGCCAAGTTTGCGGAGGATACCAAGATAGGTGGAGGGGCAAGTAGTGTTAAGGAAGCAGGGAGTCTGCAGAAGGACTCCAACAGATTGTTCTGCTTCATCCTACCCGGACTCATTTGCTATCTCGACTATGTCTTCAAAGGAGTTTTTTTAGGTTTGTAAACCTATTTGGAGTTGTGCGTGTGTTCCAGATTTAATTTCATTCATTGTTGTAATGATGATGTCATTCTAAAAGGCACTAATGCAATCTATGATTATCTTGATAATGTGCCTTTCCAGATTTCCAGAATAGTTATGGGGAATGTGTGTGTCAAGTCTTTTTTTTGTATATGTTATTTTGTATTTGTATGTAGCAGTTTTACAGTGTTGGTTCTAGTGTTCTATGTAATAAACTTTAAATATTTGCATAAATATGGATACCTTAAGAACATAGAACATAGAAATCTACAACATATTACAGACCCTTCGGCCCACAATGTTGTGTCGACTATGTAACCTACTCTAGAAACCGCCTAGAATTTCCCTACCACATAGCCGTCTATTTTTCTGAGCTCCGTGCACCTATCTGAGAGTCTCTTAAAAGACCCTATTGTATCTGCCTCTACCACTGTTGCTGGCAGTGCATTCCATGCACTCACCACTCTCTGTGTGAAAAACTTACCTCTGACATCCCCCTTGTATCTACTTCCAAGCACCTTAAAACTCTGCCCCCTCGTGCCAGCCATTTCAGCCCTGGGAAAAAGCCTCTGGCTATTCACACGATCAATGCTTCTCATCACCTTATATATCTCTATCAGGTCTCTTCTCATTCTTTGTGCTCCAAGGAGAAAAGGCCAAGTTCACTCAACCTATTCTCATAAGGCATGCTCCCCAATCCAGGCAACATCCTTGTAAATCTCCTCTGCACTGTCTGAGAGAGAGGAGGGAGAAGATGGCGGCGCGACGGCAGCGTGCGCGGCCACTTCGGTGGTGATGTCTGTTATCTGTCAAGTAGGGGACCGTGCACAATTCTGATTTGATGGAGATGGACGTGAGAGTTCAGAGGAACATCTGGAAAACTTCTGAAATGCCCGCTTCGCTGCCGCTGCTACTGTGTGGTAACCAGAATCTCCAGAGCAGAAGGCCCCAAAATCCTCGGCTTTGTGTGTTTCAGCGGCCGGGGCGAGGTCGAAGGCACTCAGCAGAGGATGGAGCTCAAGAGGCTGTATTGGAGAGGCTGGTCGGAAGCTCGGAGTTTTCGGACGGATGGACTCAGTGTCGGCTGTGGTCGGCTGCTTCCAAGGCATCGGCAAGTTGACGGTGCCTGGAGGTTTATGGCAGGGAGTTTCTCCCTTTTATCACCTGCTTTTGGGTACTCGGGAGTCGATCGACTCGGACTATTGAGACTTTATTTATCGTGCCCATGGTTTGTTCTTCATCAAATTATGGTATTGCTTTGCACTGCTGTAACTATGTGTTATAATTTTGTGGTTCTGTCAGTGTTAGTCTTTGGTCTGTCCTGTTTTCTGTGATATCACTCCAGAGAAACATTGTATCATTTCTTAATGCATGTATGCATTTCTAAATGACAATAAAAGAGGACTGAGTGTTCTCATAATCTATAGTACAGTATCCACATCCTTCCTGCAGTGAGGTGACCAGAGCTGAACACAGTACTCCAAGTGAGATCTAACTAAGATCTTACATAGCTGTAACATTACCTCATGGCTCTTGAACTCAATCCCATGGTTGATGAAGGCCAACACATCATACGCCTTCTTAACAACACTGTCAACATATGCAGCAGCTTTGAGTGTCCTATAGACACGGACTCCAAAATCCCTCTGATCCTCCACACTGCCAAGTGTCTTACCATTAATATTATATTCTATCTTCAAATTTGACCTACCAAAATGAACCACTTCACAAGTATCTGGGTTGAACTCCACCTGCCACTTCTCAGCTCAGTTCTGCATCCTACTGATGTTGTGCTGTAACCTCTGACAACCCTCCAGACTATCCACAACACTCCTAACTTTAGTGTCATCAGCAAACTTACTAACCCACCCTTCTACTTCTTCATCCAGGTCATTTATAAAAATCACAAAGAGGAGAGGTCCCAGAACAGATCCCTGCGGAACACCACTGGTCATCATCCTCCACACAGAATAGGAACCATCTACGACCCCCTTATGGTGACATATGCAGTACTGTGCAAAAGTCTTAGGCACACATATATAGCTAGGGTGCCTAAACTTTTGCACAGTACTGTAGTAATTTTATGGATTGCACTGTACTACCACTGTAAATTTTTTTTTAAAATTCATGACATATGTGAGTGATGATAAATCTGATGGGTCTCTATTGTGGACTGAGAGTGGGAAGGGAGCAGGGAGAGGGGAATCATGGTTGAGAAAAGGGGGAGGGAGAGGGAAGAGAGTGGGAAGCACCAGAAAGACATTCTCTAATGATCAATAAACCAATTGTTTGGAAACAAGTGACCTTGCCTGGTGTCTCAGGGCTGGGTGTGTCTGCACCCACACCACGCCCTGCCCCAGCACTCCTCTTCTGTCACCTGACCCACACCCCTCCACCCTCACCATTCCCAACATCATTTACTCCCTCCAGATTTACAAACTTGCTCTCTGCTCCAGGTTGACAAATACGGTACAGTGCAAAATTCTTACGTACCCTTGCTATCTACACTGTATGCCCATAGTTGTATATGCCCAGAAAGTTTAGCTGAGTTGCCAGGGGATTTTGGAGACACTGTAGCTGTGAACAAGGAAGGAGACCCTGGCTGCTTTAATTACAGAGTAGTATTCCTGTTCCTTGCCTTGGGGAAAGTCTGCAAATACCACATCACTAATTCATTTTATGGTTGGTTTGTGGTAAAAGGGGAACAGCAGTTAGCGATTGTAGTATTATTGATGGAAGCATAATGAACATTACTGTACAATGGTCTTATTGTTTGGAATTGTCGAGATTCTCTTTATCTAGCTCAGCTGTTTACTGCAACTTGTGTCTTGTGCTTTTGTTTTTATAGAATATCTTCCTTCCATGAATGAATTAGATGATGGAATAGATGGCTTTGTTGTCAAGTTTGCAGAGATACGAAGATTACTGGAGGGCTAGATAGTGTTGAGGAAACAGATGGGCTGCAGAAGGACTTAAACAGATTAGGAGAATGGGTAAGAAAATGGCAAATGAAATACAATGTTGGAAAATGCATGGTCATGCACTTTGGTAGCGGAAACAAATGTGCAGACTACTTTCTGAATGGGGAGAAAATCCAGGAATCTGAAATGCAGAGGGACTTTGGAGACCTTGTGCAGAACACCCTGAAGGTTGAGTCAGTGGTGAGGAAGGCAAATGCCATGTTAGCATTCATTTCAAGAGGTCTAGAATACAAGAGCAAGCATATGATCTGAGACTTTATAAGGCACTGGTGAGGCCACTTGTTCAACAGTTTTGGGCCCCTCATCTTAGAAAAGATGTGCTGGCATTAGAGAGGGTCCAGAGGAGGTTCACAAGGATAATTCCAGGAATGAAAGGGTTACCATACGAGGAACGTTTGATGGCTCTGGGTCTGTAGTTGCTGGAATTCAGAAGGATGAGGGGGGATCTCATTGAAACCTTTTGAATGTTGAGAGGCCTAGACAGAGTAGATGTGGAAAGGATGTTTCGCATGGTGGGAGAGTCTAGGACAAGAGGGCACAGCACCAGGATAGAGGGCTGCCCTTTCAAAACAGAGATGCGGAGAAATTTCTTTAGCCAAAGGGTGGTGAATTTGTGGAATTTATTGCCACATGCAGCTGTAGAGGCCAGGTTGTTGGGTGTATTTAATGCAGAGATTGATAGGTTCTTGATTGGACATGGCATCATATGTTACGGGGGAGAAGGCCGGGAGCTGCTGTTGGGGAGGAGACAGTAATAAAAGATCAGCCATGGTTGTACGGCAGAACAGACTCAATGGTCCAAACGGCCTAATTCTGCTCCTATGTCTTATGGTCTTATGGTCATCTTTGATGTTGTCATGTTGTGCCAATGTGCTCAGGTTTCCAAGATAGAGTATCTTGTTTTAATCATTTGAGCTGAAAAGTATTAACATAAGATATAGAAGCAGAATAAGGCCATTCAGCATGGCTGGTTATTTTGCCCATTCAGATGAAGCAAACACGTTGTGGTAAGTTCTTGTGATTGAAATGACTGAGTCATAATGCGAGAATGCACCAATCTTTTCATCAGGCTCCTGAGCCAGCGCGGTTAACTTCACTCAGATCAACACTGAACTGATTCCACAACTTTCAAATACTCATGTTCTCAATATTATTTATTTATTTTTTGTTTGCAGTTTGTCTCCTTTTGCTCATTGATAATTTATCAGTCTTTATGTGCAGTTTCCTATTGATTCTATTGCATTTCTCTGTTGTACTGTGAATGCCTGCAAGAAAGTGAATCTCAGGATAGTATACAGTAGCATACGTACTTTGATAATCAATTTGTTTTGAACTTTAAACGTTGAACTTTTGTTTACCATGTCTCTTAGTAACATTGCAGAGATGAAACTTTATTTTGAGTTGCCTGTATTGCTTCAAAGTTATTCTATGCGTAAATAGTATAGTTCAAATCCAATGACAGTTGCTGGTTTTGAGATGTTTTTTTAGTTTTGCTGTTTAAGAGTATCTTTGATTGAAGAAATAAATTATTAGGGAATTTGAGGTGGAGAGGGTCAGTAACTTTAAATTCCTTGGTTACATCAGAGGATCGTAAATGCCATTTCAAAGAAAGCACAGCAACGCCTTTACTTTCTTAACAGTTTGCACAGGGTCAGCACATCATCTAAAACTCTGACGATAGATGCACAGCGCAGAGTATCCTGACTGGTTGCAACACAGTCTGGTATAGAAATGACAGTCCAAGAGCAGAAAAGCCTACAAAAATTAGTGGAAACAGTCCAGTCCATCACAGGAAATGTCCTCCCCATAATTGAGCATATCTAAAAGAGCACTGGCACGAAAATGCAACATCAATCATCAAGGATCCCCCCATCCAGGCCATGCTCTCTTCTCATTAGGAAGGAGGTACAGGAGCCTTGGGTCCCATACCACCAGCCTCAGGAACACTTATCAACCATCAGGCTCCTAAACCAGTGTGGACTGCTTGGCTAGACTTTTGTAATGATGGCAAAATAGTAGGTATTTGCCATGTTAAACTATGAAAGTGAAAACATTTTTGTGAAATTGAGCTTGTAATTCTCTTCTCCTTCACAGGTTCCTATATTCTGTAGCCATCTTCTGTAGCAGTTGAAGAAAATCATCAGTTAAAATCGTAGTTTAAATCAAAATTGGTTCATAAATAGCATCGTTGTGCTGCGTTAAATGCGAGAGAAATGATAACAAGTAGATAATGCTTGGTAAGTGCACTTGAACTTTTAAAGCTTAATGATGATATCTTCTTAAACTATTAATTTTTTTGTAAGTTAATTCAATTTCTACTTAGTTTGAAAAATTTTTATTTAAAAAAAGGCAAAAGGAGAAGATGGCAGCGCGATGCAGCACGCACAACTTTCCGGTGAAATGATATCGTTTCTGTTAAATAGGGTCCGTGGACAATTCTGATTTGATGAAGACAGACGTAAGAAACAGAGGAACATCTGGAGAAATTTCTGAAATGCCCGGTTCGCCGCTATTGTTACTGTGCGATCGAGAATCTCCGGAGGGTAGGCCCCAAAATCCCCGGCTTTGCCTGCTGCTGGTGACCAAGGCTGAGGTTGAAGCGTTCGGCAGAGATGGTGCTCGGTACTCGCTGTCGGAGGGCTGATCAGAGCTCGAAGTTTTCAGACAACTCAGAGTCGGACTGTGGTTGGGCATGGCAGGGAGAGTTTTCTTCCTTCTCCCGTCTGCATGAGATGTGGGACTTTCGAGAGACTTTGAACTTTTTACTGTGACCATGGCCTGTTCTTCATCAAGTTATGGTATTGTTGCACTGTTGTAACTATATGTTATAATTATGTGGTTTTGTTAATTTTTCAGTCTTGGTCTGTCCTGTGTTTTTGTGATATCACACCGGAGGAATATTGTATCATTTCTTAATGCATGCATTACTAAATGACAATAAAAGAGGACTAAGTGTCCTCATAATCTAATGTTATCACTGTTTTTAGTTTGCCTGGCCATTTTGGTGACAAAACTGTTGTAGGCATTTAAGGAGATTTGGCATGTCTCTGAAGACACTTGCAGATTTCTACAGTTGTACCATGGAGAGCATTCTAACTGGAACTTCTTTACTCAGAGAGTGGTGGCTGTGTGGAACGAGCTTCCAGCAGAAGTGGTTGAGGCAGGTTCGATGTTGTTGTTTAAAGTTAAATTGGATAGATATATGGACAGGAAAGGAATGGAGGGTTATGGGCTGAGTGCAGGTTGGTGGGACTAGGTGAGAGTAAGCGTTCGGCACGGGCTAGAAGGGCCGAGATGGCCTGTTTCCGTGCTGTAATTCTTATATGGTTATATGGTAATGCTGCACGGTGGGGTTTAAACTGGAGTTGCAGGGGTATGGGAACCAGAGTGCCAGAATAGTTAGTGAATGAGGCTGTGGAAGCAAATGTTGGTAAGACCTCAGACAAAGTTAGGAATCAAAAGGTTGAGCATGGTGCGTGAAAATCAAAAAGGATGAAAACAGGACTGAAGGTGTTATATCTTAATGCACGCGGTAAGGTAGATGAACTTGCAGCACAGTTGCAGATTGGCAGGTATGTTGTAGGCATCACTGAATCATGGCTGAAAGGTTATAGCTGGGAGCTTAATGTCCAAGAATATACTTTGTATCGAAAGGATAGGCAGGAAGGCAGAGGGGGCGGCGTTACTTTGTTGATAAAAAATAAAATAAAATCATTAGAAAGAGTTGACATAGGGTCCGAAGGTGTAGAAATATTGCAGATAGAGCTCAGGAACTGCAAGGGTAAATAGACCCCGATGGGAGTTGCGTACAGACCCCCAAACAGTATGTGGATGTGGCCAACAAATTACAAGAGGAGGTAGAAAATGCATGCAAAAAGGACAATTTTACAATAGTCATGGGGATCTTCAATATGCAGGTAGATTGGGTAAAACAGGTTGGTGCTGGATTCCAAGAGGAGGAATTTCTAGAGTGCCTATGAGATGGCTTTTTAGATCAGCTTGTGGTTGAGCCCACTAGAGGATCAGCTATTCTGGATTGGGTCTTGTGCAATGAACCAGAATTGATTAGAGAGCTTAAGGTAAAAGAACCCTTTGGAGTAAGTGATAATAATATGATCGAATTCACCCTGAAGTTTGAGAAGGAGAAGCTAGTGTCAGATGTATCAGTATTGCAGTGAAGTAAAGGGAATGGCAGAGGCATGAGCGAGGAGTTGGCCAGAATTGATTGGAAAAGAACGCTGGCAGGGATAATGGCTGGAATTTCTGGAAGCAATTTGGAAGACACAGGATATATACATCCCAAAAAGGAAGAAGCACCCTAAAGGAAAGATGACACAACCATGGCTAACAGGAGAAGTCAAAACTAACATAAAAACCAAAGCAAGGGCATATAATACAGCAAAGATTAGTGGGAAGTTAGGGGATTGGGAAGCTTTTAAGAACCAACAGCGAAGTAACCAAAAAAGTCATTAAGATGGTAAAGATAGAATACAAAAGTAAGCTAGCCAATAATATTAAATAGGATACCAGAAGCTTCTTCAGCTACATAAAGTGTAAAAGAGAGGCGAGAGTAGATATCGGACTGCTGGAAAAGGAGGCTAGGGAGAGGAGTAATGGGAGGCAATGAAATAACAGATAAACTAAGTAAGTATTTTGCATCAGTCTTCACTGTGAAAGACACTAGCAGTATGGTGGAAGTTCCAGGTGTCAGGGGGCACAGAACATAGAACAGTACAGCACAGTACAGGCCCTTCGGCCCACAATGTTGTACCGACCATCAAACCCTGCCTCCCAGATAAGCCCCCACCTTAAATTCCTCCATATACCTGTCTAGTAGTCTCTTAAACTTCACTAGTGTATCTGCCTCCACCACTGACTCAGGCAGTGCATTCCACGCACGAACTACTCTCTGAGTAAAAAACCTTCCTCTAATATCCCCCTTGAACTTCCCACCCCTTACCTTAAAGCCATGTCCTCTTGTATTGAGCAGTGGTGCCCTGGGGAAGAGGCACTGGCTATCCACTCTATCTATTCCTCTTGTTATCTTGTACACCTCTATCATGTCTCCTCTCATCCTCCTTCTCTCCAAAGAGTAAAGCCCTAGCTCCCTTAATCTCTGATCATAATGCATACTCTCTAAACCAGGCAGCATCCTGGTAAATCTCCTCTGTACCCTTTCCAATGCTTCCACATCCTTCCTATAGAGAGGTGACCAGAACTGGACACAGTACTCCAAGTGTAGCCTAACCAGAGTTTTATAGAGCTGCATCATTACATCGCGACTCTTAAACTCTATCCCTCGACTTATGAAAGCTAACACCCCATAAGCTTTCTTAACTATCCTATCCACCTGTGAGGCAACTTTCAGGGATCTGTAGACATAAAGTATGTGAAGTTACCAGAACTAAAGAGAAGGTTGTTGGGAAACTGAAAGGTCTGAAGGTAAATACGTCACTTAGACCAGATGGTGTACACCCCAGAGTTCTGAAAGAGGTGGATGAAGAGATTGTGGAGCCATTAGTAATGATCTTTCAAGAATCACTAGATTCTGGAATGGTTCCAGAAGACTGGAAAATTCCAAATGTCACTCCACTTTTTAAGAAGGGAAAAAGACAGAAGAAAGGAAACTTTAGTTAGTCCACCCCAGTAGTTGGGAAGATGTTGGAGCTCATTATTAAGGATGAGGTCTCAGAGTTCTTGGAGGCACATGATAAAATAAGCTGTAGTCGGCATGGTTTCTACAAGGGAAAATCTTGCTTGACAAATCTCTTGGAATTCTTTGGTGAAATAACAAGCAGGACAGACAAAGGAGAAGAGGTTGATGTTGTGTACTTGCATTTTCAGAAGGTCTTTGACAAGGTGCCACACATGAGGCTACTTAACAAGTTACGAGCTCTTGGTATTACAGGAAAGATTCTAGAATGGATAAAGCAGTGGCTGTTTGGCAGGAGGCAAAGAGTGGGAATAAAGGGAGCCTTTTCTGACTGGCTGCCGGTGACTAGTTGTGTTTCATGGGGGTCTGTGTTGGGACTGATTCTTTTTACGTTATATGTCAATGATTTGGATTAGGGAATTGATGGCTTTGCTGCAAAGTTTGCAGATGATATGAACATAGGTGGAGGGGCAAGTATTGTGAGCAGGTTTAGGTCCCTTATCCTAGAAAGGATGTGCTGAAACTGGAGAGGGTTCAAAGGAAGTTCACAAAAATGATTCCAGGATTGAATGGCTTGTCATATGAAGAGAGTCTGATGGTTCTGGGCCTGAATTCACTAGAATTCAGAAGAATGAGGGGTGACCTCATTGAAACCTATTGAATGGTGAAAGACCTTGATAAAGTGGATGTGGAGAGGATATTTCCTATGGTGGGAGAGTCTAAGACCAGAGGACACAGCCTCAGAATAGAGGGGCGTCCTTTTATAACAGAGGTGAGGAGGGATTTCTCAAGCTAGAGAGTGGAGAATATGCGGAATTCTTTGCCACAGGCAGCTGTAGAGGCCAAGTCTTTATGTATGTTCAAGGCAGAGGTTGACAAAATCTTGATTAGTCAGGGCATGAAGTGATACGGGGAAAAGGCAGGGGATTGGGGCTGAGAGGAAAATTGAATCAGCCGTGATGAAATGGTGGAGCAGACTTGGTGGGCCAGATTCCTTGTTTCTGTTCCTATATCTTATGGTCTTAAGGTCTTGTATATACATTTACTGTAATGTAAACTTTTTATTATTATGTATTGCAATGTACTGCTGCCACAAAACAACAAATTTCACGACATATGCTGGTGATATCTAACCTGATTCTGATTCTGGTTAAATCTCTTTGAAGTAATTAATGCCTGTTAGCAACTGATCTCAGAAGCTGATGCTACAGATAAATAACTATCTTCAAAGAAGAACTAGTTAAGGGCAATAATCTTAAACAGTCACTTCACAGACTTAAAAATCCAGGTCTTTATTTCACAAACCTGCTTGTATTTTTTACAACTCACTTTCCTTTGCAGGATGATTAAAAAAAACAGGTGAGTCCCTGTGTTATGGCTGTTCAGAGATAGAAATATTCACAAATCATTATCTGAAGTTTGAGATAGGAACAAAATTCACCCTCAAGGAATTTATGTGGTGGTGGGGGGAAGGTGAAATATAATTTTCAACCCATGTACGAGCAGATGATGCAACTTTGCTTTATAGAAATTGACAATAAGGACCATTGTCTAGGAACACAACCTCAACTCTCTCTCCCCTCCCAACAAAATGCAGGAGTTGCAATTGATCAAAAGGATAAAGTTGTCTGTCCAGTAATTTCTCATATTTAATTCTATTTCTTACTTCATTGTAAATATGCGTTTGCTAGCTAAATCTCTCAATGTGTACTTTTTTAATGTGCTCATTAATTATTAACAGGTCCTTAATGGAACTTCAAAATATTTGAATAACATTCAGATCCAGCTATAAATGAGTATTAAAATAAGGATGCAATAGAGTGTAGGCTTTATTGATCCAGCCATAAAAAAGGTGACTTACCTAGTTTCATATCTCTACCATGTTTGGTAAGGCATTTTAGAACTAGGGTTATTATCACTGACTTATGTCATGACATAGAACATAGAACATAGAACAGTACAGCACAGTACAGGCCCTTCAGCCCACAATGTTGTGCCGACTCTCAAACCCTACCTCCCAGATAAGCCCCTAACTTAAATTCCTCCATACACCTGTTTAGTAGTCTCTTAAACTTCACTAGTGTATCTGCCTCCACCACTGACTCAGGCAGTGCATTCCACGCACCAACCACTCTCTGAGTAAAAAACCTTCCTCTAATATCCCCCTTGAACTTCCCACCCCTTACCTTAAAGCCATGTCCTCTTGTATTGAGCAGTGGTGCCCTGGGGAAGAGGCGCTGGCTATCCACTCTATCTATTCCTCTTATTATCTTGTACACCTCTATCATGTCTCCTCTCAACCTCCTTCTCTCCAAAGAGTAAAGCCCTGGTGTTTTGTCACAGCTGTACAGTGCAAAGACATAAAAGTTATTATAAATTACAGAATAAATAAATTGTGCAAAAAGGCAATGAAGAGGTAGTGCGCATGGGTTTATGGAATACTCAGAAATATGATGGTGGTGGAGGAGAAGAAAATATTCCTAAATCACTGGGTGTGTGTGTTGAGGCTCCTATATTTTTTCCCTGAATTTAGTTATGAGAAGAGGGCACAGCTCAGTCAAAAACCAAACACCCCTGTATGGACTCTGTCTGCTCTTCACTGCCTCTGGAAAGCAATCAGAAAAATCAAAGTCCTCTCCCACCCCAGACTTCTCTCTTCTCCCCAACCCTTTCAATTTCAAGTTTATTGTCATTTGACTTTACATATATACAACTAAACGAGACAACTCTCTGCGGTTTCTTGCCGTCTATTGCAGAGCCGTTGCCACGCGAAGCTATGATGCATCTGGTTAGAATGTATACAGTGGTGCATCTATATAAACGAAAAATGGTCAGGGTCAACAGGGACCTGAAGAATTTCTTTGGCTTTCTGAGGAAGTAGAGGTAGATGTAGAGGTCTATCTGTGGTCAGACCAGGACTTACTATTAGTGATGTTTATACCTCAGAACTTGAATAAGATGATACAATATAGGGACAGAATTCAGCCATTTGACCCATCAAGTCTGCTCCCCCAATTTATCCTCTCAGCCCCAATCTCCTGCCTTATATCCCTCCATGCCCTGACCAATCAAGAATCTATCAACCTCTGCCTTAAATATACATAAAGATTTGGCCTCCACAGCTGCCTGTGGCAAAGAATTCAACAGATTCACCACTCTCTGGCTAAAGAAATTCCTCCTTATCTCCATTCTAAAAGGGCGCCCCTCTATTCTGAAGTTGTGTTGTCCAGTCTTAGACACTTCCACCATAGGAAACACTGTCTACATTCACTCTATCGAGGTCTTTCAACCATTCGATAGGTTTCAATGAGGTCATCTCTCATTCTGAATTCTAGTGAATACGGGCCCAGAGCTATCAAATGTTATCATATGACAAGCCTTTCAATCCTGGAATCATTTTCCAGAACTTCCTTTGAACCCTTTCCAGCCCTTCTGTAGCCTCTCTAAATCCTGAAAACTAATTGCTCCTCCACCTGTGTGCCTATTATCTGCAAACTTTGCAACAAAGCCATGAGTTCCATCATTCAAGGCATTAAAAAAGGATCGGTCCCAACACAGATCCCTGTGGAACACCACCAGTCACTGGCAGCCAACAGGAGAAGACTCCCTTTCTAGAATCTTTCTGTAATACCACGGGCTCCTAGCTTGTTAAGCAGCCTCATACGTGGCACTTATCAAAGGCCTTCTGAAAATCCAAGTACACAACATCAACCAATTCTCCTCTGTCTATCCTGCCCATTATTTCTATAAAGAATTCCAACAGATTTGTCAGACAAGATTTTGCCTTGAGGAAACCATGCTGACTAGGGCCTATTTTTATCATGTGCCTCCAAGTACCCTGAGACCTCATCCTTAATATCTGACTCCAACATCTTCCCAACCACTGAGGTCAGACTAACTGGCCTATAGTTTCCTTTCATCTGCCTCGCTCCCTTCTTGAAGAGTGGAGCAACCTTTGGACTTTTACAGTCTTCTGGAACCAATCCAGAATCTGGTGATTTTTGAAAGGTCATTAATAATGCCTCCATGATCTCTTCAGCCACATCATGCAGAACCCTGGAGTGTACATCATATGGTCCAGGTGACTTATCTACCTTCAGACCTTTCAGTTTCCCAAGGACCTTCTCTCTAGTTATGGTAACTTCACACACTTCATGATCCCCTATCACCACAGCACGCATCTTCTCCCCCCTTCCCTTCTGAGTCTCAGTGCCAGAGACACGACCACTGTGATTTTCCTCTGTAAGGTCATCCTACACCCCCCCCCCACACACACTGACAGTATCCAAAGTGATATACCTGTTGTTGAGGGGGATGGCCATGGGGGTACTCTGCACTGGCTCCTTAACCCCTTTCCCCTTCCTGACTGTCACCCAGTTTCCTGTGTCCTGCTCCTTGGGTGTGACTACCTCTCTATATGCCCGATCTATCACCCCTTCAGCCTCCCGAATGCTGGATACACTTCTTGCCGCTGTTATAATCAGTGGAACTGGAGGTTTCCCTGCCTTCCCACATCCCACAAGAAGAGCATTCAACTATCTTGCCTGGCCTACTGTCCCAGCTGAGCAAATATAAAGAAGGGAAAGGAAAAAAAACTTAACCTAGAGCCTATCCTTCCTTTGCTTTCTCTGACTGAGGCTTCTCTTCGCGGAAACCTTGAAGAGTTAAAGCCCTAAGATCACCACTCCGACCCTGTCCACTCTGACGACAGCCGCTGCGATGGGGGCTGCTGCACTTGCCTCTGCCTTCCTTTAATTTGCTCTTGCTAATCAATTCCAAACGCCCAATGGTCACTGGTCAAGTTTGGTGGTGGGATGCCGTTAGAGATGGTGAAAGTTCCACCCCACCTGCCTCCACGTGCAGCATATAATTCTCCAGAACATCCGCCACCTCCAATAGGATCCTAGCACCAAACACATCTTTCCCTCTCCTCCCACGCCCCCCCCGGCGCTTTCTCTTTTCTGCAGGGATCGCTTCCTACGCGACTGCCATGTCCATTCATCCCTCCCCACTGATCTCCTTCCTGGCACTTATCCTTGCAAGCAGAACAAGTGCTACACCTGCCCCTACACCTCCTCTCTCACTACTATTCAGGGCCCCAAACAGTCCTTCCAGGTGAGGCAACCCTTCACCTGTGAGTCTGTTGGGGTCATCTACTGTGTCTGGTACTCCTCGAGTGGCCTCCTGTATATCGGTGAGACCCAACATAGATAGGGAGATTGCTTTGCTGAGCATCTACTCCTCATCCACCAGAAGAAGTGAAATCTCCCAGTGGCCACGCACATGGGTTTTCATTCCACTTCCCGTTCCCATTCCGACATGTCAGTCCATAGCCTCCTCTACTGTTGCGATGAGGCAACACTCAGGTTGGAGGAGCAACACCTTATATTCTGTCTGGGTAGCCTCCAACCTGATGACATGAACGTCGATTTCTTGAACTTCTGGTAGTGCCCCCCCACCCCCAGCCTTTCACCATTCCCCATCACCTCATCTCCTTCCCTGCCCATCACCTCCCTCTGGTGCTCCTCCCCCCTTTTCTTTCTTCCATGGCCTCCTGTCCTCTCCTATCAGACTCCCCCCTTCTCCAGCCTTGTATCTCTTTCACCATTCAATTTCTTAGCTCTTTACTTCATTCCTCCCCCTCCCGGTTTCACCTATCACCTTGTGTTTCCCTCTCCACTCCCTACCTTTTAAATCCACTCCTCATTTTTTTTTTCTTCAGTCCTGCCGAAGGCTCTTGGCCTGAAGCATCAACTGTTCTTTTTTCCACAGATGCTGCCTGGCCAGCTGAGTTCCTCCGGCACTTTGTGTGTGTTACTTGAGCCAGAATCTCCATCAGGGGCAGGCGCTTTCCATGGATTCACTCTCCAAAAAGCTGATCTTATGTCTCAGAGTGAAAAATGGAAAAGGAAAAAGAAGGATTCGTTTAAGAAGCCAGAAGAAATGGAATGAAAAACACAGATGTTAATGTTTTCAAGTATTAAGAATATATCGACTGTAGAAATGAAGACTGAATACTTCATTTTATTTCTGGGCTAAACAGTTTGAGTAATATTCTATTAAGAACCATCAAATTATTTAAAAAGCTTTGTTTTAAAGTTTCCATTCTTAACTCTGCTCGAGTGAGTTTAACTCATCTACAGTCCAGCAAACCTCAAAATAACAAGACAAAATACTGAAAGGTGTGAATCAAACTTGTGGAAATGATGTTCTTTGACCCTGCATTGGGCTACCTACAGCAATATCCTCTGAAACCACTGACAACAAGCGCAATCAGTCATCACTCCCTAGGTCAACAGCTCCAGCACTTGTAACTCCCGGTTTGGCTAGCGGCTTAAGATAGGGGGTGGTAGCCCCCGGCCCGGCCAAACTTAAGCAATCTCGTTTGGGTGTATGCTGCACGATGAGTCCCCCGTTACAAATCAGTACCATGAAATAACAAACAGTACAAAATATGCAATTAAACAATTGAGCTTTATAATTCTTAATCTGACTATATGGTCTGCATCCCAGAGTGCTTAAGGAAGTGGCCCAAGAAATAGTGGATGCATTAGTGATAATTTTTCAAAACTCGTTAGATTCTGGACTAGTTCCTGAGGATTGGAGGGTGGCTAATGTAACCCCACTTTTTAAAAAAGGAGGGAGAGAGAAACCGGGGAATTATAGGCCGGTTAGCCTAACGTCGGTGGTGGGGAAACTGCTGGAGTCAGTTATCAAGGATGTGATAACAGCACATTTGGAAAGCGGTGAAATGATCGGACAAAGTCAGCATGGATTTGTGAAAGGAAAATCATGTCTGACGAATCTCATAGAATTTTTTGAGGATGTAACTAGTAGAGTGGATAGGGGAGAACCAGTGGATGTGGTATATTTGGATTTTCAAAAGGCTTTTGACAAGGTCCCACACAGGAGATTAGTGTGCAAACTTAAAGCACACGGTATTGGGGGTAAGGTATTGGTGTGGGTGGAGAATTGGTTAGCAGACAGGAAGCAAAGAGTGGGAATAAATGGGACCTTTTCAGAATGGCAGGCGGTGACTAGTGGGGTACCGCAAGGCTCAGTGCTGGGACCCCAGTTGTTTACAATATATATTAATGACTTGGATGAGGGAATTAAATGCAGCATCTCCAAGTTTGCGGATGACACAAAGCTGGGTGGCAGTGTTAGCAGTGAGGAGGATGCTAAGAGGATGCAGGGTGACTTGGATAGGTTGGGTGAGTGGGCAAACTCATGGCAGATGCAATTTAATGTGGATAAATGTGAAGTTATCCACTTTGGTGGCAAAAATAGGAAAACAGATTATTATCTGAATGGTGGCCGATTAGGAAAAGGGGAGGTGCAACGAGACCTGGGTGTCATTATACACCAGTCATTGAAAGTGGGCATGCAGGTACAGCAGGCGGTGAAAAAGGCGAACGGTATGCTGGCATTTATAGCGAGAGGATTCGAGTACAGGAGCAGGGAGGTACTACTGCAGTTGTACAAGGCCTTGGTGAGACCACACCTGGAGTATTGTGTGCAGTTTTGGTCCCCTAATCTGAGGAAAGACATCTTTGCCATAGAGGGAGTACAAAGAAGGTTCACCAGATTGATTCCTGGGATGGCAGGTCTTTCATATGAAGAAAGACTGGATGAACTGGGCTTGTACTCGTTGGAATTTAGAAGATTGAGGGGGGATCTGATTGAAACGTATAAGATTCTAAAGGGATTGGACAGGCTAGATGCAGGAAGATTGTTCCCGATGTTGGGGAGGTCTAGAACGAGGGGTCACAGTTTGAGGATAGAGGGGAAGCCTTTTAGGACCGAGGTTAGGAAAAACTTCTTCACACAGAGAGAGGTGAATCTGTGGAATTCTCTGCCACAGCAAACTGTTGAGGCCAGTTCATTAGCTATGTTTAAAAGGAAGTTAGATATGGCCCTTGTGGCTACAGGGGTCAGGGGGTATGGAGGGAAGGCTGGGTTCTGAGTTGGATGATCAGCCATGATCATAATAAATGGCGGTGCAGGCTCGAAGGGTCGAATGGCCTACTCCTGCACCTATTTTCTATGTTTCTATGTTTCTATATGATTTGTAAAGAAAACAAAAAAAAAGCAAAAGGGCCCATTCTCATGAAACAGTCTAAAGCACAACGGTGGAGCTCACTGATAAGCCGGTCATCCACCATCGACCTCCTCCAATTGTCGCTGACCTTCGGACCCTCGCTTCAAGTCCACTCCATCCAGTGGTCTACCAACTCTCTCTGTTCGCGTCTCCATTCCTCATCTCTCCCCGGCAAAAGACCGCAAATTCCCGGCTCCCACAAACACAAGAAAGAACAACATCCTACTCATTGGCTAATATGCCCCATTATCTCTAGTCATAACCCAAACATTGCTGCTACAGAGAAACCATTCACCTCAGCAGTGGAACATTACAGAGAAGCCATTACATTAGCAGTGAAACCTTACAGCGCGTTACACCCTAATTACACTCAGTTGGTTTAAACGAGCAGGCCATATCATTTGTATGTCAAGCACTAGACTCCTCAAACAGATGCCTTTTTCCCATCTCTATAGATGGAGAAGTCTCCATCGAGACTGTTTCAATGACTCTGTGTTCTTGATGTTTTATATTCTGCGCACTTTTTGCTTGTTTTTTATGTTTGCCTGATTTGTTCTCTTCTTTGTGCACATTGGGTGTTTGATGTTTTCTTTGAACGGTTCCATGGTGTTTCTTTGTTTTGTGGCTACCTATGGAAAGATGAATCTCAGGGTTGTATAATTCATGCATTCTTTGATAATAAATGTACTTTGAAAGTGTCCAATGGGCTACTCAGATTGAGTAGGAATTTTCAGGATGGCAAAGAGAGTCTCAAACCTATTTGGAAGCACACACAAGTCTAGCATAAGCAGGAAGAAGCATCACCTCCCCACTTGCCCTGTTTGTGGCAGATTGTGGATCCTATTTTATCCTGATCAAGCATCTCAGAGCCCACATCACTGAAGTGGAAGACTGCTTTGAACCTGGAGGGGCTGTCCAAGAACAAGAGTTTAGAATAGTTAAAATCAGTATGCAGTTTAAAAATACAGAAGTAAAGACATGTATTATTTAATGCAGAGTTTTTGCCTTTCAGGAGGTCCTGATTCATGCTAGCCTGTATTTTTATAAGCATTCCCTTAAACAGCAACAGATAATGACCTGATCCATGATGAACATCACTTGGAAAAAGCTTTAAGATTAGCAGAGCTTAGAAAAATAGATGGCTACGCAGTAGAGAAATTCTAAGCAGTTTCTGGAATAGGTTACATGGTCGGCACAACATTGTGGGCCACAGGGCCTGAAATGTGCTTCAGATTTCTATGTTTCTAAAGGCTGAGAAAGTCCTGTGGGTGTCCTCAGCATCTCTGGCTCCATAACATTTGCATTTCTTGAGCTTGTAGAATCCTAAAGTTTGGAGCACTTGCTGAAAGAACCAAAGCAAAGGGTGATCTGGCAAATTTATCCTCTTTTATTTCCCCACACCACTACTCCCAATTATTTCTGATGAATTTGATCATAACAGTTTGCCTCTTAAAGTCCAACCCTACATCCCTGTCGTGAGAAGTGGAACCAGGTAGGCCCAGCCAACAGGGCTCTGGTGAAGCTGTCTAGGCCAATCCCCTGTACAGTGGGTGCAGTGGATTGCAGAGGTGGTGGTGAACTCCAGCCATATCAACTTCAGAGGATGATGGAGATGGGACGTTATCAATGGTCTATGCTCCACTTGGAGCTAAGGGCCTAAGTAAGTAATCATAACAATTTGGTAACCACCAGCAACATACATCAAAGTTGATGGTGAACGCAGCAGGCCAGGCAGCATCTCTAGGAAGAGGTACAGTCGACGTTTTGGGCCGAGACCCTTCGTCAGGACTAACTGAAGGAAGAGCTAGTAAGAGATTTGAAAGTGGGAGGGGGAGGGGGAGATCCAAAATGATAAGAGAAGACAGGAGGGGGAGGGATGGAGCCAAGAGCTGGACAGGTGATTGGCAAAGGGGATATGAGAAGATCATGGGACAGGAGGCCCAGGGAGAAAGAAAAGAGGGAGGGGAGGAAAACCCAGAGGATGGGCAAGGGGTATAGTCAGAGGGACAGAGGGAGAAAAAGGAGAGAAAGAAAAAGAATGTGTGTATATAAATAAATAAATAACGGATGGGGTACGAGGGGAAGGTGGGGCATTAGCGGGGTCTTGGCCCGAAACGTCGACTGTACCTCTTCCTAGAGATGCTGCCTGGCCTGTTGTGTTCGCCAGCAACTTTTATGTGTGTTGCTTGAAATTCCAGCGTCTGCAGATTTCCTCGTGTTTGAGTTTGGTAACCACACAGTCTTTGTGGATGGGTAGAAGTCTTTGTTTCCAATAGGGCACCCTCGATTGTTCATGCTAGGTTGGATAGATCCAGAACAGATTCAGCAGTTCAAAGCTAGGCACCCATGGAATGCTAGAAATGAACAACAGGAGAATCGCACTCCACTGCCTCCTGTTACCCCACGGACTTGCACTTCCCCACTATCATTACTATCAAATCAAAGGACCACACCTAATCAATTAGTGCCACCAAAGGCTTTATAAAAAAAAAGGCTATGTTGATATTTCTGCTAAGTGATGCTTTACTTCAAGGCCTGCTCTGAAGATTGGAATTGAAATTAGGGGTTTATTATTGTCACACGTAACAAGATACTTTGAAAAGCTTGTCTTCATACAGATCAGATTTGGCACAACAACATTTAGATGATTACATTTATAACACACGTTCACTGCATCTTAAAATGTTATTAAATTAATTGAGCGCTGTGTACCTTCAACTTCTTAGATTTAAATTTGCTTAAGTTTGTTTCCTCTCACAGGGAACTCTGGAGCTTTCTAACATGTTCTTTTTCCTTTGGAACATTTTGTTTTCCATACAATGACACAAAGCTGTCAATATTTTTTTGAGATTCGGTTTCATCTTATTCACACACATGATCTCAGTGGAAGTCCTTTGATTGAAGTACTGATATAAACTGCTCATTTGTTCGTTATGTGCCCTGTTGTATGATGGAGGTGATCATGGTCTTTCCATGACCATGATTGCACTTGGCAAATTTTTCTGCAGAAGTAGTTTGCCATTGCCGCCTTCTGAGCAGTGTCTTTACAAGATGGGCGACCCCAGCATTATCAATACTCTTTAAAGATTGGCATGAGTGGTTCCATAACCAGGACTTGTGATATGCACCAGTTGCTCGTACGACCATCCACCACCTGCTCCTGTGGCTTCACCTGACCCTGATCTGGGGAGGGGGAGGGGGGGTGCTAAGCAGGTGCTACACTTCGCCCAAAGGTGACCTGCAAGATAGCAGAGGGAAGAAGTGCCTTACACCTCCTTTGGTAGAGACGTATCTGAACCTGCCACCCAACTGTAACAGTTGGTACAGCTATAACCTGTAATGGTTTTAAAGTCTTTTTGATTTATTAATGACACTCACAGTGGGCCTTTTCTGCAAGACTGACTTACTAAAATTGAATGGAATTACATCTATTTTTGATTTCTTAGCACAAAAGTTATTTAAATATAAACAATAACTCTGGCCTCTGACCATAAGGTTATGTTATGGAAAACATCTCTAAACACTGTGGTGAACATCTACGGTAACTAAACCTACACGGGTGCCTCATTATCGGTGATGTTACTGTGAAGTAAGTGAATTGTTTTTGAAAGGGGTGATTTTGATGCTTTGAAGTATTCATAATTTGCCTTAGAGTCATAAAGTCATAGAAAAGTACAGCACATAAACAGGCCCTTTGGCCGATCTAGTCCATGCAGAACCATTTAAACTCCCTACTCCCATCAGCCTGCACCCAGACCATAGCCCTTCACACCCCTGCCATCATGTACCTATCCAAACTTCTCTTAAACGTTGAAATCGAGCTTGCGTGCACCACCAGTGCTGGCAGTTTGTTCTGCACTCTCACGACCCTCTAAGTGAAGAAGTTTCCCCTCACATTCCACTTAAACTTTTTACCTTTCACCTTTAACCCCTGACCTCTGGTTGTAGTCCCACCCAACTTCAGTGGAAAAAGCCAAGTTGCATTTATCCTGTCTATACCTGTCATAATTTTGTATACCTCTATCAAATCTCCCTTTAATCTTCTACATTCCAAGGAATAAAGTCCTAAACAATTTAATCTTTCCTTGTAACTCCAGTCCTGGCAACATCCTTGTAAGTTTTCTGGTTGCTCTTTCACCATTATTTACATCTTTCCTGTAGGTGGGTGACCAAAACTGCATACAGTACTCCAAGTTATGCAGGTCTTATACAACTTCAACATAACATCCTATCTCCTGTACTCAACACCTTGATTTACGAAGGCCAATGTGCCAACAGCTTTCTTTACAATTCTATCTATCTGTGATGCCACTTTTAATGAATTTTGAACCTGTATTCCCTGATCCCCTCCTTCTTAGTGCCCAGCTGTTCGCTGTATAAGACCCACCCTGGATGGTCCTTCTGAAGTGCAACACCTCACACTTGTCTGCATGAAATTCCATCTGCCATTTTTCAGCCGATTTTTCCATTTGGTCCCGGTCCCGCTGCAAGCCTTCCTCGCTGTCCACTGCACACCCCGTCTGGTGTCATCCACAAATTTACTGAACCTTATCATCCAGATTGTTGATATAGATGACAAACAATATCAGACCAAGCACCGATGTCTGCGGCACATCATTAGTCAGGTCTCCAGTCACAGGGGCAACTACCTACTACCAATCTCTGGCTTCTCCCTCAAAGCCAATATCTAATCCAATTTACTACCTCACCTTGAATGCTGAGTGACTGAAACTTCTTGACCAACCTCCTTTACAGACCTTGTCAAATGCCTTACTAAAGTCCATGTAGACAACATCCACCGCCTTGCCGTCATCATCCGTCCTAGTAACTGCCTCGAAAAACTCTACAAGATTGGTTAGACATGATATATCCTCAGGTATCCTAAAAGTAACACTAGAATTTTTGAGAATTGCATGAAAATAAAATATAAACATCATCGCCAGCATAATAACCTAAGCAAGAAATAAACAATTCTTTTGTTCTGGATACACTAGTAGATCGCTTTTCTATTAACAATATGCCTTCGACCAACCGACGCACCCAGCACTCCTGAAATATCACTTTTATCATATTTTGTAACCAGTTTATGGCTCATACAAGTCCTATATTTACTGCCTCCTTGGTCATTTATTGAGTTGTAATTGACCAAAAGAAAATCAAGCGATGGAATACTTAATGGAAGATATTTATTACTGTATCATATTTAACTCCAAGAAATAAATTTCACCTGAATATTTGAAAATTTACCTGTCTGCAATTTACCATTTAGGGAGAAAATTTGTGAGACTGTTTTCAATGCTTAAGAGCAGGGTAAGCTGTCTCAATGACAATTGCCCAGTTGTACTCACTTCTACATGTGACAAAGTGTTTTAAGAGGTTGATCATGACCAGAATCAACTCTTATCTAAGCAAGGACCTGGGCACTCTGCAACTTGCCTACGGCCACAATAGGTCTACAGCAGATGCAATCTCACTGGCTCTCCTCTTGGCCTGTGACCACCTGGACAACAACAATACAGTAAGCTGCTGTTTACTGATTACAGCTCAACTTTCAACACCATCATACCCTCAATACTAATCACCAGGCTTCAAAACCGGGCCTTTGTACCTCTCTCTGCAACTGGATCCTTGACTTCATCTTCAAGAAAGCACCGTCAGTGTAGAAATAACATCTCCTCATTGACAATCAACACCAGCACACCTCAAGGATGCATGGTAAGCACACTGCCCTAGTCTCTCTACAATCATTACTGTGGCTAGGCATTTCTCAAATACGATCTATAAATTTGCCAATGACACTACTATTATTGGTAGAGTCAGAAATGGTGATGAGGTGGCATACAGGAGTGAGATAGGTCAGCTGGTTGAGTTGTGTGGCAACAACAACCTTGCACTCAACGTCAGGAAGACCAAGGAATTGATTATGGACTTCAGGAAAGCTAAGCTGAGGAACACACACCCGTCCTCAATGAGGGATCAGCAGTAGAAAGGGTCAGAAGTTTCAAGTTCCTGCGGGTTCAACATCTTTGAATATCAATCCAAGGCCCAAATATTGATGCAGTTATGACATGACAGAGGCTATATTTCATGAGGAGCTTCAGGAGATATGGTATGGTACCAAAGACTGCAGCAAATTTTGACAGATGTACCGTGCAGATCATTCTAACACCGTCTGGAATGGAGGGGCCACTGCACAAGATTGGAAGAAGCTGCAGAAGGTTGTGAACTCAGTCAGCTCCATCATGGGCATTAACATCCCCAGCATCACAGACACCTTCAAAGGCAATACCTCAAAAGGCAGCATCCATCATTAAGGATCTCCACCACCCAGGCCATGCCCTCTTCTTATTTCTAGCATCAGGGAGGAGGTTTGGAAGCCAGAAGACACACACTCAGCATTTCAGAAACAGTTTCTTCCCATCTGCCATTGGATTTCCGAACAGATAATGAACCAACCCATGAACACTACTTTACTATTTCTCTCTCTCTGTTTTTTGCACTACTTAATTAATTATGCCAGTGATTCTGATTCTGATTTTAGATGGCCATATGAGAGAGGTTGAGTAGACTAGGTCCCTATCCTCGAGTGAATGAGAAGAGATCTTACCAAAGCTTACAAATTTATCATGCTGGATGCAGAGAGGCTGCTCCCCTTGGCTGAAGAGTTTGTAATCTATTCACAGCCTCAGAATAAGAAGCAGGTGATTTAGGACTGAGATGTTTTCATCCGGGGGTTTTAAGCCTTGAGACCTCTATCCTGGAGGGATTGAAGGTTCAATCTTTGAGTTTGTTCTGGTCCATTGTCGATAGGTTTCTGAATCTGAAGAGATTCAGGGGATAAATGGGATAGTCCAGAAGAATATTGTAGACCAGCCATGATCATTCTGGTTAGTAGAGCAGGTTTGAAAGGTCAAAGTACCAATTATTCCACTTAGTTCTTAAGTTATTGTACCAATAACTTTTCTTTTGAGTAACCAAGTTCTTTTGAGTAAATTCAAAGTTCGTTCAAAGTAAATTTATTGTCAAAGTATGTACAGTATATGTCACCATTTAGATAGATAGATAGATACACTTTATTAATCCCGAGGGAAATTGGGTTTCGTTACAGCCGCGCCAACCAAGAACAGAGCATAAATATAGCAATACAAAAACCACAAACAATCAAACAGCAAAATGCAAACTATGTCAGATGGAAAATAAGTCCAGGACCAGTCTATTGGCTCAGGGTGTCTGACCCTCCACGGGAGGAGCTGCAAGTTCGATGGCCACAGGCAGGAACGACCTCCCGTGCCGCCCAGTGTTGAATCTTGGTGGAATGTGACCGAAGTCCAACAGTAGAAAGTTCAATATCCAGTCTACAAACACGTTCCTCGATCATAATATGACCCGGATTGCACCATCTGTTGTTAGCCAGTACAGTAAGCACCCAACTCCTTTACGCTTACCGCTCTCAGTGCACTTCCAGTCAGCCCGAACGGTCTGGAAGCCGTCCATGGAAAAGTTTTGATTGGAAATGTCCTCGTGCAGCCCTGTTCCAGTGAAACACATAACACTGCACTCCCGAAATGTTCTCTGATTCCTGGCTAGCGCCATGAATTCATCCATTTTATTACCCACCGAACTCCTCTTCTCCATATGTCTCTGTTGTCTCAACCCGGTCCTCTTTCCTCGACTTTGTGATCCCCCTCTGCATCCTCTGTGTGTTTTCCTCTGGATTTCAGCAGGGGTGTCCGCCACTCTGCTCGCTAAACAGGCCGGCATTAGCACAAACAGCCTGTCCCTGGAATACACAATGCGACCTTGCTTCTGTCCCGCGTGTCTGGATGTAACTATTTCCAGCGCTAAAAACCCGAATAAAACTCTCTCTACCAGCATGTTAGAGATTCTATTCTACAGAGTTACTACTCTGAGATTCAAGTTTTGCAGGCATTTTCATTAGAACAATGGAGTACAACAGAATCAATGAAAAACTATACAGAAGCGAAAACTGACAAAAGCCAATATGCAAAAGAAACCAAACTCTGCAAACACAAAAAAAAACAAATAATAATAGTAAATAAATGAATACATACATACATATATAATACTGAGGATGTGAGTTGTAGAGTCCTTGGAAGTGGGTACACAGGTTATGGAATCAGCTTATGGTTGAGGTGACTGAAGTTATCAATGCTGGTTCAGGAGCCTGATGGTTGAAGGGTAATCACAGTTCCTCAAACTGGTGGTGTGGGACCCAAAGGTTCCTGTACCTCCTTGTGTATGGGGTGTATGGGGTGTCAGGGAGGGGTAGCACCTCTGGTGGGGGAACATGTCGCGTTCTTTTCAGGGCGGTTAGTCCACCTTTGGTCCCCACCTGGCACTCAGCTCTCACCTGTGGCTCCCCGTAGCTGTTTGCATGCGACAGCGGCCACACCCCGGGCAACGGCTTCGACAAGCCGGCTAAACCAGGTGAGGGTAGCCAACGGGTCTCGAACCCTCGGTGAGATAGGGAGTTGTCTATCCCAGCATGTGAAGACAGACTCCGGCGGATTGAGTGGACGAGACCAATGGAAGGTCCAACGGTCAAGAAGGCGGTCTCTGCAAGCGTCGTGGAACGTGTAGAGCAACACTAGACACAAGACGTCCTGGTCATCCACTGCGCCTAGTCCCATCTCCAGCCGTCTCGACTCTGTCTTGCCACTGGATCCAGATGGGAATTGGGAAGAGAGAGTGAGGCTGACGCTGCGCAACTCTCCCTTACTTAAATCCAAATCACACGCTAATCTCGACAACGTTATAATGGTGTCGAGGTCCTCATCGACGTCAACGATGGACGAACAACCCAACCCAACCTCCTTCCTGATGGCAGCAATGAGAAGAGAGCACAGACTGGATGGTGGAGGTCCTTGATGATGAATGCTGCTTTCTTGTGCAGTGCTCCTTGTAGATGTGCTCACTGGTGGGGTGGGCTTTTCCTGTGATGGACTAGGCTGTCTCCAGTACTTTCTGTAGGCTTTTCCTTTCTTGGGTACAGGAGCTTCCATACCAGACCTTAGTGGAACTAGTCAGGATATTCTTCACTATATCTATAGATGTTTATCAATGTTTTTGATGACATGACAAATCTGCGCAAACTTCTAAGGATGTAGAAGCTCTGCTGTGCCTTTTTTATAATGGCATTTACATGCTGATCCCAGTCCCCAAGCTCTACAAGTCCTTGCCTTTTAAATAAACCCACCCCCTCCCCTCTCTTATCCACTTGAGGAAAATTGGAAATCAGCAAAATACTGAAGGTGGTGGAAATCTGAAATAAAATGCTGGAAGTTTGTCAGTGAATATCTGTGGAGACAAAGCTGGCTTGCTGTTTCAGGAGATCCATGAACATCTATCAGAACTAGGAAAGGTTAGAAACTGATGATATTTTGAATTGTAGAGACGATGAAGAGTGAATGTAAGAAAATATCTGTGGTAGACAGCAGGTAAAACAAAGTGACATGTGTATTTAGTATTTCTTTATTATAGACACATCTAATGAAATGCAATGAAAAGCTTTTGTTTGGCTGCCATTGCGACAAATTATGCTGTGCTTAGAGAAGGCAGTGAAATCCAGTGAATAACAAAAGACAGATTTGGAGTGGGCTTTCCATTTTGAAATTGTTCATGTCTGCTGTTTTCTTGACTAGTAGTTCTGCCTTCTTGTTGCTACGATCAATCTTGTTAAATATTATTGTCAGGCAGACCCCAGTCAACAATGTCAGCAGTCCGTGTAATTATCTGGTTATTATTTGTATGGAGTAGGACCTGCTATTTTTGCAATGATTATATTACACACTTTAATGTGGCATACTGAAAAATTGATGTGCCTGTATGTTGAGAAGGAAATGTACTCATTATTTCCCATGAAATTAATATTTTTGTTGTCAAAAGAATTGCAGAAATGAGAGTTTAACAGATTATTCATTTTCTGAATATCTGTTTTGTAATTAGATCCTGCCACTTATTTTTGACTTTAGAATTTGAGCTCAGAACTTGAAGATTTCAATCACAATGGTTGCACAAAAATTAATAATAGGTAAGTACGATGTATTACTGCGCTCACTCAAGTTGAGCATAATGCTCTCCTTAGGGGTTCTCTACTGGTGTGTCCTCAGGTGACTGCAGAGGCTGATCCAGGATCCACGTATCCAGGTGCAGTGTGTACGCGAGTAAATGGTGGCCGTGATTAGCGGTTGGGTCTTTTGGTTGTTCATTCTCTGCTTTCACAGCTGTCGCTTGTTGTCTGTGACACAGAGGGGGTCTCTCTCATGTACCACAACTCTATCTTGAGCAGATTTCCTCCAGCTGTATCTACTGAGTGCAGTGTCTCCCAGTTTTTAGATGAATGTTGAATTTCTTCAGGCTGATTTTGATATTATCCTTGAAGTGTTTCTTTTGCCCACAGGGGTCTCACTGACCTTCCTTCAGCTAAGAGTAAAGAATCTGCTTGGGGAGATGTGAGTTAGGTATCCAGATGACATGACCCATCCATCGGAGTTGGGGTTGCTTTATCATGGTGGAGATGCTGTTCATAATGGCCTCCTCCAGTACGCTGGTGTTAGTGCACCTGTCCTGCCAGCTGATCCTCAGACTCTTTTGTAAGGTAGGGGATTTTAATTTTCTATACATTGATTGGGACTCCCATACTGTTAGGGGTCTAGATGGTTTAGAGTTTGTAAAATGTGTTCCGGAAAGTTTTCTAAATCAATATATTGAGGGACCAACTAGAGGGGATGCAATATTGGATCTCCTGTTAGGTAACAAATTAGGGCAAGTGACAGAAGTCTGTGTAGGGGAGCACTTTGGTTCCAGTGATCATAACACCATTAGTTTCAATTTGATCATGGACAAGGATAGATCTGGTCCTAGGGTTGAGGTTCTGAACTGGAAGAAGGCCAAATTTGAAGAAATGAGAAAGGATCTAAAAAGCGTGGATTGGGACAGGTTGTTCTCTGGCAAAGATGTGATTGGTAGGTGGGAAGCCTTCAAAGGGGAAATTTTGAGAGTGCAGAGTTTGTATGTTCCTGTCAGAATTAAAGGCAAATTGAATAGGAATAAGGAACCTTGGTTCTCAAGGGATATTGCAACTCTGATAAAGAAGAAGAGGGAGTTGTATGAAATGTATAGGAAACAGGGGGTAAATCAAGTGCTTGAGGAGTATAAGAAGTGCAAGAAAATACTTAAGAAAGAAATCAGGAGGGCTAAAAGAAGACATGAGGTTGCCTTGGCAGTCAAAGTGAAGGATAATCTAAAGAGCTTTTACAAGTATATTAAGAGCAAGAGGATTATAAGGGATAAAATTGGTCCTCTTGAAGATCAGAGTGGTCGGCTTTGTGCGGAACCAAAGGAAATGGGGGCGTTCTTAAATAGGTTTTTTGTGTCTGTATTTACTAAGGAAGCTGGCATGAAATTAATGGAATTGAGGGAATCAAGTAGTGAGACCATGGAAACTGTACAGACTGAAAAGGAGGAGGTGCTTGCTGTTTTGAGGAAAATTAAAGTGGATAAATCCCCGGGACCTGACAGAGTGTTCCCTCGGACCTTGAAGGAGACTAGTGTTGAAATTGCGGGGGCCCTAGCAGAAATATTTAAAATGTCGCTGTCTACGGGTGACGTGCCGGAGGATTGGAGAGTGGCTCGTGTTGTTCCGTTGTTTAAAAAAGGATCGAAAAGTAATCCGGGAAATTATAGGCCGGTGAGTTTAACGTCAGTAGTAGGTAAGTTATTGGAGGGAGTACTAAGAGACAGAATCTACAAGCATTTGGATAGACAGGGGCTTATTAGGGAGAGTCAACATGGCTTTGTGCGTGGTAGGTCATGTTTGACCAATCTGTTGGAGTTTTTCGAGGAGGTTACCAGGAAAGTGGATGAAGGGAAGGCAGTGGATATTGTCTACATGGACTTCAGTAAGGCCTTTGACAAGGTCCCGCATGGGAGGTTAGTTAGGAAAATTCAGTCACTAGGTATACATGGAGAGGTGGTAAATTGGATTAGCCGTTGGCTCGATGAAAGAAGCCAGAGAGTGGTGGTAGAGAATTGCTTCTCTGAGTGGAGGCCTGTGACTAGTGGTGTGCCACAGGGATCAGGGCTGGGTCCATTGTTATTTGTCATCTATATCAATGATCTGGATGATAATGTGGTAAATTGGATCAGCAAGTTTGCTGATGATATAAAGATTGGAGGTGTAGTAGACAGTGAGGAAGGTTTTCAGAGCCTGCAGAGGGACTTGGACCAGCTGGAAAAATGGGCTGAAAAATGGCAGATGGAATTTAATACTGACAAGTGTAAGGTATTGCACTTTGGAAGGACAAACCAACATAGAACATACAGGGTTAATGGTAAGGCACTGAGGAGTGCAGTGGAACAGAGGGATCTGGGAATACAGATACAAAATTCCCTAAAAGTGTCATCACAGGTAGATAGGGTCGAAAGAGAGCTTTTGGTACATTGGCCTTTATTAATCGAAGTATTGAGTATAAGAGCTGGAGTGTTATGATGAGGTTGTATAAGGCATTGGTGAGGCCGAATCTGGAGTATTGTGTTCAGTTTTGGTCACCAAATTACAGGAAGGATATAAATAAGGTTGAAAGAGTGCAGAGAAGGTTTACAAGGATGTTGCCGGGACTTGAGAAACTCAGTTACAGAGAAAGGTTGAATAGGTTAGGACTTTATTCCCTGGAGCGTAGAAGAATGAGGGGAGATTTGATAGAGGTATATAAAATTTTGATGGGTATAGATAGAGTGAATGCAAGCAGGCTTTTTCCACTGAGGCAAGGGGAGAAAAAAACCAGAGGACATGGGTTAAGGGTGAGGGGGGAAAAGTTTAAAGGGAACATTAAGGGGGGCTTCTTCACACAGAGAGTGGTGGGAGTATGAAATGAGCTGCCAGACGAGGTGGTAAATGCGGGTTCTTTTTTAACATTTAAGAATAAATTGGACAGATACAGGGATGGGAGGTGTATGGAGGGATATGGTCCGTGTGCAGGTCAGTGGGACTAGGCAGAAAATGGTTCGGCACAGCTAAGAAGGGCCAAAGGGCCTGTTTCTGTGCTGTAGTTTCTATGGTTTCTATGGTTCTTTGGTAGTATTGTTACAGGGCTTTCAGGTGTCTGCTGTAGTGGTCCATGATTCAGCTCCATACAGTAACGTAGGAAGGACAACTGCTGTTTCAACCAGAAGTTTTGTTTGGGCCTGTAGGCTGCGGTCATCAAAGGCTCTTTTCCTTAATCTCGCATAGGCTGCACCACAACTACTCTGGCAGTGGTTTATCTCTGAGTCAATGTCTGAATGGAGAACCCCTGTGTGTGATTTTGTTTAATGTGGGGAGGCTGATGCATGGACAGTCACCACATGGTCCTTGACAGCTCAGGGTTAGGGTCCAATATCATAGTCATAGTCATACTTTATTGATTCCCGGGGAAATTGGTTTTTGTTACAGTTGCACCATAAATAATGAATAGTAATAGAACCATAAGTAGTTAAATAGTAATATGTAAATTATGAAGTAAGTCCAGGACCAGCCTATCGGCTCAGGGTGTCTGACCTCCAAGGGATGAGTTGTAAAGTTTGATGGCCACAAGCAGGAATGACTTCCTATGACGCTCTGTGCTGCATCTCGGTGGAATGAGTCTCTGGCTGAATGTACTCCTGTGCCCACCCAGTACATTATGTAGTGGATGGGAGACATTGACCAAGATGGCATGCAACTTAGACAGCATCCTCTTTTCAGACACCACCGTGAGAGAGTCCAGTTCCATCCCCACAACATCACTGGCCTTACAAATGAGTTTGTTGATTCTGTTGGTGTCTGCTACCCTCAGCCTGCTGCCCTAGCACACAACAGCAAACATGATAGCACTGGCCACCACAGACTCGTAGAACATCCTCAGCATCATCCGGCAGATGTTAAAGGACCTCAGTCTCCTCAGGAAATAGAGACGGCTCTGTCCCTTGTAGACAGCCTCAGTGTTCTTTGACTAGTCCAGTTTATTGTCAATTCGTATCGTCAGGTATTTGTAATCCTCCACCATGTCCACACTGACCCCCTGGATGGAAACAGGGGTCACCGGTACCTTAGCTCTCCTCAGGTCTACCACCAGCTCCTTAGTCTTTTTCACATTAAGCTGCAGATAATTCTGCTCACACCATGTGACAAAGTTGCCTACCGTAGCCCTGTACTCAACCTCATCTCCCTTGCTGACACATCCAACTATGGCAGAGACATCCAAAAACTTCTGAAGAGTTTCATGGAGTGCAAGGCAACTGGGAACCCTTCACCGATGCAGCCATCCTCCACCTTCACTGGCCTTGTGACGAGCCATCACCTTCTGACTCTGTTTTGCAATTAGAACCTATTTCTTACATTTGCCTTCAGGACTTTTGCTCAGAACTGTAAAAATATTGAAGATTGCAAGAATTATATTGCAATACTGGAAAAAACCCAGACTAAGTGAAGGAATGAACTGAGGAAATGATTAAGATTTCATCATATGAACACATGTTGGGAAGAATTAACAGTGAGGGAAAAGTGCAAGACACGTGGGATCAATTTTGGTTGTATGTTAATTTAAATTTAAATTAGAACTTCTTTCTGTCTCTAAGCTTTATTTGTTTTCCCGTCATGAGATGGCTGTGTAAATATGCTGTACTCCAGCTGCTCTATGATATGCTGTGCTGCTTTGTAAAATAAGAATATTAATTTAAAAAATTTGAATTACAAAAAAAATTGAAGATTTAATTGTTAGACAAAAATGAATGATATTTAAATACGATGTAGCTAAGTTTACTTGATTTGTTTTATTTACATTGTGAGTAATATTTTTGATTAATTTTTGCAGCAACCTGTAACATCCTTAGTAAATTTTGCACTGAACTGAAAAACCTCGATCTCACAAACAACTCTTTAAAGGCTTTGAGGTATGTAATGCGTGACTGTCTTGCATTTATTTTTGTATAACTTCTATCTACAAGAGGCACTGTTTTGTTTAGTATTAATATCTATAACAGCAGTTTTCCTGGAGTCATTGACCCTATAAATTTTCAATCTTATTATTGATGAGTGTAGTGGTTAGCACGATTTACAGTACCAGATATACGGGTTCTGTTATAGTCTGTTTAGAAACATAGAAACACAGAAAATCTACAGCACAATACAGGCCCTTCGGCCCACAAAGCTGTGCCAAACATGTCCTTACCTTAGAAATTACCTAGGGTTACCCTTAGCCCTCTACTTTTCTGAGCTCCATGTACCTGTCCAGGAGTCTCATAAAAGACTCTATCATATCCGCCTCCACCACCGTCACCGGCAGTCCATTCCACGCACTCACCACTCTCTGCATAAAAAAATTTACCCCTGACATCTCCTCTGTACCTACTTGCAAACACCTTAAAACTGTGCCCTCTCGTGCTAGCCATTTCAGCCCTGGGAAAAAGCCTGACTGTTTGATGAAGGTAGAGCAGTGGATGTAGTGTATATGGATTTCAATAAAGCATTTGATAAGGTTCGCCATGTGAGGCTCATTCAGAAAGTAATGAAGCATAGGGATCCAAGGAGACCTTGTTTTGCGGATCCAGAACTGGCTTGCCCACAGAGGCAAAGGGTGGTTGTGGATGGTGTGTATTCTGCATGGAGGACGGTGACCAGTTCCGCAGGGATCTGTTCTGGGTCACCTCCTCTTTGTGATTTTTATAAATGACCTGGATGAGGAAGTAGAAGTGGGGTGGTGGTTAGTAAGTTTGCTGATGACACAAAAGTTGGGGGTGTGGTGGGTAGTCTGGAGGGTTGTCAGAGGTTACAGTGCAACATCGATAGGATGCAAAACTGGGCTGAGAAGTGGCAAATGGAGTTCAACCCAGATAAGTGTGAAGTGATTCATTTTGGTAGGTCAAATTTGAAGACAGAATATGATATTGGTGGTAAGACTCTTGGCAGTGTGGAGGATCAGCGAGATCTTCAGGTCTATGTCTATAGGATACTCAAAACTGCTGCGCAGTTTGACAGTGTTGTTAAGAAGGCATATGGTGTGTTGGCATTCATCAACCGTGGGATTGAGTTCAAGAGCTATGAGGTAATGTT
Source organism: Mobula hypostoma (assembly GCF_963921235.1). Taxonomy (NCBI): domain Eukaryota; kingdom Metazoa; phylum Chordata; class Chondrichthyes; order Myliobatiformes; family Myliobatidae; genus Mobula; species Mobula hypostoma. The sequence continues at coordinate 245,249,613 of NC_086097.1, read as the reverse complement.
ACAGCTATATAAGACCTTAGTTAGACCCCACTTGGGGTACTGTGTTCAGTTCTGGTCACCTCACTACAGGAAGAATGCAGATACTATAGAGAGACTGCAGAGGAGATTTACAAGGATGTTGCCTGGATTGGAGAGCATGCCTTATGAGAATAGGTTGAATGAACTTGGCCTTTTCTCCTTGGAGCGACGGAGGATGAGAGGTAACCTGACAGAGGTGTATAAGATGATGAGAAGCATTGAATGCGAGGATAGCCAGAGGCTAGGAAATAGGTATAAGTGGGACATCAGAGGTAAGTTTTTCACACAGAGAGTGGTGGGTGTGTTGAATGCACTGCCAGTGAAGGTAGGAGAGATGGCTACAATAGGGTCTTTTAAGAGACTCTTAGGTAGGTCCATGGAGCTTAGAAAAATAGAGAGCTATGTGGTAGGGAAATTCTAGGCAGTTTCTAGAGTAGGTTACATAGTTGGAACAACATTGTGGGCCGAAAGGCCTGTAATATGCTGTAGATTTCTATGTTTCTGTGTTTCTAAGAAGTTTGTACATTCTCCCGGTGACTGCGTGGGTTTCCTCCACAGTCCGAAGAGGTATCTGTCGGTAGGTTACTTGATCATTGTAAATTGTCCTGTGGTTAGGCGCGGATTAAATCAGAGGTTCCTGGGCGTCAGGGCCCGATCCACGCTGTAACTCAATATATAAATCAATAGTGAAGTTATCCATTTTGGTGGCAAAAATAGGAAAACAGATTATTATCTGAATGGTGGCCGATTAGGAAAAGGGGAGGTGCAACAAGACCTGGGTGTCATTATACACCAGTCATTGAAAGTGGGCATGCAGGTACAGCAGGCGGTGAAAAAGGCAAATGGTATGCTGGCATTTATAGCGAGAGGATTCGAGTACAGGAGCAGGGAAGTACTACTGCAGTTGTACAAGGCCTTGGTGAGACCACACCTGGAGTATTGTGTGCAGTTTTGGTCCCCTAATCTGAGGAAAGACATCCTTGCCTTAGAGGGAGTACAAAGAAGGTTCACCAGATTGATTCCTGGGATGGCAGGACTTTCATATGAAGAAAGACTGGATGAACTGGGCTTGTACTCGTTGGAATTTAGAAGATTGAGGGGGGATCTGATTGAAACGTATAAGATCCTGAAGGGATTGGACAGGCTAGATGCAGGAAGATTGTTCCCGATGTTGGGGAAGTCCAGAACGAGGGGTCACAGTTTGAGGATAGAGGGGAAGCCTTTTAGGACCAAGCTTAGGAAAAACTTCTTCACACAGAGAGTGGTGAATCTGTGGAATTCTCTGCCACAGGAAACAGTTGAGGCCAGTTCATTGGCTATATTTAAGAGGGAGTTAGATATGGCCCTTGTGGCTACGGGGGTCAGGGGGTATGGAGGGAAGGCTGGGGCGGGGTTCTGAGTTGGATGATCAGCCATGATCATAATAAATGGCGGTGCAGGCTCGAAGGGCCGAATGGCCTACTCCTGCACCTATTTTCTATGTTTCTATGTTTCTATAATCATTTTTATATCAGGGGATGAATGGTGACCAAAAAATGTGGTGGTACTTAATGAAAGTGACAATCCTGTAATGAAAATAAGAACAGCATTTCACAAGGTTTCTCATGGGAGGCTCATCCGGAAGATTAAGATGCAGAGGATCCATGACCCATTTGCCAATTGGATTCAGAATTGGCTTGTTCATAGAAGCAGAGGGTGGTGGTTGAAGGGTTTTATTCTGTGATTAGTGGTGTTCCACAGGGATCTTTACTGGGACCTCTGCTGCTTGTGATGCATATAAATGACCTGGATGAAAATGTAGATGATTATCAAGTTCCCGGTTTTAGATGGCACTGGTGAAGCCCAGTTATCAGCGGCAAACAAAACAAAGAATACAACTAAGTAGCTTACTAATAACACCTTTTCTTGTAAAATTTATGGTAAGTGACCACTGCAATACCAAAACCATGGCGAAATTTGTATCACCAGACGGAGAAACAGCAGTGTTCGAGCTCCTAGCTGGTGTGCTGCAAGGAGACACTCTGGCACCCTACATCTTTACAATCGTCCTTGATTACACTCTGCATCAAGCTACCAAAGATCATGACAAGCTTGGTTTTACCATAAAACCAGGACGAACCAAAAGGATCAGACCAGTTATGCTCACAGATCTCGATTTTGGAGATGATAAGGTCCTCCCCTCTGACCAGATGGAGGAAGCACAGCAGCTACTGACAAAAGTGGAAATTGAGTGCAATAAAGTTGGACTTCACCTAAACGCTAAAAAGACAACAGACATGGTGTTTAACTGCGACGAAGGTACTCTCAAGACCGTAAAGAATGATACCATTAAGGAAGTCTTTGACCACAAGTATCTCGGGTCAAGAATGATGAGTTCAGAGAAGGACATAAAGATAGGGAAGGCGCTGGCGTGGAGGGCTATGAACGACATGAAGGAAATCTGGAAGTCGAACCTGACCAGAGGGCTTAAAAAGAGGATTTTCACAGCAGTCATAGAGTCCATTCTCACATACGGACGTGGGACGTGGACACTCACCAAGACTAGGCGGGCACGATGACAGACTCTCCACTTCTCCCTCTCCCTCATCAGTGTGTTCAGTTCATCTACATTAGCATGAATGGTTGCTATACACGAATGCTCCAGATGGCTCTTGACGTGAGTTGGCAACAGCACATGACGAACGTCGAGCTCTATAACGACCTACCGATGCTCACCACTAAAATCGAGGTGAGAAGACTGCAACTAGTGGGGCACTGTCTACGCCACCCCGAGCTACCTGCCAGCCTAGTCAGCATATGGGAGCCCAAGCACGGGAGGATGAACCCTGGGCGCCCTCCCAAGACCATGGTCACACTCCTAGAAGACAGCGGCACGGCTAATGTAGATGAACTGAACACACTGATGAGGGAGAGGGAGAAGTGGAGAGTCCGTCATCGTGCCTGACACCGGCCCCCCCAGGACTGAGTCGACATTGTAGTAGTAGTAGTAGTAGTAGATCACTGCAAACAATGGAGATGCAAGTGAAAGCAAAGCTGAGTTGAGGGTCGAAGAATGAGGGTGCAAGATGAGGTCAAAGCAAAGCCAGGGCGAGTGAAGTGGAGCAAAATCGGAGTGGAGGAGAGGCAGATTCAAGGCCTGTCCATCTAAACTGAGAGTGAGGTCTGATCAATCTAAGTTGCAGGCCGTTTTGGAAAGGTTGGGTATGGCCATAACATGGCAGTGGGGTTCTGGCCCAGAGCATATCGATGCAACAGGGCCTGGGTCCTGGTGCGAGGAATGACCCAATGTTCGGATAATCTAAACACAGGGCCAGATGGATTGAAAAGGCAGGGTTGTGGGACAAGAGGTGCGTGTCGGAAATATTTCACTCACTGCTCGGTAATGTTTATTTGGTCCTGCGCTGAACTGAGGCTGAGGCTGTGGTCTTCTTCAGCTGCTCTGCGCTTCGTGTCTATGGACTCACTTTTGTTCTCAATGCTATTTGCTTACTTTTGTTGTTTGCACAATTTGTTTTTTTTCCCTCTCTGCACATTGGGTGTTGGCAGTCTTCTTTTTAAAGGGTTCTTTTGGGTTTCTTTGTTTTGTGACTGCCTGTAAGGAGACAAATCTCAGGTCTGTATAATGTATACATACCTGTGATAATAAATGCACTTTGGATTTTAAGTTTGCAGATTATACGAAGATTGGTGTGCTGAGGATAGCAATGCAACCAGTTGGGATACCCTCCATTGTCCCTCTATAGAAGTGTGTCAAAGTTTAAGATAGTATGCCAAATCTGCACAAACTTCTAAGAAAGTAGAGGTGCTACCATGCCTTCTTTGATAACACCCTTATGTCACCACCTTTGATTCAGCCAACTGCAGCGGTATCGTCAGCAAACTTAAAAATGGCATTGCAGCGGTATTTAGCCTCTCAGTCATAAAGGTAAAGAGAGTAAAACAAGGGTCTAAATTTACAGCCTTGTATTGCATGGGGAGTTGCTGCTGCCAATCCAAACTGACTGGGGTCTCCAGTTGCACAAGGAGGTACTGAGACCTAGGTCTTGGAGCTTGTTGCTTACTTTTGAGGAGGTGATAATATTGAATGCAGAGTTGTAGTCAATGAGGAGCGTCCTGATGTACGCATCATCACTGTCCAGATGTTCCAGAGCTGAGCAAAGAGCCAATGAAATAGCATCTGCTATTGACCTGTTATGACAGTAAGCAAATTGGATTGGATCCAAGTCAATTCTCAGGTGGGAGTTGATATGCCTCATGACCAACCTCTCAAAGCACTTCATCACAGTGGATGCAAGTGTTACTGGACTAAAATCATTGAGACACGTTACTTTGCGGGCACGTACCACGGACTGCTGAAGCGAGAGGTTAAAGATATCGGTGAACACTCCAGCTAGTTGATCAGCAACAGGTCTTTAGCACTCAGCCAGGTACCCTCAACTGACCAGATGCTTTCTATGTTTTCACCCTCCTGAAGGATGCTTCCATGTCGGCCTCAGTTCATGAAGGTTCCTCTATGTTTTGACAGTCAAAGCAAGCATAGAAGGTATTGAGCTGGAATACTATAACAGAAGCAAAGCCAAATAAGCCCAGCCACAGCTGCGGAGCATCGTTTGGCGATTCAATATTGGTCCAGAATTGCCACTTTGCACGTGAGATGGCTTTCCAGAGGTCATTCCTGGACTTGCTCCTCTATCATTGGTATCAATGCCTTCTGCTTGGGCATGTCTTTGTATCATTTCTCCTGGCCACCTTTTCTTAAGCGTTGGTCAGCATAGATCTCCTCCACGACCTGGATCAACGCATTGACCTCGTGTGGAGGCTTGCTTGCTTCAATGACGTCATCAGGTGATGCCAACCCACGGCCACCCACGTTGGAACGGCTGTGGGCAAGATGCTAGACAAAGATTAATCCCGTCCCGGCTCCCGAGTGGACAGTCTCACAGCTGCCCCTCCCTGACTCACTTCAGTTAGAAGTGTGAGGAGAAAAACATCTACCATATGAAACAACAAAAAAAAGCATAGCTCTAGTAGAAGGAACGAGACAAATAAGAGCATCTGAATATGGTAGTCTATATGTTGGAGCTTGATCCTCAAGTGCAAGGCCACTTAAGAAGGTCATCCCATTCGAACTCCAACATGTGACACAAAGCACTGCTGCGTGGAAGCTCTCACTGTCTTAATCTGGTCAGCAGACATTCCAGATTTTGCTGCAATAGAAAAGGGAAGGTTACACCACACCCTTCTAAACAAGAACCTTTAACACTTTGTAGATTTCAATCTTTAAAAGTGTGTTGCTGCAACTTGAAGAATCAAGGCTATTTCATCTATGGCAGCCTGTAGGGAAAGAACACTGACAGAACCACATAATTATAACATATAGTTACAGCAGTGCAAAGCAATACCATAATTTGATGAAGAACAAACCATGGGCACAGTAAAAAAAGTCTCAAAAGTCCCCGAGTCGATCGACTCCCTGAGTCCCCGACAGCAGGCAGCAAAAGGGAGAAACTCACTGCCATAAACCTCCAGGCACCGTCAACTTGCCAATGCCTTGGAAGCAGCCGACCACAGCCGACACTGAGTCCATCCGTCCGAAAACTTCCAGCCTCCGACCAGCCTCTCCAATACAACCTCCCGAGCGCCATCCTCTGCCGAGTGCCTTCGACCTCGCCCCGGCCGCTGAAACAAGCAAAGCCGAGGATTTTGGGGGCTTCTGCTCCGGAGATTCCGGTTACCACACAGTAGCAGCGGCAGCGAAGCGGGCATTTCAGAAGTTTTCCAGATGTTCCTCCGTGCTCTCACGTCCGTCTCCATCAAATCAGAATTGTGCACGGTCCCCTACTTGACAGATAACAGATATCATCACCGAAATGGCCGTGTTAAAGTGAGGAACGTGCTGCCAGTCCATCTCATTCACATGAAAAACATGTCTGTTGAGTTTTGAATATTTCAGTAATACTCGAGTAATAATGTATACGTGTATGTGTGTATGTGTATGTATATATATATAAATATATATAGTTTGATTAAGCACTCTTTGTTTTTTATGTAATTTACTTATGGGTTACCTGTAAAAGTACGTGAATGGCGTAGATCATTACGCCACCATGCCATGTGTGTGTATCACTAAAGTAAAGAAAAAAGAACAAAGTACACACGTTTATCCCAGGCTCCCCGTGTTTTCTTTTCAATTAGTTTTGGAGTTACAAACATAACAGCATTCAGCTGACTGATCAAGACAATGCTCGTCAACAAGTCAAGTCTCTCACATAACTTGATGTTCTGTGCAGCGTAAGTCATCTGCACGCTGAAATTCATGAATGTCTTACTGATGAGTCTTGCTTTGACCTGGAAGTGACCAGGCTTTAAAAATTTCCCTGTTCAGTAGGTACTGAGTACTGACACCAGGTAGCAGTTGGTCTCTGATGAAATGGATCCTGACAGTCAGGTATACTGCAAGTTTGATGCAATCCTTGTTGAGCCTAGTGTAGATGCAAAGCTGTCAGTCTCAGGTTTTGCAATCAAGACGGTGTTGGTTATATTGTTGTACAGAAATCTTAGCTTGGTGCAGTTGTTTGACATGATTATTAACCAGCATAAATGATAGTGAATACCATATATCAGAGATGAGTGGTGTGGGTGAAAGCATAAAACACAATATCATCTTATGTGCTGTACTGTATGCCTTATACAATCATGGTCTCATGAACATGATTGCTCTTGGCAAATTTTTCTACATAAGTGGTTTACCATTGCCTTCTCCTGGGCAGTGTGTCTACAAGACAGGTGACTCCAGCCATATTCAATACCCTTCAGAGACCTGCTTAACCTGGACTTGTGATATGCACCAGCTGCTCATACGACCATCCACCCATCCGCCACCTGCTCCCATGGCTTCCCATGGCTTCACATGGCCCTGACTGAGGGAAAGATGGCGGGGGTGTGGGGGGGGGGTTCTAAGCAGGCACTATACCTTGCCCACAGGTGACCTGCAGGTTAGCAAAAGGAAGGAGCACCTCCTTACACCTCCTTTGGTAGTGACGTATCTCCACCATGCCACCCTAAAACACAATAGAGATTGAGCAAAACACTAGAACTATCGCAAATAGATTTCAATGTAGGCAAATAGGAGGGGACTCACCTTTTACCTAATAATTGACAATTGTGTTTTATGAATAGTTAAAAGCTCAATGCAATAGTGGTCCAGATCAGCCTTGATCTTATTGAATGGCAAAGCAGGCTCGACGGGCCAGATGGCCTACTCCTGTCCTATTTCTTATGTTCCTATGTTCAAACATTATGGATCCATTATGAACAAGTACTGAAAATATTCATCAAGGCTAATAGACCTCTGGCCTTTATATTCCAAAACTCTTGATGTAATGATATTACAATTATGCAAGTTATTCAAAGCCCTTTTTAGACCACAAGCAAAGTGATTTGTGTGGAAGATTGTATTTCCCAGAGAAGGCTGTAGGATGTTGATTTACCAAAATGGTATCCTGATTCTTTAAAGGTTAAACACAAGGAACAGAGAGCTATATACACTGAAAGGTTTAAAGAATAATCTGACTGAAATTTTCCAGGTAGGGAATCTTATCTCAAATGGTCAATAGTTATACTACTTGCAGAGAGATTTAAAACTATATTTTTGTTTCAAAAATTTTGAAGGAGGGTTACTAACACTTCTACATGCGTTAGTAACACTTCTACAAGCAAAGCAGGGAGAAATGTTCATTTATGGTTGGTAAACACAATACCAATTTATGGTTGGTAAGCCACTTTCCAGAAGTGGCTGCATGATCTTGGCTTCACTAGAAGAGAGATCAAGTCAACCAGCAGGGCTGTAGCTGAGGCAGCAGAGAAGGGATCAGCATGGGTGTGGAACAAGTATGTCCAGAGGGTCAGATAGTCAGACAGTGTACACATATCTTGCAAACCCTTCAGTAGTTGCATAGACACCTGAAGAGCAGACTATCTGTTGGATGGAAGTGACCAACAACTCTGATAGAGGCAGATGGATGCATCTCACCCTAACCATGGACTTTTTACTCTCCTCCCATCCGGTAGGCGCTACAGGAGCCTCTGCTCCCGCACCAGCGGGCACAGGAAGAGCTTCTTCCCTGAGGCTGTGACACTGCTGAACCTCTCATCACAGCGCTAAGCAGTATTGTACCCATATTGTACTATCTCAGTACTTTTATATTTGTGTGCTGTAGCACTTCTTTTTATTCACAGTTATTTTGTAAATAACACTATTCTTTGCATTTCTGGTCAGATGCTAAATGCATTTCATTTGCTTTGTATACAATGACAAGAAAGTTGAATCTAATCTAATCTAATCTAAATTGTTAATTTTACAACTGAAATTGATGAATTTTTGGTTGTATTGAAAGACATAGTGAAGATTGGTACGTACTGTTGAGTTGCTGATCAGTCATCTTGTTGACCGGTAGAATTAAATACTCTGATTACAACACAGTAATAACCCAGGATTTTTCTTCTGACAAAACTGGAAAAAGATTACAAAATGCTGGAGGAGCTCAGCAGTCCAAACAGCATCTATGAGGCTTGCTCCAGCTGCAGTGACGCTATCTTCGTGTTTGTGCTCTTGCAACGTTTACTCGGCTCTGCGCTGAACTGAGGCTGTGGCCTGTGTGTTATTATGTGTGTATGTAATAAAGAACTTCAGCTCCCGGTGTGCAGTTGACCCAGAGCCGGAAGTGACATCGGCGAGCTGGCCACATGTGCTCAGGATGAGCTGAAACCACTCTGTAAATAAAACGTTCTAGCATTTACCCACGCTACGTTTGCCTTCATTAAGAACAAACATAACAGCCTTCTCCAGCTGCAGTGATTCCGGGCTTTGCGTATTTTATAAAACTTCAGTTCTGAATGCTGTTTGCCTACTTTTATTGTTTGCACAGTTTGTTTTTTTTCACTCTCTCTGCACATTGGGTGTTTGACAGTCATCTTTTTTATGGGTTCATTTGGGGATTCTTTGTTTTGTGGCTGCCTGTTAGGAGATGAATCTCAAGGTTGTATTATGTACACATACTTTGATAATAAATGCTTGAACTTTAAACTTTGAATAAAGAGTCAATGTTTGGGGCTGAGACCCTTCATCAGTCCTGCATTTTGTGTGTGTGTTACTCCGGATTCCCAGCATCTGCAGAATCTCTAAGTAAAATCTGCTTTCTTTCAGTAGTCCACATTAATTTTGTCCTTCACAGTAGGACATTGGCTCTCCACGTGGCCTTGGATCAACTGAACAATACAAATACCTGTGTCAGGAAGCTGATTATTGGCTACAGCCCAGTGTTTAACTCCATCATTCATACAGTTCTGATCAAAAAGCTCCAGAACCTGGGCCTCCGTACTTTCCTCTGCAACTGGATCCTCGACTTCGTGACCAGAAGACCACAATCAACACTGACGAACCCCAGGGATGTATGCTTAGACCACTGCTCTATTCTCTCTACACCCCTGACTAGGCATAGCTCAAATACCATCTATAAATTTGCTGATGATTCAACCATTGTTGGCAGAATCTCAGATGGAGACAAGAGTGAGATATATCAGCTAGTTAAGTGGGGTCACAGAAACAACCTTGCAGTCAGCGACAGTAAGACGAAAGAAATGATTATGGACTTCAGAAAAGCTAAATCGAGGGAACACAAACCAGTCCTCATCGAGGATCAGAACTGGAAAGAGTGAGCAATTTTAAGTTCGTGGGTGTCAATATCTCTGTGGACCTAATATGGACCCAACATGCCTATGCAGCTACAAAGAAGGTATGACAGCAGCTGTATTTCATTAGGAGCAACACACGCAAAATGCTGGAGGAACTCAGCAGGTCAGGCAAAGGGCGAACAGTCAATGTTATGGCTGATACCTTATTCAGGACTGGAAAGGAAGGGGAGAAGTTACTGACATCCATCATTAAGGATCCCCATCACTCAGAACATGCCCTCTTCTCATTGTTACCATCGGGAAGGAGGTACAGGAGACGTGAAGGCACACACTTCTTCCCTCTGCCATCCAATTTCTCAATGGACATCAAACCCATGAACACTACCTCACTACTTATACTTTTCTATTTTTACACTACGTATTTGATTAACAATTTATGTACAGCCTATGCAGGTGATATATCCTGATTTTGATAACAAACAGGTGTACAGATGTACCTAATAAAGTGGTCACTGAGTGAGAAATTCATAGTACCTCTGGAGTTTTATAGGGGAATCCAGTGTTTTGAATTTGTCCTGAATTGAGTAATTCTTATTTATTCAGTTCTTTTCATTTGTTTTTTGAAGAAATTGGCCATAGATTTACCTTTAAAAAAATCTTACATTTGTTTCAAAGACTTCCCACTCATATTTCTCTCCGTCTCTCATTTGCATCCTTATTCTGTTCTAGTTTGTAATTGTCTTTGCAAACATAAGCAGGAAGCCAAAGAAACACACAGCAAAATCACAGGTTGATTCAGAGACAGCAGCATTGGCAAGTTAAAACTTGGAGCTCTTTAGTTGCTGAGGAAAGGAACACCGACAGTATTGTGTTCTAGGTGTAACCTTTGATAGCTAATGGTTTGGTTTGTTCAAGTTTAGCACTGGTGCTTCACCTTATAGGGAGCCTGGACTGGTTATTCTTCCTCTTCATGTATAACATTGCTCGCAACTTTTGTCTCTGGGAAAAATCGTCTCGCTGCTGTCATCGTTCAGGAAGTACAGGAGCCTTGGGTTCCAAACCACCAGGTTCAGGAACGGTTAAAATAGACAATAGACAATAGACAATAGGTGCAGGAGTAGGCTATTCAGCCCTTCGAGCCAGCACCGCCATTCACTGTGATCATGGCTGATCATCCACAATCAGTATCCAGTTCCTGCCTTATCCCGATAGCCTTTGATTCCGCTATCTTTAAGAGCTCTATCCATCTCTTTCTTGAAAGCATCCAGAGACTTGGCCTCCACAGCCTTCTGGGGCAGAGCATTCCATATATCCACCACTCTCTGGGTGAAAAAGTTTTTCCTCAACTCCATTCTAAATGGCCTACCCCTTATTCTTAAACTGCGGCCTCTGGTTCTGGACTCACCCATCAGTGGGAACATGCTTCCTGCCTCCAGTGTGTCCAATCCCTTAATAATCTTATATGTTTCAATAAGATCCCCTCTCAGTCTTCTAAATTCCAGAGTATACAAGCCCAGTCGCTCCAATCTTTTCGACATATGACAGTCCCGCCACCCCGGGAATTAACCTGGTGAACCTACGCTGCACTCCCTCAATAGCAAGAATGTCCTTCCTCAAATTTGGAGACCAAAATTGCACACAGTACTCCAGGTGTGGTCTCACCAGGGCCCTGTACAGCTGCAGAAGGACCTCTTTGCTCTTATACTCAATTCCCCTTGTTATGAAGGCCAGCATGCCATTAGCTTTCTTCACTGCCTGCTGTACTTGCAGGCTTGCTTTCAGTGACTGAGGTACAAGAACACCTAGATCTCTTTGTACTTCCCCCTTTCCTAACTTGACTCCATTTAGATAATAATCTGCCTTCCTGTTCTTACCACCAAAGTGGATAACCTCACATATATCCACATTAAACTGCATCTGCCATGCATCTGCCCACTCACCCAGCCTGTCCAAGTCACCCTGCATTCTCATAACATCCTCCTCAGATTTCACACTGCCACCCTGCTTTGTGTCATCGGCAAATTTGCTAATGTTACTTTTAATTCCCTCATCTAAATCATTAATATATATTGTAAACAGCTGCAGTCCCAGCACTGAACCCTGCGGTACCCCACTGGTCACCGCCTGCCATTCCAAAAGGGACCCGTTAATCGCTACTCTTTGTTTTCTGTCAGCCAGCCAATTTTCAATCCATGTCAGTACTCTGTCCCCAATACCATGTGCCCTAATTTTGCCCACTAATCTCCTATGTGGGACTTTATCAAAGGCTTTCTGAAAGTCCAGGTACACTACATCCACTGGCTCTCCATTGTCCATTTTCATAGTTACATCCTCAAAAAGTTCCAGAAGATTAGTCAAGCACAATTTTCCCTTTGTAAATCCATGCTGACTCAGACCTATCCTGTTACTGCTATCCAGATGTGTCGTAATTTCATCGTTATTACCTTGCAACCTTTGCCATCAAGCAGGAGGTACAGGAGCCTTAGGGTTCAAGAACAGTTATTACCATTCAACCATCAGGCTCCTAAACTGGCGAGGATGTCTTCACTCACCTCAACAATCTGGGGACTCATTTTCAAGAACTCTACAACTCATGCTCTCAGTATTATTATTAATATTCTTTATTTGCACAGTTTGTCTTCTTTTGCACGCTGGTTGTCACTCTTTGTAGTTTTTTATTGCTTTAATTGTATTTCTTTGTTGTACTGTGAATGCCTGCAAGAAAATGAATCTCAAGATAGTATATGGTGACATGTACGTACTTCGATAATAAAATTACTTTGAACTTTGAAATCTGCTTGTGAAACAGCTGTTCTCCAAGTGAAGCTTACTGATAACAACCAAGGGACGCAGCACTGCTCGCTGTCACAGAGGAACCTACTTGAGGGATTTGTCATACTGCAAGGTAGGTTTGGAAGAATGGAGTACTATTGGCACTGCACTCTTTGTCCTCAAAGCTGGAAATATACCCCAATTACTTCTATTCGTCATTGACAAATTGGCTGGTTTCTGTTGACGTGTCTGCAGACAACTGTTCAGGCTTCAGACAGAAGTTGTGGGGTAGCCCATTTGAAATCATGGTGGACCAAACTTGGGCCAATGCACTAGGACACAAAACACCGCGTCTCACAAGGGAAGGGTAAAATGTAATCGGTGAATGGTGAGCTGATTTATGAGCAATGTGATTAGCAGGATATGTTTTTGCATTATATTTACAAATAAATCAACAAAAGACATTTAATAGGAAAGTCTGCTCTGATTTAATCAAAAAATGCCTAACCTTTTGGTTGGTGTTGAAGTGTCAATAATTTGATTTTAAGATGGTGTTTGTATCGTATTCATTTTTTAAAAACTCCTACAACAACAAATTGCTTTTTTCCTGCAAATATCCTATGATAGCCCGTTGACAGATTTGAACATTTTATTTAATACTAATGAAGCTGATAAATGATGGTTGTATAGTTTATTTTAATGTTTTCCCATACCTGCATAATTTTAAAACCATAATGAGCACGTCTTTTACATAATTAAATGCTGGCATTTAAAGTGCCCATTAATCATCTTTGTCCACAAGCTCTTGTTTCAGGATTCAATAGTTGGCCTTTGATTTTGATGCAGTAAACAATTGTCTGCAGACTCATCAATTTTTTTATTCTGTTCAAATTAATGAAAAACTTTGACATCAACTAGTAAATTTAGACTTTTTCTAATCATGTGTTTAACCACCTCTGAAGGCAAAATAGTCCATGAAGCTTAGCTGGTAAAGGACCTTTTTATCCTTCATGGGCATATTGTTCTGAAGATAAATGAATATTTAAAATTATGACTTATATATTGTATTTGTATACTCACCACACAACTCTAGTGTAGGTTTTTAATAATACCAGATTGATTTTCCTACCCTCCATTATTGAATGGCATTGGTGTAGCTCATGGGTTATATTGATACTTATTTGTTTAGTTATTTATCTTTCTATTAATGTATTTATTGAGATACAGCACAGAACAGGCCATTCTAGCCCTTTGAGCTGCACTGCCCAACAATCCTCCGATTTATCCTAGCCTAATCGTGGGACAATTTACAATGACAACTTTGGACAGTGGGAGGAAACTGGAGCACCCAGAGGAAACCCACAGGGTCACGGGGAGAACGTACAAACTCCTTACAGGCAGTGACGGGAATTGAACCCAGGTCACTGGCACTGTAAAGTGTTGTGCTGACCACTATGCTACCCTGCTGCCTTTTGATATCCATAATGAAATAACCATATAACCATTACAGCACGGAAACAGGCCATCTCAGCCCTTCTAGTCCATGCCGAACTCTTACTCTCACCTAGTCCCACCGACCTGCACTCAGCCCATAACCCTCCATTCCTTCCCTGTCCATATAGCTGTCCAATTTAAATTTAAACGACAACATCGAACCTGCCTCAACCACTTCTACTGGAAGCTCATTCCACACAGCTACCACTCTGAGTAAAGAAGTTCCCCCTCATGTTACCCCTAAACTTTTGCCCTTTAACTCTCAACTCATGTCCTCTTGTTTGAATCTTCCCCATTCTCAATGGAAAAAGCCTAATCCACGTCAGCTCTATCAATCCTCCTCAAAATTTTAAACACCTCTATCAAGTCCCCCCTCAACCTTCTACGCTCCAAAGAATAAAGACCCAACTTGTTCAACCTTTCTCTGTAACTTAGGAAATGAAACCGAGGCAACATTGTAGTAAACCTCCTCTGTACTCTCTCAATTTTATTGACATCTTTCCTATAATTCGGTGACCAGAACTGTACACAATACTCCAAATTTGGCCTTACCAATGCCTTATACAATTTCGACATTACATCCCAAATCCTATACTCAACGCTCTGATTAATAAAGGCCAGCATACCAAATGCTTTCTTCACCAACCTATCCACATGAGATTCCACCTTCAGGGAACTATGCACCATTATTCCAAGATCCCTCTGTTCTACAGCATTCTTCAATGCCCTACCATTTACCATGTATGTTTTCTCTTACAGTAGCAAGCATGATTTCAAAGTTCAAAGTAAATTTATTATCAAAGTACATATATGTCACCATATACAACCATGAAATTCATTTCCTTGTGGGCATTCACTGTAAATCCAAGAAACAATAAAATCAATGAGAGACCGCACCCAACAGGGCAGGCAAACAACCAACGTGCAAGAGACAACAGACTGTGCAAATACAAAAGAAAAATAGAGAAATAATAATAATAATAATAATAATAATAATGCTCTCCTGAGACAGCACTCCAAGTAGATGTGCTCAGTGGTGTGGAGGGTTTTACCTGTGATGGACTACTACTTCTTGTAGGATTTCCCTTTCAAGGGAATTTATCCCAAAGATATTTTTCACTGTTAGTGTCACTGTGTTGTCAGTCTTCTGGTTTGCCTAACGTGTTACAGGGTCACTTTATTAAACATTTCTTTGATAACACCTTGTGCTACTGGCATTTATAAATGATCAAACTTCACCCAATTATTCTGTACTTCTCAATTAGTCATTTGTCAGGTTCCTGATTAATCAGGGCATGAAGAGTTACGGGGACAAGGCAGCAGATTGGGGCTGAGAGGGAAAATGGATCAGCCAATATGAAATGGCAGAGCAGACTTGATGGGCTTAAAGGCCTAATTCTGCTCCTATACCTTATGGTCATATGGTATTCAGAGGGTCTGCAACCTATCCAAAGAATGTGATTAAAGCTGTAAGCTTGAGGTTAGATTGGATGGATACATGAAAAATGGAAAGGACATAAGGTTACACACATCAAAGTTCCTGGTGAACGCAGCAGGCCAGGCAGCATCTCTAGGAAGAGGTACAGTCGACGTTTCAGGCCGAGACCCTTCATCAGGACATAAGGTTTGTGCATTTTTAAGAGGATTTTTTCCTATCTTTTGGAATGTGTTGTGAATCATAAAAACTATTTATTTAATTATATAAAATAAAATATTTTAATTTGTTTAGTTCTGAGAAGTATTCCTGGGTGAAACTTGATCATTTGTAAAAATAAACACCATAAATACAAGGTACACATTTTATTGATTTCAAACTCAGAACACTCCTGATATTTTTTCACCTCTTCAATTGTGTTATCAGTAAAGATCATCCTAGACCCTGAATTTTGGGTCAGGATCCTTTCAGAAATGAAACCCTTACTAGTTAGTTGTCAAAATTAGTTTGTTAAATGTTCTTTACGACTGGTAGACAACTGTTCTAATTAAATTTATGAACTTGATATGCCATGGTGTCAATCTTTAGCTCTTAAGGGAAAATTTACATCAAGTAGTTAGAATGATATTGTCAGTAATGTTTTTGTGATCTGCAGGAATGTTCTAATATTTCAATTATTTAATTATTTTTTCCTATTAATCTATTTAAATCTTGTTATTTCTGATTCCAGTAGTTAATCAGATTCCTCCCTTCCCCAGCCTGAGATTTGTTTCCCACAAGGGTTATCTGCCGATCTACGGCCACCTGATTTATCTGGTCATAGTAGGTTTCCAACACAAGAGATTCTGCAGATGCTGAAAATCCAGAGCAACAGCACAAAATGTGGAGGAACTCAGCAGGTCAGGCAGCATCTGTAGAAATGAAAGCAGTCCACGTTTTGGGCCGAGACCCTTTATCAGGACTGGAAAGGAAGTGAGGAGAAGCCTGTAGGATCTGTCATTTTCATTAAATAATAGCCAGTCCTAATTCTTTTGGTTTGGAGATGGTAGCTGAATTAAACATTCTTCACTGTAAAGGACACTAGTAACTTCCAATTTCCTATTTACACCTATACCTAGAAAGAGAGGGAGGAACTTTTTCTGGGTGCCATGGTTAACACAACACTATTACAACTCAGGGCATCAGAGTTTGGAGTTCAATTCCAGTGCCATTCTGTAAGGAATCTCTGTGCCTCCTCTCCAAAGAATCCATGGGTTTTTCCTGGGTGCTCCAGGTTGCTTCCATAGTCCAAAAATGTAACAAGTCAGTTAATTAGTTAACATGAATTGTTCAGTAATTAGATGAGTAAAATCAGTGTTGTGAGCTAGCTAGGGCAGTGTGGCTCAGATGGTCTACTCTGCACAGTATCTTTAAATAAATAAACAAACTTGGGGTGAAAGTTACAATCATCAGGAAAGTGATACAGAGCAAATTGTTGGAGCTCTAAGCTGACAGTTCTCCGTTTCTTGATGGACTTCATTCTGGGGTTTTAAATGTGACAGGTGAGATATTAATTTGATTTTAACTTTCCAAAATCCCTTAATTTAAAGAAGGCTAGAAAGTTGCATTGTACTGGAAAGAGCAAATGTAATTCCTTTAATCAAAAGGAAAGTAACCACCTTCCAATTGACTTAACTTTGTCACGATACATGATGTTAGAAACCATGAATAAAAATATTACTGTGGGGTGCTTGGAATAAAATTTCCAGTTAATCAGGAAAAGTCAACGTGATTTTGTGAAAAGGAAGTTGTATTTAACGATTTTATGTTTGTTCTTTGAAGCAGTAACTTATAATACTCGAGTCAAGTATGATGTTCTCCTAAGGAGTTGTCTGTTGGTGAGTCTTCAGAATTTGATAACAAATCAATCAGGATTTCTGAGCAATGGCATAGCCCTTTATCAGAATTTTACCATGGTTTCCTTTTGGGAGTGTGATTGCTCAAGTTGACTATGATGTTCTCCTAAAGAGTTGTCTATTGGTGGCTCCTCAGGCAACTGTAGAATCTGATCTGGGGTCCACATGGTGCAGTGTGGGCAAGGGTAAGTAGTGGCTCTGGTTAGTGGTTAGTACCTTCCATTGTTTATTCTCTCCATTTGCCACTTGTTCTCTGTGACACAATGGAGGGCTTTCTCATGTAGCAATGTTCCCTCTTGAACAGATTTCCTCCAGGTGTATCTATTGAGTGTAAAGTCTTCCCAGTTTCTGAATGTAATGTTGAACTTCAACAGCTACACAGTAAATTACTGTGGATAAAGGGAAAATGGTAGATTACTATATATATGATTTCTGAAAGGCATTTCAAAAGGTGCTGGATGAAAGGTCATTAGGTCAAAGTTCAAAGTACATACGTCATCATATGCAACCCTGAGATTCATTTTCTTGTCGGTATACAAGAAACATAATAAAATCAATGAAAGACTACGCCCAACAGGACTGACAAACAGCCAATGTGCAAAAGACAATGAACTGTGTAATACAAAAGAGTAAAAATAAATAATAATAATAATAATAATAATAAATAAATAAGCAATAAACATGAAATGGAGGCCGTGAAAGTAAGTCCATAGGTTGTGGGAACAGTTCAGTGATAGGGCAAGTGAAGTTGAGTCAAGTTTTCCCTTCGTGTCCAAGAGCCTGATGGTTAAAGGGTAATAGCTGTTTCTGAATGTGGTGGTGTGGGTTCTGAGGCTCCTGTACCTTCTTCCTGATGGCAGCAGAGAGAAGAGAGCATGTCCCGGGTGATGGGGTCCCTGATGATGGTCATTATGGGAAATGAAATCATGGATGCAAGAGATAACATTTTGCTCCTGATAGAAAATTGTCTGGTTCACAGGAGAGAGAGCAGGCATAATTCTGATAGGCAGAATGTAACCAGTGAAACAATGGAAACAAAGCAGGGGTCTCAACTTTTATTGACAATTTTTATATGTGACCTGGATGAAGGCACTGAAGGTATCAGTGAGACCCAACGTAACTTAGGGGACCACTTCGTCAGACACGTTTGCTCCGTCTGCCACAAAAGGTGGGTTCTCCCTGTGGCCACCCATTTTAATTCTACTTTTCAATCCCATTCTGACATGTCAGTCAACGGCCTCCCCTACTGCTATGTTGAGGCCACTTTCAGAGTAGAGAAGCAACACCTCACATTGCAGCTAGGTAGGTTACAACCTGATGGCATGAGTATCGATTTCTCTAACATATGGTAATTTTTTTTGTATTTTTACTTCTTTCCTCCACCGCCTTTCATTTTGTATTTTCCCACTCTGACCTCTTACCTCCTCCTCAGCTGCCTGGTGCCACTCCATACCCTTTCTCCCGGTGATCCAATCTCCTCTTCTATCAGATTCCTTCCTCTCTACCCCTTTATCATTGCCACCCACCTTGCTTTATCTATCACCTCCTCTACTACCCATTGTGTTTTCCCCTATTCCTTCTTCACCTTTCCTGCCTATCACCTCCCCCACCCCTTTATCTTTCCCCTTACTGTTTTTTTACCTGATACCTACCAGCCTTCTCCTTCCCACCCTCCCCCCACCTTCTTTATAGGGCCTTTGTCCCCTTCCCTCTTCAGTCCTGACAAAGGGTTCCGGCCCGAAACGTTGACTGATCGTTTCCACGGATGCTGCCCAACCTGCTGAGTTCCTCCAGCATGTTGTGAGTGTTGCTTTATCTATCACCTTCTAGCTTGCCTTCCTTCCCCTACCCCATTTTTTATCCTGAAGTTTCCCCGCTTCCTTTCCAGTCCCAGTGAAGAGTCTCAGCCCAAAAATCAACTTTTTACTCATTTCCATAGATGCCATCTGACATGCTGAGTTCCTCCAGTATGTATTGCTCTAGATTTCTAACATCTGCAGAATCTCGTGTATTTATCGTTTTTTTCTAGCTTCCAGTAATATCTCCCCCCAATGATCCAAAGTACATTTATTATCAAAGTATGTGTCCAGTATACAACCCTGAGAATCATCTTCCCACAGACAGTCACAAAACAAACGAAACCATGGAACCTGTTCAAAGGAAATCATCACACCACCAACACACACAAAGAAAAAGAACAAATCATACAAACAGCAAAAAATGAGTGGTAAACTCAGAATATAAAACATCAAAATAGGAGGAGGAGGAAGAGAAGATGGCGGTGCGATGGCAGCACGCGCGGCCACTTTGGTGGTGATGTCTGTTATCTGTCAAGTAGGGGACCGTGCACAATCCTGATTTGATGGAGACAGACGTGAGAGTACAGAGGAACATCTGGAAAACTTCTGAAATGCCCGCTTCGCTGCTGCTGCTACTGTGTGGTAACCGGAATCTCTGGAGCAGAAGGCCCCGAAATCCTTGGGTTGGCGTGCTTTAGCGGCCGGGGCGAGGTCAAAGGCGCTCGGCAGAGGATGGCGCTCGGGAGGCTGTATCGGAGAGGCTGGTCAGAGGCTGGAAGTTTTCAGACGGATGGACTCGGTGTCGGCTGTGGTCGGCTGCTTCCAAGGTATCGGCAAGTTGACGGTGCCTGGAGGTTTATGGCAGGGAGTTTCTCCCTTTTGCCGCCTGCTATCAGGGACTCGGGAGTCGATCAACTCGGGGACTTTTGAGAATTTATTTACCATGCCCATGGTTTGTTCTTCATCAAATTATGGTATTGCTTTGCATTGCTGTAACTATATGTTATAATTATGTGGTTCTATCAGTGTTAGTCTTTGGTTTGTCCTGTTTTCTGTGATATCACTCCGGAGAAACATTGTATCATTTCTTAATGCATGTATGCATTTGTAAATGACAATAAAAGAGGATTGAGTGTTCTCATAATCTAATCTAAACCACAAAGCAATTGAAACAATCCAGGAACATTCAGCTGAGTTCAATTCAGAGCTGTGTCACTCATTGAGTGCAGGCTGCAGAGCCAGTCTGCCCTGATCAAAATTGTACGAAATAGCAATAAAAATAAGCAACCAGAAACCAGAAACACACCAAAATGTGAACTACAGGATCCAATCCACAAACTGCGTTAATTAAACCTCGCCCATACCCGCGACTACAGCACTACCCTCCAGAAGCATTGGGCGGGGGGTGGGGGGAGAGAGAGACTGCGCGGTCAAACACAGGCAACTTCTTCTGGGAGCAGTGAGTGAGACTGAGAGAGGGAAACCAGTCGAACGGAGGGATCTTTCTCCAGGAGTGGTAAGCAAGAGCGAGACGGAGAGAGGGGACCAGTCAAATGCAGCCAGACAACACTCAACACCCGCTCGCCTTCCGCTCTCATCCTCATTGATTTCAATCTTTCTCGACCATTAATCGGCGAGATTGGCAAGAAATTGAGTCAATTGTGGGCTGGCTCTCCGTCTCCTGGCTTCTTGTCCTCTAGACTGCACACTTTGCTCAAAACCCCACCGAACTCCCTCTGAGATAGCAAAGCGGCAGATCATTCAATCGGACCAAAACCTCACCATTAAAATGTAAATCGCAGGTTCTAATGGTAGCAGAATCATATTGGAAAGATGAAGAAAGAGTAAAAGAAATAAATTAAGTAGATTCAAGAACTATCTGAAGGACGTCGCCACTAATCATGTTGTTCACTGGTGTCATCTTCTTCCATTTCCCATTTCTCTCCTTCTCCCTCCCCATTTTTTTGCTCTCCTCTTACCCCTTCCTTTCTCCTTAACCATCACCACCTTCTGGAGCACCTCCTCCTTGCTTTTCTCCCATGGTCCATTCCCCTCTCCTATCAGATTCTTTCTTCTGCTCTTTTCTTCTTCCACCTAACAACTACCAGCTTCTTTCTTCAACCTCCCTCCCCCACTCACCCATCTTGCCCCTCACCTGGTTTCGCCTATCACTCACTAGCTTGTACTCATTCCCCTGCCCACATCTTCTTATTCTGGCTTCTTCCCCCTTCCTTTCCAGTCCTGACGAAGGGTCCAGGCCGAAATATTGACTGTCTTTAGATGCTGCCTGACCTGCTGAGTTTCTCTGGCAATTTGTTTGTGTCTTGCTCTGGATTTCCAGCATATCCCGAATTACTAGTGTTTATAGTTGGTACATTTGTTAATTTCCCAAAAATAGGCCGGGAAGTAAGTTGTGAATTCGATATAGAGACTGGAAAAGCGATATGGGTAGGGTGAACCGGCAAAGGTTACAGAGAAAAATGTGATTAGAAACCATAGAAAACCATAGAAAAACTACAGCACAGAAACAGGCCTTTTGGTCCTTCTTGGCTGTGCCGAACCATTTTCTGCCTAGTCCCACTGACCTGCACACGGACCATATCCCTCCATACACCTCCCATCCATGTATCTGTCCAATTTATTCTTAAATGTTAAAAAAGAACCTGCATTTACCACCTCATCTGGCAGCTCATTCCATACTCCCACCACTCTCTGTGTGAAGAAGCCCCCACTAATGTTCCCTTTAAACTTTTCCCCCCTCACCCTTAACCCATGTCCTCTGGTTTTTTTCTCCCCTTGCCTCAGTGGAAAAAGCCTGCTTGCATTCACTCTATCTATACCCATCATAATTTTATATACCTCTATCAAATCTCCCCTCATTCTTCTACGCTCCAGGGAATAAAGTCCTAACCTATTCAACCTTTCTCTGTAACTGAGTTTCTCCAATCCCGGCAACATCCTTGTAAACCTTCTCTGCAATCTTTCATTAATATCCTTCCTGTAATTTGGTGACCAAAACTGAACACAATACTCCAGATTCGGCCTCACCAATGCCTTATAAACCTCATCATAACATTCCAGCTCTTATACTCAATACTTTGATTAATAAAGGCCAATGTACCGAAAGCTCTCTTTACGACCCTGTCTACCTGTGACGCCACTTTTAGGGAATTTTGTGTCTGTATTCCCAGATCCTTCTGTTCTACATTTTGTACATTTTGGTAGGAAGAGAGATATTTTAAATAATCAGAGCTGTTGGATCCAGGCACATCAGGTAATTAGGAAAACTATTGATGTTGTTTATTATGAGGAGATTGGAATCAAATGTAGGGAACCCTTGAGGATTATAAAGTAACAGCTTGGGGAGGGAGTTGGGAGAGTCTATGAAAAGTTCCTAGCAAGTAGGATTAAAGAGAATCCCAAGGAATACATCAAGAACAAGAGGATAACTAGGGAGAGGATAGGACTATTCAAGGATAAAGAAAGAAATATGTGCTTGGAGGCAGAGGACTAAGTACTCATTTAGCAGGTGCTAAATGAGTACTTTGCATCAGTATTTACCAAGGAGAAGGACATGGATTAAAGATAAACTTTATTTGTCACATCAAAACATACAGTGAAATGAGTTTAAAAACGCAAACACAAGGAAATCTGCAGATGCTGGAAATTCAAGCGACACACACAAAAAGTGCTGGTGAACGCAGCAGGCCAGGCAGCATCTCTAGGAAGAGGTACAGTCGACGTTTCGGGCCAAGACCCTTCGACAGGACTAACTGAAAGAAGAGATAGTAAGAGATTTGAAAGTGGGATGGCTAGGGGGAGATCCGAAATGATAGGAGAAGACAGGAGGGGGAGGGATGAAGCCAAGAGCTGGAAAGTTGATTGGCAAAAGGGATACAAGGCTGGAGAAGGGAGAGGATCATGGGACGGGAGGCCTAAGGAGAAAGAAAGGGGGAGGGGAGCACCAGTGGAAGATGGAGAGTGAAATGAGTTATTCATAACAATGATTAACACAGTCCGAGGATGTGCTGGAGGCAGCCTTCAAGCGTCTCCATTCTTCTGGCTCCAACATCGCATGCCTGCAAGTTACTATCCATGGCCTTTATGTCTTTGGAATGCGGGAGGAAACCAGAACACCCAGAAAACCCCATTTGGTCACGGAGAACAAATAAACTTCTTACAGACAGCAAATCATAAACACAAGAGGCTCCGCGAATGCTGGAAACACACACAAATTGCTAGAGGAGCTCAGCAGGTCAGGTAGAGTGGGAAATAGAAAAAGAGGGAAGGGGGAGAGAAGAAGTATTTACCAGAAGGAGAAATCGATGTTCATGCCATCTGGCTGCTCAGACAGAATAAGAGGTGCTGCTCCTCCACCTGACAGTTGCCTCACAAGGGGAGGCCATGACCAATATGTCAGAACGGGAATGGGAATTAGAATTAAAGTGATTGGGCCTGGGAAATTCTGATTTTAGCGGATGGAGCAGGGGTGATACATCCCAGATCGATATCTTCATTTTCTCTCTAGTCACAGGCAAGGTCCAATACCTTGTCCTAATCTATTCTACTCATCACATCCTTTAGATCCCTTTTAAACCTCTGCCCCATAACCTTCTACTTAAATATCCCTGTTGGTGGGAAAAATGTTTCTTGCTATCTGCCCTGTATGTGCTTCTCATCACTTTCCACACCTCCCTCAGGCTCCTAATCTCCAAGGAAAGCAAATCAGCTAATATCGTTCCATTATTCAAGCAAAGAAGTGGATATAAGCCTGGAAACTATAGACCAGTGAGTCTCAACTCAATGGTAAGGAAGCTATTGGAGAAGTTCTCAGCAGTGGGATTTATGTGCATTTGGAAAACCATGGCCTCATTAGGGATAGTCAACATGATGTTGTGCAGGGCAAATACTGTCTAACTAACTTGATTTTCCTTGAGGTGTTGAAGAAGGTGATTGATGATGGTAGAGCTATGGATGTCCTTTCCCTGTAAGGCATTTGACAAGGATGCCAGACCCTCATGACTGGCTGATCAAGA
This sequence comes from Mobula hypostoma, assembly GCF_963921235.1. NCBI lineage: Eukaryota > Metazoa > Chordata > Chondrichthyes > Myliobatiformes > Myliobatidae > Mobula > Mobula hypostoma. The sequence goes on along the minus strand of NC_086097.1, from coordinate 245,225,471 downwards.
AGATTAAACTGTTTTGGTTCCACGGTTGCTTTGCCACTCAAATTCAGAATTGGCTTGTGTGATAGAAGACCATTTCTGATGAGATTTATTTTAGCTGGAAGTCTGTGATTGGTGGTGTTCAGCAGGGATCTATACTGGGACCTCTGCTGTTTGTGATATATATTAATGACCTGGATGAAAATGTAAATTCGCAGATGATATGAAGATTGGTGGTGTTGTGGATAGGATCGAAGATTACTAAAGGATACAGCAGGACATAGATTAGCTGCAGATATGTATCATGATGAGCACTGGCAATGTCTCACCCCAGGTGCAGAGGAAGGGTAGATTCCCATGTGAAGATTGAAACAAGAGGTTATACATACAAATACCAACAGAGCATTGATGGCACAACTGAGCGACAATGTGAGACAAAACACTCTCAACACACAAGGACTCTGTGCACAGCGCTAATCAAGAGTCCGAATGAAATTATCATAGAAAGCGGAAAACTTGCGCCAATCACAATTAACTTGACAAGATTAAACATAAAGCACAAGGGCTTAACAACTTTCATTAAGACAACAATTATTAAGTACAGGTGCTCGAGAAACCTAGAAGCCCGACACTCTACGGCTTGGTGCAGAGGCCACAGGGCTCAAGAGCATACGTGCGGAGAAATGGCACATGGAGTTTAACCTGGCCATTTGTGAAGTGTTGCATTTTGGGAGATCAAGTCTAAGTGGAGTGTTGGCGCGTGGCTAAGTGGTTAAGGCGTTCGTGTAGTGATTTGAAGGTCACTAGTTCGAGCCTTGGCTGAGGCAGCGTTTGTGTCCTTGAGCAAGGCACTTAACCACACATTGCTCTGTGACAACACCAGTGCCAAGCTGTATGGGTCCTAATGCCCTTCCCTTGGACAACATCGGTGGTGTGCAGAGGGGAGACTTGCAGCATGGGCAACTGCTGGTCTTCCATACAACCTTGCCTAGGCCTGCGCCCTGGAAACCTTCCAAGGCGCAACTTCATGGTCTCATGAGACTAACGGATGCCTATAAATCTAAATGGATAATACACAGTTAATGGCAGACCCTTCACAGTGATGATGTACAGAGGGACCTTGGAGTCCAAGTCCATAGTTCCCTGAAAATGGCTGCTCAAGTTGTAGGTTGGTAAAGTTTACTAGTCAAGGCACTAAGTTCAAGAGTTGGGAAGCAATGTTGCAGCTTCATATAAAACTCTAATAAGGCTGCAACTGGACCATTACATCCAGTTCCAGTCCCTGCATTATTGGAAGGATATGGAGGCATTGGAAGAGTGCACAAGAGGTTTACCAAGATGCTGCCTGGATTAGAGGGTGCCAGTTATCAGAAGGGGGATTATGCTTCTCCGGAGCAGCGGAGGCTGAGGAAACCTGATAAAAGTTTATAAAATTATGAGAGGCCCAGGTAGAGTTGACACCAGTATCTTTCCCCCAGACTGAAATGTCTAACACTGGAGAGCATGTATTTAGAAGACTTTTATGCATTAAAAACAAGAGTGGTCAGGATGGGGAACAGGTTCTTCCCTCAGGGCATTAGGCTTCCAAACTCCCTGTCACATGGCATTCAAAGTGTCACCAGATAATTTGTACTGATGATGATTGTACAATATTTACTTTATGCACTTTATTTTGTTTATCTAAGCATAATTTATTGGTAGATTTAATTCTTACTTTTCTAAGTTATTGTGTGTTATATTTGTGTATGTGTGCTACTGTGTTTTACAGCCTGGTCCAGAGAAACGTTGTCTCGTTTGACGGTATACATTGACAATAAACTTGACTTGCCTTGACTTAAGATGAGAGCGGGTAAGTTCAAAGGAAACGTGGGGAACAGAGTGGTTGTTGCCTGAAATACTCATCCAGGGGTGGTAGTGGAGGCAAATACAATAGAGGCATTTGAAAAGTCTCAGATCTAAATGTGCAGAATCAAGGGAAATGAACATTGGCGTTACTGAGTTAGACATTTAATTACTAGTATGATTGGCCCAAAGGGCCAGATCCTCTGTTGTACGTTCTATGCTCTAAAGAAGTTAGAGGTTATTGTGTTGCCCTTAAGGCATTTATTTGACTTTGTTGGGCCTATGCTTTAGAAGATTTATTTGTAACTATTTTCTAGTTAAAGTTAAAGGTTGATAATTAAGTTACAGTATAACAAAGGTAAATTCATTGTCTATGGTATATCGCGGCACGTGATGACGTAACCTCCGGTTTCGCCGCGTCTTATGTGTAACCTCCGGTTCGGAGAAGGTGTGAAGGTGGGTGCCATGCATGCGGCATGGTCGTGAAGAGCTCCGTTTCTACCTACAAAGAAACATTATACTGTAGAAGCAACATCTTAAGTTCATTCATTTAAGTTCATGTATTTGAAGTAAAAATATTTAACGCGGTTTCTGTTAAGGAAGCGGTGGTTGGGGCAGTGCGCATGCCGGCTTTTCAATTTCAAACGCGGGGTGGGCTCGAGCCCGGTGGCAGTTTGACGGGACCCCCCTTGCCCGCTACTCGGGGCGGCTGGAGACACTCGCTAAAAGACGAGGTCTCCAGAATGAAACAGACGCTGTATATGTTTGTATTTTTTTATCAACAGTTTTCACCATACGATGTTAATGTGGAAGAGTGAACAGTAAATGGTTAACTTTAAATCTGTCTTTATTGGCTCCGGTTTAACTTGGTGTTTAGTCAGAGTTTCAACACACTGCACGAGAACACTACAGTTATTGTCAGGGCCACACCTGGACTAATCTGGACATTCAAAAAAATTAAAGTTTACCCATTTAAAGCAGATTTGAGTTAATCTTTTTGCATTGTCTTTAAGATTCTTGAAAGGTCAGTGAAAAAAGGCTTTAAATGCATTTAAGGTTGAGTTAATAATAGATTATTAGAGGAGAGAGGTTACTGGATGGTGAAAATTTGCTGTTTGCAGATTTGAGATAAATATTAAATTGGCCATAATCTTATTAAATGATGGAGGCATCTTTTTGCTAAATGCACTAATGCTGCAACTTACAGTCACACTTGCTCAGCATTTTATTGCTAAAGTTTTCCACATCAAGGTTCAAAGTAAATATATTATCAAAGTACATATGTGTCACCAGCTGTGTACATACATACCTCTGGACACATCTTCAGTGATGTTCCTGGAATCATCGGGTGTTTCGGGTCTTTCAACATCATACAACCTCCTCCAGGTGACCCAGCCGGGCTGATCAGACCCCAGCTTGTGTCCAGATGGCTAGCTACTTATGACTCCATGGCTCCCCTCTTTTGAGCCACAGCCATCTTGAGGCCCTCTCTTCCGCATCGGTGGTACTGCGGATGGCTCTCCTCTTCCTCTCTCCCTCAATGCCCAAAATGCTGAAGGCTCTAACTAAAGAACGGGCTATGAATCCCCTACAACCAACCTCCACTGGGAGACACCTCACTCTCCATCCAGCCTGCTGACAGCTGCTGACCAGTCCTGCGTACTTGGAGAGCTTCCTTTCAAAGGCCTCTTCCAAGCGATCTTCCCATGGGACTGTCAGCTCCAGCAGCACCACTTGCTTAGTAGACTCAGACACTAGGACAATGTCTGGTCGCAGGGTGGTGGCTGCGATATGGTTGGGGAACTTCAGCTGCCCTTTGAGGTCCACCAACAGCTGCCAGTCCCTTGCAGAGGTCAGAATGCCTGCAGGTGTTCTTTTGGCAGGTATTGGCTGCTCCCCAGCTCTGACAAAGGCAATGGTCTGCTTGGAGGGTTGGGACCGCTTCGCCAACTCAACTCCTGCGCTGACGGCTTCAGCGATGGTCTTTAGGATCTGATCATGCCTCCACCTGTACCGTCCCTCACCAAGTGCCCTTGCGCAGCCGCTGAGGATGTGTTCCAGGGTTCCTCGCTTGGAGCACAGTGGGCACGCAGATGACTCTGCCTTGCCTCATGTGTGCAGGTTTGATGGGCTTGGAAGCACATCATACACTGCCTGGATGAGAAATTGGATGCGGATATACTACCCTGAGATTCATTTTGTTGTGGGCAATGGCATCAACACAGGTGATGCCAACAAGCTCGATAAACTGATTAGAAAGGCTAGTTCTGCTATCGGAGTCAAACTGGACGCACTGGATGCTGTGGTAGAACAGAGGACATAGAACATAAACATAGAAATCTACAGCACATTACAGGCCCTTCGGCCCACAATGTTGTGCTGACCATATAACCTCCTCAATTCCATAGAACCCTACAGAAAATCCTGGCAATTCTAGACAGTGTTTCTCACCCTCTGCATGCCAGCTTGGCAGAACAGAGGAGCACATTTAGTATTAGACTACACCTATAGTCAGGGAAGTGATGACCCCCTCCTGTTAGACTGTTTTGAGGTAACCTTTTTAAAATTCTTTCTTACTTCTCCTAATATTTGTATATCTGTACACTTGTAATGCCTCTGTGACACTGTAATTTCCCTTGGGATCAATGAAGTATCTACCTATCTATCTACATATCCCTCCATTTTTCTTTCGTCACTGTACCTATCTAAAATTCTCTTAAACGTCCCTAATGTATCTGTTTTAAGGGAGTTGTTTTGTCTTTTTATATCACTCCCAGCTCCTCCTTTTTCTCTTATAGTGTCATTAATGATTGGTGCATGTTGCTGGAGCCAAATTATTAAGTTTCATCTGTGATTCCGAGTGCGGTTTCTTTGTAGTTAAGAGGTTTTATCTAGACCGGTAAAAGACAATATGTTTTCGAGGAAGTTACTGGCAGTGAAGATTGTCTACAGACTTTAAGAAGGCATTTAACAAGGACCCACATGGGAGGTTTGTCTTGGCATTCAAGATGAATTAGTTGATTGAATTAGACATTGGCTTTGTGGAAGAAGTGAGAGACTGGTTATAGATGGTTGCTTCTCTAATTGGAGGCCTATGACCCATGTAGTCCCACAGGATGCTGGTTCCATTGTTGTTTGTTATCTTTATCAATAATCTGAATGAGAATGTGGTCAACTGGATCATCAGATTTGTGGATGACACCAAGTTTGGGGGCATAGTGGGCAGTGAGGAAGGCAATCAAAGTTGGAGCGGGATCTGGACCATCTGAAAAAAATGGGCTGGAAAATGGTAGGTAGAACTTAGTGAAGACAAGTGTGAGGTTTTGCACTTTGGGAGGACCAACCAGGGTAGGTCTTACACAGTGAGTGGTAGGGCACTGAGGACTGTGGTAGAATAGAGGGAGCTGGGAGTACAGGTCCATTATTTCCTTGAAAGTAGCATCACAGGTAGCTAGGGTCGTAAAGATAGCCTATTGCACATTGGCCTTCAGAATTCAATGTATTGAGTTCAGGAGTTGGGATGTTCTGCTGAAATTGTATAAGACATTGGCGATGCTTAATTTGGAGTATCACATCCAGTTTTGGTCACTTATCTACAGGAAAGATATTAGATTATGAGAACAATCAGTCCTCATTTATTGTCATTTAGAAATGCATGCATGCATTAAGAAATGATATACTGTTCCTCCAGAGTGATATCACAGTAAAACAGGACAAACCAAAGACTAACACTGACAGAACCACATAATTATAACATATAGTTACAGCAGTACAAAACAATACCATAATTTGATAGAGACCATGGGCATGGTAAAGAAAAGTCTCAAGTCCCGATCGACTCCTGAGTCCCCGATAGCAGGCGGCAAAGGGAGAAACTCCCTGCCATAAACCTCCAGGCACCGTCAGCTTGCCGATACCTTGGGAGCAGCCGACCACAGCCGACACTGAGTCCGTCCGTCCGAAAACTTCCAGCCTCCGACCAGCCCCTCCGATACAGCCTCCCAAGCGCCATCCTCTGCCGAGCGCCTTCGACCTCACCCCGGCTGCTGAAACAAGCAAAGCCGAGGATTTCAGGGCCTTCGGCTCCGGAGATTCCGGACCACACAGTAACAGCGGCAGCGAAATGGGCATTTCAGAAGTTTCTCCAGGTGTTCCTCCATATTCTCACGTCTAAATATAAGTAAGATTGAAAAAGTATAGACAGAATTTAGAATCAGAATCAGATTTATTCTACCAACAATGGTTGTTTCATCAGCAAAGTTTTAGATGGCACCTGAGCTATCCCTAGCCACACAGTCATGGGTACAGAGGGAGTAGAGCAGTGGGCTAAGCACACATTCCTGAGGTGCGCCAATATTGATCACCAGTGAGGAAGAGGTATTATTACCAATCCGCACAGATTGTGGCCTTCCAGTTAGGAAGTCAAGGATCCAATTTCAGAGGGAGGTATAGAGGCTCCCTGTCTAACTTATCCACCAGGACTGTGGGCATGATGGTGTTAAATGCTGAGCTATAGTCAATGAACAGTATCCTGACATGGGTGTTTGTACTGTCCAGGTGATCTAAAGTTGTATGAAGAGCCATTGAGATTGCATCTGCCTTAGACCTGTTGTGGCGATAGGCAAATTGCAGTAGGTCTGGGTCCTTGCTGAGGCAGGAGTTCATTCTAGCCATGACCAACCTCTCAAAGCATTTCATCACCGTAGATGTGAGTGTTACTGGACAATAGTCATTAAAGCAGCTCACACTACAGTTCTTAGGCACTGGTATAATTGTTGCCTTTTTGAAGCAAGTGGGAACTTCTGACCATAGCAGTGAGAGACCGAAAATGTCCTTGAATACTCCTGCCAGTTGGTTGGCACAAGTTTTCAGAGCCTCACCAGGCATTCCATTGGTGCTTGCTGCCTTGTGAGTGTTTACCCTCCTGAAAGAGAAAACCTGATATTGGCCTCTGAGACAGAGATCACAGGGTCACTGGGTGCAGCAGGGATCTTCACAGCTGTAGTTATGTTCTCCCTCTCAAGGCGGGCATAGAAGGCATTGAGCTCATCTGGTAGCGAAGCATCGCTACCATTCATGCTATTGGGTTTCACTTTGTAGGAAGTAATGTCTTGCAAACCCTGCCAGAGCTGATGTGCATCTGATGTTGCCTCCAAACTCACTTGGAATTGGGTACTTGGGTACATACATGGAATTATGATGTAATGGCCATTACAGAGACTTGGCTGGCACCAGGGCAGGAATGGATTCTCAATATTCCTGGATTTCAGTGCTTTAAAAGGGGTAGAGAGGGCGGAAAAAGGGGAGGAGGGGTGGCATTACTGGTCAGGGATACTATTACAGCTACAGAAAGGGTGGGTAATGTAGCAGGATCCTCTTTTGAGTCAATATGGGTGGAAGTCAGGAACAGGAAGGGAGCAGTTACTGTATTGGGGGTATTCTATAGGCCCCTGGTAGCAGCAGAGACACAGAGGAGCAGATTGGGAGGCAGATTTTGGAAAGGTGCAAAAATAACAGGGTTGTTATCATGGGTGACTTTAACTTCCCTAATATTGATTGGCACCTGATTAATTCCAAGGGTTTAGATGGGGCAGAATTTGTTAAGTGTGTCCAGGATGGATTCCTGTTACACCATGTGGACAGGCCGACCAGGGGGAATGCCATACTAGATCTAGTATTAGGTAATGAACCGGGTCAGGTCACAGATCTCTCAGTGGGTGAGCATCTGGGGGACAGTGACCACCGCTCCCTGGCCTTTATAATTATCATTGAAAAGGACAGAATCAGAGAGGACAGGAAAATTTTTAATTGGGGAAAGGCAAATTATGAGGCTATAAGGCTAGAACTTGCGGGTGTGAATTGGGATGATGTTTTTGCAGGGAAATGTACTATGGACATGTGGTCGATGTTTAGAGATCTCTTGCAGGATGTTAGGGATAAATTTGTCCTGGTGAGGAAGATAAAGAATGGTAGGGTGAAGGAACCATGGGTGACAAGTGAGGTGGAAAATCTAGTCTGGAGGAAGAAGGCAGCATACATGAGGTTTAGGAAGCAAGGATCAGCTGGGTCTATTGAGGAATATAGGGAAGCAAGAAAGGAGCTTAAGAAGGGGTTAAGAAGAGCAAGAAGGGCACACAAGAAGGCCTTGGCGAGTAGGGTAAAGGAAAACCCCAAGGCATTCTTCAATTATGTGAAGAAAAAAAGGATGACAGGAATGAAGGTAGGATCGATTAGAGATAAAGGTGGGAAGATGTGCCTGGAGGCTGTGGAAGTGAGCGAGGTCCTCAATGAATACTTCTCTTCGGTATTCACCAATGAGAGGGAACTTGATGATGGTGAGGACAATATGAGTGAGGTTGATGTTCTGGAATATGTTGATATTAGGGGAGAGGAGGTGTTGGAGTTGTTAAAATACATTAGGACAGACAAGTCCCCAGGGCCTGACGGAATATTCTCCAGGCTGCTCCATGAGGCGAGAGAAGAGATTGCTGAGCCTCTGGCTAGGATCTTTATGTCCTCGTTGTCCACAGGAATGGTACCGGAGGATTGGAGGGAGGCGAATGTTGTTCCCTTGTTCAAAAAAGGTAGTAGGGATAGTCTGGGTAATTATAGACCAGTGAGCCTTACGTCTGTGGTGGGAAAGCTGTTGGAAAAGATTCTTAGAGATAGGATCTATAGGCATTTAGAGAATCATGGTCTGATCAGGGACAGTCAGCATGGCTTTGTGAAGGGCAGATCGTGTCTAACAAGCCTGATAGAGTTCTTTGAGGAGGTGACCAGGCATATAGATGAGGGTAGTGCAGTGGATGTGATCTATATGAATTTTAGTAAGGCATTTGACAAGGTTCCACACGGTAGGCTTATTCAGAAAGTTAGAAGGCATGGGATCCAGGGAAGCTTGGCCAGGTGGATTCAGAATTGGCTTGCCTGCAGAAGGCAGAGGGTGGTGGTGGAGGGAGTACATTCAGATTGGAGGATTGTGACTAGTGGTGTCCCACAAGGATCTGTTCTGGGGCCTCTACTTTTGGTGATTTTTATTAACAACCTGGATGTGGGGGTAGAAGGGTGGGTTGGCAAGTTTGCAGACGACACAAAGGTTGGTGGTGTTGTAGATAGTGTAGAGGATTGTCAAAGATTGCAGAGAGACATTGATAGGATGCAGAAGTGGGCTGAGAAGTGGCAGATGGAGTTCAACCCGGAGAAGTGTGAGGTGGTACACTTTGGAAGGACAAACTCCAAGGCAGAGTACAAAGTAAATGGCAGGATACTTGGTAGTGTGGAGGAGCAGAGGGATCTGGGGGTACATGTCCACAGATCCCTGAAAGTTGCCTCACAGGTGGATAGGGTAGTCAAGAAACCTTATGGGGTGTTAGCTTTCATAAGTCGAGGGATAGAGTTTAAGAGTCGCGAGGTAATGATGCAGCTCTATAAAACTCTGGTTAGGCCACACTTGGAGTATTGTGTCCAGTTCTGGTCACCTCACTATAGGAAGGATGTGGAAGCATTGGAAAGGGTACAGAGGATATTTACCAGGATGCTGCCTGGTTTAGAGAGTATGGATTATGATCAGAGATTAAGGGAGCTAGGGCTTTACTCTTTAGAGAGAAGGAGGATGAGAGGAGACATGATAGAGGTATACAAGATATTAAGAGGAATAGATAGAGTGGATAGCCAGCGCCTCTTCCCCAGGGCACCACTGCTCAATACAAGGGGACATGGCTTTAAGGTAAGGGGTGGGAAGTTCAAGGGGGATATTAGAGGAAGGTTTTTTACTCAGAGAACGGTTGGTGCGTGGAATGCACTGCCTGAGTCAGTGGTGGAGGCAGATACACTAGTGAAGTTTAAGAGACTACTAGACAGGTATATGGAGGAATCTAAGGTGGGGATTTATATGGGAGGCAGGGTTTGAGGGTCGGCACAACATTGTGGGCTGAAGGGCCTGTACTGTGCTGTACTATTCTATGTTCTGTGAATTGTTTCTTCGCCCTTGAAATAGCTCTTCACAAGACATGCCTGGTTTTCTTGTTTAGACCTGGGTCACTGGACATTAATGATCAGATCTACCCCTTAGCAGATGACAAACCTCCTGGTTCATCCACGGCTTTTGGTTTTCATAGGCACACACCCATCCACTCAGGTTTTAAAGGAGTCGGTAAGAACTGCAGCATACTCAGCTAGATTCGAAGATGAATCCTCGAATACAGTCCAGTCCACCAATTCAAGGCAGTCCTGTAAGCGCTCCTGTGCTTCCCTTGTCCAAACCTTCTTGGTCCTCACTGTTGGTGCTGCAGTCTGCAGTCTCTGCCTGTACTCAGGGAGTAGAAGTACAGCCAGGTGATCAGACTTCCCGAAGTGAGGGCTTGGAATGGCATGGTAGGCATTCTTGAGAGTGGTGTAACAGTGGTCCAGTGTGTTGTTTCCTCTGGTACCACAAGTGATCTATTGATGGTAATTATTCAATGACTTTTTTAAACTGACAATTAAAATCCCCCAAAATGATGGTGAGGGCATTATGGTGTGCTGTTTTGTGCGTGTTGATCACATTGCTCAAATCGTCTACAGCCTGTTTGACATTTGAGGAAGAATGTACACCACTACCAAGACAATCGCTGAAATCTCTCACGGCAGGTAAAATGGACGGAACTTAATTGTGAGAAATTTACAAGGATGCCGCTGGGACTTGGGACCTGAGTTCTAGGGAAAGGTTGAATAGGCTAGAACTTCATTCCCTAGAGTGTAGAAGAGTGAGGGGAGATTTGACGGAGGTATACAAAATTATGCTTCGTTCATAATGTGCCATCTAGTATGACACGGGTGATCATGGTCTTTCCATGATCATGATTGCTCTTGGCAAATTTTTCTACAGACGTGGCTTGCCTTTGCGGCCTTCTGGGCAGCGTCTTTACAAGACGGGTGACCCCAGCCATTACCAATGTTCTTCAGAGACTGTTTGCCTAGCATCAGTGGTTGCATAACCAGGACTCGTGATATGCACTAGGTGCTCATACGGACGTCTACCACCTGCTGCCATGTCTTCACGTGACCCTGATCGGGGTGGGGGGGGGCAAGCAGATGCTACACCTTGCCTGTGGTGACCTGCAGACTAGCAGAGGGAAGGGGCACCTTGCACCTCCTTTGGTGGAGACGTATCTCCACCACACCACCCATTATGGAGAGTATAGATACGGTAAATGCTAGCAGGCTTTTTCCACTGACGTTGGGTGAGAATAGAGGCCATTTCCCCTTTCATCCTAGTTCTAGAAAACTAGGGTGACAGGTGAATGCTTAAGGGGAACATGAGGGGGAACTTCTTCACTCAGAGGGAGGTGAGATGTGAAACGAGCTGCAGGGCAAATGGTGGCTGCGGGTTCGATTTCAATATTCTGGAGAAATTTAGATAGGTACAGGGATGGGAGGGTCATGGAGGGCTATGGTCTGAGTGCGGGTCGATGGGAGTAGGTAGATTAATGGTTCGGCATGGACTAGATGGGCCAAAGAGCCTGTTTATGTGCTGTAATGTTCTACTACTCTATAAGCTCTTCTGGGATAAATCAGGTTTAATTCGAAAGATTAGGTAACAAATGTGTTTAGTTTTTAAATGAAACTTGCTGTTTGCTGCCATCTAGTGTTCAGTTGTGGAATAATAGAGCTAATGAATATAACCATATCCTACATTTCTTCTTCTTCCTTAATGCAACTGGCAGATGCTATCGTGAAAGAATGAGATTAAGGAGTTTGAACTGAGTGCACAAGGGGCATTCAGCAGCAGAGGGAACTAAGTTCCAGAGTCCTTCTGGAGAGTGGAAAATTTCAAATGTCACTCCACTTTAAGAAGGGAGGGAGTCAAAAGACAGGAACATATAAGCTATTTAGCCTGATTTCAGTGGCCAGGCAGATGTTGGAGTCCATTATGAAGAATGAGGGCGATCTTAAGGTTAAGGGAGATCCTAGTAGGAGTTTTGCATCTGTATTTACTTGGGAGATGTATACAGAGTCTGTACAGGCAAAGCAGAAGAGAGATCATGAACCGTATACAGATTACAGAGGAGGTGGTGCTTGCTGTTTTGAGGCAAACGAGAGGAGATAAATCCCCAGGTCCTGACAAAGTGTTCCCTCAGACCCTGTGGGAGGCAAGTGCAGAAATTGCAGGGGCCCCAGCAGAGATAGTTAAAGCATCCTTAGCAACAGTTGAGGAGCCAGAGGGTTGGAGGACAGCTGACGTTTTTACTGTTGTTAAAGAAGCCTCTAAGAATGAGCCAGGAAATTATAGGCCAGTGAACCTGGGTAAGTTATTTGAAGGTATTCCAAAGGACTGAATATATAAATATTTGTACAGACAGAGACTGATTAGGGACAGTTAACATGGCTTTCTGCATGGTAGGTCATGTCTAACCAATCATATAGAGTTTTTTGAGGAATTTATCATGAAAGTTGATTAAGACAAGGCAGTGGATGTTGCTACACGGATTTTAGCAAGGTCTTTGACAAAGTCCACATGGAAGGTTAGTCAATAAGGTTCAGTCACTAGTGTGATGGGGTCCTGAACTACCCCTATGAACTGTGCTTTTTAAAAGAGAGAGGGAGAGTTGTGGAATGCCAGACACCTTGTTAAAGAGCGAGAGAGAGAGAGAGCGAGAAAGCAAGAGAGAGAGAGACAGAGAGAGGCGAAGACTGCTCACAGTTTGTTTACACTTTTGCAAGGACACTGGCAGTTTCCAAGTTCTTACAGAGAGAGAAGGGAGGAGCTGCTTGATGGACAGCTGGTGTTCAGCACGGTGAGATAAATAGAAGGTCAGATGATAGACCTGGAGACTCATGGTTTTGGACACTGAATGAGCTTTGTTGTGCCCACAGAAAAGGTGGGTTTTGGAGGATCGATCAGGCAGGTCGATCAGTGGCTCTTGCAGTGTGAAAAGGGTGTGACCGGTGGGGAGTTATTCGTGTGTCCAACCCTCGCCTGGGTTGATAATTCCACCACAGAAGAACAGTCCCCTTTGTTGTGGTCACAGTCGGTGACTTCTAAAGAATTTCATAGGACAACAGGACGATCAACGGCGTTAGCTCACCTGAAGACTCAAATCTCTCCCTTTCTCTCTCTCCGTCACTACTCAACTCAATACCACGACCTGCACTGACCTTTACTATTTACCCCTAGACGTGGAGAAGCTTGGTTTTCATATATTTCCACACTTACTTATATATAATCATTGCTAACCTGTTTGATATATCTGCAATTATATTACTGTATTGTGTAGTTACTAATAAATACATTAGTTAATAGTAGGCCTGAAGGTCGTGAGTTCGAGCCCCAGCCGAGGTAACGTGTTGTGTCCTTGAGCAAGGCACTTAATCACACACTGCTCTGCGACACCGGTGCCAAGCTGTATGGGTCCTAATGCCCTTCCCTTGGACAACATTGGTGTCATGGAGAGGGGAGACTTGCAGCATGGGCAACTGCTGGTCTTCCATACAACCTTGCCCAGGCCTGCGCCCTGGAGAGTGGAGACTTTCCAGGCACAGATCCATGGTCTCACAAGACTAACGGATGCCTTTAAAGTTAATAGCAATACTGGACTCCAAAATGTTTTCCATTTCTGCTGGTTCTTTAACCCGTCACGGGGTATGTGACACTAGGCATTCAAGATTAGGTAGTAAATTGGATTAGACATTGGCTTGAGTGGAGAAACCAGAGAGAGGTAGTAGATGGTTGCCTTTCTGACTGGAGGCCTGTCAGAGACTAGTGGTGTGCTATAGGGATTGGTGCTGGGATAATTTTTGTTTGTCATTGATATCAATGATCTGTATGATAATGTGGTAAACTGGATCAGCAAATTTGTGGATGACACCAAGTTTGGGGCATAGTGGACAGTGAGGAAGGCAATCATAGATGGAGCAAGATTTGGACCATCTGAAAAATAGGCTGAAGAATGGCGGATAGAACTTAATGAAGACAAGGGTGAGGTTTTGCACTTTGGGAGGGCCAGCCAGGGTAGGTCTTACACAGTAAACGGTAGGACACTGAGGAGTGTGGTACAACAAAGGGATCTGGGAATACAGGTCCATAATTCTTTGAAAATGCCGCACAGATGGATAGGTTCATAAAGAGAAGCCAATGGTGTGATTTCTTTGTGGTATGTTAATCTAAGTAGGGGTTCCCAATCTGGGGTCGACGGACCCATTTCTTAATGGTATTGGTCCATGGCATAAAAAAGTTTGGCAACCCCTCATCTAAAGAGAAACCCGATAAAAATTAAAACTAGTATGATTCCTGTCATAAATTCACGTGGAGTGTTTTTAACATAATTCTGAAGTACACTGGAACATTACACTGTCATGCAACATTTGACAATAAGTCACCAGGAAATTTCATGAGAAGTGTGTACAATTTGGACAATGGAGCATGGTAAATTAAAGAGACATAGAGCTTTAGGGAAGGAATTTTCAGAAATGGGACATCGGGTGTTGAAGGTAAACATAATACAATTTTAAAGTTGAGAAAACATCAGATAAAAGCTAATAGAGCATAGAACATAGACCAGTTCAGCACAGGAACCGGTCCTTCGATCCACAATGTTGTGCCGAACCAATTAAATTAGTAATAAAATGGCCAACTAATTAATCTATCTTGCCTACACAACATCCATATCCTATAATTTTCCTCACAGTCATGTGCCTATCTAAACGTCTCTTAAAAGTCTCTGATGTATCTGCCTCTCCCACCACCTCAAGCACTGCATTGCTGGCACCCACCGCTCTCTGTGTAAAAAAACTTGCCCCCTCACATCTTCCTTGAAATTACCCCTCTTACTTTAAATCCATGCCTCCTGGTATTAAAATGATGACACCACAATTGTAGGCCGTATCTCAGGTAATGATGAGTTTGAGTACAGAGAGGAAATTAAGAACCTGGTGGCATGGTGCGAAGACAATAACCTATCCCTCAACATCAGCAGGACGAAGGAATTGGTTGTTGACTTCAGAAGGAGTAGCGGACCGCACAACCCAATTTACATCGGCGGTGCGCAAGTGGAACAGGTCAAAAGTTTTAAGGTCCTCGGGGTCAATATCACAAATGACCTGACTTGGTCCAACCAAGCAGAGTTCACTGCCAAGAAGGCCCACCAGCACCTTTACTTCCTGAGAAAACTAAAGAAATTTGGCCTGTCCCCTAAAACCCTCACTAATTTTTATAGATGCACTGTAGAAAGCATTCTTCTAGGGTGCATCACAACCTGGTATGGAAGTTGTCCTGTCCAAGACCGAAAGAAGCTGCAGAAGATCGTGAACATGGCGCAGCACATCACACAAACCAATCTTCCGTCCTTGGACTCACTTTACACCGCACGCTGTCGGAGCAGTGCTGCCAGGATAATCAAGGACACGACCCACCCAGCCAACACACTTTTTGTCCCTCTTCCCTCCGGGAGAAGGCTCAGGAGCTTGAAGACTCGTATGGCCAGATTTGGGAACGGCTTCTTTCCAACTGTGATAAGACTGCTGAACGGATCCTGACCCGGATCTGGGCCGTACCCTCCAAATATCCGGACCTGCCTCTCAGTTTTTTTTTGCGCTACCTTACTTTCCATTTTTCTATTTTCTATTTATGATTTATAATTTAAATTTTTAATATTTACCATCGATTTGTAATCCAGGGAGCAGGAAGCGCAGAATCAAATATCGCTGTGATGATTGTACATTCTAGTATCAATTGTTTGGCGACATTAAAGTATAAAGTATTTCAACACTGTGAAAAAGATACTGTCTGTTTATTCTATCTATGCCTCTCAGAATCTTATAAACCTCTATCAGATCTTCCCTCAGCCTCCAGGGCTCCAGAGAAAACAACATAAGTTTGTCGAACCTCTCGTTGCACATGCCCTCAAATCCAGGCAGCATCCCGGTAAGCCTCTTCTGTGCCCTCTGCAAAGCCTCGACAGCCTTCCTATAATGGGGTGACCAGAACTGTTTGCAATATTCCAAATGTGCCTAACTAAAGTTTTATAACACTGCAACATAACTTCCTGTAATGACGGTAGAGGTTTCACTTCAGAGTTGAAGAAGGTTAAAGAGCAGAAGGGTTGAGGGGGATAAAGAAAATGAAGGGTTTGGAATTGCAGTTGTGAAATTTCTACCATGGTGTATACTGGAGTAGGAATGGTGATTGTTCCTTGTGTTGTCATAGCCAGGGGTGGTAGTGGGGTTAAACTCCCACTACTCATAATAGCATGCATCTCAAATAGCCTCTGACAACCAAGTCCAGCTCCTGGCCTTCACATCTGGTTTAGCTACTAAGCCCGGCGGAACCATTGCTACTGCCAGGAGAAGAAGCAAAAGCGGGTTAGTGGTGCTTTAAAACCAGTCGCTTCAGGCAGACTGGGATTGTCGGCCTTGGTTAGCTGCTCATCTAGGAGAAGGGAAGTTCTGATCTCAAATCTCTGCTTTCTTAAGGCCATACCCACTCATAGGGAAGGTTTCAGAAGTAAGCCCCGAGGGAAAAACCCAGAGCTGGAGTCCTTCGTCGAGTTCAATGCTGACTGGCATCTCCCACCAAGCTGCTGGTGTAGGTTTTCACTGACAAAATGGTGTGAGGCGTTTTATGTTCAAGAAAAACAGTAACAACTCACTTAATGTCCTCCAAAATACAGAAACATAAAGTGCAGTAAAAAAAAACAAAATCATCACATCAGACCGGCCTCTTAAAGTGAACCCCTACCCAGTGGCCGTTGTTGTGAATAATGCTTCCACCCATTACTCTACACAGGCACCCCTCCCCACCTCCAGAATTCACTAAAACTGACTTTGTGAGACTGTCTGGATCTCAGACAAGCCGCTCGGCTCGGGTCCTGTGTTTGCTGCATGAGGAGTTCTTTTAAAAATAAAACAAGGATTGTGATTTCCCAGGAGAGACAGCATGGGGTCCATTAGCTCTGACGGACGAGCATTCCCGAGGCCAGGCGAAGACGGCAACTGTTTGGCGCGCTCAGACTCCGATAGTAAAAGGTAAGTTTTCAGCGATCAGTATTTATCTTGTTCATTCGGGTGTTCCAGTAGACTTACCGCTCTTGCAGCCATGAATTACTGAGCAATGCTACTATGTTGTAAAATCTGAAGCCGTCCGTGGAGATTTCTTGCAGCGCAGTTTGGGCTTCCGCTTGTACAAACCGAGCAACAGCGTTTTGCTCCCAAAGCTCCAGGTGACTGCATGGGCCGACATGTTCAATAACTCTGGAATTGTTCTAGAGTATCGGTCACCAGTGCAGGTTTTCGCAAATAAAACGGCATGAGATGCCTTATGTTTAAGAAATAACGTAACAACTTCATTTATTGTCCGCTGAACACTGAAACATAAAGCACGGTTAAAAAAAACTTCACATAATTATGTCATCATGTCAGACTAGCCTCTTAAAATGAACCCCAACTGAATGTCAGTGGCCATCAATAATGCACATTTCCACCCATTACAACGGTGCCAAACTGTATCGTTCTCTGCCGTTCATTTGGATTCATCAGTCGCATGGAGAGAGGCATCCTGGTAGACGGGCAACAGCTTGTTCTTCATATAATACTGCCCTACAGCTGGGATGCAACATCCATGCTCGACTCTGACCTATGGAGGGCCTCAAGTTCTCAGGATTACAGAGGCTTGGGCCGGTGAGCTGGAATCACAAGTCCAAATCACGTCAGTGTGATTTTTATTCACGTTTGTTAACCAACAGTGGAATTAAAAAGCTACTGAAGTTACAGGATTGCTGTGCATTGTCGGATGAAGAATTTGCTTCAGGGGAGGAAGCCTGCTGTGACTTGAGTGTAAAAGATTTGTGGTTGACTGAAGTCAGAATCTGAATCAGGTTTCATATCATCATGTGTCATGAATTTTGTTGTTTAGCAGCCACAGTACTTAGCATCACGTTAAAAAAAAATATATAAATTACAGTAAGAAAAAGAACACTACAGCACAGAAACAGGCCCTTCAGCCCATCTAGCTGTGCTAACCTATTTAAACTGCCTGCTTCCATCGACCTGCACCTGGACCATTTCTCTCCATGCCCCTCCCATCCTTGTACCTATCCAAACATCACATAAACGTTGAATCGAGCTTGCGTGCACCACTTGTGCTAGCGGCTCACTCCAAACTCTGATGACTGGCTGACGTTCCCTCCCATGTTCTGAGAGGCAGTATTAGGGAACTCTAGTCGATGAGGGATACTGCGGCTGTGGTAAGGGAAATGGAAGAGGCAAACGTCAAGGAGAGCAGGTGCATCCTTTGAGTAGTATAAAACCTGTAGAAATACACTTCAGAAGAGAATCCACAGGGCAAAGGGGGACTTGGAATAAGGTAAAAGTGAATCCTAAAAGATTCTACAGGTATCCAGCAGAAGTGGTGGATGTGGGTTCCATTTCAACATTTAAGAGAAATTTGGATAAATAGTGGTTGGGAGGGGTATAAAGGCCTATGATCCGGATGCAGGTTGATGGAACTACATAGAATAATTGCTCAACATGGACTGGAGGGCTGGAGGGCCTGCTGTAATGTTCTATGACTCTCTGACTCTATTCAGAACAAAAGGGTAACTAAGGAGAGGACAGGGCAACCTCAGGGTCTATGTGGTTATCTATGTGTGAAGCCATAGAAGGTAAGTGAGGTCTTAAAGAAATAGCTCTTGTCTGTATTTACCAGGGAGAAGGTCACATAAAGTAGAGAATTTAAGGAAGGCAATAATGATGCCCTGAAACAGATCAGCATAACAAAAGAACACATTTTAATTCCACATCCCATTCCCATTCTGATATGTCTATCCACGGCCTCCTCTACTGCAAAGATGAAGCCACACTCAGGTTGGAGGAACAACACCTTATATTCCGTCTGGGTAGCCTCCAACCTGACGGCATGAACATTGACTTCTCTAACTTCCGCTAATGCCCCACCTCCCCCTCGTACCCCATCCGTTATTTATTTTTATACACACATTCTTTCTCTCTCTCTCCTTTTTCTCCCTCTGTCCCTCTGACTATACCCCTTGCCCATCCTCTGCGTTTTCCTCCCCTCCCCCTTTTCCTTCTCCCTGGGCCTCCTGTCCCATGATCCTCTCGTATCCCTTTTGCCAATCACCTGTCCAGCTCTTGGCTCCATTCCTCCCCCTCCTGTCTTCTCCTATCATTTTGGATCTCCCCCTCCCCCTCCCACTTTCAAATCCCTTACTCACTCTTCCTTCAGTTAGTCCTGACGAAGGGTCTCGGCCCGAAACCTCGACTGTACCTCTTCCTAGAGATGCTGCCTGGCCTGCTGCGTTCACCAGTAACTTTGATGTGTGTTACTTGAATTTCCAGCATCTGCATAATTCCTCGTGTTTACGTAACAAAAGAGGAGATGTTGTCGGTCTTGAAACATATAAGAATGTATAAATCATGGGGCTGACTGACTGTATCGTAGGATATTATGGGAAGCAAGGGAAAACCTCCTCGAGGACCACAAACTTGTCATTGGGTTTGGAGGCTTGTGTGCCTCAGTGACCCAGAGAGTCATTTTGGCTGGAGTCAGGGCCTTGTGTTTTGGCCTTTGGTAGGGTCACCCATGACAAACAGGTAAAAGTCCCCCAGGTTTGGGGGCTAACAATCCTGACTGGTCAAAAAGCAATTGTGACAGAAACAGCAGTGAAGAATCCTTCTGTACAGACAGGGATCGTGGACCTTCACTGCTGCCCTAAACACCCACTGCTTAACAGGCAGTTAAAAAAAAAGTATGTACTCAGTTCCCGGCAGAGATTTTTGTATCTTCTTGAACCACACGTGGGCTAGCAGAGGACTGTAGGATGGCTAATGTGCTCTTATTTAAAGATGGTTGCAAGGATGAGCAAGGGAACTGGAAGACAGGGTCAATCTGCAGCTTAGAAGGCAAGAACTGATTAGAATCAGAATCAGAATCAGGTTTATTACCACCGGCATGTGTCATGAAATTTGTTAACTTAGCAGCAGCAGTTCAATACGATGCATGATATAGAAGAAGGAAGAAATAAATAAATAAATAATCGATTTCAGTATATGTATATTGAATAGATTAAAAATTATGCAAGAAACAGAAATAATATATATTTTAAAAGTGAGGTAGAGTTCAAGGGTTAGATTAGATTATAAGAACACTCAGTCCTCGTTTATTGTCATTTAGAAATGCATACATGCATTAAGAAATGATACAATGTTCCTCCAGAGTGATATCACAGAAAAACAGGACAAACCAAAGACTAACACTGACAGAACCACATAATTATAACATATAGTTACAGCAGTGCAAATCAATCCCATAATTTGATAAAGAACAGACCATGGGCACAGTAAAAAAAAGTCTCAAGTCCCAATTGACTCCTGAGTCCCCGATAGCAGGCGGCAAAAGGGAGAAACTCCCTGCCATAAACCTCCAGGCACCGACAACTGTCGATGCCTTGTAAGCAACCGACCACAACTGACACCGAGTCCGTCCGTCCAAAAACTTTGAGCCTCTGACCAGCCCCTCTGATACAGCCTCCCGAGCGCCATCCTCTGCCGAGCGCCTTCGACCTCGCCCCGGCCGCTGAAACAAGCAAAGCCGAGGATTCGGGGCCTTCTGCTCCGGAGATTCCGGACCACACAGTAGCAGTGACAAGCGGTTCAATGTCCATTTAGGAATCGGATGGCAGAGGGAGAGAAACTGTTCCTAAATCATTGAGTGTGTGCCTTCAGGCTTCTGAACCTCCTACCTGATGGTAACAGTGAGACCCAAGATGGAGCTGACTAGATTTACAACCCTCTGCAGCTTCTTTCGGTCCTGTGCAGTAGTCCCTCCATACCAGACAGCGATGCAGCCTGTCAGAATGCTCTCCACGGTACACCTATAGAGGGTTTTGAGTGTATTTGTTGACATGCCAAATCTCTTCAAACTCCTAATGAAGTATAATCACAGACTTGCCATCTTTACTCACTTTCAATCTTTTTTTATTGATTTAAAAGAATAAGGGTAAATACAAACCAGGGGAGAGGTTATCTCAAATACATAGAAACATAGAAACATAGAAAATAGGTGCAGGAGTAGGCCATTCGGCCCTTCGAGCCTGCACCGCCATTTATTATGATCATGGCTGATCATCCAACTCAGAACCCAGCCTTCCCTCCATACCCCCTGACCCCTGTAGCCACAAGGGCCATATCTAACTCCCTCTTAAACATAGCCAATGAACTGGCCTCAACAGTTTGCTGTGGCAGAGAATTCCACAGATTCACCACCCTCTGTGTGAAGAAGTTTTTCCTAATCTTGGTCCTAAAAGGCTTCCCCTCTATCCTCAAACTGTGACCCCTCATTCTGGACCTCCCCAACATCGGGAACAATCTTCCCGCATCTAGCCTGTCCAATCCCTTTAGGATCTTATACGTTTCAATCAGATCCCCCCTCAATCTTCTAAATTCCAACGAGTACAAGCCCAGTTCATCTAGTCTTTCTTCATATGAAAGACCTGCCATCCCAGGAATCAATCTGGTGAACCTTCTTTCTACTCCCTCTATGGCAAAGATGTCTTTCCTCAGATTAGGGGACCAAAACTGCACACAATACTCCAGGTGTGGTCTCACCAAGGCCTTGTACAACTGCAGTAGTACCTCCCTGCTCCTGTACTCGAATCCTCTCGCTATAAATGCCAGCATACCGTTCGCCTTTTTCACCGCCTGCTGTACCTGCATGCCCACTTTCAATGACTGGTGTATAATGACACCCAGGTCCCGTTGCACCTCCCCTTTTCCTAATCGGCCACCATTTAGATAATAATCTGTTTTCCTATTTTTGCCACCAAAGTGGATAACTTCACATTTATCCACATTAAATTGCATCTGCCATGAGTTTGCCCACTCACCCAACCTATCCAAGTCACCCTGCATCCTCTTAGCATCCTCCTCACTGCTAACACTGCCACCCAGCTTCGTGTCATCCGCAAACTTGGAGATGCTGCATTTAATTCCCTCATCCAAGTCATTAATATATATTGTAAACAACTGGGGTCCCAGTACTGAGCCTTGCGGTACCCCACTAGTCACCGCCTGCCATTCTGAAAAGGTCCCGTTTATTCCCACTCTTTGCTTCCTGTCTGCTAACCAATTCTCCACCCACACCAATCCCTTACCCCCAATACCGTGTGCTTTAAGTTTGCACACTAATCTCCTGTGTGGGACCTTGTCAAAAGCCTTTTGAAAATCCAAATATACCACATCCACTGGTTCTCCCCTATCCACTCTACTAGTTACATCCTCAAAAAATTCTATGAGATTCGTCAGACATGATTTTCCTTTCACAAATCCATGCTGACTTTGTCCGATCATTTCACCGCTTTCCAAATGTGCTGTTATCACATCCTTGATAACTGACTCCAGCAGTTTCCCCACCACCGACGTTAGGCTAACCAGTCTATAATTCCCCGGTTTCTCTCTCCCTCCTTTTTTAAAAAGTGGGGTTACATTAGCCACCCTCCAATCCTCAGGAACTAGTCCAGAATCTAACGAGTTTTGAAAAATTATCACTAATGCATCCACTATTTCTTGGGCTACTTCCTTAAGCACTCTGGGATGCAGACCATCTGGCCCTGGGGATTTATCTGCCTTCAATCCCTTCAATTTACCTAACACCACTTCCCTACTAACATGTATTTCACTCAGTTCCTCCATCTCACTGGACCCTCTGTCCCTTACTATTTCTGGAAGATTATTTATGTCCTCCTTAGTGAAGACAGAACCAAAGTAATTATTCAATTGGTCTGCCATGTCCTTGCTCCCCATAATCAATTCACCTGTTTCTGTCTGCAGGGGACCTACATTTGTCTTTATCAGTCTTTTCCTTTTTACATATCTATAAAAGCTTTTACAGTCCGTTTTTATGTTCTCTGCCAGTTTTCTCTCATAATCTTTTTTCCCCTTCCTAATTAAGCCCTTTGTTCTCCTCTGCTGAACTCTGAATTTCTCCCAGTCCTCAGGTGAGCCACTTTCTCTGGCTAATTTGTATGCTACTTCTTTGGAATTGATACTATCCCTAATTTCTCTTGTCAGCCACGGGTGCACTATCTTCCTTGATTTATTCTTTTGCCAAACTGGGATGAACAATTGTTGTAGTTCATCCATGCAACCTTTAAATGCTAGCCATTGCATATCCACCGTCAATCCTTTAAGTGTCATTAAGTAGAAGAAGGCAGGATCACGTGTCTTTAAGGGCTGAAGGATGTAAGTGAAATAGCTGTCAGTTGCAGCAAGATTATTTTTATCAAACTGAATACAAATTCTCAAATTGAAATTCAAATTCAATGGCTTATTGATCCAAGTTTCCAGAGTACTGGTTCAATAATATGTCTACTATACACTACTGTATTTCTTTGGTAAACCATAAAGGTATATTTTTGAAATCTCAATTAAAGATATTGTTTAATTGTCCTTCACAATAATTTACTTGCCTCGAAATTGACTGATACAAGTCGAACTATGGGTCTGAACTACTGCAGGAAATTTAAACATCTGGGGAGGATGAGGCAGTTTGCTTGTTCACTTTATACTGAGATTTTCATTTAACTTGAAGGACAGCTCT
This sequence comes from Mobula hypostoma, assembly GCF_963921235.1. Lineage (NCBI taxonomy): Eukaryota > Metazoa > Chordata > Chondrichthyes > Myliobatiformes > Myliobatidae > Mobula > Mobula hypostoma. Next base: position 245,202,067 of record NC_086097.1, on the reverse strand, counting down.
TCATTTTTCTGTCAGGATCCTTTTAGGGTACACGGCAGAATTAATATTTTTATTTATTGCCTAAATTTTAGTATTTATTCTATCTTCACATCCTGGCCACAACATTGTTTATAAAATTCCAGTGTGTGAGGTACTAAGTGGAAATGAAAGCTAGCTGCAGTAATTTTAAGGTAGATCTCTAAACAGGCAAGCAGCTTCTGGTGTGTTGGCATTCAAATTTACCCATATAAGTCAGTTTTAGGTGTCAGCTATAACTGTGTACAAACACGCCCCTTTTGCAATAATTTGATGCAATACCTGTAGAGAATTGTGCACTTTCAGTTTGTCATTCTTGTTAATGAGTAAGTATATAGATGCTGTTCCACTCAGTACTCATAATGCAATTGAGATCTTAACTCTGCGAAACAGTAATCGTCAATGACATGCACTTGTTTTCCATTGTACACTTTTAAACAGCAAAATAAGAGTTCACCAAACTAATAATAATTTTTTCCACATTACATGTAACTACCTTCTAATTTGTGTTTTCATGCCGTTTCGTCTTAACCAATAACTTCAGAATCAGATTTGTTATCACTGACGTGAAGAATGTTGATTTCTCGTAGCAGCTGCAGTGCCAGGGCATAAAATTACAAACATAAATAAATTGATGGTGTAATATAAAAGAAAGGAATGACAAGATACTGTTCATGGGTTTGTGAGCCATTCAAAACCTGATGGCAGAAGGGAAGAAACTGTTTTTGAATCATTGCTTGGGTCTTCAGGCCCCTTTACAGTACCTCTTCTGTGACAGGAGAAATGAGAAGAAAGCATGTAGTGGATTAAGAAGTTCCTTAGTGATGTTTGCCGCTTTCTGTCCTAGAAACATAGAAAACCTACAGCACAATACAGGCCCTTTGGCCCACAATGCTGTGCCGAACATGTACTTACTTTAGAAATTACCTAGGGTTAGCCATAGTCTGCTATTTTTCAAAGCTCCGTGTACCTTTCCAGGAGTCTCTTAAAAGTCCTGTTGTATCCACCTCCACCACTGTCGCCGGCAGCCCATTCCACGCACTCACCACTCTCTGCGTAAAAAACTTACCCTTGACATCTCCTCTGTATCTACTTCCAAGCACCTTAAAACTTTTCAGAATGGCAGGCGGTGACTAGTGGGGTACCGCAAGGCTCAGTGCTGGGACCCCAGTTGTTTACAATATATATTAATGACTTGGATGAGGGAATTAAATGCAGCATCTCCAAGTTTGCGGATGACACGAAGCTGGGTGGCAGTGTTAGCAGTGAGGAGGATGCTAAGAGGATGCAGGGTGACTTGGATAGGTTGGGTGAGTGGGCAAATTCATGGCAGATGCAATTTAATGTGGATAAATGTGAAGTTATCCAATTTGGTGGCAAACAGGAGGTTTCCCATGCAAGGCTTGTTGAGAAAGTAAGGAGATATGGAATCTAAGGGGACATTGCTTTGTGGATCCAGAACTGGCTTGTCCACAGAAGGCAAAGAGTGGTTGTAGTCAAGTCATATTCTGCATGGAAGTCGGTGACCAGTGGTGTGCCTCAGGGATCTGTTCTGGGACACCTTCTGTTTGTGATCTTTATAAATGACCTGGATGAGGAAGTGGAGGGATGGGTTAGTAAATTTGCTGATGACACAAAGGTTGGGGGTGTTGTGGATAGTGTGGAGGGCTGTCAGAGGTTAAAGTGAGACATTGATAGGATGTAAAACTGGGCTGAGAAGTGGCAGATGGAGCTCAATCCAGATAAGTGTGAAGTGGTTCATTTTGGTAGGTCAAATATGATGGCAGAATATAATATTAATGGTAAAACCCTTGGCAGTGTGGAGGAACACAGAGATCTTGGGGTCAGAGTCCAGAGAACACTCAAAGCTGCTGCGCAGATTGACTCTGTGATTAAGAAGGCATATGGTGCATTGTCCTTCATCAACCGTGGGATTGAGTTTAAGAGCCGGGGGTAATGTTGCAGCTATATAGGACCCTGGTCAGACCCCAGACCCCACTTGGAGTACTGTGCTCAGTTCTGGTCACCTCACTTCAGGAAGAATGTGGAAACTATAGAAAGGGTGCAGAGGAGATTTACAAGGATGTTACCTGGATTGGGAGCAAGCCTTATGAGAATAGGTTGAATGAACTTGGCCTTTTCTCCTTGGAGTGACGGAGGATGAGAGGCATTGATCATGTGGATAGTCAGAGGCTTTTTCCCAGGGCTGAAATGGCATGAGAGGGCACAGTTTTAAGGTGCTTGGAAGTAGCTACAGAGGAGATGTCAGGGGTAAGTTTTTTACACAGAGTGGTGAGTGCGTGGAATGGGCTTGGAGGTGGATACAGTAGGGTCTTTTAAGAGAATCCTGGATAGGTCCATGGAGCTTAGAAAAACAGAGGGCTATGGGTAACCCTAGCTGGCTGGTGGCGTAGTGGCATCAGCGTCGGACTTCGGAGCGAAGGCTCCCGAGTTCAAATCCAGCCGGCTCCCTTGCACGCTTTCCATCCATATTGGGTTGAGCGTTGAGCTAGCAACTTGGCCTCGTAAAGATAAGAAAGCCTGCTAAAAAAACACCGTCATGACGGCGTCCCGATGACTCCACTCGGAGTTAAGGGCTTTAAAAAGTGGGTAACGCTAGGTAATTTCCAAAGTATGTACGTGTTTAGCACAGCATTGTTGGCCAAAAGACCTGTATTTTGCTGTCTTTTTTCTATGTTTCTATCCTTCCTGAAGTGCACAATCAACTCTTCCATCTTACTGACGTTGAGTACCAGATTGTTGCTGCAACACCACTCAACGAGCTGGTATATCTCACTCCTGTACGCCCTCTCGTCACCACCTGAGATTCTACCAACAATAGTTGTATCATCAGCAAATTTATAAATTGTATTTGAGCTACGCCTAGCCACATCGTCATGGATATAGAGAGAGTAGAGCAGTGGGCTAAGCACTCATCTCTGGGGTGCACCAGTATTGATCGTCAGCGAGGAGGAGATATTATCACCAATCTGCACAGATTGTGGTCTTTTGGTTAGGAAGTCGAGGATCTAATTGCAGACGGAGGTACAGAGGCCCAGGTTCTGTAACTTCTCAATCAGGATTGTGGGAATGATGGTATTAAATGCTGAGCTACAGTTGATGAACAGCACCCTGACGTAGGTGTTTGTATTGTCCAGGTGGTCTATGCTGTGTGAATAGCCATTGAGATTGCATCTGCTGTTGACCTATTTTGGCGATAGGCAAATTGCAGTGGTTCCAGGTCCTTGCGGAAGAAAGAGTTCAGTCTAGTCATGACCAACCTCTCAAAGCATTTCCTCACTGTAGATGTGAGTGCTCCTGGAGGCTAGTCATTAAGGCAGCCCACATTATTCTTCTTAGGCACTGGTATAAGTGTTACCTTTCTGAAGCAAGTGGGAACTTCTGCCCGTAGCAGTGAGAGGCTGAAAATGTCCTTGAGTACACACGCCTGTTGGATGGCACAGGTTTTCAGAGCCTTACCAGGTACTCCATTGGGACCTACCACTTTGAGAGGGTTCACCCGCTCTAAAGACAGCCTAACATCGGCCTCTGAGACAGAGACAGTGACAGTAGGGATCTTCACAGCTGTAGTCATATTCTACCTTTCAAAGTGGGCATAGACGGCGACGAGTTCATCTGGTAGTGAAGCATCACTGCCATTCATGATATTGGGTTTCGCTTTGTAGGAAGTAATGTCTTGCAAACCCTGCCAGAGTTGTCGTACCTCCGATGTCTCCAACATTAGAGATAGGCAGCATGTCTGTGTGCGTGAAAAATCACGTTTACTGATCTGATTGAATTTTTCTTTGAAGAGATGACTGCGAATATTGATGAATGTGGGTTGGTAGATGTTGTCTATAATACAAAATGAATAGAAGGGCGCTGGGGCATGTTGAAGAGCAGAGACACTGATGAGTAAACTCATTAGGAAATAGTCTAGAATCATGAACTAGAACTTCCTGTACTTGAGTATGGGATCGAAACAGCTCTATAAAAAAATCTTCATGTAGATACCTTGAATTCTCCAAGAGGACAACAACCCTGTCATAGGGTTTAGGGGCTTGCATGCCTCAATGATTCAGAAAGCTATGCTGGCTGGAGTCAGGGCCTTGTACTTTGATTCTTGGTGGGTCACCCATGCCAAACAGGTAAAATTGTAGAGGCCAGACCTAAAATGGTCCACTGCTCCTCCAGTTTCGGGTTCCGCTCAGGCTAACAACCCTGACTGGTCAAAAAACAATTGTTGTAGAAACAGCACTGAAGAAACCTGAAGAAGGATCTTGGCCCAAAACATCGACTATTTCTTCGTTTTCATGGCTGTTGCCTTGCCTGCTGAGTTCCTCCAGCAGTTAGTGTGTGTTGCAATGAAGAAACCTGCGAATGAGGACCCTGAACCACACCTGGGGCACAATGGAGAAGAGAGCCAAGGACAGACAGAGATTGCCGTCCTAAACACCAGCAGTATAACGGGCAGCAAGTAAGGATATCTTGAATAACATGAACTGTCAAAGATATCCTTCATTAGATTAGATTAGATTATGAGAATATGCAGTCCTCTTTTATTGTCATTGAGTAATGCATGCATTAAGAAGTGATACAATATTCCTCCGGTGTGATATCACAAAACACAGGACAGACCAAGACTGAAAAACTAACAAAACCACATAATTATGACATATAGTTACAACAGTGCAAACAATACCATAATTTGATGAAGAACAGTCCACGGCACAGTAAAAAAGTTCAAAGTCTCTCGAAAGTCCCACATCTCACGCAGACAGGAGAAGGAAGAAAACTCTCCCTGCCATGCTGACCACAGTCCGACTCTGAGTCGTCCGAAAGCTTCGAGCTCTGATCAGCTCTCCGACACCGAGTACCGAGCACCATCTCTATCCAAATGCTTCAACCTCAGCCTCGGTCACCTGCAGCAGGCAAAGCCGGGGATTTTGGGGCCTTCCCTCTGGAGATTCTCAATCACACAGTAGTAATGGCAGCAAACTAGGCATTTCAGACATTTCTCCAGATGTTCCTCTGCTTCTCACATCTGTTTTCATCAAATCAGAATTGTCCACGGCCCCTATTTAACAGAAACGATATCATTTCACCGGAGAGCTGCGCGTGCTGCGTCGCGCTGCCATCTTCTCCTCCCTCCTCCCTGGGTTCAACACCGGCTGGCTTCTTGCACACTTTCCATCTGTGCTGGGTTTAGTGTCAAGATAGCAACTCACCCTTGTAAAAAACAGACAAATACTAAAGAAACAGCAAAAAATGTCATCTATTGCACAACACGGCATAAAAATGAACAAAAAGACCCCTAAATTAATTGATGAACTTGAGAAGATATTATTGCTGTAATTATTACTTGGGGGTCTTTTTGTTCATTTTCATGCTGTGTTGTGCAATGGGTGACATTTTTTTGCTGTTTCCTTAGAATTTGTCTGTTTTTTACAAGGGTGAGTTGTTCTGTTGTCTGGTGCTGATACCACTACACCACTGGCCAGCTTTGTTATTTGGTTTACAAACCAATAAACAAGCAGATCTGACAAGATTCTTTGCATTACCCTTTGAAAGCAGAAATGTCGAGGACTTGAAATTTGTCATCATGGCATACACCAATTACCTTGTATATGCCATTACATTAATATTTTCTGGTTCTTAGCTTGGCTCCTCTCTTCGAATATATCATAGAAAATAGAACATAGAACAGTACAGAATCAGGTTTAATGTCATTAGCATATGTCAAGAAATTTGTTGTTTTGCAGTAGTAATAAAAACTATAAATTACAATAAGAAGTATATATTAAATAAATCGAGTAAGTATTACAACAAGAGAAGGAAAAGTACTGAGAGAGTGTTCATGGGATCATTGTCCATTCAGAAATCTGATGGTGAACGGGAAGAAGCAGTTCCTGCTATCAAGTCAAGTCACTTTTTATTGTCTTTTCGACCATAACTGCTGGTACAGTACACAGCAAAAACGAGACAACGTTTTTCAGGACCATGGTAGATGAGTGGATGTCTTCAGGCCCCTGTACCTCCTCCTTCTTGTTAGCAATGAGAAGAAGGCATGGACTGGGAAATGGGTGTCTTTATGAGGCATCGCCTTTTGGAGGTTTCCAGGATGCTGTGAAGGCTAGTACTCATGGTGGGGTTGGCTGAGTTTTCAGCTTCCCTGGTTCTGTACAGTGACCCTACTGTACCAGAGGGTGATGCAACCAGTTAGAATGCTCTTCACGGTACATCGGTGGAACTTTGCAGGTGTCTTTTGTGACATATCAATTCCCCACAAACTCCAAATGAAATGTAGCCACTGGTGTGCCTTCTTTGTAATTGCATCAACATGTTGGACCCACTCTATTGATCAATAGATCCTCAGGGATGTTGACACACAGAACTTGAAACTGCTCACTCTTTCCACTTCTAATCCCTGGATGAGCACTGGTGTGTGTTCCCTTGACTTACCATTCCTGAAGTTTAAAATCAATTTCTTGGTCTTATTGATGTTAAGTGCAAGGTTGCTGCTGTAATGCCACTCAGCCAGCTGATCCATCTTGTTCCTGTATGCTTCCTCATTGTCATCTCAAATTCTGCCAACTGTAGCTGCATCATCAGCAATTTATAGATGGTGTTTGAGCTATGCCTCGCCACACAGTCGTGGGTGTAGAGAGAGTAGAGCAGTGGGCTATGTACACATCCTTGAGGTGCACCAGTGCTGTTTGTCTGAGAGGATGAGAAGTTATTTCCCATCCTTACAGACTGTGGTCTTCCAGTGAGGAAGTCAAGAATCCAGCTGCAGAGGGAGGTACAGAAGTCCAAGTTTTTAACTGGACTTCTTAGTTGGAACTGAGGCTATGATTGTGTTGAATGCTGAGCTGTAGTCTATAAACAGCAGCTTGAGTAAATATTGGGAGGTGTCCATAGAGCACATAGGTCTAAAGATAAATTAGCTCATTTTTATTCTCATATTAACCCTCTTTGTGACAGATGTCATGGGGAGATAGCTTCCTTAACTCATATGTTTTGGGCCTGTCCTACTTTGGAAACTTTTTGGAAAGACATTTTTAATGTTATTTCAAAGGTATTGAATATAGATATCTCTCCCCATTCTATTACTGCTATCTTTGGATTACCTAAAATTTCCAGTAATCTTTCCCCTTCAGCCTGTAGATTGATTGCATTTCTTACTTAAATGGCGAAAAGATGTATTTTACAACATTGGATGGAGATTAATGCTCCAACTACATTCTTTTGGTTTTCCCAGATGATACTATGTTTAAATTTGGAGAAAATTAGAAGTAATCTTTATGATTCTTCAGTTAAATTTGAACAGACCTGGAGATCTTTTATTCAACATTTTCATTTAATGTAACTTTTTTACTTTCTCTGTCCATATTTACATTCCCTTCTTGCTTTTTAACTGTTTTTAATGGAGGTCGGGTTTGAGGACGTGATTGTTTTAAGTTGTTTAACTCTACTTGATACCTAGTTAGCCCATTGCTTTGCTTTGCTTTTTAGTTTAGTTGCATGGTGGGTTTTTTTTGGGGGGGGGTTTAGGGTTTTTTTTTCCTTTTCCTTATTGACATGTTTGAAAATTAGTATACTATTAAATTACCTTGTTATTTTATATCTAAACTGCACTGTTTGTACTAACTACTTTTTGTGTATTAATACCTCTTGTAAAGTTATATTGCAACAGTGTATCAGTGCCTATATGGTTTACCTTTTGTCTACTAATTCAATAAAAAGATTTAAAAAGGAAGAGTAAATATTGGGAGGGAGGAGAAGATGGCGGCACGACGCAGCGCGCGCGGCTGTTCCAAGTGAATATCGAATATGTGTAACTAGGGGTGCCGTGCACAATCCGGATTTGATGGAGACGGCCGTGAGAAGCGCAGAGGAACATCTGGAGTAACTTCTGAAATGCCCGCTTTGCTGCCGCTGCTACTGTGCGATTGAGAATCTCTGGAGACGAAGGCCCCAAATCCTCGGTTTTGCGTATCACCTGTTGCCGGGGCCGGGGTCGAAACGCTCGGCAGAGATGGTGCTCGGTGTCGGAGAGCTGGTTGGAGGCTCGAAGTTTTTCGGACGGACTCGGAGTCGGACTGTGGTCTGATGCTTCCAGGATGGTGCACCGGCAAGTTGGCGGCGCTGGAGGTTCACCGTCTGTGTGAGATGATGGGACTTTCGAGAGACTCTGAGACCTTTACTGTGCCATGGTCTGTTCTTATCAAATTACGGTATTGCTTTGCACTGTCATAACTATATGTTATAATTATGTGGTTTTTGTTCGTTTTTAAGTCGGTTTGTCATGGGTTTCTGTGATATCATTTTGGAAAAACATTGTATCATTTCTTAATGCATGCATTACTAAATGAGAATAAAAGGGGACTGCATGTCCTCATAATCATAATAATCATAATCATATTAGTATTGTCCAGGTGATCCAAGGCCATTGAGAGCCAATGAGATTGTATCCACTGTAGACCTATTGTGGTGATTGGCAAATTGTAGAGGGTCCCGGTCCTTGCTTAGGAGATAATTCTAGCTCTCTAAGCACTTTATCACAGTCAATGTGGTGGCCACTGGGCGATAGTCGTTGAGGCTGCTCACCCTGATCTTCTTGGGCACTGGTATGATTGCCACCCGTTTGAAACAAGTGGGAATTTCCAACTGCAGCACCGAGGGATTGAAGATGTCCTTGAAAACTTCCGCAAGTTGGTTGGCACAGATCGGGTTCACACTGGACAAAGTATGGATCTATTATTGTGTTTTCTAGTAAATAACTTTTTATAAATATTGGCCAGTTTTCTTTTCACTATTTTTGTAAGTTTGATTTTTGATGCACCTAATAAACATCTGGGTAACCTCCAATCTGATGGCATGAATATAGAATTCTCTTTTCTGTTAAAAAAAATTCTCCTCCCTCCCCTCTTCTTCTATTCACCTCTCTGACCTCTTCTCTTTCTTTTTAAATCTTTCTATTGAATTAGTACACACAAGGTAAAACATATAGCAACCAATACATTGTTAGGATATAGATATACAAGAAATATTAATACAAAAAAAACAATGAAAACAACATAGGTTAGTTATAAAATAACAAGGTAATATAATTGTATACTAGTTTTCCATATATAATGGTAAGGAGAAAAAAAAACAGAAACCACCCCCCCAAAAAAAAACTACTGTGCCACTAAGTGACAAAGCAAAGCAATGAGCTAGCTAGGTAAATAGTAGACTTAAACAGATTAAACAATCACGTCCTCAAACCCGACCTCCACTAAGGGAGAGAAAAAAAATAGTTACATTGAATGAAAATATTGAATAAAAGATCTCCAGGTCTGTTCAAATTTAACTGAAGTATCATAAAAATTACTAATGATTTTTTCCAAATTTAGACACAGTATCATTTGAGAGAACCAAAAAAACGTAGTTGGGGCGTTAATCTCCTTCCAATGTTGTAAAATACAGCTTTTCGCCATTAAAGTAAGAAATGCAATCATTCTATGCGCTGAGGGGGATAAATTACTAGAAGTTTTAGATAATCCAAAGATAGCAGTAATAGGATGGGGAGAAATATCACTATTCAAAACCTTTGAAATAATATTAAAAATGTCTTTCCAAAAAGTTTCCAGAGTAGGACAGGACCAAAACATACGGGTCAAGGAGGCTATCTCGCCATGACATCTATCACAAAGAGGGTTAATATGAGAATAAAAATGAGCTAATTTATCTTTAGACATGTGTACTCTATGGACAACTTTAAATTGAATTAAGGAGTGTTTGGAAGTTGAATTAAGTTGAATTGAATTAAGGAGTGTTAGGGCTCCTCTTCTCATCTGCCTATCACCTCCCCCTGGGTCCCCTACCCCTTCCCTTTCTGCTATGGTCTTCTCTCCTCTCTTATCACACTCCGTCTTCTCCATCTCTTTACCTTTCCTACCTACCTAGCTTCACCTATTACCTTCTAGCTATCCTCCTTCTGAATAAACTCTCCTCGGGCTTCAAGCTTGGTACAGGTATTGATTATAACCGACATTTCAATGACTTGCTCTGCCATCTTCTTCAGGGATGATGCCTAGGTATGTCTAGTCTGGTGGTATTTATACCTCTGTATTTTGTGACTCCTGATTGGTTGGTTCTTATCCAATCAGGTTTCCACTCTACCACCTTATTTACAATCGAATTCCAGTTCTTACTTAGAGTGAGACCTTCACCTTTGTTAAAATTCTTTTCTTCTAGTTTTATTTCAATGTCTTCCTTTACCAAGTGGTCTCAAAAGCCATTGGCGTGGCACAGTAGTTTTGTGCTATTGAAGTCAATCCTATGGCTACTTCAAATGAAATGATCTGCTACCACTGATTTATCCTCCTTCACCCCCACCCCCCCCATCTCCTTTTTATTCTGGCAACTTCTCCCTTCCTTTCCAGTCCTGAAGAAAGGCCTTGGCTTGAAACGTCAACTATTTATTCCCCTCCATAGACGCACCCTGACCTGCTGAGTTCCTCCAGCGTTGTGTCGGTGTTGCTTTGGTTTCTTTAGCTCTCTTCAATCTGCGGTTCCAGACTAACTGTCGAATTTCTAGCAAGTATTAGGGCTCCATTTTATATTCATGCTTTAGTCTTGGAAAACCCTTGTACACAATATCGAACTTGCCTGGATTATGTCGTGGCTAACACAACAGTGTTTGAATGGTAAGGAGTTTGAATGCTGTCACAGGAATGTCAAGTTACATTGCTTTTCTGTTTTGAAGGTGTTTCCAACCATTGACAAAGCAACAGGACCTGGAAATGTCTGTCAATTCATAACTTCGCATTATCTGCCGTTGGCTCCCTGATATAGGTAATATCTTCTTTTTTACTTTTGGCAAACTTATTACACCTGCTCATTAATGCAAATATCTAATCAGCTAATCATGTGACAGCAACTGGCAGTATTGCAGCGGTAAATGACAGAATAGACGAAGGAGAATCAGTTGATGTTGTGTACTTGGATTTTCAGAAGGCCTTTGACAAAGTGCCACACATGAGGCTGCTTAACAAGCTACAGACCCATGGTATAACAGGAAAGATTCTAGCATGGATAAAGCAGTGGGTGATTGGCAGGAGACAAAGAGTGGGAATAAAGGGAGCCTTTTCTAACTGGCTGCTGGTGACTAGTGATGGTCTACAGGGTTCTGTGTTGGGACTGATTCTTTTTTTATGTTACATGTCAATGATTTCGATAGTGGAATTGATGTTTTGTTGCAAAGTTTGCAGACGATATGAAGATAGGTGGAGGGGCAGGTAGTTTTGAGCAACTAGAGAGGCTACAGAAGGACTTAGACTGATTAGCAGAATGGACAAAGAAATGGCAGATGGAATACAATGTTGGGAAGTGTAAGGTCATGCACTCTGGTAGAAGAAAGGAAAGAGTTGACTATTTTCTAAATGGAGAGAAAATATATAAAAAAACCTGAGGTGCAAAGGGACATGGAAGTCCTTGTGCAGGATACCCCAAAGGTTAATTTTCAGATTGAGTCTGTGGTGAGGAGGGCAAATGCAATGTTAGCATTCATTATTAAGAGGTCTGGAATATAAAAGCAAGGATGTAATGTTGAAACTTTGTAAAGCACTGGTGAGGCCATACTTGGGGTATAGTGAGCAGGTTCTTAGAAAGGATATACTGAAACTGGAGAAGGTTCAAAGGAGGTTCACAAAAATGATTCCAGGATTGAATGGCTTGTCATATGAAGTGCGTTTGATGGCTTTCGGCATGTATTCATTAGAATTCAGAAGAATAAGACATGCCCTCATTGAAACCTATCAAGTGGTGAAAGGCCTTGAAAGAGTGGAAGGGGAGAGGATGTTTCCTATGTTGGGTAAGTCTAAGAGCAGACGACACAGCCTCAGAAGAGAGGGGCGTCCTTTTAGAACGGAGATGAGGTGGAATTTCTTTAGCCGGAGAATGGTGAGTATGTGGAATTCTTTGCCACAGGCAGCTGTGGAGGCCAAGTCTCTTATGTATATTTAAGGCTGAGGTTGATAGATTCTTTATTGATCAGGGCATGAAGGAATATGGGAAGAAGGCAGGAGATTAGGACTGAAAGGAATATTAGATCAGCCATGTTGAAATGGCAGAGCAAATTCGATAGACCAAATGGCCATTAGGCAATACTGTTCCTACATTTTATGGTCTTATGGTCTTATATGCAAATAGGCATTTACAACATGCAATTGTCACGTACCCCGTGACGGAGATAAAGAAACCAGCAGAAATAGAAACCACTTTGCAGTCTCGTATTGCTATAAACTAATAATATTTATTAGTAACTACGCAATGCAGTAATATCAATGTAGATAAATCACACAGGTTAGCAATGATTATGTATAAAAGTAAGTGTGGAATATATATGTGTGAAAACCAAGCTTCTTTAAGTCTGGGGGTAAAAAGATACAGTCTTACGATGTTGGGTAAAGTTCAGTTCAGTTCAGTTCGTGGTATTTAGTTGAGTAGCGATGGGGAGAGAGAGAGAGAGAGAGTGAGTTGAGTCTTCAGGTGAGCTGATGCCGTTGATCTCCTCGTCGTCCTCCGAAATCCTTTACAAGTCACCGACTGTGAGTTTAACCAGGGGGACCAGTTTTCCTGTGGTGGAACTATCACCCCGGCAAGGGTGGACACATAGACAACTCCCCACCAGTCAATCCCTTCTCCTATGTTGGAATAGCAATTTGGAATCGATCTGCCTGATCGATCCTCCAAAACCCACTTTCTCTGCGGGCACAACAATGCTCATTCAGTGTCCAGATCATGTGTCTGAGGTCTGTATCATCTGACCTCCCATTTATTTCTCTGTGCTGAGCATTACCTGTCATTCAAAGAGTCCTTCCTTCCTTTGTCTGTGAAGAAGTGCACAAGCAGGCAACAAGTCCTTGAAAGTAATATCAACAATCTGCCTTTGGTCACCATAGCAACCTTCGAGCTGCTCGGTGCTGTCTCCAACTCCAAACTCAGTAGAAATCCAAAATTACTTCCAATGCCTTAAAGTGACAGTCCAACCGTTGATCTTCATCTCTCTCTCTCTCTTTTCCAAAAGCAACATATCGGTGGTAAATAACTCTGTCTCTCTCTCCTTTCCAAACAAACCATCAATGATAAATGTCTCTCTCCAAACAGTTAATAGGGGCACTCCTGGATCCTCTCACACAATAAAAATAAGTTTGTTTTCTTGGAGATTAAGTGCTAAAGAGAAATTTAAAAATGGTTCAGATTTTCAGTTTTATCCTCTTATTTCTGGTTCCTGTCCTGTAAATCTTGTGCATCTTCTCCAGCACCTCTATTCTTTGTGTAAAGAGACCTGACTTGTTCGCAATACTCAAATAATGGTTTGAAATAAAAGTCAAAGTGAATTTATTATTAAATTGTAAATATGTCACCATATACTAACTTAAGATTTATTTTCTTGCAGGCATGTAGAGGAAAATAAGAAATACCATAAAATTTATGAAAATTATGCATAAACAAAGATTAACAAAAAGTCCTTGAAAGTGAGTTTGTAGGTTGTGGAATCAATTCAGGGTTGAGGTGAGTGAAGTTATCCACACTGGTTCAGGAGACTACTAGTTGAGGGATAATAACTGTTCCTGAACCTGGGGGTGTTAAGAAGTATTCTAAAGGAAGGAGAGGCAGCCATGGCTGACAAGAGTTGTCAAAGATAGCATAACAGGAAAATAATATAGTAAAAATTAATGGGAAGTTAGAGGATTGAGAAGCTTTTAAGAAGGCAACTAAAAGAGCCAAAAGGAGAGAAAAGATGAAATATGAAGGAAAGCTAGCCAATAAGATAAATGAGGATACCAAAAGGTTTTTTCAAATATATGCGGAATAAAAGAGAGTCAAGAGTGTATATCTGACCACTGGAAACTGATAGAAACATAGAAACATAGAAAACCTACAGCACAATACAGGCCCTTTGGCCCACAAAGCTGTGCTGAACATGTTCTTACCTTGGAACTACCTAGGCTTAGATCTTTACTTCCAAGCACTTTAAAATTGTGCCATCTCATGTTCGCCAAATGAGCAAAGAATTGGCAGAAGGAATTAGATTCTGAGAAAAATGATTTTGCCCCCGTGCAGGATGTCAGATGGCTGGAGGACAGCAGATGTGGTGCCTTTGTGGAAACTGCAGCAAGGCAAGGGTTAATGGGAGCCATGGTGGTTAGCGTGCTGCTATTACAGCTCTGGAGTTTGGAGTTCAATTCCAGGGCGGGGATGATGGCAGAGCAGCAACGGCTGGAATTTCAGGAAGCAATTCAGAAGGCACAGGATATATACATCCCAAAGAGGAAGAAGTATTCTAAAGGAAAGGTGACACAGCTAACAAGAGAAGTCGAAGCCAACATAACAGTCAAAGAGAGGGCATATAATAGAGCAAAAATTAGTGCGAAGTTAGAGGATTATGAAGCTTTTAAGAACCAACAGAAGGCTACTAAATGTCATTAAGAAGGTAAAGATGGAATACAAAAGAAAGCTAGCCAATAATATTGAAGATACATAAAGTGTAAAAGAGAATGTGGATATCGAATGGCTGGAAAATGATGCTGGAGACATAGTAATGGGGGACAAGGAAATGGCAGATGAACAGATTAAGTATTTTGCATCAGCCTTCACTGTGTCAAGGCTAAGTTCCAGGTGTCAAGGGTTATGAAATGTGTGAAGTTACCATTAGTAGAGAGAAGGTCTGAAGTTAGATTAGTCACCTGGACCAGATGGTGTACATTCCAAGGTTCTGAAAGAGGTGCTGAAGAGATTGTGGAGGCATTAGTAATGACCTTTCAAGAATACCAGATTCTGGAATGTGCAAATGTCACTCCACTCTTCAAGAAGGGAGAGAGGTAGAGGAAAGGAAACTATAGGCTAGATAGTCTGAACTCAGAGGTTGGGAAGATGTTGGAGTTGATTACTGAGGATGAGGTCTCAGGGTGTTTGCAGATGCACGATAAAGTAGGCCATAGTCAGCATGGTTTCTTTAAGGGAACATCTTGCCTGACAAATCTATTGGAATGTTTTGAAGAGAAAACAAGCAGGACAGACAAAGAACAATCAATTGATGTTATGCACTTAGATTTTCAAAAGGTCTTTGACAAGGTACCATACATGAGGCTACTTAGCAAACTATGAGCCCATGGTATTATAGGAAAGATTCTAGTGGCTGATTGGCAGGAGGTAAAGAATGGGAATAAAGGGAGTCTTTTCTGGTTGGCTGCTGGTGGCTAGTGGTGTTCTACAGGGGTCTCTGTTGGCACCAATTCTATTTATGTTATATGTCGATGATTTTGATGATAGAATTGATGGCTTTGTGAACAAAGGCATTCTAACCCAAAATTGAGACCGCAGATCCAAACCCTGGAACAGCCCGGAGTAGGCCCAAAGCCTCGCTTATCAGTTCATCACATTCGCGGGCACAGAACACAGCAGATGGGGCAATCTTCATAGCCACAACACCAAAGAGATGAACATTGCAGAGAACAAGTGAAATCGGCTCTCGTCCCAACTGACATCCTGCCTTTTCAGTCTGTCTAGGCGGGCACTTAAATTGACCAAACAACAGGACAGCGAAAGGCTCTGATGCCCTGGAGAGAGGAGTGAATATCACAGACAGCAAGCAAAATTGGCTTTACCTCTCAACCTCTGCTTTAAATAAACTCACTGACTTGGCCTCCGCAGCCATCTGTGGCAAAGAATTCCACAGATTCAGCACCCTCTAGCTAAAGAAATCCCTCCTCATCTCTGTTCTAAATGGTTGTCCCTCTATTCTGAGGATAGAGGATTGACTGGTTGGCAGGAGACAAGAGTGGGAATAAAGGAAGCCTTTTTTGGTTGGCTGCCAGTGACTAGAGGGATGTCCATTTAGAATGGAGGTGAGGAGGAATTTCTTTAGCCAGAGGCCGGTGAAAAGGTGCACGACTGCGCCTTCTGAATTGCCTCCAGAAACTCCAGCCATTGCTGTTCTTAAGCGAATGGAAATGCATTTTCTTAATGCAATGCAGTACTACAGTACTATATTCTTAGGTACACGTAAAGTGATTCCCTTTATTCCGGAGTATTCTACTTGGAGCGCATGTAGATCCCAAGTGTTCAGAATGAGTATTTCTAACTTTTCCACTTTGATTTAGTAAAAGTGAGAGCTCATGGTGCTGTGGTGTGATTGCTTTCTTACTTTCGTAAGAGAGTTCTGTACCCAAATATTTATCTTTCACGAAGGAGCAATCAATGGGGCAGATCACGTTGACTTCTGACTTCAGCAATGAACATATTTCCGGAATTCCAGCACCCTCTATAAGATATGAGTCTGAGGACAATTGACAAATGAAAAGGCTTTTAGTTAATTCAAAAATTTGTTAACTAGAAAGCACAACCAGGATCAGAATCAGGTTTAATATCACTGGCATATGGTGTGAAATGTGTTGCAGCAGCAGTACATTACGATACATAATAAATAACTATAGATTGCATTAACAAATATCTATAAAACATTAAATTAAATAGGTTGTGCATAAAGAGATGAAAAAATAATGAGGTGGTGTTGGTTGGCTCATTGTCTGTTTGGAACTCTGATGGCAGAGAGGAAAATATTGAACGTGTGTCTTCAACCTCCTGCCTGATGGTAGCAATGACAAGAGAGCATGTCCTGGATGATGGGGGTCCTTGGTAATGGATGCCACGTTTTTGAGGTATTGCCTTTTGTAGGTGCCCTTGATGGTGGGGAGGCTAGTGCTCATAATGGAGCTGACTGTGTTTATAACTTCCTCCATCTTTTTCTGATCCAGTGTCAGACGATGATGCAACCAGTTCGAATGCTCCCCACAGTACATTAGTAAAAATTTGCTGGAGTATTTGGTGACACACCAAGCCTCCTCAAACTCCTAGTTAAAAAATCCACTGTCGTGCCTTCTTTGTCATTCCTTGGATAAGTTGGGCCCAGGAAAAATCCTCAGATATTCGACCCACGGGCACTTGAAGCTGCTCAGCCTTTCCACTGCTGATCCCGCGATGAGGACTGGCATGTGTTCCTTTGACATCCACAATCAATTCCCTAGTCTTACTGATGTCGAGTGCAATGTTGTTGTTGTGACGCCACTCAACCGGCTGATAGATCTCGTTCATGTGCTCCTTCTTGTCACCATCTGAAATTCTGTGTCATTGGCAAATTTATAGATGGTGTTTGAGCTGTGCCGAACTGTGTAGTTAAACTAAATTTTAAGCTCAGTTAACAAATGATTGTGACGAAAGTCTCAGTGGAATTATCCCTGCAGCCTAGGCAAACGTGAAACACATTCAACATGCTGGAGGAACTCAGCAGATCAGGCAGCATCTATGGAAAAGATTAAACAGTCAACACTTCGGGCCAAGACCCTTCATCAGGCAACGGAAGGGGAGAGATCTCAAGTAACAGTATTTTTATAAGATTTTAAGACCTTAAGACTATATGAGCAGAATTGATTCATCTGATTGATTCTGCTCTGCTATTCCACCATGGTTGATTTATTTTCCCTCTCACCTCATTCTCCTGCCTTCTCACTGTAACCTTTGACACCCTGATTAATCAAAGACCAATCAACCTCCACCTTAAATACACTCTATAATTTGGCCTCCACAGCAGTTTGTGGCAATCAATTCCACAGATTCACCACTCTCTGGCTAAAGAAATTCCTCCTCATCTCTGTCCTAAATGGATATCCCTCTATTCTGAAGCTGTGCCTTCTGATCCTGGACTCCCTCACTATAGAATCATCCTCTCCACATCCACTATTGTATAGATTTCAATGAAATCCCTGCTCATTCTTCTAAACTCCAGCATGTACAGGCCCTTAGTAATCTTTCTAATTTACTGTACTGTACTGCTGGAAAACAACCTGCTTCTCGAGATTTTTCTATAAAAATGGTTTGCCATTGCCTTCTTCTGGGCAGTGTCTTTACAAGACAGGTGTCCTGGCCATATTTATACTTTATACTTCATTGTCGCCAAACATTTGATACTAGAACATACAATCATCACAGCGATATTTGATTCTGTGCTTCCTGCTCCCTGGATTACAAATATTAAATATTAAAAATGGTAAAAATTAGTAAATATTAAAACTTTAAATTATAAATCATAAATAGAAAATAGAAAAATGGAAAGTAAGGTAGTGCAAAAAAAAACCGAGAGGCAGGTCCGGATATTTGGAGGGTACGGCCCAGATCCGGGTCAGGATCCGTTCAGCAGTCTTATCACAGTTGGAAAGAAACGGTTCCCAAATCTGGCCGTATGAGTCTTCAAGCTCCTGAGCCTTCTCCCAGAGGGAAGAGGGACGAAAAGTGTGTTGGCTGGGTGGGTCGTGGGTGTCAGTGGTCACATAACCAGGACTTGTGATATGCACCAGCTGCTCATACGACCATCCACCACCTGCTCCCGTAGCTTCATGTGACCCTGGGGGAGGGAGGTGTTAAGCAGGTGCTACACCTTGCCCAAGGGTGGCCTGCAGGTTAGTGGAGAGAGAGAGCACCTTACACCTCCTTTGGTAGAGACATATCTCCACCCGCCAGCCAATCTTGACATCAGTGTTAATAAACCTGATTGTTCTCTGATTCTAGGCAGACTGGTCCAACCTGCTATAATCGTAAGTTGATTGAGAGCAAACCAATGATTTCAGTAACACACTCATTAATATTAATCAACATGCTTCAAAACATGGGTCTCCGTATGCTCTTCGCATCTGTATCCTTGACTTCCTTATCAGGAGACCACAGTCACTGTGAATCGGTAATAATCCCTCTGCAATTGGACCTTGGACTTTCTGACTAACAGACCCCCAATCTGTTAAATTAGGCAACCTCCCCTACTCCATTCTCACCCTGAATACCAGCGTGCCTCAAGGCTGTGTGCCGAGCCCTCTTCTGAACTCCCTTTTCACCTATGACTGCATTCCTGTACATGGTTCTAACTCCATAATCAAGTTCGCAGATGACACCACGGTGGTTGGTCTGATCAGAGGGGATGACGAGATGGCCTACAGCGACAAGGTCCAGCACCTGGCTGCATAGTGTGCCGACAACAACCTGGCCCTTAACGCCCAGAAGACAAAGGAGATCATTGTGGACTTCAGGCATGCTAGGAGCCACAACTCACGTCCCCATCTACATCAACAGAGCTGTAGTGGAGAGTGTATCAAGCTTCAAATTCCTTGGTGTCCACATTTCTGAGGATCTCACCTGGTCCCTGAACTCTTCTATCCTGATCAAAAAGGCGCAACAGCGCCTTTATTTCCTGCAGAGCATCAAGAAAGCTCACCTCTGTCCCAGGATACTGACGGACTTTTACCGCTGTACCATTGAGAGCATACTCACCAACTGCATCTCAGTGTGGCAATTGTCCCGTATTGGACCGCAAAGCACTCCAGTGGGTGATCAAAACTGCCCAGCGGATTATCGGCACTCAATTGCCCACCATTGAGAACATCTATCATAAACACTGTCTGGGCGGGGCGAAAAGCATTATCAGGATGCATCTCACCCTAATCATGGACTTTTTACTCTCCTCCCATCCAGTAGACGCTACAGGAGCCTCCACTCCCGCACCAGCAGGCACAGGAAGAGTTTCTTTCCTGAGGCTGTGACACTGCTGAACCTCTCATCACAGCGCTAAGCAGTATTGCACCCATATTGTACTGTCTCAGTACTTTTATATTTGTGTGCTGTAGCACTTACTTTTTATTCGCAGTTATTTTGTAAATAACACTATTCTTTGCATTTCTGGTTAGATGCTAACTGTATTTCATTGGCTTTGTATCTGTACTTGGCACAATGACAATAAAGTTGAATCTAATCTAATCAACACAGCTGCACCTCAAGGATGGAAGCTTAACTCGCTGCTCTCCTCTCACTACCCTCAGGCCGGCAGGGCACAGCTCAAACACCATTGATAAATTTACCATTAACACCACCATCAGCGGCGGAATCTTAGATGGTGAGGAGGGGCTTTGGGAATGAGATAGATCAGCCGGTTGGGTGGTTTTCGAACAACCTCGCGCGCAACGTCAGTAAGACCAAGGGACTCCAGCAAGAGGAAGTTGGGGTTTCACACACCAGTCCTCACTGAGGGGTCAGCGGTGGAAAGTGTGAGCAGCTTAAAGTTCCTTGGCATCAGCCTCTCAAAGGATCTGTCCTGGGCCATGAATGTTGACGTAATCATGAAAAGGACATGCCAGTGGCTCGACTTCATTAGTTTAAAGAGATTTGGTTTGTCACCAAAGACTCTTGCAAATTTTTATAGTATACAGTGGAAAGCATTCGGACTGGCTGTACCACTACCTGGTAAGGAGCCTCCAATGGACAGGAACGCAAGAAGCTACAAAGGATTGAGGCTTCCCAGCTGGTTCTATCATGTGCACGATCTGCCCCGCCATCAGGGTCGCCTTCCTGAGGCCATGCCCCAAGAAGGTGGCATCCATCATTAAAGACCCCCACCATCTGCGGCATGTCCTCTTCTCATCATCACAATCAGTGAGGAGGTGTAGGAGCCTGAAAAACTACTTTCAACATTTTATTGACTGAACTTTCCCCACCACCATCAGAGTTCTGAATGGTCCATGATCACGACCTTGTTATTTGCCTTTTGTGCTATTTATTTATTTATTTTGTAACTTAATAGCGATTCTAATGTTTTGCATAACAACAAATTTCATGACAAATGCTTGTGATAAATAAACGAAATTCTATTCTGTTTGCCCATGTATCATGGACAACACATTGATTCATTTATCCATTCATTATCCGAGACTGGAGACACTAGTGCATGTGCCTAAATAAATTTAAATTTGCATTTAAGTAATGAGGGAATAAAAGTTATACAACCTTTCATTTTTATCCTTCAATTTTCCAGTGGTTTACCTTACATTTAGTTGTTTTTCAGGAATGAACATTGGGCACATGGAGTACCGTTTTGGGACCCTTATCGAAGAACAGGTGTGCTGACTTTGGAGATGGTTCAGAGGAGGTTCACAGGAATGATCCCGGGAATGACAGGGTTAATGTACCAGGAGTGTTTGATAGCTCTGGGCTTGTACTCACTGGAGTTTAAAAGAATGAGCAGGGATCTTAATGAAACCTATTAAATATTGAAAGGCCAAGATAGAGTGGATGTGGAGAGGATGTTTCCTATAGTGGGAGAGTCTAGGATCAGAGGGCACAACCTCAGAATAGAAGAACGTCCCCTTAGAACAGAGATGAGGAGGAATTTCTTTAGCCAGAGGGTGGAGAATCTGTGGAATTCATTGCCACAGACGGCTGTGGAGGACAAGTCATAGAGTATATTTAAAGTTGAGGTTGACAGGTTCTTGATTAGTGAGAGTGTCAAAGCTTATGGGGAGAAGGTGGATGGTGTTGAGAGGGATAAGAAATTAATCATGATTGAATAGTAGAGTTGGCCTGAATGGCCTAATTCTCCTCCTATGTCTTATGGTTTTGTTCTTATGATCAGTGTTTTACTGTTCATATTTTTATAAATGCTTTTCTTTCATTAAATGTTTTATCAAACAGAGCAATTAATGTTTATCCAAATAAGTCTTAACACTCCACAGATGAATGCATATTTTTACTGCGTCTGGAAAGCCAGTCATGGCTCAAACACACAACACTCAGGAATTCCACAACAAGATGGCAGTATAGAATATTGGCGTGACTGGGAAACTTCGCTTAACATTTCTTTCTCTTTAAGCAATACACTGATTGTTTTTGTATAAGATGTTTGCCCGTAAGAGTAACAGGTCCATAGCAGATGCCATCTTATTGGGTCTTCACTCAACCCTGCAATATCTGGACAGTAAAGATGCATACATCAGGATGTTCTTTATCAACTACAGCTCAGTATTCAATACCATCATTCCCTCAAAAGTAATCAATAAGCTCCATAACTTTGGCCTCAAAACCTTCTTGTGCAGTTGGATCCTCAATTTCCTCACTTGCAGACCCCAGATTGGTGACAACATCTCCTCCACAATCTCCATCAGCACGGGTGCACCACAAGGCTGTGTGCTTAGCCCCCTGCTCTACTCGCTTCACACTAATGACTGTGTGGCCAAGCATAGTTTTAGTGCCATATTCAAGTTTGCAGACAACAGCACTGTTGTAGGTTGAATCAAAGGTGATGATGAATCAGCAAATAGGAGGGAGATTGAGTGGTGCCACAGCAACCTCTTACTCAATGTCAGCAAGACCAAGGAGCTGATTTTTGACTTCAGGAGAAGGAAAGCAGAGGTCCATGAGCCAGTCCTCATTGGAGGGGCAGCAACTTTAAGTTCCTCAAACTTGGGCCCAGCACCAAAAAGCAGTTACAAAGAAAGTATGCCAATGCCTCTACTTCTATAGATGTGTGGTGGAGAGTATATTGACTGGCTGCATCACAGCCTGGAACAGAAACACCAATACCCTTGAATGGAAAATCCTATAAAAAGTAGTGGATACGGCCCAGTCCATCACGGGTAAAGACTCCCCACCATTGAACCCATCTACTTGAAACATCACAGGAAAACAGCACCCATCATCAGCGACCCCCACCTCCCAGGACATACTCTCTTCTCACTGTCGCCATCAGGAGGAAGATACAGGAGCCTCAGGACTCTCACCACCAGGTTCAGGAAGAGTTACTACCCCTCAACCATCAGGCTGTTTAGTCAAAGGGGCTAATTTCACTCAATTTCACTTTCCCCATTATTGAAACGTTTCCATAACCTATGGGCTCACTTTCAAGGACTCTTCATCTCATGCTCTCAATATTTATTGCTTATTAATATTCCTTTCTTTTTGTATTTGCTCAGTTTGTTGTCTTCTGCACATGGGTTGAACGTATTAGCTGGGCAGTCTTTCTTTGATTCTCTTATAGTTATTATTCTGTAGATTTATTGAGTATGCCCACAAGGAAATGAATATCAGGGTTGTGCATGGTGACATAGAAACATAGAAACATAGAAAATAGGTGCAGGAGTAGGCCATTCGGCCCTTCGAGCCTGCACCGCCATTTATTATGATCTTGGCTGATCATCCAACTCAGAACCCCGCCCCAGCCTTCCCTTCATACCCCCTGACCCCTGCAGCCACAAGGGCCATATCTAACTCCCTCTTAAACATAGCCAATGAGCTGGCCTCAACAGTTTCCTGTGGCAGAGAATTCCACAGATTCACCACTCTCTGTGTGAAGAAGTTTTTCCTAATCTCGGTCCTAAAAGGCTTCCCCTCTATCCTCAAACTGTGACCCCTCGTTCTGAACTTCCCCAACATCGGGAACAATCTTCCTGCATCTAGCCTGTCCAATCCCTTTAGGATCTTATACGTTTATATGACCTTTGATAATATATTTAATTTGAACTTTGAAATTAACTTTATTTATAATGAATATTGATGAGAGGCATTGATCGTGTGGATAGTCAGAGGCTTTTTCCCAGGGCTGAAATGGCTACCACAAGAGGGCACAGGTTTAAGATGCTTGGGAGAAGGTACAGAGGAGATATCAGGGGTAAGTTTTTTATGTAGAGAGTGGTGTGTGTGGGAATAGGCTGCCGGCAATGGTGGTGGAGGCAGATACGATAGGGTCTTTTAAGAGACTTTTGGACAGGTACATGGAGCTTCGAAAAATAGAGAGCTATGGGTAAGCCTAGTAATTTATAAGGTAGGGACATGTTCAGCACCACTTTGTGGGCCGAAGGGCCTGTATTGTGCTGTAGGTTTTCTATGTTTAACATATTTACAGAATAAACCATGCAATCTCTTTCATTCTTACATTCATAGTCAATACTTTCAGTACTGTTCCTATTACATTTCTTAAAACCAATAGGAGGAACTTCATCACCCAGCCTGGCCCCTACCTCTCCAGCAGCGGACGAACCCTATACTGTGGCTCTTCCCACTGAGTCCTTGTGGTGTCTGCACTAAGTTTCAGTGTGGCCCTCAGCACGAATGCCTGCAGCCTGGAGTGTGCCAGTCGGCAGGATTCCATCACAATTCACAACATGCTGGAGGAGCTCAGCAGGTCAGGCAGCGTCTGTGGAAGGAAATGGACAGTTGACATTTTGAACCAAGACCCGTCTTCAGGACTTATCAGAGACGGGGATGGAGGACACTGTGCGAGCCTATCGAGGTTTTGCTTTCTACTCACACTGCAGCAGTAATTCACCTTGGTATTACAGGGGCTGCAAAGAAAAGAGCCATCAGGACCGTCACAGAGGCTGCTGAGCGAGCCTCCAGCTGGTGATGGATCAAATGGTGTATCCCTGGACCATTGCTGCTGTGACATAAGCCTGGGCCTGATCTGATGCTGAAAGGCACAGATAGAGTGGACAAAGAGTCTCCCAAGTTTGAATAATCTATTACCAGAGGGCATGCATTGAAGATGAGAAGGGATAGGTTCAAGGGGGATGTGAGGGTAAGTTTTTTACTCGGAGAGTCATGGGATGACTGGAATGTGCTGCCCAGTATGGTGGTAGAGGCAAATACATTGGAGGCTTTTAAGAGACATTTGGATAGGCACTTGGATGTAAGGAGGATGAAGGGATATGGACATGGTGAAAGTAGAAAGGATTAGTGTTTGGGTATTTTTAATTTGATTTTTAGATGGTTTGGCACAACATTGTAGCCTGTTCCTGTGCTGCACTCTTCTGTGTTCTAAAAGCCTACTAAAAGTGGTGGGTTCTGCCCAGTCCATCACAGGAAAAGCCCTCCCCACCATTGAGCACATCTACATGGAGCAGCACCATCAAGAAACTCCACCATCCAGGCCATGCTCTCTTCTCACTATCGAGAAGGAGGTACAGGAGCCTTAGATCCCACAGCACCAGATTCAGGAACAGTTACTACCCTTCAACCATCAGGCTCCTGAACCAGAGTGGATAACTTCGCTCACCTCAGCACTGAATTGATTCCACAATCCATGGACTAAGTTTCAAGGATTCTACAACTCATGTCTCAGTATTATTTATTTACTATTTATTTATTTATTATTATTACTGGGGTCTCTCGTATTTGACAGTTTTGTCTTGCACATTGGTTGTCAGTCTTTGTGTGTAGTTTTCATTGATTCTGTTGTATGTCTTTGTTCTACTGAGAATGCCCGCAAGAAAATGAATCTCAGGGTTGTATGTGGTGACATATATGTACTTTGATAATAAATTTACGTTGAACTTTGCTTATCCATCCATTAGATTTGGAATTTTTGCAGAGGCAGAACCTGTGATATCTTTCCAGTGAATTGAGTTCCCTTTTGACTCAAAAACTGTGAGAAAACTGTCCGCAAGGATCCATGACCACCAACTGGCCGTGAAGCGGTACAACCAACTCTCCCTGGTCACCACCCACGGAGATCGAGAGGGGCACAAATTCAACTGGGACATCAGTGAAAGTCATGGTGTAAGCAAACAAGGGAACTCCTGGAAGCGTGGCTTTCCACAAACAATTCTGTGAACAAACACGTTCTTATTTATGAGCCGACGCGGGCAACATTCCGGACCACAGTGCATGAAGTTTGCCACATGGCCAATCAGCAATGAGATTTCCTCCCCACGTTGTAACTGAGTTTCTGAAACAACGTTCAATTGAAAAGTATTTAAAGGCCAGGCATTCGGACGACACACCTCAATCAACAGCGCACTGATGGTGTCTCCTCACGTGGTGATGAAATGTTTGTAAGTAAATTGCCAAGATGGGTGAGCAACTTAACCCAACCATCAACCACCCAAGCTACACATCTTCCGAATTACTTCCAAATATAGAACAGTTTAGAACACAGTTCCCTAGCAGACCATGAGTTCTGCAATACACACACAATGCTGGAGGAACTCAACAAGCCAGGTAGCATCTATGGAAAAGAGTCCTGTTGACGTTTCGGGCCGAGACCCTTCATCAGGACTGGAGAGAAAAGAACGAGGAGTAGAGTAATAAGGTGGGGGGAGGGGAGATAGAAACACAAGTTGATCGGTGAAACAAGGTGGGGGGCTGAGATAAAGAGCTGGGAAGCTGATTGGTGAAAGATACAGGGCTGAAGAAGGGTGAATCTGATAGGAGAGGACAGAGGACCATGGAAGGAAGAAAAGGGGGTGGAGCACCAGAGGGAGATGATGGCCAGGTAAGCAGATAAGGTGAGAGAGGGAAATGAGAATGGGGAATGGTGAAGGAGAGGAGGGAACAGGGGCATTACCACAAGTTTGAGAAATCAATCTTCTTGCCATGTTGAAGGCTAACCAGATGGAATATAAGGTGTAGCTCCTCCAACCTGAGTGTGGCCTCATCACAATAGTAGAGGATGCCATGGACTGACATGTCAGAATATGAACGGGAAGTGGAAATAAAATGGGCAGCCACTGGGAGATCCCGCTTTCCCTAACGGGAAGTCCCAGTAGCCACCCAGGTGCTTGGTGAAGCAATCTCCCAATCTACATTGGGTCTCACTGATATTGGATACAGATTCATAGCTGAAGTTTGGGAAGACTGTTTGGGGCCTGAATAGTGGTGAGGGAGGAGGTGTAGGGACAGGTGTAGCACTTGTTCCGCTTGCAAGGGTAAGTGCCAGGAGGGAGATCAGTGGGGAGGGATGTCAAGGGAGTTGTGTAGGGAGCGATCCCTGTGGAAAGCAGAAAGTGAAAGGGAGGAAAAGATGTGTGTGTGAACAGGTTTGAAACCTTGCCCTTCAAATACATTAGAGACAATGGTGAATTTTATCTTCTAATAATAGATGGTGGCAGATATATTCACTACAGAAAGCTAATCTGATTGAAAATCTTAGTGCCCATGTCCAATTCACATCAAGTCCTATGCATCCTGCTCGCTTGCTAACCTATTGGTAAAGCCTAATTTGGAGTATTGTGCACAGTTTTGGTCACCTTCCTCTAGGAAAGATGTAAATAAGGTTGAAAGCATACAGGGAAAATTTACAAGGATGTTGCCGGGTCTGGAGGACCTGAGTTAAAAGGAAAGATTGAATAGGTTAGGACTTTATTCCTTGGAACATAGAAGATTGCGGGGAGATTTGATAGAGGTGTACAAAATTACGAGTGGTATAGAGAGGGTAAATGGAAGTGGACTTTTTCCACTGAGGTTGGGTGGGACTACAACCAGAGGTCATGGGTTAAGGATGAAAGGTGAAAAGTTTTGGGGGGGCAGAAGATCACGAGAGTGTGAAACGAGCTTCCAACGCAAGTGGTGCATACGAGCTCAATTTCAACATTTAAGCAAAGTATGGGTAGGTCCATGGGCTATGGTCCCGATGCAGGTAGTAGATAATTTAAATAGTTTTGGCATGGATTAGATGGGCCAAGGCCTGTTTCTGTGCTATACTTTTCTATAGCTCTACATCAATTCCAGATTTATCTTCACTTCAATCCTAAAATTCTATCCTTTGTTTTATCTTCATTCCATGCCCCTCCCTCTATCCATTTCCAGTAGTAACCTCCAGGCCTTACTGGTGAAAATATCATTTCTGATCTGTTAGGCAATCTCAGTTTGAAATTCCTTCCCTTCTGGTATTTGTTCCACTAGCTATTGCAAATCTAAGTTCAAATTCCTTCCCAGAACCCGTGTCTCTTTCCTCTTCTTTAAAATCCTCCTTAAAATCAAGCTTCTTGGTTAAGCTGTTGGTAATATTCCTCAATTTTTCTTCCTGCTAAGACATTTTTTTGTGGGTGGTGGTTTGGAGAAACGTCTCTACCGAAGGAGGTGTAAGGTGTTCCTTCCCTCCACTAGCCTGCAGGTCACCCTTGGGTGAGGTGTGGCACCTGTTTAGCACCCCTGGTCAAGGTCATGTGAAGCCAAGGAAGCAGGTGGTGAATGGTTATATTAGCAGCCGGTGCATATCACAAGTCCTGGTTACGTGACCACTGATGCCAGGCAGACAATCTCTGAAGAGTATTGATAATGGCTGGGGTCACCCATCTTGTAAAGACACTGCCCAGAACAACAATCATGATTGCCTACATCATACGACATGGCACATAATGATGATGATAATGACACCTAGCTTGGTAATGTTCCTGTGGAGTAGGAGCATCATTGCAATGCATCAGAGACACCATATAAGTGCAGATTACTGTTGTTGCAATAACGTGGTGGTGTTTCATGTATTTACAGGAACAGTATGAACTAAAGTCTTGTGTGCATCTTTACTTCTCCTTGCCTGGGTAAAAATGGTAGCATAGTTCATTAGTACAATCGCTCCACAGCACCAGTGGTCGCCCACGGCTGTCTGCAAGGAGTTTGTATGTTCTCCCCGAGACCACATGGGTTGCCTCTGGGAGCTCCAGTTTTTTCCACTTCCCAAAGATGTATGGGTTAAGATTAGTAAATTGTGGGCCTGCTGTACTGGCGCCAGAAGCGTGGTGACCCTTGTGAGCTGGCCGGTACCCTGCACATCCTCTGATTGTGTTGATCATTGACGCAAAGCAACGTATATGTGACAAATAAAGTTCTCTCCTTTATCTTTAAATTCTTTGTCGAAAGGCATTTTCAAGTTGGAATTGCTGGTCTTGAACACTTCCCTAACTTAGAACTTTGTTTGATTTCTAAATTGCTTTATCACTCCCTTCAACAATTTTTAAAACAATTCACGCATTATTTATTTTTAGTTCTCAAATTAAATGCTCAAGTACTCACCTAGGCAAATACTTGGAATACATTTTCTTCTCTATCAGAACGGAGTACAAAACAAAACAAAGTTCAAACAGCAGGAATTTTACTGGGATTTATAATACTTAAGATCTAGCTTTTACACCAGTACAAAGCTCAAAGTTCAAAGTAAATTTATTATCAAAGTACATATATGTCACCATTTACAACCTTGAGATTCATTTTCATGTGGGAATACTCAATAAATCTATAGAATAATAACCATAACAGAATCATAGAAACATAGAAAATAGGAACAGGAGTAGGCCATTCGGCCCTTCAAGCCTGCACCGCCATTCAGTATGATCATGGCTGATTATCCAACTCAGAACCCTGTACCAGCCTTCCCCCCATACCCCCGATCCCTTTAGCCACAAGGGCCATATCTAACTCCCTCTTAAATATAGCCAATGAACTGGCCTCAATTGTTTCCTGTGGCAGAGAATTCCACAGATTCACCACTCTCTGTGTGAAGTTTTTCCTAATCTCGGTCCTAAAAGGCTTCCCCTTTATCCTCAAACTGTGACCCCTCGTTCTGGACTTCCCCAACATCGGGAACAATCTTCCTGCATCTAGCCTGTCCAATCCCTTTAGGATTTTATATGTTTCAATAAGATCCCCCCTCAATCTTCTAAATTCCAACGAGTGTAAGCCTAGTCGATCCAGTCTTTCATCTTATGAAAGTCCTGCCATCCCAGGAATCAATCTGTTGAACCTTCTTTGTACTCCCTCTATGGCAAGGATGTCTTTCCTTAGATTAGGGGACCAAAACTACATACAATACTCCAGGTGTGGTCTCACCAAGGCCTTGTACAACTGCAGTAGTACCTCCCTGCTCCTGTACTCGAATGCTCTGGCTATGAATGCCAGCATACCATTCGCCTTTTTCACTGCCTGCTGTACCTGCATACCCACTTTCAATGACTGGTGTATAATGACACCCAGGTCAATGAAAGACCACCCAACTTGGGCGTCCAACTAGAGTGCAAAAGACAACAAACTGAGCAAACACAAGAAGAAAGAAATAGTAATAATAAATAAGCAATAAATATTGTGAACATGAGATGAAAAGTCCTAGGCTGTGGTGGTGCAAGTAGAGTGAAGTTATCCCCTTTGGTTTAAGACCCTGATGGTTGAAGGGTAATAACTGTTCCTGAACTTGGTGGTCTGAGTCCTGAGGCTCCTGTATCTTAATCCTGATGGCAGCAGTGAGAAGAGAGCATGACCTGGGTGGGTGGGGGGTTCTCTGCTGATGACGACCACTTTCCTGCGTTGTTTCATGTAGATGTGCTCAAAAGGTGCAAAATGTTGTTCTTTATCTTATAGTGTACATTGCGTCAGAATAAACCATCAAATAGCCTATTCATCTCTACATTATAAATGCTGTCTTGATGGTGATTATTCTGTACTTTCAATTGGAATACTTCTAACATCTGCGTTGTCCCTTCACACACCCTTTTTGCTTGACCAATAGATGCTTTCATTAACTTGATAACCTTTGGGCCCATCTTCTGAATTTATTGGTTGGATGATGGTTGGATTATTGGTTGGATGATAGTAGGATTATTGGTTGGATGATGGTTGGATTATTGGTTGGATGATGGTAGGATTATTGGTTGGATGATGATTGGATGATAGTAGGATTATTGGTTGGATGATGGTAGGATTATTGGTTGGATGATGGTTGGATTATTTGTTGGATGATGGTTGGATTATTGGTTGGATGATGGTTGGATTATTGGTTGGATGACGGTAGGATTATTAGTTGGATTATTGGTTGGATGATGGTTGGATTATTGGTTGGATGATGGTTGGATTATTGGTTGGATGATGGTAGGATTATGGGTTGGATGATGGTAGGATTATTGGTTGGATGATAGTTGGATTATTGGTTGGATGATGGTTGGATTATTGGTTGGATGATGGTAGGATTATTGGTTGGATGATGGTTGGATTATTGGTTGGATGATGGATTATTGGTTGGATGATGGTTGGATGATGGTAGGATTATTGGTTGTATGATGGTTGGATTATTGGTTGGATGATGGTTGGATTATTGGTTGGATGATGGTAGGATTATTGGTTGGATGATGGTTGGATTATTGGTTGGACGATGGTTGGATTATTGGTTGGACGATGGTTGGATTATTGGTTGGATGATGGTAGGATTATTGGTTGGATGATGGTTGGATTATTGGTTGGATGATGGTTGGATGATGGTTGGATTATTGGTTGGATGATGGTTGGATGATGGTAGGATTATTGGTTGGATGATGGTTGGATTATTGGTTGGATGATGGTTGGATTATTGGTTGGATGATAGTAGGATTATTGGTTGGATGATGGTTGGATTATTGGTTGGATGATGGTTGGATGATGGTAGGATTACTGGTTGGATGATGGTTGGATTATTGGTTGGATGATGGTAGGATTATTGGTTGGATGATGGTTGGATTATTGGTTGGATGATGGTTGGATTATTGGTTGGATGATGGTAGGATTATTGGTTGGATGATGGTTGGATTATTGGTTGGATGATGGTTGGATTATTGGTTGGATGATGGTAGGATTATTGGTTGGATGATGGTTGGATGATGGTAGGATTATTGGTTGGATGATGGTTGGATTATTGGTTGGATGATGGTAGGATTATTGGTTGGATGATGGTTGGATTATTGGTTGGATGATGGTAGGATTATTGGTTGGATGATGGTTGGATTATTGGTTGGATGATGGTAGGATTATTGGTTGGATGATGGTTGGATTATTGGTTGGATGATGGTTGGATTATTGGTTGGATGATGGTAGGATTATTGGTTGGATGATGGTAGGATTATTGGTTGGATGATGGTTGGATTATTGGTTGGATGATGGTTGGATTATTGGTTGGATGATGGTAGGATTATTGGTTGGATGATGGTTGGATTATTGGTTGGATGATGGTAGGATTATTGGTTGGATGATGGTTGGATGATGGTAGGATTATTGGTTGGATTATTGGTTGGATGATTGTTGGATGATGGTAGGATTATTGGTTGGATGATGGTAGGATTATTGGTTGGATGATGGTTGGATTATTGGTTGGATGATGGTTGGATGATGGTTGGATTATTGGTTGGATGATTGTTGGATGATGGTAGGATTATTGGTTGGATGATGGTTGGATTATTGGTTGGATGATGGTAGGATTATTGGTTGGATGATGGTTGGATTATTGGTTGGATGATCGTTGGATGATGGTAGGATTATTGGTTGGATGATGGATTATTGGTTGGATGATGGTTGGATGATGGATAAGGGGCAGAAGACGCTGGTGGGAGTTGTGTACAGGCCACCTAACAGTAATAGTGAGGTCAAAGATGGTATTAAACAGGAAATTAGAAATGTGTGCAATAAAGGAACAGCAGTTATAATGGGTGACTTCAATCTACATGTAGACTGGGTGAACCAAATTGGTAAAGGTGCTGAGGAAGAGGATTTCTTGGAATGTATGCGGGATGGTTTTTTGAACCAACATGTCGAGGAACCAACTAGAGAGCAGGCTATTCTGGACTGGGTTTTGAGCAATGAGGAAGGGTTAATTAGCGATCTTGTCGTGAGAGGCCCCTTGGGTAAGAGTGACCATAATATGGTGGAATTCTTCATTAATATGGAGAGTGACATAGTTAATTCAGAAACAAAGGTTCTGAACTTAAAGAGGGGTAACTTTGAAGGTATGAGACGTGAATTAGCTAAGATAGACTGGCAAATGACACTTAAAGGATTGACGGTGGATATGCAATGGCAAGCATTTAAAGGTTGCATGGATGAACTACAACAATTGTTCATCCCAGTTTGGCAAAAGAATAAATCAAGGAAGGTAGTGCACCCGTGGCTGACAAGAGAAATTAGGGATAGTATCAATTCCAAAGAAGTAGCATACAAATTAGCCAGAGAAAGTGGCTCACCTGAGGACTGGGAGAAATTCAGAGTTCAGCAGAGGAGGACAAAGGGTTTAATTAGGAAGGGGAAAAAAGTTTATGAGAGAAGACTGGCGGGAAACATAAAAACAGACTGTAAAAGCTTTTATAGATATGTAAAAAGGAAAAGACTGGTAAAGACAAATGTAGGTCCCCTACAGACAGAAACAGGTGAATTGATTATGGGGAGCAAGGACATGGCAGACCAATTGAATAATTACTTTGGTTCTGTCTTCGCTAAGGAGGACATAAATAATCTTCCAGAAATAGTAAGGGACAGAGGGTCCAGTGAGATGGAGGAACTGAGTGAAATGCATGTTAGTAGGGAAGTGGTGTTAGGTAAATTGAAGGCAGATAAATCCCCAGGGCCAGATGGTCTGCATCCTAGCGTGCTTAAAGAAGTAGCCCAAAAAATAGTGGATGCATTAGTGATAATTTTTCAAAACTCGTTAGATTCTGGACTAGTTCCTGAGGATTGGAGGGTGGCTAATGTAACCCCACTTTTTAAAAAAGGAGGGAGAGAGAAACCGGGGAATTATAGACCGGTTAGCCTAACGTCGGTGGTGGGGAAACTGCTGGAGTCAGTTATCAAGGATGTGATAACAGCACATTTGGAAAGCGGTGAAATGATCGGACAAAGTCAGCATGGATTTGTGAAAGGAAAATCATGTCTGACGAATCTCATAGAATTTTTTGAGGATGTAACTAGTAGAGTGGATAGGGGAGAACCAGTGGATGTGGTATATTTTGATTTTCAAAAGGCTTTTGACAAGGTCCCACACAGGAGATTAGTGTGCAAACTTAAAGCACACGGTATTGGGGGTAAGGTATTGGTGTGGGTGGAGAATTGGTTAGCAGACAGGAAGCAAAGAGTGGGAATAAACGGGACCTTTTCAGAATGGCAGGCGGTGACTAGTGGGGTACCGCAAGGCTCAGTGCTGGGACCCCAGTTGTTTACAATATATAATAATGACTTGGATGAGGGAATTAAATGCAGCATCTCCAAGTTTGCGGATGACACGAAGCTGGGTGGCAGTGTTAGCAGTGAGGAGGATGCTAAGAGGATGCAGGGTGACTTGGATAGGTTGGGTGAGTGGGCAAACTCATGGCAGATGCAATTTAATGTGGATAAATGTGAAGTTATCCACTTTGGTGGCAAAAATAGGAAAACAGATTATTATCTGAATGGTGGCCGATTAGGAAAAGGGGAGGTGCAACGAGACCTGGGTGTCATTATACACCAGTCATTGAAAGTGGGCATGCAGGTACAGCAGGCGGTGAAAAAGGCGAATGGTATGCTGGCATTTATAGCGAGAGGATTCGAGTACAGGAGCAGGGAGGTACTACTGCAGTTGTACAAGGCCTTGGTGAGACCACACCTGGAGTATTGTGTGCAGTTTTGGTCCCCTAATCTGAGGAAAGACATCTTTGCCATAGAGGGAGTACAAAGAAGGTTCACCAGATTGATTCCTGGGATGGCAGGACTTTCATATGAAGAAAGACTGGATGAACTGGGCTTGTACTCGTTGGAATTTAGAAGATTGAGGGGGGATCTGATTGAAACGTATAAGATCCTAAAGGGATTGGACAGGCTAGATGCAGGAAGATTGTTCCCGAAGTTG
The DNA here is from genome assembly GCF_963921235.1 of Mobula hypostoma. Lineage (NCBI taxonomy): Eukaryota > Metazoa > Chordata > Chondrichthyes > Myliobatiformes > Myliobatidae > Mobula > Mobula hypostoma. The sequence continues at coordinate 245,167,809 of NC_086097.1, read as the reverse complement.
GGGAAGTCCAGAACGAGGGGTCACAGATTGAGGATAGAGGGGAAGCCTTTTAGGACCGAGATTAGGAAAAACTTCTTCACACAGAGAGTGGTGAATCTGTGGAATTCTCTGCCACAGCAAACTGTTGAGGCCAGTTCATTGGCTATGTTTAAGAGGGAGTTAGATATGGCCCTTGTGGCTACGGGGGTCAGGGGGTATGGAGGGAAGGCTGGGGCAGGGTTCTGAGTTGGATGATCAGCCATGATCATAATAAATGGCAGTGCAGGCTCGAAGGGCCGAATGGCCTACTCCTGCACCTATTTTCTATGTTTCTATGATGGTTGGATTATTGGTTGGATGATGGTTGGATTATTGGTTGGATGATGGTAGGATTATTGGTTGGATGATGGTAGGATTATTAGTTGGATGATGGTTGGATTGTTGGTTGGATGATGGTTGGATTATTGGTTGGATGATGGTAGGATTATTGGTTAGATGATGGTTGGATTATTGGTTGGATGATGGTAGGATTATTGGTTGGATGATGGCTGGATTATTGGTTGGATGATGGCAGGATTATTGGTTGGATGATGGCAGGATTATTGGTTGGATGATGGTTGGATTATTGGTTGGATGATGGTTGGATTAGTGGTTGGATGATGGTTGGATTATTGGTTGGATGATGGTAGGATTATTGGTTGGATGATGGTAGGATTATTGGTTGGATGATGGTGGGATGATGGTAGGATTATTGGTTGGATGATGGTTGGATTATTGGTTGGATGATGGTAGGATTATTGGTTGGATGATGGCTGGATTATTGGTTGGATGATGGCAGGATTATTGGTTGGATGATGGCAGGATTATTGGTTGGATGATGGTTGGATTATTGGTTGGATGATGGTTGGATTATTGGTTGGATGATGGCTGGATTATTGGTTGGATGATGGCAGGATTATTGGTTGGATGATGGCAGGATTATTGGTTGGATGATGGCTGGATTATTGGTTGGATGATGGTTGGATTATTGGTTGGATGATGGTAGGATTATTGGTTGGATGATGGTTGGATTATTGGTTGGATGATGGTTGGATGATGGTAGGATTATTGGTTGGATTATTGGTTGGATGATTGTTGGATGATGGTAGGATTATTGGTTGGATGATGGTAGGATTATTGGTTGGATGATGGCTGGATTATTGGTTGGATGATGGCAGGATTATTGGTTGGATGATGGTTGGATTATTGGTTGGATGATGGTTGGATTATTGGTTGGATGATGGCTGGATTATTGGTTGGATGATGGCAGGATTATTGGTTGGATGATGGCAGGATTATTGGTTGGATGATGGCTGGATTATTGGTTGGATGATGGTTGGATTATTGGTTGGATGATGGTAGGATTATTGGTTGGATGATGGTTGGATTATTGGTTGGATGATGGGTGGATTATTGGTTGGATGATGGCAGGATTATTGGTTGGATGATGGTTGGATTATTGGTTGGATGATGGTTGGATTATTGGTTGGATGATGGTTGGATTATTGGTTGGATGATGGTAGGATTATTGGTTGGATGATGGTTGGATTATTGGTTGGATGATGGTAGGATTATTGGTTGGATGATGGGTGGATTATTGGTTGGATGATGGCTGGATTATTGGTTGGATGATGGCAGGATTATTGGTTGGATGATGGCAGGATTATTGGTTGGATGATGGTTGGATTATTGGTTGGATGATGGTTGGATTAGTGGTTGGATGATGGTTGGATTATTGGTTGGATGATGGTAGGATTATTGGTTGGATGATGGTAGGATTATTGGTTGGATGATGGTGGGATGATGGTAGGATTATTGGTTGGATGATGGTTGGATTATTGGTTGGATGATGGCAGGATTATTGGTTGGATGATGGCTGGATTATTGGTTGGATGATGGCAGGATTATTGGTTGGATGATGGCAGGATTATTGGTTGGATGATGGTTGGATTATTGGTTGGATGATGGTTGGATTATTGGTTGGATGATGGCTGGATTATTGGTTGGATGATGGCAGGATTATTGGTTGGATGATGGCTGGATTATTGGTTGGATGATGGTTGGATTATTGGTTGGATGATGGCAGGATTATTGGTTGGATGATGGCTGGATTATTGGTTGGATGATGGTTGGATTATTGGTTGGATGATGGTTGGATTATTGGTTGGATGATGGTTGGATTATGGTTGGATTATTGGTTGGTATGCCTCCTGCTACATTTAATATTCAACATGTCACTCGAGCCAGAAGGGCTTTTTCAGGACCATAGTTCCCAACTATACACTCAGTGCTCGCTCCATTAGGTACACCCGCTCATTAAACAAATATCTAACGTGGCAGCAACTCAGTGCATAAAAGCATGTTGACATGGTCAAGAGGTTCAGTTGTTGTTCAGACCAGGCATTAGAATGGGGAAGAAATAGGATCTAAGTGACTTTGACCGTGGAATGATTGTTGGTGCCAGACAGGATGGTTTGAGTATCTCAGAAACTGCTGATCTCCTGGGGTTTTCACACACAAGTCTCTAGCGTTTACAGAGAATGGTACAAGAAAAAACGTCTAGTGAATGGCACTTCTGTGGGCAAAAATGCCTTAATGTTTGGGAGGTCAGAGGAAAATAGCCAAACTGGTTCAAGCTGACAGGAAGGCGACAGTAACTCAAATACCCACGCATTACATCAGTGGTGTGCAGAAGAGCATCTCTGAATGCACGACATGTTGAACCTTGAAGTGGATGGGCTACAGCAGCAGACCAAACATAATGCTGTTTATGTAACACTTTCATTTGGCTGTATTAATAGGCATTCACCGATGGTTGAATGACAATCAAACTTGGATCTGAACACACACTCAGTCAGCCTCTTTATTAGGTCTAGGAAGTGGCCACTGAGTGCAAATTTCTCAGTTGTTTTCGTTGTACCTCTGAACGTTGCAAGGAAATTTTTCGAAATTAAAGTAAAATGAAGGACGTTGTGAAAAGTACATTTATCAGCAGTGCTCAAGGCCTTGGTGATTAAATTCCAGGTTTTGACTGATGCATCTTTTGGGAAGTATTTATTCTGCACCTTGTTAACTACCAGCTTTCTACTTGCAAGGAAAAAGAGTAGGGTTGATCTCTGACCATAAAAAATTTCTTTATGTACTTAAGGTGGTTTTTCTTTTTCAATCTGTAGTCACTGCTTCTGATCTTTTGACTGCCATCAACTGGACTGTTGCTTTGCCTTTAATCTCAGTCTGGTTGCCAAATCACTTGTTGTAATAATATTATTGACTGTGTATGAAACAGTAGAACAATTATTTCTGCTATCAGCCTTCATTTGCTGGCTCCCAACTATGGGTTTGGTCTAACATTCTCCCAGGGTCAAAGTCAAGTTAATTGTCATCTGCAAAAAACCGTCCATGTGTGCACAGGTGCAATGAAAAACTTACTTGCAGCAGCATCACAGACGGAGAGCATCAACGTCGTCACAGTGTTGATCTGGTGATTAGAGTTGTGCCGGTTAGTTTACGAACCATATGGTTGAATGTAAGTATCTGTTCCTGAACCTGGTGGCGAGACTTCAAGCTTCTGTACCTCCTGCCTCACAGTAGCAGTGGCCCACATAGTGGGGTTCTTTGACGATGGATATTACCTTCTTAAGGCCACACCTCTTGTAGAAACTACCGATGGTGGGGAGAGATGCGTCCATGTTGTTTTGACCAAATCCACTATTCTTGGCAGCTGCTTACATTCCTGTATGTTTGAATTGCCATACCAGACCATTATGCAGCCAGTCAGGATACTTTCAACTGTACATCGTTACAAGTCAAACCTTCTTAGTCTCCTAAGAAATTAGCCGCTGGCGTTCTTTCCTTGTGATTGCATCTATGACTTCAGGACATTTTTCATGTCTTAACTGCAAAGGATTTTGGTCATTCTTTGCCTTCTGGGGGTGGGGGGAAATGTGGTAGTGAAAGTGAACATAGAAGCTTCACCCCTCACCTGGTTCCACCAGCTCCTGTCTCACCTTCTCCCCTTTTCATATTGCAGATGTTCCCTCTATAATTGAAATCTTAATTGATTGGGTCTTGTCTCTGAAGCAGGAGATAATGCTATGACCACTACCATTATCCAAGGGGTCCTTGGATTCCAGGTTGGGAACCTCTGCTCTAAAGGCTATGCTGGACATACTGAGTTCCTCCAGCAGTTTGTTCTTTTGTTGGTCCAGATTCCAGTACCCACAGTCTCTTCTGCCTCCATCTATCATGCAATCTCTTTTGCTCTTTCGCTGTGCTCTCCCCTCTGGTCTTTGTACATCCCACCTTTACCCTAAATCAAACTAAAGCACAACTAAGCTGATTCTTGCCAGTCAGCCACTGCATTTTATTTTGGATGTAATATTCTATAATTTTTTGTTTCCTCAGCACAACCTCAAAGAATATGGGATCTATAAAGGCCACTCAAACCAACTATTAGCTATCCAAGAAAGCCTGCCGGCACGCCTTTTCAAACATTTCCTCAATTCCAAAAAAGTTATCCAGATGTGTGTGTGTCTTAATAGGATCCTTTATACATGTTAAAGGATGCTTTGACATCCTTGAATTAATTTCTCTGTTCACCTCATATTGTTTTATTAAAAAAATTTGCAAAATTTTTCTTAGCACATTGGTTGTTCGCCTGTCTTTAAGTATAGTTTTTTCATAAATTTTACTGTTTAGTTTCCTGTAAATGCCTGCAAGGTAGTAGCTGTTGGCATATACGTACTGTGATAATAAATTTACTTTGAACAGACTATAATTAGGGCCTCGATTAATGGCGCACTGACCTTGGAGAGGATGTGAACACTGATTCACTTGTCCTGCTAGTGTATGTAAATTTTGAGAATTTTACGGAGGCAGTGTCGATGGTCGTGTCAGTGCCTGCTGCGAGTAACTGATGATATGATCCAGAAGCATTCAGAGAGTGTAGTGATCATCGTTGCCCTGCAGACCATGAAAATGAGCTCCATCGTCCAGCACTTTTCCGAGATGATCAAGAGACTGCTGGCGATGGTGCTAATACCACAACGTCAGCCATTGGCAAGAACAGGCCCACAAGGGCCATGTATAGCTGAAGCAGACTGCTAGGGGACCACTGTATTGAGTGCAAGATTCATAAACATCATCACATTAATTTCAACACAACACTTTCTCAGAGTTATTTGCAAAAAAATTAAACTTTATTAGAGGCAAGTTGAATTTATGCATATCTCAGAATAAGATCTCTAAATCAAGAAAAAAAAAGACAAAGTTGCTGGTGCTTATTGTAATCATAAATTAAGTGAAACAATACCTATGGCTGTTCTTTTTGCACCAGGACACCAATAAATAAAATGAAATTTGAAATTCCACACCTAAAGACACTATAGTGCTTTATTGTAAAAAAAATTCTAACTGCCGAATTGAAGTGGGCAGCGATGCTGAGTCAATTTGATTTCTATTCATAATGCTTGACCTGAAAACGCTCGAATGCCAAGTGATAATTATAATCCCTCAACATTTTTGAAAGTAAGCAAACAATACTTTATTAACATATCAGTGCAGTGAGATTTGGTCACAGAGGCACAATTATGATTTAAATCAATTATAGGACAATTACATTAATTTCTGCTTTCAAAAGCATAGGATGTGATTATGGACTTTTTAAAATTTATTATGTTTAAATACAGAAACGCCTGCCCTCTTGGATCTACAAGCGGTTGTGGGCCATTAACAAAACAAGAAGCTGTTGTTTTTCTCACAACTGCTGCCTATCTACAGGTAAAAGATCTGACGTTGAACTGAAACACTAATAAATGTTCAAATGCAGAACCCAGGTCAGGCTTACAACAAAGCTGCTGCCTCAGTTGTTAATAAGGTCACGAGCTAAAGGAAGCCCGGGAAGTGGCGGTGGGGGGGGGGGGGGGGATGTGCAAGCTGCCACACGGAATTGAAATCAGAATATCTGTCTCCCCTGCAGATTAGCACCTCAACTATATGATCTTGCAAATACAGTTTCAGCTGGGCAAACTAGCAAAGGCAATAATACATTACAGCACAAAGAAAGGCAAAACATTTTAAAATAACAGCATATTTCAACATAAATTTCAAAACCAATAATCGAGAAACCAGACAGGTAAGAGGAAGCATAAATGCTTCAAATGAGACAATTATTGTGCAAAACTGTATCTACTGGCCATTTTCCTCTTCGTTATTTATAAAGACCACTTTGAACCACAATTTCTGGACTTCAGGCCCACCCTCGAACTCATTGCATTCTGAAACGTAGAGAGGGTGCGGATGGTGGCAGTGATACTTCCAGAAGTTTCAAACTCACAGTAAGGTAACTGAACAGTCAGGCTGTGTTTTCAATATGAAACATTTTGTACAGTGAAGTCAGATTCTAACATTTACATGGATTTGCACAAAGTCCTTTGTCATAATAAAGATAGCTTCTATATGCAAAAATGTAGTCCAGCTCAATGGGGCAAATTACTTCAGAATCACATGGTAGCCTTCCATATTTTCAGCTGTAAAATAAAAAAAATATATAGTATCAGTCTGCTTAACATTAGGCTACATTTACAAGCTGCTTAAGAAAACAATTACCTTTCACTGTGCTGATTATAAAGCAACTTTCATCTTGGAGGTTGTGAACCATCTGCAAAACAAATTTTCAGAAGGTGAGCACATCTTGCAAAACCTCTCATGGCCCAGAACACATCCTCCACAGTCAAGAAAGCTCCCCAACTTATTTACTTTCTGAAGAGGCAGAAGGGAGCTCATCTATGTACGCAAATACTTGCAACCACTGAACACACCTACATGGAGCGCAGCCAAAGGAAAACAGAATCCATTATCAAGGACGCCTACCATCTCGCTTCTCTCTGCTGCCATCGGGAAGGAGGCACAGGAGTCTTAGGTTCCACACCACCAGGTTCAGGAATTACCCTTCAACCATCAGGCTCTTGAACCAGTGTGGATAACTTCATTCACTTCAACACTGAATTGATTCCACAATCTACAGATTCACTTTCAAGGTCTCTACAACCATGTTAATATTATTTATTAATCATTTATTATTCTTACTAGTTTATTTTTTGGTTTTTGCAGTTTGTCTTCTTTTGAACATTTGTCATTTCCCCATCTGTTTTTCATTGATTCTACTATGTTTTGCATTTACTGGGAATGCCCACAAGAAATGAATCTCAGGGTAGTAAAGGTGACATATATGTAACTTTGATAAATTTATTTTGAACTTTGACCTTCAACAGATGAGACTCTAAACACAACCATCACTCTGTGGTACGGAAACTGCACTGCAGCGGACAGGAGTTTTTACATGTCCATGTATGTTGTGTACATACATCTCTTGATGCTTCTGGACACATCTTCAGTGATGTTCCTGGAATCATCGGGTGTTTCGGGTCTTTCAACATCATACAACCTCCTCCAGGTGACCCAGCCGGGGCTGATCAGACCCCAGCTTGTGTCCAGATGGCTAGCTACCTATGACTCCATGGCTCCCCTCTTTTGAGCCACAGCCATCTTGAGGCCCTCTCTGCCGCATCGGTGGTACTGCGGATGGCTCTCCTCTTCCTCTCTCCCTCGATGCCCAAAATGCTGAAGGTTTTAACTAAAGAACGGGCTACGAATCCCCTACAACCAACCTCCACTGGGAGACACCTCGCTCTCCATCCAGCCTGCTGACAGTTGCTGACCAGTCCTGCGTACTTGGAGAGCTTCCCTTCAAAGGCATCTTCCAAGCTATCTTCCCATGGGACTGTCAGCTCCAGCAGCAGCACTTGCTTAGTCGACTCAGACACTAGGACAATGTCTGGCGTAAGCTAATCTTATATATTTATATTTATTAGAACCATAGAACACTACAGCACAGAAAACAGGCCATTCGGCCCTTCTAGTCTGTGCCAAAACTTTATTCCGCTAGTCCCATTGACCTGCACCCAGTCCTCTCCCATCCATGTATCTATCTACTGTGTTTTTTGTCTTGTGTTCTTTATGTTTATTGTGTTTTTTTTAATATGGCATTGGGTTCAGAGTAACAATCATTTCATTTTCCTTTACACTTGTGTACTGAAGAATAATAAAAAACAATCTTGGATATCCACCTCAGTTATAAATACATCAGGTATAGCTGAGTGCTCAACTGGAGCTACAGTACACACCTCCAACCCAACATCAGTGATCCTCATCTGATATTTCGATATTATTTATTTTTAAAATTTATTCAGATACAGTGTGGAATAGGCCCTCCCAGCATCCTAGCCTAGTCACGGGACAATTTACAGTGACCAATTAATCTACCAACTGGTATGTCTTTGGAATGTAGCAGGAAATATCCCTGACAGAATATCCCCCAGGCTGCTCCACGAGGCGAGGGAAGAGATTGCTGAGCCTCTGGCTAGGATCTTTATCTCCTCGTTGTCCATGGGGACGGTACCGGAGGATTGGAGGGAGGTGAATGTTGTCCCCTTGTTCAAAAAAGCTAGTAGGGGTAGTCCGGGTAATTATAGGCCAGTGAGCATAGAAACATAGAAAATAGGTGCAGGAGTAGGCCATTCGGCCCTTCGAGCCTGCACCGCCATTCAGTATGATCATGGCTGATCATCCAACTCAGAACCCTGTACCTGCCTTCTCTCCATACCCCCTGATCCCTTTAGCCACAAGGGCCATATCTAACTCCTTCTTAAATATCGCCAATGAACTGGCCTCAACTGTTTCCTGTGGCAGAGAATTCCACAGATTCACCACTCTCTGTGTGAAGAAGTTTTTCCTAATCTCGGTCCTAAAAGGCTTCCCCTTTATCCTCAAACTTATGTCTGTGGTGGGAAAGCTGTTGGAAAAGATTCTTAGAGATAGGATCTCTGGGCATTTAGAGAATTATGGTCTGATCAGGGACAGTCAGCATGGCTTTGTGAGGGCAGATCATGTCTAACAAGCCTGATAAGAGTTCTCTGAGGAGGTGACCAGGCATATAGATGAGGGTAGTGCAGTGGATGTGATCTATATGGATTTTAGTAAGGCATTTGACAAGGTTCCACACGGTAGGCTTATTCAGAAAGTTAGAAGGCATGGGATCCAGGGAAGTTTGGCCAGGTGGATTCAGAATTGGCTTGCCTGCAGAAGGCAGAGAGTCGTGGTGGAGGGAGTACATTCAGATTGGAGGATTGTGACTAGTGGTGTCCCACAAGGATCTGTTCTGGGACCTTTACTTTTCATGATTTTTATTAACGACCTGGATGTGGGGGTAGAAGGGTGGGTTGGCAAGTTTGCAGATGACACAAAGGTTGGTGGTGTTGTAGATAGTGTAGAGGATTGTCAAAGATTGCAGAGAGACATTTATAGGATGCAGAAGTGGGCTGAGAAGTGGCAGATGAAGTTCAACCCGGAGAAGTGTGAGGTGGTACACTTTGGAAGGACAAACTCCAAGGCAGAGTACAAAGTAAATGGCAGGATACTTGGTAGTGTGGAGGAGCAGAGGGATCTGTGGGTACATGCCTACAGATCCCTGAAAGTTGCCTCACAGGTGGATAGGGTAGTTAAGAAAGCTTATGGGGTGTTAGCTTTCATAAGTCGAGGGATAGAGTTTAAGAGTTGCGATGTAATGATGCAGCTCTATAAAACTCTGGTTAGGTCACACTTGGAGTACTGTGTCCAGTTCTGGTCACCTCAGTATAGGAAGGATGTGGAAGCATTGGAAAGGGTACAGAGGAGATTTACCAGGATGCTGCCTGGTTTAGAGAGTATGCATTATGATCAGAGATTAAGGGAGCTAGGGCTTTACTCTTTGGAGAGAAGGAGGATGAGAGGAGACATGATAGAGGTGTACAAGATATTAAGAGGAATAGATAGAGTGGATAGCCAGCGCCTCTTCCCCAGGGCACCACTGCTCAATACAAGAGGACATGGCTTTAAGGTAAGGGGTGGGAAGTTCAAGGGGGATATTAGAGGAAGGTTTTTTACTCAGAGGTTGGTTGGTGCGTGGAATGCACTGCCTGAGTCAGTGGTGGAGGCAGATACACTAGTGAAGTTTAAGAGACTACTGGACATGTATATGGAGGAACTTAAGGTAGGGGGTTATATGGGAGGCAGGGTTTGAAGGTCAGCACAATGTGGGCCGAAGGGCCTGTACTGTGCTGTACTATTCTATGTTCTATGTTCTAAATCGGAGCACCCGGAGGAAACCTATGTGGTCACAGGGAGAACGTGCAAACTCCTTACAGAGAATGGTAGGAACAATCTATCTGTCCAACAAACTACCCAGACTTCAGAAAGGTGTTTGACAAGGTCCAAAACTGTTACAGAACATGGGATCCATGGCAAGTTGGCAAAAAGGATCTAAAGGTCAGGTTGGTAATAGAGGGCGACGGAGGACGATTGCTTATGTGATTGGAAGCTTGTGACCAGTGGTGTACCACTGAGATTGACAACAGGCTCTTAAAGTTTTTCATAGGCATTAACTGCTTGGTTGAAGTGATTAAATTAGTAATTTTGAAGATCACACAACAATTGGTGACACTGCTGACTATAGCTCTGAACTATACACTGAGTGCTCTCTTAATTAATGCAAGTATCTAATCAGCCAATCATATGGCAGCAACTCAAAGCATGCAGTCATGGTCAAGAGGTTCAGTTGTTGTTCAGACCATTTTACAAGGGCAAATGGAATTTAATTTCACCAAGTGAGAGGTGATACACTTTCAGAGAACTCACAGGAGCCCACACATCCCTAAAGATGGCAGCACAACTGGTAAATGAAGGAGATGGGAGGTTTTCCTTCATCAGTTGTTGCTGATTATACAAGAGCCTGAATATTGAAGTACAGATTTATAAACCCTTTGATTAGCCTACAGTGGGTGTACAAAGATAACGATCTTTGTACACCATCACATGCATTTCTGGTTGCCACACAATAGGATGGACATTATTTCACTGGAGAGGGTGTAGAGGAGATTTACTAGGATGTTGCCTGAATGTAACATTTCATTTATAACAACGGATTGGAAAGTCTGGGTTGCTTTCCTCAGAGAAGAGGAGGTTGGGGGATATGGGGGAGGGTGACCCAACAGAGGCACAGGATTATAGTGAGTGAATAATGAGGAGGATTCTAAGGAAGAAGTTTTTTCATTGTAAGTGTGGTTTCAGCCTGGAGAGTATTGAAAGGCACTCATGACATTTAAGTATCTGGATGAGTAATTAAATTGCCAACAAATATAAGGCTATGGACCAGGAGCTGGTACGTGTGTTTAGCATGGAAGACTTCCTGATTGTTGCCATGTATACAATGGACTGAAAGGCCTGCTTCTGTCCGTATGACTATTCTGACTCTGGATATTCCAATTCATTTTAACTTACAAATATAAACCAGTAAATCAATGCTGTCTAAATGGATTCCATATAACCAGCAAAGAAAAGTAATCTCATATAAATAACACACATCAAAGTTGCTGGTGAACGCAGCAGGCCAGGCAGCATCTGTAGGAAGAGGTGCAGTCGACGTTTCAGGCCGAGACCCTTCATCAGGACTGAAGGTTTTGTTTTGTTAAACAATAAATACATTAAGACTAATTGGTACAATTCCCTTCAATCCCACTTAAGACCATAAGACCATAAGATATAGGAGCAGAAGTAGGCCATTTGGCCCTTCGAGCCTGTTCTGCCATTCAATCATGGGCTGATCCAATTCTTCCAGTCATCCCCACTCCCCTGCCTTCTCCCATACCCTTTGATGTCCTGGCTAATCAAGAACCTATCTATCCCTGCCTTAAGTACATCCAACGGCTTGGCCTCCACAGCTTCTCGTGGCAACAAATTCCACAGATTTACCACCTTCTGACTAAAGTAATTTCTCCGCATCTCTGTTCTAAAAGGACGTCCTTCAATCCTGAAGTCACGCCCTCTTGTCTTAGAACCCTCTACCACGGGAAATAACTTTGCCATATCTAATCTGTTCAGGCCTTTTAACATTCAGAATGTTTCAATGAGATCCGCCCTCATTCTCCTGAACTCCAAGGAATACAGTCCAAGAGCTGCCAGACATTCCTCATACAGTAACCCTTTCATTCCTGGAATCATTCTTGTGAATCTTCTCGGAACCCTCTCTAATATATGTCCTTTCTAAAATAAGGAGCCCAAAACTGCACACAATACTCCAAGTGTGGTCTCACGAGTGCCTTATAGAGCCTCAACATCACATTCCTGCTCTTATATTCTATACCTTTAGAAATTAACGCCAACAATGCATTCGCCTTCTTCACAACCGACTCAACCTGGAGGTTAACCTTTAGGGCATCTTGCACCGGGACTCCAAAGTCCCTTTTCATCTCTGCATTTTGAATTCTCTCCCCATCGAAATAATAATCTGCCCGTTTATTTGTTCTACCAAAGTGCATGTACATACACTCTCCAACATTGTATTTCATTTGCCACTTCTTTGCCCATTCCCCTAAACTATCCAAGTCTCTCTGCAGGCTCTCTGTTTCCTCAACACTACCTGCTCCTCCACCTGTCTTGGTATTATCGGTAAATTTAGCCACAAATCCATCAATACCGTAGTCCAAATCATTAACATACATCGTAAAAAGCAGCGGTCCCAACACCAACATCTGCGGAACTCCACTAGTAACTGGCAGCCACCCAGAATAGGATCCCTTTATTCCCACTCTCCGTTTTCTGCCGACCAGCCAATGCTCCACCCATGCTAGTAACTTCCCTGTAATTCCATGGGCTCTTATCTTGCTAAGCAGCCTCATGTGCGGCACCTCGTCAAAGGCCTTCTGAAAATCCAACTGCACCACGTCTACTGCATCTCCTTTGTCTACCCTGCTTGTAATTTCCTCAAAGAATTGCAGTAGGTTTGTCAGACAGGACTCTCCTTTCAGGAACCCATGCAGGCTTTGGTCTATCTTGTCATGTGCCTCCAGGTACTCCATAATCTCATCCCTAACAATCGATTCCAACAACTTCCCAACCACCGATGTCAGGCTAACAGGTCAACAATTTCCCTTCTGCTGCCTCCCACCCTTTTAAAATAGCAGAGAAACATTTGCAATTTTCCACTCATCCAGTACAAAGCCAGAATCGATTGATTCTTGAAAGATCATCGTTAATGCCTCTGCAAGCTCTCTAGCTACTTCATTCAGAACCCGTGGGTGCATTCCATCAGGTCCGGGAGATTTATCCACCCAGTCAACCAATAAGTTTCCTGAGCACCTTCTCAGTCGTAATTTTCACTGCACAAACTCCACTTCCCTGACACTCTAGAATGTCTGGTATACTGCAGATGTCTTCCACTGTGAAGACTGATGCAAAATACACATTCAGTTCCTCTGCCATCTCTGCATCTCTCATTACAATATCTCCAGTGTCATTATGTGGGTCCTATATCTACCCTCAACTCTCTTTTACTCTCCATATAGAAACATAGAAAATAGGTGCAGGAGTAGGCCATTCGGCCCTTCGAGCCTGCACCGCCATTTATTATGATCATGGCTGATCATCCAACTCAGAACCCCGCCCCAGCCTTCCCTCCATACCCCCTGACCCCCGTAGCCACAAGGGCCATATCTAACTCCCTCTTAAACATAGCCAATGAACTGGCCTCAACAGTTTGCTGTGGCAGAGAATTCCACAGATTCACCACTCTCTGTGTGAAGAAGTTTTTCCTAATCTCGGTCCTAAAAGGCTTCCCCTCTATCCTCAACTGTGACCCCTCGTTCTGGACTTCCCCAACATCGGGAACAATCTTCCTGCATCTAGCCTGTCCAATCCCTTTAGGATCTTATACGTTTCAATCAGATCCCCCCTCAATCTTCTAAATTCCAACGAGTACAAGCCCAGTTCATCCAGTCTTTCTTCATATGAAAGTCCTGCCATCCCAGGAATCAATCTGGTGAACCTTCTTTGTACTCCCTCTATGGCAAAGATGTCTTTCCTCAGATTAGGGGACCAAAACTGCACACAATACTCCAGGTGTGGTCTCACCAAGGCCTTGTACAACTGCAGTAGTACCTCCCTGCTCCTGTACTCAAATCCTCTCGCTATAAATGCCAGCATACCATTCGCCTTTTTCACCGCCTGCTGTACCTGCATGCCCACTTTCAATGACTGGTGTATAATGACACCCAGGTCTCGTTGCACCTCCCCTTTTCCTAATCGGCCACCATTCAGATAATAATCTGTTTTCCTATTTTTGCCACCAAAGTGGATAACTTCACATTTATCCACATTAAATTGCATCTGCCATGAGTTTGCCCACTCACCCAACCTATCCAAGTCACCCTGCATCCTCTTAGCATTCTCCTCACTGCTAATACTGCCACCCAGCTTCGTGTCATCCGCAAACTTGGAGATGCTGCATTTAATTCCCTCATCCAAGTCATTATTATATATTGTAAACAACTGGGGTCCCAGCACTGAGCCTTGCGGTACCCCACTAGTCACTGCCTGCCATTCTGAAAAGGTCCCGTTTATTCCCACTCTTTGCTTCCTGTCTGCTAACCAATTCTCCACCCACACCAATACCTTACCCCCAATACCGTGTGCTTTAAGTTTGCACACTAATCTCCTGTGTGGGACCTTGTCAAAAGCCTTTTGAAAATCCAAATATACCACATCCACTGGTTCTCCCCTATCCACTCTACTAGTTACATCCTCAAAAAATTCTATGAGATTCGTCAGACATGATTTTCCTTTCACAAATCCATGCTGACTTTGTCCGATCATTTCACCGCTTTCCAAATGTGCTGTTATCACATCCTTGATAACTGACTCCAGCAGTTTCCCCACCACTGACGTTAGGCTAACCGGTCTATAATTCCCCGGTTTCTCTCTCCCTCCTTTTTTAAAAAGTGGGGTTACATTAGCCACCCTCCAATCCTCAGGAACTAGTCCAGAATCTAACGAGTTTTGAAAAATTATCACTAATGCATCCACTATTTCTTGGGCTACTTCCTTAAGCACTCTAGGATGCAGACCATCTGGCCCTGGGGATTTATCTGCCTTCAATCCCTTCAATCCCTTCAATTTACCTAACACCACTTCCCTACTAACATGTATTTCACTCAGTTCCTCCATCTCACTGGACCCTCTGTCCCTTACTATTTCTGGAAGATTATTTATGTCCTCCTTAGTGAAGACAGAACCAAAGTAATTATTCAATTGGTCTGCCATGTCCTTGCTCCCCATAATCAATTCACCTGTTTCTGTCTGCAGGGGACCTACATTTGTCTTTACCAGTCTTTTCCTTTTTACATATCTATAAAAGCTTTTACAGTCCGTTTTTATGTTCTCTGCCAGTTTTCTCTCATAATCTTTTTTCCCCTTCCTAATTAAGCCCTTTGTCCTCCTCTGCTGAACTCTGAATTTCTCCCAGTCCTCAGGTGAGCCACTTTCTCTGGCTAATTTGTATGCTACTTCTTTGGAATTGATACTATCCCTAATTTCTCTTGTCAGCCACGGGTGCACTACCTTCCTTGATTTATTCTTTTGCCAAACTGGGATGAACAATTGTTGTAGTTCATCCATGCAACCTTTAAATGCTTGCCATTGCATATCCACCGTCAATCCTTTAAGTGTCATTTGCCAGTCTATCTTAGCTAATTCGCGTCTCATACCTTCAAAGTTACCCCTCTTTAAGTTCAGAACCTTTGTTTCTGAATTAACTATGTCACTCTCCATATTAATGAAGAATTCCACCATATTATGGTCACTCTTACCCAAGTGGCCTCTCACGACAAGATCGCTAATTAACCCTTCCTCATTGCTCAAAACCCAGTCCAGAATAGCCTGCTCTCTAGTTGGTTCCTCGACATGTTGGTTCAAAAAACCATCCCGCATACATTCCAAGAAATCCTCTTCCTCAGTACCTTTATCAATTTGGTTCACCCAGTCTACATGTAGATTGAAGTCACCCATTATAACTGCTGTTCCTTTATTGCACACATTTCTAATTTCCTGTTTAATACCATCTCCGACCTCACTACTACTGTTAGGTGGCCTGTACACAACTCCCACCAGCGTCTTCTGCCCCTTAGTGTTACGCAGCTCTAACCATATCGATTCCACATCTTCCCGGCTTATGTCCTTCCTTTCTATTGCGTTAATCTCTTCTCTAACCAGCAACGCCACCCCACCTCCCTTTCCTTCATGTCTATCCCTCCTGAATATTGAATATCCCTGAACGTTGAGCTCCCATCCCTGGTCACCCTGGAGCCATGTCTCTGTGATCCCAACTATATCATAATCATTAATAACAATCTGCACTTTCAATTCATCCACCTTATTACAAATGCTCCTTGCATTGATACATAAAGCCTTAAAAAAGCTTTTGGTATCTTCTCTGATATTAATTGCCAGCTTCCTCTCATAATTAATCTTTTCCCTCCGAATGACCTTCTTAGTTTCCTTCTGCAAGTTTTTAAAAGCTTCCCAATCCTCTATCTTCCCACTAGCTCTGGCTTCCTTGTATGTCCTCTCTTTTGCTTTTATTTTGGCTCTGACTTCACATGTCAGCCACGGTACTGTCCTTTGTCCCTTTGAAAATTTCTTCTTATTTGGAATATATCTGTCTAGCAGTTCCCTCAGTTTTTGCAGAAACTCCAGCCATTGCTGCTCTGTTGTCTTTCCTGCAAGTATTCCTTTTCAGTCAACTTTGGCCAGTTCCCCTCTCATGCCATTGTAATTTCCTTTATTCCACTGAAATAATGACACATTGGATTTTATTTTTTCCCTTTCAAATTTCAATGTGAACTCGATTGTATTGTGATCACTATTCCCTAAGGGTTCCTTAGCCTTAAGCTCTCTTATCACCTCTGGATCATTGCAGAACACCCAATCCAGCACAGCTGATCCCCTCGTGGGCTTAACAACAAGCTGTTCTAAAAAGCCATAAATTCTATAAATACTCTCTCTCGAGGTCCAGTACTGACTTGGTGTTCCCAATCCACTTCCATGTTAAAATCCCCAAAGATTATCATGACATTGCCTTTCTGACACGCCTTTACTATCTCCTGCTGTAAACTATATTCAACATCCTAGCTATTGTTTGGAGGCCTGTATACAAATGCCATTTGGGTCCTTTTACCCGTGCCCTGCACTTGAGCCAAAGCTTGTAATCTAAATGACTGTTCAGACAGGTGGTGAAACAACACATGGCTCAGTGTTAAGAGGAATGGTAGCAGAGGGACAAAACACAACTACTTACTTCATGGATGATACAATTTAATTACAATGAATAGTCCATCTGGAAGAATGCATGGCAGAAGAATTGGAGCAAGAGGCAGGGTTTCAGATTTCTGGATAATTGAGACCTCTTCTAGGGCAGCTGTGACCTGTAAAAAGGGGACAGGTTCCACTTGAATGCAAGGGGGAACCAATATTCTTGTGGGAAGATTTACTGGAGCTGTTGGGGGTTGTTTCAACTACAAGACAAGGGATTGGAACCAGTAGGATAGAGGTGAGGTTGAGCCAGCAGGTTTACAAGTAGATGATGGATGTAACATGAATGTAAGGAAGGACAATGAGTGGATACAAGTGCAGACAGAGCAAAGAGTTAAATTGTACCATAGAGGCAAAATTAAAAAGGGCGAAGAATGCAACTGAAAGTGCTGTATTTAAATGCGCGTAGCATTCAGAATAAGGTGGATGAACTCGTGAAGTAATTACAGAATGGTCGGTATGACGTTGTGGGCGTCACTGAGTCGTGGCTGAAAGAAGGCCATAGCCAGGAGCTTAACATCAAAGGATATACTTTGTATCGAAAGGACAGGCAGGAAGGCATAGTCAGTGGAGTGGCCCTGTTGGTAAGAGATGGAATTACATCTTTAGAAAGAGGTGACATAGGGTCAGAGAATGTCAAATCTTTGTGGGTGGGGTTAAGAAACTGCAGGGTAAAAAAAAATACCATTATGGGAATCATATATAGGCCTCCAAATAGTAGCCAAGATGTGGGGTTGAGATTGCAAAGGGAGCTGGAAAATGCATGTAGTAAGGGCAATGACACAATTGTAATGGGGTCTTCAATATGCAAAAGGATTGGGAAAATCAGGATGGTGTTGGATTGCAAGAGAGGGAATTTGTTGAATGCCTACGAGATGGCTTTTTCTTTTTAGAGCAGCTCATGCTTGAGCTTACTCAGGGAAAGGCCATCTCAGAATCAGAATCAGGTTTATTATCACCGGCACATGTCGTGAAATTTATTAACTTAGCAGCAGCAGTTCAATGCAACATATAAATAAGTAAACCAATTACAGTATACATATATTGAATAGCTTAAAAATTGTGCCGAAAACAGCAGTAATATATATTAAAAAAGTGAGGTACTGCCCAAGGGTTCAATGTCCATTTAGGAATCAGATGGCAGAGGGGAAGAAGCTATTCCTGAAACGCTCAGTGTGTGCCTTCAGGCTTCTGTACCTCCTACCTGATGGTAACAGCGAGAAAAGGGCATGCCCCGGGTGCTGGAGGTCCTTAACAATGGACGCCGCCTTCCTGAGACCCCGCTCCTTCAAGATGTCCTGGGTACTTTGTAGGCTAGTACCCAAGATGGAGCCGACTAAACTTACAACCCTCTGCAGCAGCCCCCCAATCTTAGATTGGGTGTTGTGTAATAACTCAGATCTTATTAGAGACCTTAATGTAAAAGAACTCTTAGGAGTCAGTGATCGTAATATGATTGAATTCCATACTGCAATTTGAGAGGGAGAAGCATAAGTCAGACTCGATGGGCTGAATGGCCTAATTTTTCTATGTCTTATGGTCCAAGAAATAAGACACAATAAGCAAAGTTGTTAACACATATCTGCAGCGTAAGAAGCAGTTATTTCATTGCATAAAACACTACAGCAGAGGAACAATCCCCTTGATCCATAACAATGTGCTAAACTAATTACATTAGTAATCAAATGCCCAACTAAATGAATGCTATCTGACTATCAAACGTCCATATCCTTCCATTTTCTGCATTCATGAGCCTCTTGAACAGAATTTACCTTTGTCACCACCCTGGCAGCATATTCCAAGCACCCAACACTGTATAAAATAAACACTTGACCTGCACATCTCCTTTGAACTTACCTTAAACTCATGCCCTCTGGTATTAGACATTTCAACCCCGGGAAGAAAGATGTCTACCTATGCCTCAATTTTATAAACCTCAATTGGGTCTCCACTCAGCCGCTCCAGAAAAAATAACCCTGGTTTATCCAACCTTTCCGTATAGCATATGCCCTCTAATCTGGTCAGCATCCTGGTAAAAGGATACAGTTATCTAAATTAAACACACTAGAACAGACTAGAGCCATCTAAAAGGTTGACACATCATCATGGGTCTGTACTGTTCTATGTAATATTCTTTATGCAAGCTGAAAAAAATACTGTACATGAAATCCTCTAGATTCAAGATTCAAATTTATTTATCATGTGTACATCAAAACATACAGTGAAATATGTCATTGATCAACACACTGAGGATGTGCTGGGGGAAGCCCACAAATGTCTCTACACGTTCTGGTACCAACAATGCTCAGCAGAACAACACAGAAAACAAGCAACAAAATAAATAGCAGCAAAACAAGCCCTGTTTCTCCCCCCCCCCCCCACACACACATAAACGGTCCTTTGATCCTAGGACAGGACACTTTCTTTGGCCTCCAGCAAACCTCAGGCCTATAGACTGGGGGCTCAACATTCCCAGCAGACTCAGCTCTGGACAACAGATTCAACCCTTGGACCTCAGTCCTCAGCAACAACCCCACAACGTGCCAAGTATCGAACACCAGGCCTTGAACTCTGGACTCACCAGTGACGGCACCCTGAACACTAGGCTTTGTGAGCTCCTGTTTCACTGATTCGAAAACTCCGGGGGCGGGGAGGGCTCACAGTACTTGTTCTGCCTGCCTGCACAGAAATGACTCTAGGATCTGCCAACATCTTGCTGACCTGGAGGGCCTCGCCTACTTTCTGCCAGCACAACATCTGACCATGGATGTCCAACACAGATGTGTTATTAGCCTTCAAACACAGAGTGGAGACTTCAGACTCCAGCCTCACATCTAATTCCCCCTCAATACTGTCCCTAAACACTAATCCAATCCATCTCTGTTCCCAAAACCATCCTTGCGAATCTAAAAAAACAATTTAAAAACAAACCCCTCACCTCAGGTATCAACCCAGTGAATCTACAACAGGATCACCTTAAACACAGATCAAATCTGCCTATAATGACTTGATCCAGGACATGCGTACATTTTGTTTATGGTTGAAATCCATGATCCACTGACTCAGACATGTGTCATCCACTGAACCAATGTAATTACAGACAGGCTTCGATCCAGCTCATAACAGTGGCAGCAGTTGTTAGCATTAATAAATGACCTTCAGACTTGTCACTTACCTGATCGCTGACAAGAACATGAATACCTGTAGGACCTTGTCTGTAAACCTGATTTATCTGATTTTGGGATATGCTAAAGACAGTTGCAATCTTTTTGGAAAGTTCTGCAGTTGTCAGTTCTTCCAGGTAGATGGCATGATACACTGGAAAGAAAACAGAATAAAAATGTTTTAAAATGTGATCTACAAATTCCTGCCTAATAAAAAAAAATAAAATTGTAACTGTAAATTTAGACTCCACTCTGACAGATGAAAAATATGAATTTAATCAAATAAGATGGAATTTACAGTCTGCAATAAGCTAGTTGACCTAAAATAACGTGGAATATCCATGTTTTTGATGCTTCCAGTGCCAGCTTGTGGGAGAAAGCTGGTCCGTTCTTTTGTGACATTGCCCTATATTCCAGCCAGTTGATCAGCACAGGCCTTTAGTACTCGGCCGTCTGAGCAGGATGCTTTCTGAGTGTTACCTTCATGAAGGCCTCACATTGGCCTCAGAGACTGAAATCACAGGGTCATTGGGGACTGTGAGAGCTTGTAAATGTTCCTCCACAAAGTGGAGGTCAAAGTGAGCATAAAAGGCATTGAGTTAATTTGGGAGCCAAGACTTATTGTCACTTGGTTTTACTTTGTAGGATAATAGCATTCAAGACCTGCTTCAATAAGCATCCTTCAATGATTCAACTTTGGTTCAGAATTGTCACTTTGCGCGTGAGATGGCTTTCCGGATATTGTACAAAGGGGGGAGCTAAAATACCGACCAGCTAAACAAAATACTGCCTGAGCCAGAACTGTCAAAACTTTTAAGTTTTGACAATTTATAAACATTTCAAAGCCAAAAAAAACTAAAGTATTTAAATAAATAAAAGTTAAATTAGTCTGAATAATGGCTGAAGTTGTTTGTTTCAATCCCTTACAGCCTTTGCTTTCAATTCAAATCAATGGGATTCGGAGTCAGATTATTTATCACGCCACATCACACACAGTGAAATGCACCATCTGTGTTAACAACCAACAAACTCAAGAGCAAAGTAGCAACTGCTGCTTTTGTGTGGGAGGCAGGAAGGGGAGAGAGGGTCTTCGGCATTCTAATGTTTCTGTCATTCACATTTGGGTTTTTTTCTGTTTCGTGGATGTTTGCGAAGAGTAAGAATTTCAGGCTGTATACTGTATACATTCTCTGATATTAAATTGAACCATTTGAATTTCCTCACTTCTATACAGAGAAATCCAGAGGCTGATGAGGCCAAAAAAGTCTCCAAATAAATGTGTCAACAGTAATGGCGACCACGAAGTACTAAACTGCAAAAGAAAACTGTTCCACTGACATCTTACAGGAAAGGAATCCTCACCTCAGTAATGATCTGACTGCATCAATATACTAAGAAACATAAATGCAATGAATGAAACTAACTTGCAATCAGATTCAGATGTATAGATAATGGCTGATCTTAAGAGATAAAAAAAAAACTGGAGATGTTGGAAATCTGAAAAATAGAAAATTCTGGAAAACTTAGCAGGTCAATGTGCATCTGTGGAAAGAGAAGCAGGTAAAATTTGGGGCTCAAGACCCTTTATCAAAACTTGGAAAAGGGAAAACCAAGTTAGCTGTCAGCAACAGTGAAATGGAGAAGGATTAACGAGAATATTTCAGATGGCGTGAAACCAACTCAACTTATGGAATAGAAGTCATCCTGAAAACCAAGAGTAGATGTTCCAGAGGAACAATGACCTAATATGCATTTTGTTTCTCCAGTGTAGCAACCACCACATTCTGAACACACAGTTCATTGTATTAGATTGGAAGGAATCCAAATAAATCAGTTTCACCTCAAAAGGCTGCTTGGATTCCTGATTGGTAGGTAGTGAAAAGGCAAAGGAAGGCTTTGTAATATGGGAACTGAAGGGCCGACTAGGGAATCATCAAGAGAGTAAACATTGTATTATGAAAAATCAAAACTCTTCGCAACTTACACCACAAAACCAATTCTATTTTGTTGCCATGACTATGAAGTTATTGCTCAACAAGAAACTGCACTTCTAAAATACAAACCTTTTAATCATTTAATTAAGATTTGGCTGTGTTTTTGTCAGGTTGATACAAAAGAATGGTTTGCTAGGCCATTTGAGAGCTGGTGGCTGCATCAATTACCAATGTATAGGCTTATCAAAGCTCTGCTGGCATCTAGCACATCAGTTCATCTTGTAAATTATGCTTCCAATTGCCTCAATTCCCTTTATAAAGGCTCCAATTTCTTTGACCCTTCCAGAGGCAGCAAACTCCAGAAATTAACTTGCACTCTGGTAAAACTCTTCTTCACATCTTCTTTGTAACATTTGCCCACAGATTTGAGCACGTGACCTTTGATCTTTGAAACATTCACTTAAAGGAACAGCCACCATCTAAATCAAACTTGTCCACCTCAATCCAGCCTCCTCTCAACCTGATTCATGGTCTCGACCTTTTGCCTCCATGGACGCTGCTTAACCCAAGTTATTGCAGCAGTTGTTTTATGTGTGTCTGCTGCTACCCTTTCTTAATCTTCTTTGATCTATGCTGATTAATTACAGATTCTCCAGCCAAACCTTACAGTTGAGGTCCTTTATTCCTAGGATCATTCTAGTAAATCCTGCTTCTCTACTATAATGCTCTATGATCCCACTTCGGATAAGTACAAGGATGAAAGGGGTGGAGGGACTGAGAATAACTGCTCGGCATGGGCTGAAGGGCCTTTCCTGTGGTGTACTGCTCTATGACGTTATATATTTTCTTGACACTAATAGCTTCACATTAGTCCTCAGATATGGCAACCAGAATTGGACGCAGCAAGTACAAAATGACCTGCTTATCTTAGACCATAAGACAAAGGAGCAGAATTAGGCTAGTTGGTCCATTGGGTCAGCTCTACAATTCCGTCATGGCTGATTTATTACCAAACTCAACTCCATTCTCCTGCCTTCTCCCCATAACCTTTGACGCAGTGACTAAGTAACAACCTACCAACCTCCACTTTAAATATACCCAATGACTTGGTCTCCACAGCTGTCTTGGGCAATGAATTCCACAGATTCACCACCCTCTGGCTAAACAAATTCCTCCTCATCACTGTTTTAAATGGGCATCCCTTTATTCTGAGGCTGTGCCTGCTGGTCCTAGACTCCCCCACTATAGGAAATATTCCCTCCATGTCCACCCTATCTAGGCCTTTCAACATTTGATATGTTTCAATGAGATATCCCCTCATTCTTTTAAACACCAGCAAGTAAAGGCCCGGAGCCATCAATCGCTCCTCACATGTTAACCTTTTCATTCCCTGAATGACACTCATGAACCTCCTCTGGACTCTCTCCAATACCTAGTTAAGGGGCCCAAAACTACTCACAATGCTCCAAGTGCAGTCTGACCAATGCCTTATAAAGCTTCAGATACAAGAGCAAAAGCCTCAGTATTACATCCTTGCTGTTATATCTTAGTTCTCTCGAAATGAATGCTAACATTGGATTTGCCTTCCTCACCACTGACTCAGCCTGCAAGTTAACCTTTAGGAAAACCTGCACAAGGACTCCCAAGATATTTACTCCTTGGATTTTTGATTCTACACCCACCCCCCTGCCCCGTTTAGAAAGTAGTCTACCCTTTTACTTCTTCTACTAAAGTGCATGACCATACACTTCCCAACACTGGCAGATACACATCTGCCACTTCATTGCCTATTTTCCTAATCTGTCTAAGACTTCTGTAGCTTCCCTGCTTCCTCGACACTACCTTCCCTCTCACTATCTTAAGATCATGCGCAGACCTGGCCACAAAGCCTTCAATTCCGTCATCCAAATCATTGACATCTATCATGAAAAAAGTGGTACCAACAGCACCCCCTGCAGAGCACCATTAGTCACCCACAGCCAAAAAGAAAAGACCCCCTTTATTCCAACTCTTTGCCTCCTGCCTGTTAGCTAACCTTCTATCCATGCTAGTATCTCCCCTGTAATATCATGGGCTCTTTCCTTGTTAAGCAACCTCATGCGCAGCACCTTATCAAAGGCCTTCTGAAATTCCAAGTTAACAACATCCACTGACTCTCCTTTGTCTATTCTGTTTGCTATTTCCTCAAAGAACTCCAACAGATTTGTCAAGCAAGGTTTCCCATTACGGAAACACTGTTAGCGTTGACCCATTTTATCATGTTCCTCCAACTGGCCAAAATGCTCATCCTCAATAATGGACTCCAACACTTCCCAACCACTGAAGTCAGGCTAAGTAGGTGATAATTTCCTTTCTTCTGCCACCTTCCCTTCTTAAAGAGTGGAGTAACATTTGCAATTTTCCAGTACTGCAGAACCATTTCAGAATTCAGTGATTCTTGAAGGATCATTACCACTGGATTCTCTTCAGCGATCTCCTTCAGAACTCTCGGGTGTAGTCCATTTGGTCCAGATGACTTATCTACCTTCAGATCTTTCAGTTTCCAAGCACCATCTCTTTAGTAATAGCGATTACACTCACTTCTGTTCCTTGACAGTTTCAAAGTTCTGCAATACAGTTAGTACCTTCCACAGTGAAGACTGATGCAAACGTCCCTCAACAATGCCTTAAAGGGATTAAGCACAATGAATCCAGTGTATACAAGAATCAGGTCCCTAGAAATCGGTCTCCCATTTTCTATTAATGTTCAACCAACAATATACCCAAAGTTCAAGTCAAAATGAGAAAATATCTAAATAATCTATTTTCTCCAGTACGTTCCAAACAAGGTTACATAAAAATACTTACCATATATTGCACGACTGTCGCCCTCACCATTTTCACTATCATGTGATCCAGCCAGCTGTGAAACATTTCGTGCGCGCTGTGATTCTTGGCAGACGTAGATGGTTAACCTCGGTCTCACAGATCTGTATCAGAAAATACAATCTTACACCAAGGATACAAAACTATAAGATGGACATTTGGTGAAAATGACCACTGACCGACTTAAGTCAATGAAAATAAAATGTAAAGTCGTAATCTTGGCAATCAAAATTAAGGCAGACAGCAAATTACATCTAATCGGCCTGAGGTGATGAAGGAAATCAGTCTTGCATTTCTTATTACATTGTAAATAGAAAAGCTAAACCATAAAGCTGCAACTAGGATGCATAAAACAAATTTAAAAGCTTTAAGATTTTAGGAGGAAGGGAGACAGCCATAATTTCTAGATCCCAGAAGGAAAAGTAATTTGAAACAGTGGAGTGATTCTGGGCCAAATGAAGATCCAAAACAGCAATGATAGTGTTGTATTGATCGAATAAGTGCAAGAGATTGCAAGTCCAACCCATTAAATGAGTCCCTTTGCTTATAAAATTCTTGCACTGCAAACAGGAGATAAGAGTTCCTGCTGATATGAGAATGGTGGTTACACCTTGAACAGACTCCATTCTTAAAGCAACATTTGAGAATTAAGCAAAAAAAAGGTGCAAAATAGAAAAGGTTTCTGGTGACCGTTTGACAAGATGAATGTTTTTGGCAATGGATTGCTTCATAACTAAAAATACAAGTGATACTACGACTAGAATTGCTCTAAAATATATTCAATATCTTCAAAATCAGAATCAGGTTTATTATCACAGTGCAGACACAATGGGCTGAATGGCCTTATTCTGTTCCTATATCTTATTAGTTTTGCAGCAGACTTTATGATCTTTACACCTTTATAATAGATCTGTTTAAAGCACAAATGCTAATTATGCACAAGGGCCAATTTATAAGAGAGGGGTAAAGTCAAGGGTGGTTTATCAGTAATATGTACAAAATGCTGAAGGTACTCAGCCAGGCAGGCCGCATCTGTGGAAAGGGATACAACTATTGTTTCAGGTCAGAGATCCTTCATCAAAACAACTCTGATGAAGAGCAACAGACAGAAAATGTTGGTAGAACTTAGAAGGTTGGAGGGAAATGAAATTGATCTTTTGGGACAAGACTCCATCATGACTTGACCCGATGAAGAATCATCAACCTGAAATATCAGCAATTCCTCTTTTCACAAGTGGTGCCTGATCCACTGAATGTGCCAGCATTATTTTTACTTCAGAATTTCATCACCTGCAGTCTCCTGATTTTTCAATCTTCCTTTACAAAGGGGATGCATACAATGAAAAGAACATCAAACAAATGGGAGTAAAGTTGCTGGATAGACACTATGGCAGAACTTCCAATGGCGAAGACCAAGTGTGAAAGAGAAAATTCTCAATTTGTAAGAAATTTCTCTGTGACAAATGGTAGGAGGGAAAGAACAGAATTTAATGGACACATCCGTAGAGATTATACAAGTTAGGATAAAGCTTAAAAAAAAGAGAAGCTTATAACAAAAACCAAGAACTCAAAAGTGTCAAAGCTTGGTGACGCAGAATGAAATTAGAGTTCGAATACTGAAGGTGGTTAAGACAGTTAATGAGATCCTTGTCTTTAATCGTGAAGGCTCAGAATACAAGAGATCATCTAGCATATTAATAGACACAAGAGATTCTGCAGCTGCTGGAGGAACTCAGCAGGTCAGGCAGCATCTATGGAAGAAAATAAACAGTTGACATTTCAGGCCTAGACCCTTCATCAGGTTTAGGAAGCAGTGTCTTTGAAGATTATAAAGCTAGAAGAGAATCTAAACTTGACATAGCACATTACAACATAATACAGGACCTTCAGCACACAATGTTGCACCGACCCTTTAACCTACTCCAAGATCAATTTAACCCTTCCCCCTCACATAGCTCTCCAGTTTTCTTTCAGCCATGTGCTATCTGTATTTTAAATGTCCTTAATGTATGCCCCTACCACTACCCTTGTAAGCGTGTTCCACATACCTACCATTCTGTAAAAATCCTACCTCTGACATCCCCTCTCCACTCCTTTCTGCTAAACACCTTAAAAGTTATGCTTCCTCATATTAGCTATTTCTGCCCGATAAAAAGATTCTCGCTGTCTACTCTATGTCTCTTATCTTATACACTCCTATCAAGTCACTCCTCATCATCCTCTCTAAAGAGAAAAGCCCTACTTCACTCAAACTATCCTCATAAAATAAGATCTCTAATCCAGGCAGCATCCTGGTAAACCTCCTCTATGCCCTCTCTAAAGCTTCCACATCCTTCCTATAATGAGATGACCATAACTGAATACAATACTCCAAGCACGGTCTAACTACGGCTTTATATGCTTCTTTCTTTTTCTTGACTAAATTCACCACCTTTCTCGACATCCTTCTTTATTAATCTTTTTATTGATTTAAAAGGAACATAAATACAAACAAGAAGAGAATTATCTTATATACAAACCCCATTTCCAGAAAAGTTGGGATATTTTCCAAAATGCAATAAAAACAAAAATCTGTGATATGTTAATTCATGTGAACCTTTATTTAACTGACAAAAGTGCAAAGAAAAGATTTTCAATAGTTTTACTGACCAACTTAATTGTATTTTGTAAATATACACAAATTTAGAATTTGACGGCTGCAACACACTCAACAAAAGTTGGGACAGAGTTAAAATAAGATTGAAATGTGCACAGAATATCCAAGTAACACCGGTTTGGAAGACTCCACATTAAGCAGGCTAATTGGTAGCAGGTGAGGTATCATGACTGGGTATAAAAGTAGCGTCCATCAAAGGCTCAGTCTTTGCAAGCAAGGATGTGTCGTGGTTCACCTCTTTGTGCCAAAATTCGTGAGAGCATTGTTAGTCAGTTCAACAGGAACATTTCTCAACGCAAGATCGGGAGTACCTCGGAAAACCATTGTCACTCAACACAGTCCGTCGCTGCATCCAGAAATGCAACTTGAAACTGTATTACGCAAGGAGGAAGCCATACATCAACTCTATGCAGAAACGCCAGCGAGTTCTCTGGGCCCGAGCTCATCTCAGATGGACCAAAAGACTGTGGAACCGTGTGCTGTGGTCAGATGAGTCCATACTTCAGCTAGTTTTCGGAAAAAACGGGCGTCGAGTTCTCCGTGCCAAAGATGAAAACGACCATCCAGATTGTTAACAGTGAAAGGTGCAAAAGCCAGCATCTGTGATGGTATGGGGGTGCATCAGTGCCCACGGCATGGGTGAATTGCATGTATGTGAAGGTACCATTGACTCTGGGGCGTATACTAGGATTTTAGAGTGACATATGTTGCCATCAAGGCGATGTCTCTTCCCGGGACATCCATGCTTATTTCAGCAAGACAATGCCAGACCACATTCTGCATGGGCTACAACAGCATGGCTTTGCAGACACAGAGTGCATGTGCTTGACTGGCCTGCTGCCAGTCCAGATCCATCTCCTACTGAAAATGTATGGCGCATCATGAAGAGGAGAATCAGACCACGGACTGTTGAGCAGCTGAAGTCTTATATCAAGCAAGAATGGACAAAATTTCCAATTGCAAATCTACTACAATTAGTATCCTCAGTTCCAAAACGATTAAAAAGTGTTATTAAAAGGAAAGGTGATGTAACACAATGGTAAATATGCCTCTGTCCCAACTTTTGTTGAATATGTTGTAGCCATCACATTCTAAATTTGTGTATATTTTCAAAATACAATTAGGTTGGTCAGTAAAACTAATGAAAATCTTTTCTTTGTACTTTTGTCAGTTAAATAAAGGTTCACGTGAATTAACATATCACAGAGTTTTGTTTTTATTGCATTTTGGAAAATATCCCAACTTTTCTGGAAATGGGGTTTGTATATCAATACCAATACAGACAGATTGAAATACACATTATCAAAATCATACATAGTTTAAGCTAGTATATAATATATAATAAAAGAGAAAACAGCAATTCTCCTCTTAACAGTTCATGAAGAGGAAAGAAAAAAGACTTTGAATTTTAAATGAAGAAAAAAAAAGACCCCCACAACACCATACAAAAAAAGGGAACTGGGCAGTCCATTCTGAGGATACAACCAAAAAAAAGAAAAACTTTCTCATCAGATCTAAAACTTCAAAAAAAAAATAAATGGAAGAGTAATAAACCAAATCAAATGAAAATATTGAATAAAAGGTCGCCAGATTTGCTCAAATTTAAAGGATGTATCAAATGTCCGACTTCTTATTTTCTCTAAACTTAAACAGGACATAATGGAGGAGAGCCAATAAAAGACAGTAGGTGGATTAGAATCCTTCCACTTCAGTAAAATGGCTCTCCTAGCCAATAAAGTTGAAAAGGCTATCATACGTTGAGCAGAAACAGGAATATATGCAACACACATCAAAGTTGCTGGTGAATGCAGCAGGCCAGGCAGCATCTCTAGGAAGAGGTACAGTCGACGTTTCAGGCCGAGACCCTTCGTCAGGACTGGAATATATCCTGGTTTCGATGGGGTAATCCCAAATATTGTCATAATTAGGTTGTAGGTCCAGATCCAAGACTTTTGATAATATTTTAAAAACATCTCTCCAAAGATTATCTAGCCTTATACAAGACCAAAACATATGAGTTAAAGTGGCCAACTCACTATTACATCTGTCACAAACAGGATTGATGTTGGAAAAAATACGTGCTAGTTTATCCTTTGACATATGGGCCCGATGCACTACCTTGAACTGTATCAAGGAATGATGGGCACAAATAGATGAGTTATTAACCAAATGAAGAGTTTTACTCTATTGATTATCTGAAAATGACTCTTGAACTTCCAATTCCCAAGCACGTTTAATTTTATCATTAGTTATCATTTATAAATTCAATATCCATTTATAAATTATAGCTATCAACCCTTTTTGAAGTGGTTTAAGCTGAAAAAGAGCATCTGTCATATTAGGTGGATAAGCAGAAGGATAATTTGGCAGCAAACCACGTAAAAAATTCCTAATTTGTAAATATCTAGAGAAATGTACATTAGGTAAACCATATTTATCCACTAACTGAGAAAAAGACATTAAACAGTCCCATGGTGGTGTTGTAGATAGTGTAGAGGATTGTCGAAGATTGCAGAGAGACACTGACAGGATGCAGAAGTGGGCTGAGAAGTGGCAGATGGAGTTCAACCCGGAGAAGTGTGAGGTGGTACACTTTGGAAGGACAAACTCCAAGGCAGAGTACAAAGTAAATGGCAGGATATTTGGTAGTGTGGAGGACCAAAGGGATCTGGGGGTACATGTCCACAGATCCCTGAAAGTTGCCTCACAGGTAGATAGGATAGTTAAGAAAGCTTATGGGGTGTTAGCTTTCATAAGTCGAGGGATAGAGTTTAAGAGTCACGATGTAATGATGCAGCTCTATAAAACTCTGGTGAGGCCACACTTGGAGTACTGTGTCCAGTTCTGGTCGCCTCACTATAGGAAGGATGTGGAAGCATTGGAAAGGGTACAGAGGAGATTTACCAGGATGCTGCCTGGTTTAGAGAGTATGCATTATGATCAGAGATTAAGGGAGCTAGGGTTTTACTCTTTGGACAGAAGGAGGATGAGAGGAGACATGATAGAGCTGTACAAGATATTAAGAGGAATAGATAAGAGTGGATAGCCGGCGCCTCTTCCCCAGGGCACCACTGCTCAATACAAGAGGACATGGCTTTAAGGTAAGGGGTGGGAAGTTCAAGGGGGACATTAGAGGAAGGTTTTTTAACTCAGAGTGTGGTTGGTGCGTGGAATGCACTGCAGTTCAACTCTGAAGGATTATGCAGAAAGTTTGATGTTAATAACTCATCAGGGGTGATTGATGTTCGTGGCCTAAGGTAGAAGGAGATGTTATTAACTTCAAACTTTCTGTACAGCTCATCTCCTTCTACCATAGGTCACCAACTTATCAATAACCCCTGCTGTGGACACTTTCTGGAGGTTCAAGATCCGTATGCTCCACGACCTCTGGACTAAGAGTGTAAATGTAGGAGGGGACGATGTTGAAAAATAAATGTGCTAGGTTTTCTAAAACTGACTCCTTCTACCTTAGGCCACGAACTTATCAATCACCCCTCATACTTCTGAAGTGTCTCTCACAGTCTAATACAAGGGCCCACATTAACAGAATTTGGAGATCATATCTTCCTCCTCTACATACTATACAGTTGTAAAACATGCTATTTTTCAGTAGTCTTTTAAAGACCTGTGTATTAAATAGCTTAAAGAGTTATCTACATTTTCAGTATTTTTTAGAACAGCTGTAGGACCTTTGGATACAAACTGACCCATACATGATTTCAGGGAACAGCTTAAAAACATATGGAGTCAATTGCTGCCTGGGATGTGTTCCTCCCAGACAAATAATTGACTCTAGATCAGGAGTTCCCAACCTTTTTTTTATAAATGGAGCCTTACCATTAACCAAAAGGGTTGTGAACCCCAGATTAATCCTCACAATCATCTCAAGCAACCTGGTTGCAATTATTTCAACTCCAAATAACAACTGCAGAATCTTACACATAAGGAATGATATAAAATCTGTTAGCTTCATACTAAAAATACAGGGAAAATGTACTGATTTTAATTACATTTACTGTATATAATAATGTGGATATTGCCATGTACACTGATATTTTGAAATCAAACCCAAGAGATAAACAGATTTTGTCATCTTCTATTTAAGCAAAGGATTTTATTTGGTTTCTGAAACGTTACCTTGCTTTAAGTGCATTGTACAATCTAATTCCATCGGCGGAGCCACAGATCTGGACCAGATCATCTCGAGTCAACTTTAATAAATCTGAACCTGTGGAAAGAATCTTCAGTGACACACAAATTATGGGACTTTAACACAGTTTAAGAATTTAAGTTTCTTGACTTGGATGTGAACAATATACTTTGTGTTTCCTTACACTGGTACTACAGATATTTATTTGCAATTGCGTTAAGCAAAAAAAAATCCACTTCCTTCTCAAGGACACGACCCACCCAACCAACACACTTTTCGTCCCTCTTCCCTCCGGGAGAAGGCTCAGGAGCTTGAAGACTCGTACGGCCAGATTTGGGAACAGCTTCTTTCCAACTGTGATAAGACTGCTGAACGGATCCTGACCCGGATCTGGGCCGTACTCTCCAAATATCCAGACCTGCATCTCGGTTTTTTTGCACTACCTTACTTTCCATTTTCCTATTTTCTACTTATGACTTATAATTTAAATTTTTAATATTTACTATCGATTTGTAATCCAGGGAGCGGGAAGCGCAAAATCAAATATCGCTATGATGATTGTATGTTCCAGTATCGTTTGGCGACAATAAAGTATAAAGTATAAAGGCTGAGATATTAATTGTGCCATTTATTGGAATCCTGGTGCCAATTTGTTTTACTATCCTTCTCAGATCCAAGTACCATCGGCAGAGACGAACTGATCTTTGGCAATTCAATCTTAGAATAGAGCTAGGGTTTGTTTGTTTTTAAATTACTCCCCTTTTACCTACATTCTTGACCTACCTACTCCTACTGGGGGAAACAGATATTCATTCAGCAGTTCCAAAGATTAAGTTGAGAATGGGAACTAATTCTGCATTCTTACATGTTTCCAGAAGGACCACAAAATCCCATTTCACATCTCATTTCAACAGTTAGCATTACTTTTTAGTGACTTAACCACAGTTTTTTTTTGTAATGCAAACACCAGCAAACGGTACCTGAGAAGTTTGAAAATAATCTTGCGTACGTTGAGAATCGATTCTTGTGCAACCATTGCTGGGCCTCCTGTATTGTTGATGCCGGGCAGAGTTGCTGCAGGAGAAGGTGAAGGAAAAGGAAATGTTATTAATTTCAATCAGGTCTCAAAATATATTGACGAAGCATTAAACCTTCCTGCTGCAAACCCAACCAATGTGTCGAATGCATTAAAGCACTGATCTTCGAAAAATATTTCTCCCTTTTTTTTGACAGATATATTACATGGTACTGTTTGTTTAGAATGTCTTGTACATTTTAGAACAAAAAGTAAATAAAGCCTTTGAGGGCGGTACATGATACAGGTCGACCTTCACTAATCCGGCACCATTGGGACCTGAGGAGTGCCGGATTAGTGAAAATGCCAAATTACAGAAGGATCACATTAAGCATATATCAGTGCTGGATTATCGAAGGAACTGGATACAGGTAGTCGGATTAGTGAAGGCTGACCTGTACTTGTAACTATTTCAGGTCATGTTTTAGTCCAGAAAAGTAAAAGCTATATATAAGGAACAGAATTATGCTATTCAGCCCATCGAGTCTGCTCCATCATGGCTGATTTATTATCCCTCTCAAAGTTCAAAGTATAGTACTGTTCAAAAGTCTTAAGCACATGTAAAAATCATTCTGTAAAGCGATGATGCTTTCAAAATAAATGAAGTGAAAAGCTTCTAAATATCAAAAGAATTACTATAAAGAGCAGTAAACGGTTAAAAAAAAACTAAATCAAATCACCTCTCCTCCTCCCCCACCTTCTAACTCTGACTCCTCATTCTTTTTTTCTCCAGTCCTGATAAAGGGTCTCAGCCTGAAACATTGACTGTACTCTTTTCCATAGATGCTGCCTGGCCTGCAGAGTTCCTCCCGCATTTTATATGTGTTGCTTGGATTTCCAGCATCTGCAGATTTTCTTTTGCTAGTAAATCAAATCAATACTTGGCGTGACCACCCCTTGCCTTTAAAACTGCCTCAATTCTCTAAGGTATACTGCTATGTACCTTAGCGAATCCAAGCATCTTGGAGAACTTGCGAGAATTCTTCTGCAGACTTAAATTAGTGAGGATTGTGCAGGGCAGCCGTGCTTTCAGTCCTAACACAGCATGCCCACAACTTACTAACCTGAACTTGTAAGTCATTGGAAATTGGGAGGAAACCGGAGCACCCAGAGGAAATCCACGCAGTCATGGGAAGAGCATACAAACTCCTTAGAGATATCGGCGGGAACTGAACATTGATCTATTTCTCTGACCTGCTCAATGAGTCCATCTTCCAAAACTCAAGGTCAGTCAAAACAATCCATGATAAAGTAGCCCACTCACTCAACCACCGTACAAAGTGGTTACATTGTATAATATCTACAAAATACACTGCAGTTATTTGCCGAGGCTACTTCAATGAGAAGAGGTTTAAGTCTTGGGTGATGGAGGTTCTTAATATGGATGCTGCTTTTTTGAGGCATCGCTCCTTGAAGATGCCCTGGATACAATGGAGGCTAGTGCCCATAATGGAGTTAATTAAGTTTACCACTCTCTACATCTTACTTTGATTCTGTACAGTAACCCCCCACCCCCATACCAGATGGTGATGCAGCCAGTCAGAATACTCTCCATGGTACATATGTAGAAATTTCCAAGTGTCTTTGGTGACATACTAAATCTCATCAAACTCCAAATAAAATATAGCCACTGTGGTGCCTTCTTTGTAGCAACATTGATAGATATCCTGCCCAGGATAGATCCTCTGAGATATTGACAACCAGGAACTTGAAACTGCTCACTCTCTCCACTGCTGATCCCTGAGGACTGATGTGTGTTCCTTTGTCTTACCCTTTCTGAAGTCCACAACTAGTCCTTTGGTATTACTGACATTGAGAGCGAGGTTGTCGCTGCAACACCACTCAACTAGCTGATATATCTCACTCCTGTACGCCCTCTCCTGCAGATATTTATCATGGGTATAATATCTGTTCAAGGATATCCTTAAAATTATATAATAGCTTGACCTGGGAATATGTTGCTAGTTTCTCTATCACTGCTAGGATGAAATCAGTTCCCCATTCAGCATCATCATGAACACAAATGTCTGCAATGGTTCATCGCAGCAGCTCACTGCTACATTCAACAGCAAGTAGAGATGAACAACAAAAAATTGCTCTTTGTAATTAAGCCCAGATCTCAAAAATATATTCAGAAGAAGATGGTTAATTTTCAACATGCCTTTCACAGAGTATGACTCAAAATCAAGACCACTTCATGTGAAGTCAGAACGGGTAACAGAAAATGATAGTAAGCTGGAATCTAGACAACAGAATAGTCTACATCAAGACTTATAAAAGCAAAGCCTAAGAGATTTAGAACTTGGAAATCCAGAGGAACTCAGCAGATCTATGGAGGGGAATAAGTAATTGGCATTTCGGGCTAAGACCCTTCATCAGTACTTGACTTATAAAAGCTTAGGAAACAGCTCTGATCCTGGCCCATTGTTTGGAGAGGATTTAGAACAGCTATTTAAATTTGGGGATAACATCAAACAATACAGTTCATACCAAAAATGCATTGCAACATCTCAATTAGTTTTTGTTTTTTAAGACCTGTCCCAAATAAACATCTGCCCCAATTAATCAGTAGTCAATTAACTGGAATCCATTGTATTGCTAAATTATTGGATAATGCACATATCTTTATATTTCCCACCAACAAAGCTTTTCACAGAAGGACCATGATCTGGTACATCATTCCCTAAGCCTTTGAACAAGTTATTTTGAAACAAGTTGCTGTTGGGTCCTGCCGAAGGGTTTCAGCCCGAAACGTTGACTGCACTCTTTTCCTTTGATGCTGCCTGGCCTGCTCAGTTTCTCCAGCATTTTGTGTGTGTTGCTTGGATTTCCAGCTTCTGCAGATTTTCTCCTGATCCTGTTGAGTATACTATTTATTCTTTTCCATGGATGCTGCCTGACTTGTTGAATTCCTCCAGCATTTTGTGTGTTATTCTGAAAATACCTCTTTTAGTTCCACTACCCCTACATTAACTGGAAACTAGCAGCTGAATCAAACCAGTTTAATCCAAGAAAACCAATTCATTTTTTAGAAAGAAAACTATACTTAGCAATTGGATTTACTATTCTATGGCATTAAAGGAATGCTTATTCTGTGATATCATTCAAAACCCTGCACAACAGTTTGAAACTGAAACACATCACTGAAGGCCTGCTAGAGCCCTGACAGATTTGCCTGATATTAAAAGCAATCTGCATTCCAACAACATCTTCACTTTAAAGAGACTCTACATCAAATTGAGAACAGTAAATCCTCAATATTTTATTTAGGATGTCTGCTCAACCAAATTATAATTGAGCAGATTATTTTTCATACATGCACCAAATAAATCCTTAAAAAATGCAATAGTTACCATTTGATAACATGAAAATTAGCTTTATTTATCAATGTACATTGAATCTTACAGTGAAATGCTTCATTTGCATCAAATCAAATCAGCGAGGATTGTGCTGGGTAGCCCACCAGTGTTGCCAAGTTTCTGGCACCAACACAGCATGCCCACAACTTCCAAACCCTAACTGTACATTTTTGGGACGTGGAAAGAAACTGGAGCACCTGGAAGAAATCCACACAGTCATGGGGAGAATGTTATATTCCCAGTTGAACAGTTATTCACCCTCAGTCTTTTTTCTTCGTAGGCAGCTGCACAAATAAAGCAATCGTGGATAGTAGAAAGGTAAGACAGTAAAGGAAGCAGCTTTTTCCAAGTTCACCCCAAAAGACCATATCGTTATCTATTTCATGCTGCGAACTTAATGTTTTCAAAAATCAGAGAAGACAGCTTTTGTAACAAAAAATATTTTCTTTTTGATAAAGGTAATCCACTGCCCACCAGAAATAATCTTTACTGCCGTGCAGTCACATACCTCCACTACAAACTGTGGTGTTCCTTCTCCTTGATGATTTGGCGAAGAGGAATTACTGCAAAACAACAGCATTTATGAGATGCAGTTCCGACTTCAGGCATTTTTTTTAAAAAAGGAAGAAGACCGTATCTGTATTTTGAGATATTAAGCATACCAGGGCTAATAACCACTGTAGATTAAGTGTATTAAACTATTCTGACAATGCCGTACCTGTCAGGAACACTGTAAGCACCAACTTGCCCTGGTGCAAATGCAGGAGTGGCAGAAGGACTACTGTTCACATATGCATTGTCTGGCCAAGGGGAGCACTACAGCATCAAGAAGGAAAAAAAAATGAGGTTAGAACTTGAAATTTTTAAAGAAAGCTGTGGACAAATGTTTGATGCATTGTGCATGGGAGGAAAGAATTGATAATTGAACATATTTCCAAATGATAAGTTGCTAAGGACAGCTAAACAGATGGAACAAATCTTCCCGTTTCAGCAGATAACATGAAAAATTGCCACCACATGACATACAAAAACAAAATGAACTTGGCAGATTCCAAACTATCCATGCACAACACAAATAAAATGCTGCAAGCCAGGTGCATATTTATAAAACGCCACAATGGTCTGTCTGCATTATCTTAAATTCAAACTGAGGCAATGAAAGTACTGCAATTTATTTTCCAGACATCATTTTGCATTATTTAGCAACACCCGAAGCGTTGCTGAGGATCCCTACCACCCATCTCACAATCTCTTTGACCCACTACTGTCAGGAAGGTGGTACAGGAGCATTAGAACTAGGACTGCCAGTATGGGCAAGTCTGTGAGACGAATGAATACCCCAACCCTGCCACCACCGAGGTCTCGTCACTAGGACAGCGAGCTGTTTACTGTACTAGTACTGTTTACTCTTTACCTGTGCTGTGCACTACATACACTGAATTATCTTTTCTAATTTTATTAACTTATTTGTGGTAATATTTTGTTTTATGTGCTGATACGTGGTATTTATTTTGTGGGTGCACCATGGTCCAGAGGAACATTGTTTCGTTTGGTTGTATATATGTACAGTCAGATGACAATAAATTTAAACTTGATATACTGCACAGTGCAGGAAGCGGTAAACATTCAATTCCTACTGAAGATATTAATTTAGCCCAGTATCATTCACATTTCTCAACTACTGCAGTTTGATAAGTTAGACTTTACGGAACTGTGAACAAAACTATCAATGCTCAAAGGAAAGATGATTTCAGCCAATATTAGAGACAACCTACTTACAATATTACAAGATTAGTTAAACTGTACCATAAGCTGACTAAGTAATTATTATTTGGATACATAACCATTCTTTCAGCTTGCCAAAACAGAAAGTGAAGATGCCCCAGGGACAGAGTGCTGCCTTTCATTTTCATGACTCCTTTCTAAGTGAATTTGGATATTCCCATCATTATCACAAGAAGCAAATGCTCGCATCCAGAGTCAGGGAACGTTCTGATGTTGTGATTAAGGGAAATTGCTAGAACAAAGCAAATGCTCCAATCCCCTGGATTTAACTTGGGCATTCAAAGAGAAATTTTGCAGCATTCATAGATTTTTGTCTTAGTGAATAGAAAACTTTTGCAAAAATCAATGAGCGGGGTCATTCCAAAAGTTTCCCAATAAAACAAACTACTGCAAAATTCAGTTTATGACTTTCAGTTACAGCCAATAGCACAGAGATATGCACGAGTCAATTTAGGCACAAGGGAACTGCAGACAACAATTAAGTCTTAACAGTCAGTTAATTTCTTTATGTTTATGCTGGTTGAAAGATGACATGATTGGCAAGGAATGAGGAAAAACTCCCTGTTGTTCCCTGACAGTGCATGGAACCTTTTCACATTGACCTACATGGATGAGATTTTAAACCACCAACTCAAAATACACTTCATTGATTATGTGGCATTACAGTGTCAGGCATGACATTATGCAAAGTCCTGGAATGAGACCTGAACACTCAATCAGCAAGAACAAAAACTACCACCCAAGATCACTGTTGAACAGATGAGTAACGTCTCTTCTAGAAAACATAAAAGACTGCATACTTTGCAGTATTCTCCAAAGAGGTTTCTCAGCAAGACGTTATATCCGGCTAGAACAAATATTTTCCTTCTATAAAGCAAACTTTCAATGGTCCACTATAGGCTCCAATCCAATTCAGCTTAAGAAAACGGTTTTCAAATGACTAGTGCTAATTTTTCTTCCTTTTCCCTCACCTGGATCCATTTTCTCTTCAACAGAATTTCCTAACCCCAAAACAAATGAAAACATCTTTACCGACATAGAAGATCCTAACAGGATTTTTTTCCTCATACCTCAACTCTGTTCCAAATCTACTTGTCTAGTTGCCCTTCTGCTACATCCATGGCACCTCTCACACTCTGCACTATTTTGACAACCTCTGATTCCCTACCCTCCACTGCCTAAGAGTAATTCATAATCTGCCTGGGTAGCCGACAACCCAATGGTGGTATTAATGAAGCTTCTACCTTTGGATAATCCACACTCGCTATGTTACTTTCTCTCCTTACGGTCCACTACCCATCCCACTGCTAACTTTGCAGCAATTTGCCCTGCTCAGATTATTAGTATTACAGTGGAGGAAAGGGAATTACTGAGGCATGAGAGAGAAGTTGGCCAGAATTGACTGGAAAAGAACATTGGCAGGGATGACAGCACAGTAGCAATGGATGGAATTTCTGGAAGCAATTCGGAAGGCACAGGATATATACATCCCAAAGAAAAAGTAGTATTCTAAAGGGAAGATGACACAACCAGATGTCAAAGCCAAAATAAAAGCCAAAGAGAGGGCATATAATTGAGCAAAAATTAGTGGGAAGTTAGAGGATTGGGAAGCTTTTAAAAGGCAACTAAAAAAATCATTAAGGTAAAGATGGAATACAAAAGTAAGCTAGCCAATTATGTTAAAGAGGGTACTTAAAGTTTCTTCAGACAGATAAAGTATAAAAGGGAGGCAAGAGTGGATATCGGACCGCTGGAAAGGTAGTAATACGGAACAACAAAATGGTGAACAAAATGAATAAGTATTTTGCATAAGTTTTCACTGTGGAAGACACTAGCACTATGGTGGAAGCTCTAGGTGTCAGGGAGAATGAAATGCACATAGTTACCATAACTAGCAAGAAGGTTCTTGGGAAACTGAAAAGTCTGAAGGTAGATAAATCACCTGGACCAAATGGTGTACACCCCGGAGTTGTGAACGAGGTGGCTGAAGAGATCATGGAGGCATTAATAATGATCTTTCAAGAATCATTAGATTCTAGAGCGGTTCCAGAGACTGGAAAATTGCAGATGTCCCTCCACTCTTCAAGAAGGGAGAGAGGCAGAAGAAAGGGAACTAAAAGTCAGTTAGTCTGACCTCAGTTGTTGGGAAGGTGTTGGAGTCGACTATTAAAGGATGAGGTTTCAGGGTATTGTATTAGATCTCCGATCTCTTGCTATATTATGAAGGTCGTCGGGGGCAGGTCTGCTTACTGTCCCAGGGTCAAAACTAAACATGGTGAATCAGCTTTTAGTTACTATGCTTCATATATCTGGAATAACCTTCCAGAGGATTTGAAGTCTGTCCCAACTTTAAGCTCTTTTAAATTGAGGGTTAAAACTTTTTTCGCTGTGGCTTTTAATTAGAATCTCCTGCACTAACTTCTATTTATTATATCTATTTTTTGTGTGATTTTATTCTCTTATATAGCATCTGAAATTTCATGTTTGATTTATATATCTTGTTCTATGTAAAGCGTCCCGCTTGGTGGCACAATATCAGCGCCGGACTCCGGAGCAAAGGTTCCCGAGTTCGAATTCAGTTGGGTTGAGCGTCGAGCTAGCAACTCAGCCTCGTAAAAACAAGAACAGCTTGCTACAGAAGCACTGTCAAGACGGTGCCCCGATAACTCCACTGCCGAGTTGAAGGCTCTGCTTCTTCTTCTTCTTCTTCTTCTTCTATGTAAAGCACTTTGAACTTCCTTGTGTTTGAAAAGTGCTATACAAATAAACTTGCTTGCTTGCTTGGACAGGCCATAGTCAGCATGGCTTCCTCAAGGGAAAAACTTTACCTGACAAATCTGTTGGAATTCTTTGAAGAAATAACAAGCAGGATAGACAAAGGAAAATCAGTTGATGTTGTGTACTTGGATTTTCAGAAGGCTTTTGACAAGGTGCCACACGAAGTTGCTTAACAAACTACAAGACCATCGTATTATTGGAAAAATTCTAGTATGGATGAAGTAGTGGCTGATTGGCGGGAGACAAAGAGTAGGAGTGAAGGGAGCCTATTCTGGCTGGCTGCCGGTGACTAATGGTGTTCCAAAGGGGTCTGTGTTGGGACTAATTCCTTTTTATGTTCTATGTCAATGATTTGGATGATGGAATTGATGGCTTTATAGAAAAATTTTCAGACAATACGAAGATAGATGGAGGAGCAGGTAGTTTTGAGGAAGTAGAGAGACTACAGACAAACTCAGACACATTAGCAGAATGGGCAAAGAAATGGCAGATGGAATACAGTGTTGGGAAGTGTATGGTAACGCACTTTGGTAGAAGAAAGGAAAGAGTTGACTATTTTCTAAATGGAAAGAAAATATAAAAAAAAACTCAGGTGCAGAGGGACGTGGAAGTCCTTGTGCATGATTCCCTAAAGGTTAATTTGCAGGTTTTGTCTGTGGTGAGGAAGGTAAAAGCAATGTTAGCATTCATTTCAAAAGGATTAGAATATAAAAGCAAGAATGTAATGTTGAGACTTTATAAAGCACTGGTGAGGCGTCACCTGAAGGACTATGAGCAGGTTTGGGCCCCTTATCTTAGAAAGGATGTGCTGAGACTGGAGAGGATTCAAAGGTTAACAAAAATGATTCCAGGATTGAATGACTTGTCATATGAAGAGCATCTGATGGCTCTGGGGCTCTATTCACTGGAATTCAGAATAATGTGAGGTGACCTCATTGAAACCTATCAAATGCTGAAAGGCCTGATAAAGAGTGGACGTGGAGAAGTTGTTTCCTATGATGGGTGAGTCTAAGACTAGAGGACACAGCCTCAGAATAGACGGGCATCCTTTTAGAATGTATGTGGAAATTTTTGCCACAGGCAGCAATGGAGGCCAAGTCTTTAAGTATATTTTAGGCAGAGGTTGACAGATTCTTGATTGGTCAGGGCATGAAGGGATACAGGGAGAAGGTAGGAAATTGGACTTGAGAGGAAAACTGGATCAGCCACGATGAAATGGCAAAGCAGACTCGATGGGCCAAATGACACAATCTTGCTCCTGTATCTTATGGTCTACTATGATGAACTGCATACAAGGCTTTGAGCCTAGTCCAGGCTGCTCCATGGATCCGAATCTAAGGACTTGGTTCGGAATGCTCGCTTCTATTGTTTATATGATTTATTTTGTTGTTTTTTTCCCTCTTTCTCTGTGAGCACCGGGTGGAGGTGGGGGGGGGCACTGGTCTTTTTTTTTAAATTGGGTTCTTTCAGGTTCCTTGCTTTGTGATTGTCAGCAAACAAATCTCCAGGTTGTATACTTTATACATTACTTGATAATAAATGCAATTTGAATCTTGGTTCCATTTACAGATTCCAGTATCTATGGGCTCATATCTCTACTTACAACTATTCAGTCGCT
The DNA here is from genome assembly GCF_963921235.1 of Mobula hypostoma. Classification (NCBI taxonomy): domain Eukaryota; kingdom Metazoa; phylum Chordata; class Chondrichthyes; order Myliobatiformes; family Myliobatidae; genus Mobula; species Mobula hypostoma. The sequence goes on along the minus strand of NC_086097.1, from coordinate 245,125,172 downwards.
ATCTCTACCTCAAGCTCTTCCCTGTCCCATCTGGCTCCATCTGTCTATCATCTTCCCCCTTAGCTGATTCCACCTATCGCCTGCTAGCCCCTGCCTTAAACCTCCTGCTTTTTACTGGTATTCCCCCAACACCCTCAGTCCTGAGGGAGGGTCTAAACCTGAAAGTCAACTATACATTTGCCTTCACAGATGCTAGTCAACCTGCTGAATTCCTCTAGCACAAAATGGAGAAATCTGTAGATGCTGGAAATTCAAGCAACGCACACAAAATGCTGGAAGAACTCAGCAGGCCAGGCAGCATCTATGGAAAAGAGTACAGCGGACTTTGCAGGCCAAGACCCTTTATCTGAATTCCTCCAGCAGATTGCTTTATGCTCCAGATTCCAGCATCTGTGGTCCCTTCAGACTTTTCCTGCTCCCCGATGTGTGTGAAAAACAACGCAATGGCAGATTCACAATTCCTGAGTGTGCTGAGGATATTGTTAGCTATAAACATCATCCATTCTAAACTCTGCTGTCTGTAACCTGTTGTCAGGAGAGGTGGAGGAGTCAGATACAATCAATAATTGACATCAGGACAGGCACTTAAATGGATAAGACAGAGAACACAGAACTAATGTTGGCAAAGGACAATGGTGAAGATAGGCAAAAAGACATCAGCATGGAATTGACAGACCAGGGCCCAGTGGACATGCTCAATGAACACCAGTGTTTCTCACGATAATGGCAAAATGAGGAATTGTCTCTTTAATAATGATACATTTTACTTTGTGTAGATTGTCATTAGTTATGGTTCCATGTTAAAGCTAAGATAATGCAGCTTAAAAAGGAGAGCAATAGGAACACAACATTGCTTTTCTACAGCAATATTAACTTGTCTGGAATTCTCTCAATTAGGCCTAAAGAAGTACAATTAAAATGAAGTATGCCAAAGACACTGTACTTGCAACAACCATTTAAAACTGACTTGTGATGAGGCCAAAATTGTTCAGTTTAGTATCCCAGCCCAAAGCATTGTGCCAAATCTTGTTGAAGCAAAATAGCATGTTCATGATGGAACATGCAATTCCAATTTACCAGTCATAAATCATCACTGTCTGATCACTTTTCTCAGCTCAAACATTCCCTCACTCTCAGTCTCGCAAGTAACATTTTTTTTCTCACATTAATTCCACAGTAAAATATTAGTGCACTTTTAAAGAAAAAGAGCAAGTAGCTTTTTAATGACCTGCTTTTAAATGCAATGCCAATTATGACAAGAAGCATGATTTGAACTATATCTATTCATTGCAATATTTGAGACTCTTAAATATTTTTCTTGCATGTTTCTCTACTATTTCTGATGCTTTCACTCATTTTTCTTTCTAATCTGCATTCTTCACCCCAAGCAGTGAACCAATTTATTTTCTAGTCCTTAAAATTTCAGGTAGACAAGTGCCCAGTATCACATTTCCCATTTTCAGGATAAAACTTCAGGCTGCTGAGTGCTAGAGAATTGATTTTACTGCACACTGAAGGCCTGGACCAGCCAGACTTAAACCATTGGGCCAGAATATGCTGCCAAAATAACAGGAAAACTAATGACACTTCATTTAAGGTCAAGGACCAGCTGCACAGTTAAGTGCAAACCCACATTCATTTAAATTATATTGGTTTCTTAGTAAATTTATGAAAATGATTGCTTTTAATCTTTTTTGTGATCGTGATCATTAAACTCAAAGACAATGTCATCTCAAGTACACATAGCTTTACACAGTAGGTATTAAAGACTTTCAACTGATCCCTCTTACATCAAAAACAACGTATGAAATCTCATTCCCTCAACTGTGAAGTTCTGGAGGAAAGGGGAAAGTTGATTACTTTCCCTTTTAGAACAAAGAATAGCACAGATCCTTCAGCCCATGATATTATACTGGTTCTTTAATCTATCTAAGATAAATCTAATACCTCTCATATAGCCATCCATTTGTCTATCATCCATGTACCTATCCAAGAGCCTCTTAAAAGTTCCTAATGTATCTTCCTCTACCACCATGCCTTGCAGGGCATTTCATGCACCTACCAGCCTCCGTGACTTCCTTTGCAATCCCCAACTATGTTCCTCCCAACACTTCAAGGTTGTACTCGCCCCTTGTACTAGCTATTTCTGCTCTGGAAAAGAGACTGACTGTCTATTCGATCTATACCTCTTATCCACTTTATCCTTCTTCACTCCTGTTTATCTTTTTTTTTCAAAAGATGGGGTGGAGTTTGTTAGGAGTGTTCCGGAAGGTTTCTTGACACAATATGTAGATAAGCCTACAAGAGGAGAGACTGTACTTGATTTGGTATTGGGATATGAACCTGGTCAGGTGTCAGCTCTCTCAGTGGGACAGCATTTTGGAGATAGTGATCATAATTCTATCTCCTTTACAAAAGCATTGGAGAGAGACAGGAACAGACAAGTTAGAAAAGCATTTAATTGGAGTAAGGGGAATTATGAGGCTATCAGGCAGGAAATTGGAAGCTTAAATTGGAAACAGATGTCATCAGGGAAAAGTACAGAAGAAATGTGGCAAATGTTCAGGGGATATTTGTGTGGAGTTCTGCATAGGTACGTTCCAATGAGACAGGGAAATTATGGTAGGGTACAGGAACCGTGGTGTACAAAGGCTGTAATAAATCTAGTCAAGAAGAAAAGCTTACAAAAGGTTCAGAGAGCTAGGTAATGTAAGAGATCTAGCAGATTATAAGGCTAATAGGAACGAGCTTAAGAAGGAAATTAGGAGAGCCAGAAGTGGCTATGAGAAGGCCTTGGCGGGCAGGATTAAAGAAAACCCCAAGGCATTCTACAAGTATGTGAAGAGCAAGAGGATAAAAGAATAGGACCTATCAAGTCTGACAGTGGGAAAGTGTGTATGGAACTGGAGGAAATAGCAGAGGTACTTATTGAATACTTTACTTCAGTATTCACTGTGGAAAAGGATCTTGGTGATTGTAGTGATAACTTGCAGTAGACTGAAAAGCTTGCGCATGTAGATGTTAAAAAAGAGGATGTGCTGGAGCTTTTGAAAAGCATCAAGTTGGATAAGTCGCCGGGACCGGATGAGATGTACCCCAGACTACAGTGGGAGGCGAGGGAGGAGATCGCTGAGCTTCTGACGATGATCTTTGCATCATCAATGGGGACGGAAGAGGTTCCGGCGGATTGGAGGGTTGCGGATGTTGTTCCTTTATTCAAGAAAGGGAGTAGAGGAAGCCCAGGAAATTATAGACCAGTGAGTCTTACCTCAGTGGTTGGTAAGTTGATGGAGAAGATCCTGACAGGCAGCATTTATGAACACTTGGAGAGGCATAATATGATTAGGAATAGTCAGCATGGCTTTGTCAAGGGCAGGTTGTGCCTTACGAGCCTGATTCAATTTTTTGAGAATGTGACTAAACACATTGATGAAGGAAGAGCAGTAGATGTAGCGTATATGGATTTCAGCAGGGCATTTGATAAGGTACTCCATGCCAGGCTTATTGAGAAAGTAAGGAGGCATGGGATCCAAGGCGACATTGCTTTGTAGATCCAGAACTGGCTTGCCCACAGAAGGCAAAGAGTGGTTGTAGACGGGTCATATTCTGCATGGAGGTCGGTCACCAGTGGAGTGCCTCAAGGATCTGTTCTGGGACCCTTACTCTTCGTGATTTTTATAAATGACCTGGATGAGGAAGTGGAGGGATGGGTTAGCAAGTTTGCTGATGACACAAAGGTTGGAGATGTTGTGGATAGTGTGGAGGGCTGTCAGAGGTTACAGCGGGACATTGATAGGATGCAAAACTGGGCTGAGAAGTGGCAGATGGAGTTCAACCCAGATAAGTGTGAAGTGGTTCATTTTGGTTGGTCAAATATGATTGCAGAATATAGTATTAATGGTAAGACTCTTGGCAGTGTGGAGGATCAGAGGGATCTTGGGGTCTGAGTCTACAGGACGCTCAAAGCAGCTGTGCAGGTTGACTCTGTGGTTATGAAGGCGTATGGTGTATTGGCCTTCATCAATCGTGGAATTGAATTTAGGAGCCGAGAGGTAATGTTGCAGCTATATAGGACCCTGGTCAGACCCCACTTGGAGTACTGTACTCAGTTCTGGTCACCTCACTACAGGAAGGATGTGGAAGCCATAGAAAGGGTGCAGAGGACACTTACAAGGATGTTGCCTGGATTGGGGAGCATGCGTTATGAGAATAGGTTGAATGAACTCGGCCTTTTCTCCTTGAAGCAACAGAGGATGAGAGGTGACCTGATAGAGGTGTATATGATGATGAGAGGCATTGATCATGCGGATAGTCAGAGGCCTTTTCCCAGGACTGAAATGCTGCCACAAGAGGACACACGTTTAAGGAGCTGGGGAGTAGGTACAGAGGGGATGTCAGGAGTAAGTTTTTTTTACTTAGAGAGTGGTGAGTGCGTGGAATGGGCTGCCAGCAACAGTGGCAGAGGCGGACACGATAAGGTCTTTTAAGAGACTTTTGGATAGGTACATGGAGCTTAGAAAAATAGAGGGCTATAGGTAAGCCTAGTAATTTCTAAGGTAGGGACATGTTCAGCACAACTTTGTGGGCCGAAGGGCCTATATTGTGCTGTAGGTTTTCTATGTTTCTGTGTTTCTAAACTGAGGTTAAATTTATCCCCTTTAATGCACTCTCCATCTCAGGGCTTTTCTTTAAATACTAATTTTCAGTCACGAACAAGGATCATTCCTAATTGCCCTTGAGAAATTGGTGGTAAGTGCCCTGTTTGCGCTGTTGTCCTGTTGGGTTGCAAAATTGCCTTGCTCATTCAGTTCCCAATTACGTTCCATTTCTTTGTTGTCTACTGTAATGTTAGCTGATCATTTTAACAAATATGAGCAAAACTGCTTCGGATACAGGTGCAAGTGTTGTGGCAGACTGCTCTGCAAACGAGTTCTACTTCAACATGCTCGGACTAGGTGTTCTGAAGTAGACGTTAATTAATCTTGGAAAACCACGAGTGCATTCAAACAGACTGTCAACTTAATTCCTAAAATAAATAGACGCCCTTTGCCCTTTTAGCTGTGTTATTTTGAAGTTCTGTTCCAAGTTCTAAAAACTCAGCCAAAATGTTTGAAGAACCTGATGCGAACATTTAGCTTCCCAAACATCAAGGCTGGAATATGTATGTAGTTAGTTTCTACTTTTTAAAAAATCCCTTCTCATGTGATAACAGCAGGCTAGAGAATGACCTGGAGCAAGACAATATTTCAATAACCCATTACTTGTTACCCCAAGGAATCAGCCATCGAATGAGTGACCGGAATCTCACTCAGGATAGGAATTTTGTGAACTATTGATGTTAACTCCTATCATAGTATACTTTTGGCACAAACATTATTACATTTAATTTTCTACATTGGCATTGGAGTTTACGGCCCACAGGTGTAACTTGTGAAATAAATATTAAGCTACTATATCCCACTCCTAAAAACTTTGATCTTTTCAAGAACCTTGCAAACTGACAAAAAAAGTGTTATTTCCAGATACTTAAAATAATGCTTTGTGTTAAGTGTAATTTGAAACCTGGAAAATGCAGTCAAGCAAGTTTTAAATTCTCTATGAAAAGAGAATATGGAACAATTATACATATACTTCCCAAATTAACAAACAGCCCTCGAAAAATTATTTGTAAACTCTTTGCATCTGTGCAAAGGGCATTTCTGCTACTCTGGGATAGAAAAGTATTAACAGCATAAACAGCTAACAGCATTTCAAAAAGGCAAGAAAGACAAAAGGCAAAAAAAGCAAAGGAAAACCCCAAGATGTACAAATTCTTCGTAACAAATTAGAAGTTTGAATTATGCACTTGTTAAATTATACAAAATGTTTCAGTAATTTAGGCCACAAAAACCAAAGTATATATTAATCTTTATACAGAACATTTTTGGGGGATGTGGAGGGGAGATATTAATATAATGTATAAATTTTTAATAAATCCTCAAACAGTAATTTCCCCCTGAACGTTTTTATCTCAACTATTGTTGCAAGTGCTCAAATTGGCAGGCAGTTTAAAATATGAAAATTAAGACAATTCATATTAAACAGACATTTTTGTGGCCTTTGAGGAATTAAGAGCTTCTGTATCAGGTGTTAGATTTAGGAGAGTTAAGGACGTTAAATTGAAAATTTTGCATTAAAACATCCAAAGTACGTCCTTTCACTGTTAAATGTTACGTGACTATAAAACATAATCCTATATCTAACACTTTGATTGTATTCTTGCACAAGCCATCTTGTACAACAAAAAGGTAAGCAGAAGTCCTTACACTGCCTCGCTTTGCCAGAGAATCACCGCAGTCTGCTGGCAAAGTCCGCTTGGTGGACTTTTTCTGCTCATGTTCAAGTGCATCTTCAATAATAGGCTCAAGTCTCATCTGGACAGACACCAAAGACTAGTATCAATTTATACAGTACATCATGAGCACAACACCTAGCAGTGTAAGCATTTCTTTAACACAAACAATTGTTTTAAATTCGATTTTCATATAGAAAAGAGAATCTTTCTAGACCTTCAATTTATGCTTCTGATGCTATGTATCAAATCTCTCAATATCTCATCTACAACTGTCAAGGAATTCTTGTCTCAATGGAAGAAATACTATTTTGCCAATAGCTGACTTCACAGTGGTATAATTAAATGTATATCAATCCGAACATCCTGAACATCCACTTAAAATACAAAAAAAACTTACACTAAGTTTATAGATTTTAACTTAAAAATTTCACGTCTATGTTCTAAAGGCATTAACAACATTTCAGAAATGGCCAAATTCAAGTTATATTGCACATTTATTCCAACAGTTGCAACCTTTTGCGCTAATATTAAAACCTTGGAATAATAAGGTACCTCACAATCAGTGATTAAACAAATACTTTCTACCATATATAATGCTGGAGTAAATGTATAGCAGGGAAAAAATCTCACCCATAAAGGAAATTTGTACTTCAGTTACATGAGAAATCCAGCCATTCTTGGTTTTAATCATTTGTAATCTTTGTATGGTTTTTCTATCTATCAATCGGTCACATCACTTAGCTGGGTAATAAAGAGTTCTAATCTTAATATCTCTATGCTGCTAGAAGTACACAATATCAGCCTTTTCCCTCCCCGAGAGCACTTCCCTTCCACCTACTAGCCAAACTGGTGCAATTCAACACGTTAAGACTTAACTCGGAGCTCTAGGACTCAAAATTCCTAAGGATTCTGTCTACAATTCTTTTATAAAGGCTTAATAAAGATACACCTTATCCTATTTAGCTGGATAAACTCCAATGAAATTAGTATGGCTATAGGTCATCATCCCAAGGGATACACCAAGTCCTCAATATTCATGAGAGATGTGGGCATGGACTTCCTGCAGCTAACTATAACTGCTAATAGAACTCTACTCTGTAACCAACACAGCCACAAAACAAATACATATTACAGTAAAATATTTAAATGTTAAAAGGAAGGATTAGCTAACAAGCGCCAATAATCTATTATCTGAATATTCAGGAAGTCCAATGGTTCCACATCTGGCTCATTGGATAATGTTTAAGATATTCCCTTTCCACTTAGTAGGGAGTAGAGAGCATTTGAACTTAATGAGATCACAGGAAATTTATCGTATGATATAATATCTACAAAATGAATTAAAATAGTATTGAAGTATTGAATGAAGTAACATTCAACAGTTTAGAAAATCTGCCAATCCAGCCAAGTCCATAGCATGCTAGATTATCAGAATTCAACTACTGCCAATGACACAATGACAATTTTGACATCACATTGGGGCAGCATGGCAGTGGTTAGCACAATGCTTTACAGTACAGGTAACCCAGGTTCAATTCCCACTACTGCCAGTAAGTAGTCCCCATGACCATGTGGGTTTCCTCCAGGTGCTCCAGTCTACTCCCACAGTCCAGAGACATAATTGGTTAATTGGCCATTGCAAATTGTCCCATAATTAGGCTAGGATTATGTCAGGGGAATGCTGGGTGCTGCAGCTCACAAGGCCAGAAGGGCCTATTCCACGCTGTAGCTCAGTAAATATATATAAAATAAAACAAGGTGCATCTGTGCAAACTGCTCTCAACTAGAACACTGCACAGCGGAGGCACCTGACAAAGGGGATCTGGAAAACAGATCATGGTCATCCATCAGTGATGGATTCCTTGAAGCATCGAGATATATTTGCCAGTAAAAATTCAAAATGGGGCCTGCAGCTGACTTTGAGAGTTCTATAGATAGAGTGTACTGCGTGTGCTGCCAATACAAAACAGTACCGGCCAAAGCATTCAAACTTAGCCCAGGAGTTTGGCTTTTATGAGGCAAACTTGCTTTCTCAAAGTAATTCAAAGCACACAACCACTAAATACCTACCAAAGCGACACCTATGCACATTAATTAATGGTTAAAACATAACTGGAGATGGAGACCAAGTAATGTTTTTTGGCTCACCTATTCAAAAGTACTCTTGCAAGCCAAAATGAACTTCCAATTTCAAAACCTTTAATTTCAATGCTACACATTTACTAGATACTTGAATTTGAATAACCTTAAAATAATCACAAATGGAAAGCTTCCTCCTTCAGAATGGAATAGACAACATCAGCCTGACTAGTAAGAAATTTGGAATTATTTCAAAAGGATTTCCTCATACTTCACGCAACACTGACAACTGGAACACAGTCCATGCAGCTATGGAAACCTAACAAATGCAAGTTTTGGGAAATTTCCAGCACCCTTACATCACTTAGCATGCAATAAAGTCATTTATATCGCCTTTATTCACTTGAGGAAATGCATTTACCCAATCCAGAAGCTTCAATTGTCTAGTCACCCCTCCAACTCCAAGTCAATGAATGTTGAAGAGAAAGAAAACTACACTGTATTGCAGTAACATCAAGCATGCAAACCTTCAGTCCGATTGACTGAAAATTTCTGACAACTAATGTTAATTAAAGAGGCCAATTACTGCCAATAGCTCCAAAACGGTTGAGTGCACCCTGCCAAAACTGACTTATTTCAGGTACAGTCAAATGGATGAACATATTTGTAGGGTGTAGCTCGGACACCAGTGACAGCATAAGAATTCAATTAGAACAAATCGGGCACTGCTATCCTGAAATACACAACACTGAAGGTTATTTGTACTATCATACATTTAAGGTAAAGGAAAAAAAATTGTATAATTAGAGTGAAAACAAAATTCCAAATACAAATCAGTGAAGTGAAATGAAATTTGGCAAATGAAAACATGTGGAATGAACAAATGAGGAGAACAAAACAAAAACATAATTGTGTTAAGTGTGTTTCACTGTAGTCAGAAACACTAATAAAAATGGTGCAAATTGGATTTTCTTTCCCAAACCCCAAAAAACTGCCTTCATCAAAAAAAGTCAGCAGCATTGCAAAATTTAGTACATTCGCAAAAACGTACAATTAACGTTAAAACCAGGTGGCCATGTGATCAGAATAAAGAGTTGAACACAAGAAACTTTTGATCCATTTATGGGATAATGCTAGGCAGAAACAATTTTACTGTGTATTCAGGGATTCGGTAATAGGTGCAAGGTCAGGAAATAAAAGATATACAACTAACGAGTGTCCAATGAATAAAGAATAGGAGATCAATTAGTGTGTGAATATTAACTGTTCACTGAAGCACACTGGCACTGTGAAGCTATGATCACCAAATTATTTTTCCATGTTGGAGGTTGAAAGTCAAGGCACTTAGCTTCGGGTCAAAGTAAGTTATTTTAATCACACACTACTAACAGTGTTTTCCTGAAAGAAACATAATCACTTGTAAAAACAAATTAGTGGACCAACAAAGATCAATACACTAAAAGGCAGCTGAAGAAATTAAAGCTTCCAGTTATGAGGAGACACAACAGGTATTCATAAACATAAAAGAAGATCAGTCATGTTGCATCATAAGGTCTAACCCAACAAGGCAATTTGATTTTTAATGGTTTTCCCCAACGTTTTTGTTTAAACATGTCCAGAAACTTGAATGCACTTACATACTTTAAAGAAAAACATGCCCTGAATAATTTGAAATGTGCTAAAATCTGCTATATTTAATATGAAATTAGCCACGACGTTAACTTTGCTGGTTTTGTTTTTGGGAGGGGAAGAATTGAACCAGACTTTCCATCACATTATAGTTATCTGCATCAGCCGCAGTGGCCTCCACAGTAAGTACTGTAATCGAGGCAATAATGACAGAACAGCTAATTGTGCAAGGCCTCCCGGGTTTTCAGTACTAAAGATATTATTAATCTGCACCTGCAGACAAGGGGAATGTTAGCTTGATAAAGGAGTCTCAGAAAAGATAACCGTGAAATTATGCCTAAGAATGAGAGACAGCATGTGCAATAAACCCTTTTACCAACATGAGGAAAAGCTCAGCACGGAATAAATGTACTGACTAAATAAATGATTCTGAGAGGTCTAGGATAGAATATCTTCCAGAGAAAAATAAATCACCTACAACTAAACAACACCGATTTTAGGATACGTAACTCCACTCAAGATGTTATACTGAAGGATTAGATTGTGAATAAAGGCAAAAGCTGAGACATTATAAGGCATTGGTCAGGCAGGGCAGCTAGAGGCCATGGTCCACATCAATACCAATGACATGGGTAGGATGGGTGACAAGGTTCTGTAAAGCAAGTTCAAGGAGTTAAGTGTTAAATTAAAGGACATGACCACCAAGATTGAGATCTCAGGATTGCTACACGAGCAGATGAGGCCAGAAATTGAAAGATCATACAGATTAACATCTAAGGAGATGATGCAGGAGGGAGGGCTTTAGATTTTTTGAATCACTGGGCTCTCTTGGAGGAAAGGTGGGACCTGTACAGATAAGTCGGTTTGCATCCGAACTGACGGGGGACTAACATCCCTGTGAGAAGATTTCCTTGTCCTACATGCGGGGGTTTAAACTAGAGTTCCAGAGATTGGAACCAGAACGCCAGAGCAGTTAGTGCAGTGGTGTGGTGAAAGATGCTGTTAAGCCTACATACAAAGTCAGGAATCGAAAGTTTCAGCATGGTTGGACTAATGTTCAGAGTTATGCATATTTCAATGCAAGAAGTATTGTAAGAAAGGCAGATGAGCTTAGTATATAGATCCTCTTGTGGAATTCTGACATTGTAGCCAATAGTGAGGCTTGACTGCATGAGTAGCAGCTCAATGTTCAGGGTTCCCTTGTTTCAGAAGTGACAGAGTGGAAGCGATTAAAGGAGGTGGGTGGCATTACTAGTCAGGAAAATTGTCACAGTAGTGCACAGACACGACAACAGAAGAACTTGTCTACTGAGGCTGTACAAAGAACTGGGGAATAGAAAGTGATAACCATGTTAATGTCCATCCAGTACTCCATGAAACTTAGAGGAGCAAATTTGTAGAGATTACAGACTGTTGCAAGAAACACAAGGTTATCAAAAGTACACAGGAAATCAGTACTTCGAAATCCCATCTAGTGAGGGTGTGATACTAGATCTCCTATTAGGGAATGAGACAGGGCAGGTGACAGCCATCTAGTGATCATAATGTCATTAGATTCAAGGTAATTATGGAAAAAGATAAGTCTGGTGCTTGGGCTGAAATTCTAAAATGGAGATAGGCCAATTTTGATGGCATCAGAAAGTATCTGGCAAGTATGGACTGGGTCAGGTTATTTTCTGGCAAAGGTGTAATAGGTAAATGGGAGGCCTGAGAGAAATTTTAGTGAAACATGGTGAAAAGTGAAATTTTGGGAATAAAGAGTTTATATGTTCCCGTCAGAATAAAAGGCAGGATAACAGCTTTACAGAATATTTGTCTTCAAGAGGTATTGATTCAAGAAAAAGGTGTGTAGCATGTATAGGCAGGAAGGAGCAAATGAGTACTTGAGAAATATAAGAAATGCAAGAGAACATTTAAGAAGGAAATCAGAAGGGCTAAAAGAAGGCATGAGGCTGTTCTAGCAGAGATGGTGAAGAAAACCAGAGTAGGACTTGCACAGTGAGTAGTAGGGCACTGAGGAGTGTGGTAGAACAGAGGGATCTGGGAATACAGATCCACAATTCCTTAAAAGTGACGTCACAACTAGATAGGGTCATAAAGAAAACATTTGGCACATTGGCCTTCATAAATCAAAGTATTAAGTGCCAGATTTGGCATGCTATGTTGAAGTTGTACAAAATGTTGCTGAGACCTAATTTGGAGTATTGTGTACAGTTTTGTTCACCTACCTACAAGAAAGATGTCAATTGAAAGAATGCTGAAAAAATTTACAAGGATGTTGCCAGGACCTGAGGACCTGAGTTATATGGGAAGATTGAATAAGTTAGGACTTTAATTCCTAGGGCATAGAAGAATGCGAGGAGATTTGATAGAGGTACACAGAATTATGAGGGGTACAGATAGAGTAAATGCAAACAGACTTTTTCCTCTAAAGTTAGGTGAATTTAGAAGTAGAGGTCACATGCTAAGGATGAAAGGTGAAATGCTTTAAGGGGAACATAAAGGGGTACTCCTTATCTACTCAGTGGTGAGGGTATGGAACAAGCTACCAGTGGAAGTTGTGGATGTGGATTTCAACATTTAAGAGAAATTTGGATAGGTACATGGATGAGAGGGGTATAGCAGGCTCTGGTCTAGGTGCAGTTTGATGGGACTAGGCAGATTAACAGATCAGCGCAGAACAGTTGGGTTAAAGCTCCTGTTTCTGTATTGTCATGTTCTATTACTCTACACTCGCAGGAATTTATAAAAATGAAGGGGAGGAGATCTCATTGAAATCTATGAAATATTGGAAGACCTAGATAGAGTGGACACTGAAAGGATGTTTCCTGTAGTGCGGATGTCTAGGACTAGAGGGCAAAGCCCGATAATACAAGGATGTCCCTTTATAACAGAGATGGGAAGGAATTTCTTTAGTCAGAGCATGGTGAATCTGAGTGATTCATTACCACAGGTGGCTGTGGAGGCCAAGTCATTGGGTATATTTAAACCAGAGGGTGATAGGTTCTTGGTTAGTAATGGCATCAAAGGTTACAGGGAAAAGGCAGGGGTCGAGGGGGATTATAAATCAGCCCTGATGAAATGGCGGAGTGGACTCGATGGGCTGAATGGCACCTATGCATTATGGTTTTAGGGTCTAAAAACCTTGAAAGATATGCTCAATTTTTCGGAACTTCCTGTAGTGTCCACAGAAAGGGTAACTAGCACATAATAAAATGCTTTTTTGTAACCTTTCTACATGAGCTTATTATATTGCCATGCTTGGTTAAGATTTGCTGCATTCTTCAGAGCAATGAAATCAAATAAATTTAACAATCTGAACACAAAATTGCATGAAATGGAGGTGGTAAAATAAAATAAAAAGCAAAAAGATAACAGTAACAATGCATTTTTGAAACACTTTCACAGAAGTCAATAGTTTAGATGGTCAGAATTATGATGCATTGTTTATCCCAAATTTAAGAGAAAATGCATTTGCACTACCTGCATTCTCACTGTTCCTCCTTAACCTATACTTTCCTGTATTTTACCTCAGTCAAGATAGTTGTTTCATATGAAGGCTGATACTTTTCTTTCTCTTGAGGAGTGCGTTTCTCCATTTTTTCTCTGTCTGTTTTCTGTTTTCTGTCTGCTCCTTTTGGCTGGAAAAATAGAAAAGCATTAGTCCTGTAACTGAAAAATGAGGTAGAGAACTTAGAGACTGCTACCTGTTAATAATGATGCTGAAGTCCCAGTTACCCCAATTATACTCAGGCAGCCACAGCGTTACAGTACAGGATCAGGCCTTTCAGCCTACCAAATCCATCAACTATTCCTTTCCAATTACCCCGCTTTAATCCCATTTTAAAAAATTCTTCCAACATCCCCATCTGAGGCACAGCCTCAGAATACAAGGGTGTCCCTTTAGAACAGTGATAAGGAGGAATTTCTTTTGCGAGGGGGTGGTAAATCCATGGAATTCATTATCACTGACAGCCATGGAGGACAAGTCATTAGTCATAATTAAAGCGGAGGTTAATAGATTGATTTGTAAGGTCAGCAAAGGTTATGGGGAGATGGGCAGGAGAATGGGGTTGAGAGATATAATAAATCAGCCACTACCAAATGGCAGAGCAGATTCATTCGGCTGAAAGGCCTGATTCTGCTCCCTATGTTTTACGGCCTAAATCTCCCCAGATTCTGGCATTTATCTACACACTAGGGGCAACTTAAGGCAGCCAATTACTCTCTGTCACACACGCCTCTAAGATGTGGGGGGAAAGACCAGAGCAGCCAGAGGAGATCCATGCATTCACAGGGAACATTTGTAAACTCCTGACAGACAGCAGCACAGTACAGGGTTGAACATGGCTGCCTGGGGCCTTGGGGCCTCGAGGCAGTGGCAGTTACTGATGGGCCCAGATGCTACATGTACCAGCAGAACAGTAAATGAACTAATCAAATTCAGATGTAACTGGTATGTAAAAACAGGTTGAGGACCCCTAATACAAAATCCGAATTTTTTTTTTCCCCAGCGCTGACATGACATCAAACGGAATCATAGTTGGGAGTGATCATTCAACTCCAGCAGACTGTGGAGGATCTAACTCCAGCAGACTGCGGAGGATCCAACTCCATCACATCAGACTGTGCCCCGACTGTGGACTGTTTCGCCCATCAAGTCCGCTCTGCAATTCCACCATGGCCGATTTATTATTCCTCTAACCCCATTCCTCTGCCTTCTCCCGTAACCTTTGATGCCCTTGCAAATCAAGAACAGGTCACCTTCTGCTTTAAATATTCCCAGTGACTTATCCTCCACAGTGGTCTGTGGTAACAAATTCCACAACAGACAAGAGAAGGTAGAAAATTGCCAAAATGCTGAAGAAGAAAAAAAATCCCAGTATCAACAAATAGAGCCCCACATCAAGCTATCATGATATAAAATGACTATGTTTCCATAATACATGCGCCGCAGAGCTTCAGGCCATTGAAGATAGATTCTTTATCTTGTATGATCACCTTTTAATGCACCAACATAAAGATCAAAAGAATATCTTGGGTTATGCAATAGGGGATTTTAGCTTGCCTACTTTTCCACTTCACTGAAAAATTTCATCTTGGAAATAAACAGAATGCCAATCACCACAAACATTTGATTACAGCAGATGCATGAAACTCACGAAAACTTTTAAAAGACACATTTCTTCATCAGGTATTCTACAAGGGCACGATTGTCAGCAAGGGCCGCGACTGAACTCACATTTACCTTGGCCAGAGAAAGGGCCAATTTCACTGACCACCCCCACCTTGAGTTGGACAGAGGCATGAGAATGAAGATTGGGTGTCAGACAGCAGGGGTTCTCCTGTCCCGTACTGTCAATCTTTGACAGAAAGCAAAGATGGGAGTGGAGCAGGTAAATCTGTCCGATTTTAAATAGTAAAATCTGTCCTGGAACAAATAAAATTGAAGTCATGTAAATAAAGTTAACTTAAAATGCTAGGGAATGATTTAACCTAAAGCAAAATAATGGGGAAAAACTCACCTCTGCACTTGCCTCTTAGCTTACAGGTTTGGAATTCCTTTTGTAATCAATGGAATCTCACATCCCATGCCAGGTCTGATTCTAGAGATTGACCACCAACACCTCCCTCCAACCAAACATAGATCCCGTCTGTGTCTTCAATGTGAAATCTAACTATGGAACGCAGACAAAGATTCAGCGACCCTCTGTTCCCAACCCCCATCATCAATTCAAAGTTGCTGGTGAACGCAGCAGGCCAGGCAGCATCTCTAGGAAGAGGTACAGTCAACGTTTCAGGCCGAGACCCTTCGTCAGGACTAACTGAAGGAAAAGTTAGTAAGAGGTTTGAAAGTGGGAGGGGGAGATCCAAAATGATAGGAGAAGACAGGAGGGGGAGGGATGGAGCCAAGAGCTGGACAGGTGATTGGCAAAGGGGATATGAGAGGGTCAATTCAATCTGTCTGCAAGTTCTGCATTTTCAGCCCAGAACTTAATTCACTCAAGCATGGACTTTGGTGGCTCCTTTCTGAATTGCAAAATTCAGACCAATAAATATACGCCATGAAATAAGAATTTATTTCAAATTGTATCATCAAGGCTTCTAAACCCTCAGGACTTTGGATTTATGATAAGTTTGCGCAAACTTATCATCTGACAAATGTACTTACTGTGTGTTCTGCAGTACAAGAAAACTAAAGCAGCTGTAACATCTTCAAGATGTAGCAAAAGAAGAGGCACCTTAAACGTAAAATAAATCTATAGACAATACCTTAAAAACTTTTATTTGGCAGCTGGCTGAATGAAGATGATCTGTGTACTCTCCAGTTTCATTTTGCTTGAATGTGTCTATCTGAATCCTGAATGGAACTCCCTTCTCACCCCCGTGCTTTCTGGGCGTAAATTCTGTGCTAATGCAATGTACCTGAAAGAACAGTCAGAATTTCTAGGTTTAAAACTATACTGTAAAAATAACCACACCACAAGATAAAGCATTTTATACATTTATTGATAAGTTACAGCGAGCAACAGTGAAACTGGTCTAACCACACAAATGTTTTTGTGTAATTTCAAACATTATTCACAAAACAATAAGGTACAATCAGAGATCAAACATCAGATCACCACTCTCATGTATCATCATCACCATTGTGCCATTTCATATGACCTAGGCAATCATGGTCTTGACCATGATTGTTCTTGGCAAATTCTTCTATTGAAGTGGTTCGTCGCTGCCTTCTTCCAGACAGTGTATTTACAAGTCATGTGAACCCAGCCATTATCAATACTCTGCAGAGAGTGTCTGCCAGGCGTCAGTGGTTGCATAACCAGGACTTGAGATGTGCACCAGCTGCTCATACAAACATCCACCACCTGCTCCCGCGGTTTCATGTGACCCTGCTCAGCAGGGCCAAGGAGGTGCTACACCCTGCCCAAGGGTGAACTGCAGGCTAGCAGAGGGAAGGAATGCCTTACGCCTCCCTTGGTAGATACTTATCTCCAGCCCACCACCCTCGACAAGCTGTAACATCATTATTTACACTCGTTAATTACAACTTTTAAAACAGGAAGCCAACTTCACAAACCTGAATAAAAGCGGAAGTGCGTTTAGTTGGGTCCCATAAGAATTCAATAGTATTCAACTGAGCTGGATTAGTTCTGGGGTCAATAATTCCAACTGACATCGGGATATCTATATTAAAAACAAATAGTTGTCATAAATCCAACAATAATACACAATCAAAACACATAGAAGAAAATCTGCAGATGCTGGAAATGCAAGCCACACACACAAAACGCTGGAGGAACACAGCAGGCCAGGCAGCATCTATGGAAAAAAGTACAGTCGACCTCGTCCTGCTGAAGAGTTTCGGCCCAAAACGTCGACTGTACTTTTTTTCCCATAGATGCTGCCTGGCCTGCTGAGTTCCTCCAGCATTTTGTGTGAGTCAATCAAAACACGTCAGGATTCAATTATAAAGAACAAAATTTCAACAGAAGAGAGCAGGGACAGATGGGACATTCTGCACACCACAGTTCCTGTGGAGAAGATGGATTTTGCATAATTAGGCACTTGGCAAAGGCCTATAAGAGAAGTTGGGTTTAAGCAGAGTGGCTATTGTGTGACTGGATCAGTGTTAGAGTGAGGAGTTCGGGCTTTGGCTCACAGAGGCTTCAGCGAGGAGAGGCAGATGTCAGAGGACAGGTAAGATGTTTTTTCCCTGGTTAATTATTTTTCTTTATTATTACACAGTTAGAGCAGTGGGGAAGTGCAGGATAGTGGAATGCTCCTCTTGTAGGATGTGGGAAGGCAGGAAGATCTCCAGTGTCCCTGATGACTACACCTGTCCAGCTACAGCTTCTTTCCGATTGTGTTAAGGAATTGGAGCTGGAGCTGGATGAACTCTGGATCATTCAAAGTGCTGAGGGGTTGATTGACAGGCAATAGAGGAAAGTAGTTACATCCATGGTGCAAGACACAAATAACTGGGTGACCATCAGGAGAGCGAAAGGGGATGGCAATCAGTGCAGAAAAACCCTGTGGCCATTCCTCTTAATAAGAGGCCAGTAATGTTGTGGGGATGGAACTGGACTCTCTGACGGTGGCGTCTGAAAAGAGGATGCTGTCCAAGTTGCATGCTATCTTGGACAATGTCTCCCATCCACTACATAATGTACTGGTTGGGCACAGGAGTACATTCAGCCACACTCATTCCACCGAGATACAACACAGAGTGTCAAAGGAAGTCATTCCTGCCTGCTGCCATCAAACTTTACAACTCCTCCCTTGGAGGGTCAGACACCCTGAGCCAATAGGCTGGTCCTGGACTTATTTCCTGGCATAATTTACATATTACTATTTAACTATTTATGGTTTTATTACTATTTATTATTTATGGTGCAACTGTAACGAAAACCAATTTCCCCTGGGATCAATAAAGTATGACTATGACTGTAACAGGCATACCACTTTGGATATTGTTGAGGGTGATGACCATGCAGAGAGAAGTCACAGCAGTCAGGTCTCTGGCATGGAGCCAGACTCTGGCTCAGAAGGGAAGGGAGAGAAGAGGCATGCTGTAATGCCAAGGGATTCATTGATTAAGGGAACAGATAGCAGTTTGGTGGACAAAAACAAGATTTGCAGATGGTATGTTGTCTCCTGGGTGCAAAGGTCAGTCTCAGGTGAGTCCACAGCATTCTTAAGTGGGATAATGTTGTGATGGTGTGGTCTACATCAACGGAGGTAGGAAGACTGATGATGCCTTGCAACACGAGTTCGGGGCGTCAGGTGATGTTAAATGACAGAATTTCCAGGGTTGATATATCAGGACTGGTGCATGTACCACCTGCTGGTGAGGCCAGAAATAGGAAGATCAGAAAGATTAACATCTAAGGAAATGGTACATGAGGGAGGGCTTCAAGGACCTGTGCAAACCAGATGGTTTTCACCTGAACCGAAGTGGGATTAATATCTCTGTGGGAAGATTTGCTAGACTTACATGGGGGGGAAGGGGGTTAAACTAGAGTTGCAGGGACATGGGAACCACACCACATGATGAAATATGGAATGGTGTGGGAAAAGATGCTATTAAGCCTACATAAATGTTCAGAGTTGTGAGTACTTCAATGCAAGCAGTATTGTTAAAAAAAGGGCAGATGAGCTTAGGGCATGGATCAGCATGTGGAATTATGACACTGAAGCCACTGGTGAGACTTGGTTGCAGCAGGGACAGGACAGCAACTCAGTGCTCCGTTGACTGAAAAACAACTGCACAAGTGTGTGGACATCCGCGAGTTAGATTGGCAGGAAGAGTATAAAAAGAAGGCAGCTTTATAGAGCGGGCGACAGAGTAGGAGGGCTTTGGCTCAACAGGGCTTCGGCAATAACGGGTCGAGGTAAATTAAGTTACTTGTGAAGAATAGGAATAGGAAGTACGTCTGTGAGGCCGGTGTTCTATACTGCATGTCAGATATGGGATGTCTGGGTAACTCCCAGCCTCCCTGATGGCCACATCTGCACCAAGTGCATTGAGCTGCAGCTCCTTAGGGACCGGGTTAAGGAACTGGAGATACAGCTCAATGACCTTCGTATAGTCAGGGAAAGTGAAGAGGCGATAGAGAGGAGCTATATAGGCAAATAGTTACACCAGGGCCTCGGGAGATAGACAAGTGGATAACTATCAGGAGAGAGAAGGGCAAGAGTCAGATACTAGAGAGTACCCCTGTGGCTGTCCCCCTTAACAATAAGCACTCCTGTTTGAGTACTGTTGGGGGGGGGGGGGAGACAATCTACCTGGGGGAAGCAACAAAATCTGGCTCGATGGCTCAGAAGAGTAGGGAAGGGAAGAAGATGGCAGCAGTGATAGGGGACTCTATAATTAAGTGGTCAAACAGGTGATTCTGTGGACGCAGGAAAGAAACGCAGATGGTAGTTTGCCTCCCAGGTGGCAGGGTCCGGGATGTTTCTGATCATGTCCGCAATATCCTGAAGTGGGAAGGTGAACAGCCAGAGGTTGTGGTACATATTGGTAGCAAAAACATAGGTAGGAAAAGAGAGGAGGTCCTGATAACAGACTACAGGGAATTAGGAAGGAAGTTGAGAAGCAGGACCTCAAAGGTAGTCAGCTCGGGATTATTGCCTGTGCCACACGACAGTGAGTATAGGAATAGAGTGAGGTGGAGGATAGATGCATGGCTGAGGGATTGGAGCAGGGGGCAGGAATTAATATTTCTGGATCATTGGGACCTTTTTTGGGGCAGGAACGACCTGTACAAAAAGGACGGGCTGCACTTCAACCCGAGGAGAACCAATATCCTGGCAGAGAGGTTTGCTAAGGCTATTGGGGAGAGTTTAAACTAGAATTGCTGGGGGGTGGGAACCAAACTGAAGAGACAGAGGAAGGGGCAGTTGGCTCATAAATCGAGAAAGCTTGTAGACAGCGTGAGAGGGAGGATAGGCAGGTGATAGAGAAGGGATACACTCAGACTGCTGGTTTGAGATGTGTCTATTTTAAAGCATGGTGCATCATGAACAAAGCGGATGAACTTAGAGCGTGGATCAGTACTTGGAGATATGATGTTGTGGCCATTACAGAGATTTGGATGGCTCAGGGGCAAGAATGGTTACTTAAGAGTGCCAGGTTTTAGATGTTTCAGAAAGGACAGGGAGGGAGGCAAAAGAGGTGGGGGCGAGGCACTGTTGATCAGAGATACTATCACGGCCGTAGAAAAGGAGGAAGTCACGAAGGGTTTGTCTACTGAGTCTCTGTGCGTGGAAGTTAGGAACAGCAAGGGGTCAATAACTCTACTGGGTGTTTTTTTATAGACCACTCAATAGTAACAGGGACATCGAGGAGCAGATAGGGAGACGGTTTCTGACATGGTGCAATAATAACATGGTTGTCATGATGGGAGATTTTAATTTCCCCAATATTGATTGGCATCTCCCTAGAACAAGGGGTTTAGATGGAGTGGAGTTTGTTAGGTGTGTTCAGGAAGGTTTCCAGACACAATATGTAGATAGCCTATAAGAGGAGAGACTGTACTTGATCTGGTATTGGGAAATGAACCTCGTCAGGTGTCAAGTCTCTCAGTGGGAGAGCATTTTGGAGGTAGTGATCACAATTCTATCTCCTTTACCATAGCACTGGAGAGAGATAGGAACAGACACGTTAGGAAAGTGTATAACTGGAGTAAGGGGAAATATGAAGCTACCAGGCAGGAACTTGGAAGCATAAATTGGGAACAGATGTTCTCAGGGAAATGTAAGTTAGAAATGTGGCAGAGGATATTGGCGTGGTGTTCTGCATAGTACATTCCAATGAGACAGGGCAAGAATGGTAGGGTACAGGAATCATGGTGTACAAAGGCTGTTGAAAATCTAGTCAAGAGGAAAAGAAAAGCTTATGAAAGGTTCAAAAAACCAGGTAATAATAGAGATCTAGAAAAGTATAAAAAGTATAAGGCTAGCAGGAAGGAGCTTAAGAGTGAAATTAGGAGAGCCAGAAGTGGCCTTGAGAAGACCTTGGTAAGCAGGATTAAGGAAAATCTGAAGGCATTCTACAAGTACGTGAAGAGTAAGAGGATAAGACATGAGAGAATAGGACCTATCAAGTGTGACAGTGGAAAAGTGTGTATGGAAATGGAGGAGATAGCACAGGTACATAATGAATACTTTGCTTCAGTATTCACTACGGAAAAGGATCTTGGCAATTGTAGGGATGACGTACAGCACACTAAAAAGCTTCAGCGTATAGACATTCAGAAAGAGGACTTGCTGGAGCTTTTGGAAAGCATCAAGTTGGACAGACCACCGGGACTGGACGAGATATAACCCAGGCTACTGTGGAAGGCGAGGGAAGTGATTGCTGAGCGTCTGGCAATGATCTTTGCATCATCAATGGGGATGGGAGAAGTTCTGGAGGATTGGAGGGTTGCAGATGTTGTTCCCTTATGCAAGAAAGGGAGCATAGGTAGCCCAGGAAATTATAGACTAGCAAGTCTTACATCAGTGGCTGGTAAGTTGATGGAGAAAATTCTGAGAGGCAGGACTTATGAACATTTGGAGAGGCATAATATGATTAGGAATAGTCAGTATGGATTTGTCAAAGGCAGTTTGTGCCTTACTAGCCTGACAGAATTTTTTGATAAAGGTAGAGCAGCAGATGTAGTGTATATGGATTTCAGCAAGGCATTTGATAAGGTACTCCATGCAAGGCTTATTTAGAAAGTAAGGAGGCATGGGATCCAAGGGGACCATGCTTTGTAGATCCAGAATTGGCTTGCCCACAGAAGGCAAAGAGTGGTTGTAGAAGAATCATATTCTGCGTGGAGGTTGGTGACCAGTGGTGTGCCTCAGGGATCTGTTCTGAGACCTCTTTTCTTTGTGATTTTTATAAATGACCTGGATGAGGGAGTGAAGGGATGGGTTAGTAAGTTTACTGATGACACAAAGGTTAGGGGTGTTGTGGATAGTGGGGAGGTCTGTCGGAGGTTACAGCGGGACATCGATAGGATGCAAAACTGGGCTGAGAAGTGGCAGATGAAGTTCAGCCTAGGTAAGTGTGAGGGAAAGGGTGCAGAGGAGATTTACAAGGATGTTGCCTGGATTGGGGAGCATGACTTATGAGAATAGGTTGAGGGAACTTGGCCTCTTCTCCTTGGAGCAATGGAGGATGAGAGGTGACCTGATAGAGGTGTATAAGCTGATGAGTGGCATTGATCATGTGAATAGTCAGAGGCTTTTTTCCCCCAAGGGTGAAATGGCTAGCACGAGAGGGCACAGCTTTAAGGTGCTTGGAAGTAGGTACAGAGGGAATCAAGGGTAAGTTTTTTTTTTAAAAACGCAGAGAGCGGTGAGTGCATGGAATGGGCTGCCGATGACTGTGGTAGAGGCTTTTAAGAGGGTCCTAGATAGGTACATGGAGCTTAGAAAAATAGGGGGCTATGGGTAACCCTAGATAATTTCTAAAGTAAGTATATGTTCGGCACAGTATTTTGGGCTGAAGGGCCTGTATTGTTCTGTAGGTTTTCTATTTTTCTACGTTTTAGATGTGATGGAGCTGAAGAGATTAAAGGGGGTGAGGCAGCGTTAATAGTCAAGGAAAATGTTGCAGTGCTCAGACAAGACAGCCGGGAGAGCTTGGCTAGTGAGGCTCTATGGGTAGAACCAAGGAATAAGAAAGGTATGGCCATGTTCATGGGATTATATTATAGACCACCCAATAGTTACGGGATTTACAGAGAAACCACAGACTGTTGCAAGAAACATAAGTTGTGATAACAGGTGATTTTAACTTTCCACATTTGACTAAGACTCCCATAATATAAAAGGATTAGATGGAATAGAGTTTGGCAAATGTGTTCAGGGAAGTTTACTTAATCAGTACATAAAAATCCCAACTAGAATGTGCAATATAAGATCTCCTACTGGGGAATGAGAGATGGCAAGTGACAGAAATTTGGGTCAAGGAACACTTTGCATCCAGTGATCATAATGCCATCAGCTTCAAGATAATTATGAAAAAGGGCAGGTCTGGTCTTCTGGTTGAGATTTCAAATTCTAAAAGTACCTGGCAAATGATGATTTGGACAGGATGATTTCTGGCAAAGCTGTGCTTAGTAAGTAGCGGGCTTTCAAAAGTGAATTTTTGAGAGTACTGAGTTTGTATGTTCCTGTCAGAATAAAAGGCAAGGATAACGAGTTTAAGGAACCATAGTTTTTGAGCGATATTGCGGACCTGGTTAAAAAGAAGAGATGCATATAACATACTTCAGGAGTATAACAAATGCAAGAGAACACTTAAGGAGGAAATCGAGAAGGCTAATAAAAGGCATGAAGTTTCTCAAGTGGAAAAGGTGAAGGAGAATCTAGGTGAAGAACAGCTTCTACAGGTTATAGTAAAATCAAAAGGATAGCAAAGGAGAAAATTGAATCTCAAAGATTACAGAGGTCACCTATGTATGGAGCCAAAAGAGATGAGGGAGATCTTAAATGGATTATTTGTATCTGTATTTACTCAAATGGACACAGTCAATACAAGTGAAGCAAATCCGCAGTGAAGTCATGGACCACATACAGATCACACAGGAGCGGGCGTTTGATCTGTTCAGGAAAATAAACCCCCAGGGCCTGACAAGATGTTCCCTTGGACCATGTCGGAGCCTAGTGCAGAAACTGCAGGGGTCCCAGTGGAGATATTTAAACTATCCTTAGCCAAGGATGAGGTGCCAGAGGATTGGGGGATAGCTTATGCTGTTCTGTTGTTTAAGAACAGCTCTAAGAATAAGCCTGGAAATTATAGGCCGGTAAGCCTGGCATTAGTCTTAAGTACGCTACTAAGAGATATTCTAAGGAACCGGATACACTTGAATAGTTAGGCACTGATTAGGGATACTCAACATGGCTTTGTGTGTGGTAGGTGGTGTCTAACCAATCTTACAGTTTTTGAAGAAGTTACCAGGAAGGTTGATGAAGGCAGTGGATGTTGTCTACATGGACTTTAGCAAGGGCTTTTGACAAAGTCCACATAGGAGGCCAGTCAAGAAGGTTCAGTTGCTTGGCGTTCAGGATGAGGTAGTAAATTAGATTAGACATTGACTTTGCGGAAAAAGCCAGAGAGTGACGGCAGATGGTGGCTTCTCTGACTGGATGGCTGAGACCAGTGCTCTGCCACAGGGGTCTATTGTTATTTGTCATTTATATCAACATCTGGATGATAATAGTAAACTGGATCAGCAAATTTGCTGATGACGCCAAGATATCCATTAAGATGGTGGTGCGCTCAGATGCAGCGACCTCTCTGAGTCCATTTAAAAGTGTGATTGTTTTCCCTTTACATCTTTTTCATGATCACAACACACTGCTAAGAACATCAAATACTGCAAGTCGATCCCACTAGCAAGTTGCTGCATAGCGATGAAACTGCACCTGTGCTCCGGGCCGCAGCCTGCTTCAGCCTAGGAACTCGTTGTGCGTTTCAAATGATAGTGCAAATAATTGTCTTTGGTGTTTTTGCTTTTGAGAGCAAGATCCTGTTGGATGGTGGTAATACAGAACACTGCAAGTCTGATTCACTGGCTCATTGGCGAGACCGACAGCAGGAGAGCTGTATGGCCTCTGTTGTGGTGTGGACCAGGCCCTCATTCAGGCCTTGGAGCCACCTGCTGCCGCTGCCAAGGAAGGAGACACCGCTGGATTGGGGGCTAGCTCTTCCCGTCAGTGCTCTCCAATGTTCACTGAGTGGAAGACAAGCTGGGTTGCATTTGTCTGCACTGCATGATATGAAGAACTGCTTCAGGCTGTTCTTGCAGAAATATGTCTCCAGGATAACATCCATGCACAATCAATCTACAGGCCATGACACTCAGGGACTTGGGCTACATTATTATTTTTTAATGTTTTATTGTAACGATGTTGTTCTGCTGTACATCCTGTCTATATTTGTCCAGCTGTATTCATGCATATGGTTGAATGACGTTGAACTTGAATTGAGCGGAGTAGTGGACAGCAAGGAAGGCCATCAAAAATTGCAGTGGAATCTGAACAAGATGGAAAAATGGCTGATGGAATATATTATAGACAAGTGTGATGGGTTGCAATTTGGGAGGGCACGAGGGTAGGACTTGCATGGTGAGCAGTAGGGCACTGAGGAGTGTGGTAGAACAAAGGGATCTGGGAATGCACTGAAAGTGGAGGCACGTGTAGATGTGGCTGTAAAGATATATTTTGGCATGTTAACCTTCATAAATCAAAGTATGAGTATTGGAGTTGGGATGTCATGTTGAAGTTGAACAGGACGTTGGTAAGGTGAAATGTTTAAGAGGAACATTAGGATGATCTTCTTGACTCGGTGGTGAGAGTGTGGAACAAGCTGCCAGCAGAACTGGTGGATGCTGGTTCAATTTCAATCTTTAAGAGAAATTTTGATAAGCACATGGATGGGAGGGGCATGCAGGGCCATGGGCTGAGTGCAGGTCAACATGATTAGGCAAATTAATAGTTCTGCGCGGAATAGATAGGCTGAAGGGACCGTTTCTGTACTGGAGTGTTCTATGACTAAGACAAATTATATTAATTCACTTCAAACCGATCGAGTCTAACTCACATTCTCAGCATTTATTTATTTAGTTGTTTACTATTTGCAGAGCTCCTCTTCTTTTGCACATGAATTGCTTGTTAGTCTTTGCGTGTAGTTTTACATTAATTACACTGCATTTCTTTGTTACCTGCAAGAAAATGAATCTGGGCCTGTCACCACTGGAGTTCAAAAGAGTGAGCAGGGATCTCATTGAAGCCCATCAACTATTGAAAGGTCTAAGATAGAGAGCATGGAGTACATGTTTCCTACAGCAGGGATTCAATGACCAGAGGGCACAGCCACAGAATACAAATTCCGCTTTAGAACAGAGGAATTTCTTTAGCCAGAGGATGGTGAATCTGCTGGGGATATTTAAAACTGAGATTGGTAGCTTCTTGATTCATCAGAGCATCAAAGATTACTGGGAGAAAGAAAAATGGGGATGAGGGGGATAATAAATCAGTCGAGATGGAATAGCAGAACAAACTCAGTGCATTGAATGATCCAAATCTGCTACTAGATGGTGATACGTACATACTTAGTTCATAAATTTACTTTGAAATTTGAAGTCATTAAAGAGAAATGGCAGGAACTGGCTGAAGTCCAAATATGAGATTAAAGATTCCCCACAAGCCAAGGGTACTTCCCCTTCATGTACATTTAAATCATTGCGTCATCTAGGAACTACAGTAGCTTTTCTTCCATCATTAAATAACATTGAGCTCCTAATCAACATTTCAACAGTTATCTTAAGAAACAATTAGACAACCACCTGGAGGCACAATGGAAAAAAGATGAATCACAGTGTGTATATATTTATTCAAAGAGGTCAAGACAACACTATCTCCCTTCTTTGCATCAGAGGACAGTTTCATTTAGCAATAGTTTGGAACATTCAGACTGTAAGGTCCGAGTGCATTATTACAGTAAACTGGGTATTTTCCATCAACCACAAACTCACATTTAAAACAGAAAAATAGTGCAAGGTCCAAATTCAGGCTACTTTATTGTCATAAACATCAGGGGCAATGACATTTCTTGCTCACGTAAGGTTGACTGTTTACTCTTTCCCATAGATACTGACTGGCCTGCTGAGTTCCTCCAGCATTCTGTGTAATGAACAGGGCTATCACAAGTACAATTCAATGCCACCTTGAGAAGGTATGTAGAGTGCCAATAAGATTCTAGAGGTGAACTCCACTGGTAAATAAAAAGGGCTAAACTTTAATAGGAATTCCAGATCAGAGGCATGATAACCTAACAGTTAGGGTAATTCTTTACAGTACCACGACCAAAGTTCAATTCCCATCACCGTCTGTATGGAGTTTGTATGTTTCCCTGTGACTGTAGGTTTCCTCTGGTTTCCTACCACATTCCAAAGATGTATGGGTCAGCAGGTTAATATGTCACCTGGGTGTAATTGGGTAGCACAGGCTCCATGGGCCAGAAGAGACTGTTACTGTGCTGTATCTCTAACTTTAAAAAAAACTGACCTAAGAGACATGTCAACGTACCATGAAGCCCTGATCATAACACAGACATTGCTGCATTTCCCAATTTCCCAGTGCCTGAAGATATTGTAAAGGCATGATAAAAGATGGAGAAACCCTCAGGGCCGTATCAATGGATCAACTGGATGAGCCACGTGTCAATGATACAAAAGGCACAGCAGTTCCCAAGCTCACTTTGAAGTGTCAGGCTTGCTGGTTTTTTGGTGATTGAACATTAGCTAGAAGTGTGCTGGGTGGTAGGGGCCGAAATCTCCACTGTTTCAGTCACACCAGGAGCCTCCATGACTGCCATTCTTCTGTGGTTGGTTTGTACTCTCAGCTGCACTAGTAGCTATTCCAATAAGTCCCTTTGATTTAGCAATGTTTTAAAGCTGACTTCAGTGCTGGATCCCCAGGATTGGATGTCTAAGCAGGAGGCATGAGGGCAAGTGAGATGGTGAACCGAAGAGTTCAAGGCCTGGAGTTTGAGATCCTGTCATCAGTTAGTTCAGTGATTGGTCGCTCTCTATGACCGTGTCTGTGGGTGTGGATGGGTGGGGAGGGAGATGAGGGGCTTGTTTTGCTGCTGGGTGTTCTGCTTTGTTTTGGTGTGTTTTATGTTGTTCTGCTGAACATTGTAGGCACGCTATGTTGGCACCGAAACGTGTGGCAACAGTTACAGGCTGCTCCTAGCACATCCTCAGGTTGTGTTCGTTGTTAACACAAACAACACATTTCACTTTATGATTCGATGTACGTGATAAATGAATCTGAAATTGAATCAGTATATTTAAGTAACCTTCCCATTTCCTAACCACAGCTTCTTCAGGACCATTACTGACAAGGCACTCAAATACATCTTCACTCAGCTCTGCTCCACAACAGAGCAAGGAAAGGGTTCTACTTGTCCTCATGTTCTGCCCCAGGCACCTTCACTTTCAACTTCCACCTCCTTCCTCACCTCAGTATCCAGAAGAAAAAGTGTTCTCTTCAAACACCCTAGCTCGCTCTTCCATGCCCAGCACCCATTCTCTTTCTTGCAGAACTCTTCCATCTGTTCACAACTGAATCCCTTTCATCTTCTCTCTTAGTTTCAATTTAATTACCAATAGATGGCTTATCTAGAGCTCCAATTCACAATTCTGTGATCAATCATGGGCCTGTTCCTCAGAATGGAAAACTTTGTCTTTACAGAGTGGTGGTGTGTGGAATGTCCTGCCAGGGTGGTGCAAGAAGCAGATATATTCAGGACATTTAAGAGCCTCTTAGAAAGGCACATGGATGAAAGAAAACTGGAGGGCTACGTGAGATGCAAGGGTTAGATCAATACTGGAGTAGGTTTAGAAGGTCAGTGGCATGGTAGCATAATAGTTAGTTCAATCACTTTACAGCAGAAGCAATCACTGATTGGAGTTCTATAAGGAATTTGTCTGTTCGCCCCGTGACTACCTGTTTCATCCAAGTGCTCTGAATTCCACATATATTCCAAACAGGTACAGATTAGGGTTAGTAAATTGTGAGCATGCTATGTTGGCACCGGAAGTGTGATGGCATTTGTGGGTTAACCACACACACACAATCCTTGTCAATTTGAGTTAACACAAGCTATGCGCTAATCTGTATATGCCTTTCCAGTTTAAGATTGCGCTACTGAAACACAGCAACACTTCCTGACAGCAAAGAAAACTACTAAATACTTTATTAATCAGTTTTTCTCAAAAATGACCATTGCAAGCAATAGCCTGCAACTTCCCTCTCAAAGGTGAGCTGTACAGCCTGGCATTTTTGCACTGTGAACTGAAATCTTGAAGGTGCAGTCTTATTCAATGGTTTTAATTGGGTTTCTATATTTTATGGCTGCCTGCAAAGAGACACATCTCAAGGTTGCATATAGTATACATACTTTGATAATAAACGTATTTTAAACTTTGTAAGCTTCAATGTTTCAATGTACGTGTGACAAATAAAGCTAATTTTTAGACATTCAAAGGCAAAAAGGCTCCTTCCACATCCATAGCAACTCACTTTATCTGGTGTACTGCACTTGGTGCTCACAACATAATCTGCTCCACAGAGATACAAAATGCATATTGGATGAATGCTTTGCAAGGGTCATTCCAAGCTTCCATTCAAATGACTCCTCCCCGGCCACTCTGGCCTCTTTCTCAGGCAGCATATTCTCTCCCCACAAAACCCACTGTGAGCTCCAGGAAACACACACAAAATGCTGGAGTAACTCAAGATGATAGGTGAAACCTGGAAAGGGAAGGATGAAGTAAAGAGCTGGGAAGTTGATTGGTGAAAGAGACAGAAGGCCATGAAAGAAAGGCAGGAAGGCAATGGGCAGGCAAGGAGATAAGGTGAGAGAGGAAAAGAGGGATGGGGGAGGGCGGGGGCATTCATGCCACAACTTTGGAAGCTACCCAAACAGAATATAAGGTGTTGTTCCTCCAACCCAAGTGTGGCCTCATCACGACAGTGAAGGAGGCCATGGATGGACATATTGGAATGGGAATGGGAAGTGGAATGAAAATGGGTGGCCACTGGGAGATCCCACTTTTTCTGGCGGACCCTTGTTTTGGCCTGAAGCATCGAAAATACTCTTTTCCATAGATGTTGCCTGGCCTGCTGAGTTCCTCCAGCATTTTGTGTGATCTGCAGATTTTCTCTTTTTTGTGTGCGTTGGTTGGATTTCCAGCAGCTGCAGATTTTCTCTTGTTTGTAAGCTCCAGGAAAATCACTTCAGCTTGCATCTGGAATTTTGTAGCCCTGGGATTCAATTTGGAATGCAACTATTTCAGATAACTAGTTTCTCCAGTTTGTTTCAATCCTGACACAAGATATTCCACCTTTATTTAGTTTATCCACTCGCCACAGATGCCACTTTACCTGCTGAGTGTAGCCGCATCGCTAACAATTAAACCCAATAGTATAACGGGAGACAAAGCCAACTTTACAAAAGCAACAGGCATTCTGAGAAAAAAAATGGTTTAGAACATATAGAACATAGAAATCTACAGCACATTACAGGCCCTTCAGCCCACAACATTGTGCCAACCATGTAACCTATTCTAGAAATAAAAGGGGGAGAAAACTGCCTAAAATTACCCTATTGCATAGCCCTTGCAGCGAGGAGAAGGAGGTGGAGGCCTTCTGCAGTAAACTTCACGAAGCTGTCACTTCAATACCGGCACATAACTTCCTGGCTGTGCTTGGCGATTTTAATGCCCAGGTTGGACTGGAAGATGGTCCATACTCATACCAAGACTTTACCAACAGAAATGGACAATATCTAGATGATTTCATTCAGGAACACAGTCTCACTGTCGCCAACACACAATTCAAGAAGCGAGCTGATAAACTGTGGACATACAAAAACAGAGCCTCCATCTACAGGAAACACCTCGATTACATCCTCGTAAGAACCAAATGGCGTAATTGTGAGATCAACACAGAAGCCTACAGCACCTTCAACTCGATCAGTTCTGACCACAGTACTGTCAATGCAAGTGAGACTGAGCCTGCAGCAATTCAAAGCCACAGGTCCCAAGGAGAAGGTAGACTGGAAGGCATTCTCCTCACAACCTATTCTTCCAGCCCAGTACAGTGGAGCTGAGAAATTGCTTCGGCCTACTGGAAAGGGGGAAGGAAGAGACTGCCACCGACTGCTATCAATGGCTCATAGACGCACAATACAGATGCAACAAAGAGTTTGCCTACTGTGAAGTGAATCAAGAAGAGCTGGATCTCAAAACATGCTGATGTCATCGCAGCAAGAAGCGTGGTCAATGCTCGTCATGCTGAACTTAGGAGCGAAACAGAAGAGCTAAGAGACAAGTTCAAGACAGCAAAGAAGAATCTCTTTGCCACCTTCGACCGATTGAAGTAAGAGGAACTAGCTGAGAGGACTAGCGAGGTAGACGCTGCTAATGAAGATATGGAGAAGCATGGTGCCTAGTCAATGAGATCAGTAGACGGAAGAAGTCCCCATCAGGTCAAATAAGGGGTAAAACACCAGAGGACCATGTCCAGACATGGTTTACCACTTAAGAACCTGCTGGGAAGCCCTCCAACATAGAAGAGGAGGAGGACATACCCACGATACTAACGCAAGTCGACATCGATGACGGCACGTTCACCATTGAGGAAATGAAGGCGGCCAAATATGCACTCAAACAGGGCAGGAGTACTGGACCAGATGGAATAACACCAGATGTCCTGAAGAACTGTGACCTGGACGACATCTTGCTGGACATATGTAATACAGCACTGATGAAAGGCGACAAACCAGAACAGTGGTCACTCTCAAACATTATCCCAGTCCCCAAGTCTGGATCCCTCACAAAGACAGATAACTACCGCGGTATCAGCTTGACCTGCATCTTAGCAAAGTTATACAATAGGATGATCTTGAACAGGATTCGCATCGCCATTGACCCTAAGCTAAGATTCAATCAGAACGGTTTTCAGCAGAGTGCACAACAGTACTGCAAATACTTGCTCTCCGTAGAATCATCGAGGAAGTCAAGAACAACCTACCAGCCGTGCTTGTTTACATAGATTTTCGCAAAGCTTTTGACTCCATTCACCGAGGTAAAATGTTGAAGATCCTGAAAGCTTACGGAGTGCCAGACCATCTACTGAGAGCAATAGAGTCCAGCTATACCAAAACCATGGCGAAAGTTGTATCACCAGATGTAGAAACAGCAGTGTTCAAGCTCCTAGCTGGTGAGCTGCAAGGAGACACTCTGGCACCCTACATCTTTATAATCGTCCTTGATTACGCTCTGCATCAAGCTACCAAAGATCATGACAAGCTTGGTTTTACCATAAAACCAGGACGAACCAAAAGGGTCAGACCAGTTATGCTCACAGATCTTGATTTTGCAGATAACATAGTCCCGCTCTCTGACCAGATGGAGGAAGCACAGCAGCTACTGACAAAAGTGGAAATTGAGTGCAATAAAGTTGGACTTCACCTAAACGCTAAAAAGACAACAGACATGGTGTTTAACTGCAATGAAGGTACTCTCAAGACCGTAAAGAATGATACCATTAAGAAAGTCGTTGACTACAAGTATCTCGGGTCAAGAATGATGAGTTCGGAGAAGGACATAAAGATACGGAAGGCGCTGGCATGGAGGGCTATGAACGACATGAAGGAAATCTGGAAGTCGAACCTGACCAGAGGGCTTAAAAAGAGGATCTTCATAGCAGTCATAGAGTCCATTCTCATGTAGGGATGCAAGACGTGGACACTCACCAAGACTATGTGAAAGTCTCTAGATGGTTGCTATACACAAATGCTCCAGATGGCTCTTGATGTGAGTTGGCAACAGCACATGACAAACGTCGAGCTCTATAACGACCTACTGATGCTCACCACTAAAATCGAGGCGAGAAGACTGCAACTAGCGGGGCACTGTCTACGCCACCCCGAGCTACCTGCCAGCCTAGTCGTCATATGGGAGCCCAAGCATGGGAGGATGAACCCTGGGTGCCCTCCCAAGACCATGGTCACACTCCTAGAAGACAGCGGCACGGCTAATGTAGATGAACTGAACACACTGATGAGGGAGAGAGAGAAGTGGAGAGTCCGTCATCGTGCCCGACGCCGGCCCCCTAGGCCCGAGTCGAAGTAGTAGTAGTAGTAGTAGTAGTAGTAGTAGTAGCACCTTTTATTTTTCTAAGTTCCATAAAACTTCCATCTCAGAATTCCAGACAGTATTTCCAGTTTGAGAAGTCACACACAAGAATAGTTAATGGTCTGTGAAGTTCTTCAAGAAAACTCGTCATTTCTCTCATTATAGAATTGATGTGGAAACTTTAGACAGGGTATAGAGAATCTTTCCCTGGATGCTGTCAGGATTGGAAAGGAAGTCCTACAAAGATAGGTTGAATGTGCTAAGGGTTTTCTCTTTGGAGTGAAGGATGAGATGTCACTTGATAGAGATGTACAAGATGTTAAGAGGCATAGATCAAGTGGTTAGCCAAAGACTTATCCCCCAATGTGGAAATTGTTAGCACAAGGGGGTATAACTATTTTATTTGGAGGGAAAGGTCAGATTGATCTGAGTAGGTTAAAAAGCAATAGATCAAGTGGACAGGCAGTGGCTTTTTCCCAGGGCTGAAATGGCTAATAGAGAGGGGAAAATTTCAAAGTGATTGAAGTATAGGGGGAAGTCAGAGGTGTCTGTGTCTGTGTATGTACACACTAGACAACCGGGTGACCCTTTGGGGCACCCTTTGAGAGAAAGGTAGTGCAGTCTGATGTGATGTGCTTTGGAAATTAAAGAAGAAAAACTCAGTTTATTAAAGAAGAAAAACACATAGCAAGACAAATATAGCTCCTCGTTTAACGAAGGACACGTCTGATGACAACATTTCTGGCTGATCTGCCACCCTTCAAGAATATTCTAACGTTTTCATTTATTTTTCCCCCACTTAAAGCCACATACAGCTGACCATGCTGGAACACCGGTTTCTCCAGATAAATCAACACATTCTCCATGGTTTGGCCTTGCGCCTTATGTATAGTCATAGCAAAGCATGACTGTATCGGGAACTGGCTCCGATGAAGAGGGACATCTTCCCCTTCTGATAAATTGAGAGTAATTCTTGGGATCATGACAATGTCATTTTCAAATGCACCAATGTTTATCTTTGCTACGATGAGATTGTCATGCATCATTCGCATTTCATTGCAAAGCCTTGGTGGATCCAAGTTCCTCATTGAAATGATGGGAGATCGATCCCCTCTTCAATTCCAGTTTAAGTGGTGGCAATCCAGAGAGTTCGACCGAATCAAGGAATTCTGTTGGAAAATGAGTGGCGTTGGCTCCTTCACTTACGGTATGGAAGGAACAGTATTCTTTCATGATTCCGGGGAAGCGTCTAATGCATGTGAAGTTTATTTTTCGCACCATTTCATTGAGAGGAACCAAGATAGAATTCCTCGAGAACAGTTCTGCAGGATTGTCGAATGTCGGGTAGATGAAATCAATGCATTCTTCCATAGTTTTTGCTGGCAGAATCATATCTTCAGGTAATTCGATTTCATCGTTTTCATTTTTCCACATCTTGTCTTCTCCAACATCCAATAAGAACTCAGAATATCATCCTTCTCCCTCACTCAATCATGTTTCTCTTCAGTTGAAACTTGATGAAGCTTCTCCATAAGTAGGATTTTTTTATGTATGATTCTCCACATCAGCATCATTTCCGCATTTCACAACTGCTGGAAGCTGATGGAAATCGCCACAGCAAATGGTTAAAATACACCCGAAGGCCTCATTCTTGCCGCATACATCATGAAGAGATGTCCACGGTTTCGAAGCTCTCCCTCCTAATCATGGGGTACTCATCCCAAGACAATAAGCCTCACATTTTGGAGTAAATTTGCAGTATTGGTGTTTTTAAATCGATGTTACAAAGGGCACCTTCATTGACTTTGAGGGGTATTTTGAATCTTGAATGCGCTGTCCTACCACCAGGCATCAATGTTGCTGAAATACCTGATGATGCTACAGCAATAGCAACACCTCCATCTCTCCTAACTTTAGTGAGGATCAAGTTGATGATAAATGTCTTGCCCGTTCCTCCTGGCGCATCAATGAAAATTATTAAAGAGAGATTCCTTTCCAAGCAGTTGCACATATATTCATATACTTCTCTTTGTTCATTATTCAATAGGGTACTCTTCACCGCATATTCTCCAGTTGATCTTTCCTTTTCTCCTCTGTCTCTTCCTCTCTCCTCCTTCTCTGCCTGTTTTTGTCATTCTGGAGGTGTGCAGCCCTTTGATCCTTCGCCTCTTCATCTCTTCTACCATTTGTTCTTTCTCTCTGATCCTGGAGTCGTGCGACCCTGGCCTCATCCGATTGTTGTTCTCTCCCTCTCCTTGCCGCTTCCCGACGACGTTTGGCATCATCTCTTGACCATAATGACCCCCTTCTCTTTCCCTTTCCACGCAGCATAATTAGGTTGTCCATACTTTTTTTTTTACCCTGATGCTTGATAGAAGATACGAAGCAGTAACACCAAAGCCTCCGGGATGCTGATTTTTCTTGATGATGTGGTTGGCGCTCTCCTAAATGGACGTGACAGCCCTGCCCTTTTGCTGCTGTGAGCATCATGAGGGGCTGCTGAGGCTGGCCGTGTGCATGCGTCGTGGTGTTGCATCGCGGTTTCCAGGGAAGGTGGAATCAGCTTGGGTTGTGGAAAGCAGGGCCTGTTGATTGACGAGTGAGCAATTTTATACGAATATATAACCCTGAACTTTGCATGCATTCTGTAAGTTAGCACATTTTAAGTCGATTTAGTCAAAAAAAAAAGTGCCGCTGTAATGCACCGTTTGGGCTAATTGGAAGTCACAAACAGACAAACAGAGCATGAGAATTTTAGTATATAGATACATATAGCAAACACAAAGTGGGTGCACTGAACATTCAGACAGGGATGGTGGTATGGGCAGATACATTAAGACTTTTAAGAGACTCTTAGATAGCCACACAAATGATAGAAAAATGGAGAGCCATGTGAAGACAAGTGTTACATTGACCTTGGAGTAGGTTAAAAGATCAGCACGAAGTTTGGGCTGAAGGGCCTATAATCTGTTGTACTGTTCTATGTTGTGTTCTATAAATCATAGAGAATTGATTGCTTAACTAGAAGGATGTTTTCTGTACTTATTGATAGATAGAACAGTAGAACACAGGCAAGGGCCCTTTAACCCATGACTGCACACAGAATTGAGAGATGGAAAGTCTTGAGAGGCCACCCATCAGCAATTAAATTGAAACTAAACCTCATGAAGAAAGGAAACAGTTGCGAGGCTTCATTATTCTCAGTGCTGTGCTCAAAGTGTGAAAAGGCTAACAGTCTTGGAACCAGCAAGATAGGGACCATTTGGTTGTATGAGATAAGAAACTAAAAATTTCCCATGGTATCCAGGTCTCAACAGCGGTCGGAACAATTTGTTGCCATGTCAGTAATAAGATATAACAGGGGTCAAGGTTAAAACAGCAGAATAGTCATAGAAAACTACAGCACAAAAACAGGCTCTTCAGCCCATTTAGTCCATGCTGAACCACTTACATTGTCTTGTTTAAACCGATGGTTAGACTAGTCATGATACTCACTCAAGAAAACAATTTAATCACAAATAACGTCCCGCTTTTCTGTGCTGACAGGCACAGTTGGCATATGGAACTGTAGCACTGTGAAAGATTGGTGTAAAAACAAAAAAAGCAAACAGAGTACATCAGCAACTGGTGAACAATTACGTTTGAGCGCAGCCCTGGGGCTCCACTTCAAAACTCATGACTGCAGCCCATCAAAATAAACCAGGCTAGTTCATCCTGCATCAGTATCAGAGTCCAAGTAAGACATTTTATGATTTAACATGCTGAGTAGCAAGATACACTCAAGGTCATAGAAAGTTATCAAGGTTAATTGAATTCTTGTATGCTTTATGAGATTTAAGTACAAGACTGAGTTGCATTAAACTTTTGTTCAAATTGTTTCTTTGTCTAGCATGAACTCCTGGTGGAGTCAGAGGGACAACACTGGATATTTTCTGGAATATTTTTTGTTTCAGATTTCAAGCAACTGTCTGCCTCTCCAAGCTCCAATATTCTTCACCTAGCTATGCCTCTCAGATTTTTCTATTAATCTCCAACATTCCAGAGAAATCAGTCCAAGTTTGTCCAACTTCTCCTTGTAAACCAAGGATCCTTAATCTAGAAAACATCTTGATGAAACTCTTCAGCGCCCACTCCAGAGCTTCCATATTCTTCCTGTAATGTGACAATAAAATCTGCACAGCACTCCAAGTCAACCTGCAACATGACTTTTGACTCTTACTTATTGATTGACTGATTTATTGAGGGCTTTTCCAGCACTTCGAGCTGCATGGCCCAGAAATCCCCTGATTTAATCCTAGTCTAAGCATGGGACGATTAACAATGACCAATTAACCTACCAACTGATGCACCTTTCAACTGTGGGAGGAAAGCTGGAGGAAAACCACATGATTATGGAGAGAATGCACAAACTCTTCACAGCTGGTGGTGGGAATTGAACCCAGGTTGCCTATACTGTAAATCAGGGGTCCCCAACCTTTTTTGCACCACGGACCGGTTTAATATTAATAATATTCTTGCGGACCGGCGGACCCGGGGGGAGGGTTGCCGACGGACAAGAGTAGCAGTCAAATATGTTGGGTTTACCCCGAGAAAGACTACAATGACCATGAAGACTTGCGCGGGCACCAGTGCACATGTGCGTACATGTAACATGCTGAATTTTCTCTACAAATTGTTTTTGGCGATTCTGTCGGGGGGGATGTTAATCACGACTGGAACATAGGTGATAAATTGCTAATACACTCAATTTCATTTCTAAAAGGGTTTATCTAACGAATTTAATATTAAACACACAGTACATATTTTCCTTGCATGAATATAGTGATAAATCAATTATCAGGGGAGGACAGGGGAGCTTGAAGTAAGTGTTGAACGAACTTCCAACAGAAGTGGTAGAGGCAGGTTTGATATTATCATTTAAAGAAAAATTGGATAGGTATATGGACAGGAAAGGAATGGAGAGTTATGGGCTGAGTGCAGGTCGGTGGGACTAGGTGAGAGTAGCCTTCGGCACGGACTAGAAGGGCCTGTTTCCGTGCTGTAATTGTTCTATGGTTATATATGCAAGTCAATAGCCTCGTAACATTTTAAGTAACGCTTGGATATTAAACACACAGCACATATTTTCCCTGTATGAACATATAAAATCATTGCAACACACCAATATCGCTGAATCAGTGGGAGCCCTGGGCTTGTTTTCCTGCAACAAGATGGTCCTATCGAGGGGTGATGGGAGACAGCGATACTCGAATGGGGTTCCTTATGTCCGGTCTATTCCGCATTTTAGTTTTCGTTGCATTCATTGCAGAGATACGCTGGAAACGGAAGCAACATTTTCAGTGCTTTCGTGGCTATCTCAGGATATTCAGCCTTGACTTTGATCCAGAACGCCATCAGAGATATTATGTCAAACATACTTTTCAGCCCGCCGTCATTTGCAAGCTCGAGGAGTTGATCTCCTTCCCGCGCTGACACGGATGACGCACGGGTCATGACCTCGCATGCGTAATGGCTGATCAGTGGCCGTGACAGGGAATGAGGAAAGGTGCAGCTGTCTCATATCGCCAAATCATATCGTTTCCTCACGGCCCGGTAGCACATGCTTTGCGGCCCGGAGTTTGGGGACTGCTGCTGTAAATCATTGTGCTAACCATTACGCTACCATGCCGCCCTTCCCAATGTCAATGAAGTCCAGCACGCCAACTGCCTTCTATCGCACCTTATGTAAATATGTAGCCACCTTCAGGAAATTACGGACATATGCCATCCAGGGTCTCCAAAACAGATCTCAGTTTTTCCCATGGACCTTTACAGCTCTTGCATTTATTAAAAATGATTCTTTTTCTCTACTAATCTTTACTTATTCCTCCCCCAAGGGTGCCACAGTAGCGTAGTAGTTAGTACGATGCTATCACAGCTCAGGGCATTCCAGAGTTTTGAGTTCAATTCCTGTGCCGTCTGCAAGGGCTTTGCATGCCCCCCCCCCCCACCCCATGAAACATGTGGGTTTCCTTTGGGTTCTCCAGTTTCCTCCCACAGTCCAAAGGCATACTGGTTAGTAGGTTAATTGGTTATTGTAAAATTGTCCTATGATTCGGCTCATATTAAATAGATGAGTTGCCTGGCATTTCTGCTCCTTGGGCCAGAAGGGCCTGTTCCACGTTGTATCTCTAAATAATATAATAAAATAAAATAAAAATACCTTTAAATTACCTTGGTACATGAGCTTTCATTCCCCACAGCAAATTAAATCTTAAAATACTTTTTACTCAACTCTGCGTCGCTGGCCCTTACCCTTATGTCAGAAAGGAGGTACAGAAACTTGAAGGCACACACTCAGTGATTCAGAAACTGCTTCTTCTCCTCTGCCATCTGATTTCAAAACAGACACTGGAACCCATGAACACCTCACTTGTTTTTCCCCATTTCTGTTTTTGCACTACTATTCTTAATTTATCTATTTTATGTACATATATACTTACTGTAATTCAATTTTTTTTCTATTTATCATGGATCACATTGTACTGCTGCCACTAACAAATTTCACAACATATGCTCGTGATATTAAGCCCGATTCTGAATCATGATTATCATTGATAAAAGACATGAAAATTATATATAACTGTACTATATATAAGGTTAACTTGCACGTCAAGTCAGTGGTAAGGAAGGCAAATGCAATATCAGCATTCATTTCGATCATCAGTCAAACCACATTTGCAGTATTGTGAGCAGTGTTGGGTCTCTTTAACTAATATCAGTGTTTGATGGCTCTAGGGCTGTACTCACTGAAGTTTAGAAGAATGGGGGGGCGGGGGGAGGAGAGAGCAAATCTCATTGAAACGCCTAGAAAAAGTGGGTGTGGAGAGAGTGTTTCTTATAGTGGGGATGTCTAGGGTCAAAGGGCACAGCCTGAGAAGTGAGGGACATCCATTTAGAACAGAGATAAGGAGGAATTTCTTTAGCCAGAGCATGCTAATTTATGGCATTCATGGCCACAGACAGCTGTGGAGGCCAAGTTATTGGTATATATAACGTGGTGATTGATACGCTCTTAGTTAGTCAGGACGTCATAGGGTACAGAGAGAAGGCTTGAGAATGGGGTTGAGAAAGATAGTAAATCAGCTATGATGGCATGGTGGAGCAGACTGGATGAGCTGAATGGGTTAATTCTACCCCTATGTCTTATAGTCTTATTATCTAACGCAACAATTTATGCCTGTAACTCACCATTACATGAATGCACCACAGAGACCACAACTGAAAAAGAACATGAGATTGTAGCAAACTCACCCAAATCAAGGAGTCTGTCACCAGGGCGGTTCCATTTCCAGCCTTCCAGCTGCTGATGCTCTGTGTATTGGAGTCTCCGGTCATGGAATACAACTCGAACTATACTCTAGAGTAGAAATGATAAATTAGGTTGCTTTTTGAAACAATGAATCTTTTGTTTCAAAGCTCAAAATTTCACGTCACATGCCAGTGATAATAAACCTGATTCTGATATTCCAGAGATACCTCATTCATCATTGAAAATTTATATACTATCTTGGTGTGCATAGCTTTTTTTTTAACCGTGCTGCTTAAGACCATTAAAAATTGAACCTGGGGCAATTCTTCATCTGCGTTATAACATAAGGACCTGCAGTGGTGCAACAATAAAGGATGGTGGATATGAGCAACCAGGATTTCTGCTCCAAAGTTTCTAGCAATTTTGTTTAATCTAGGACTCTATTAACCTCGATGTACGTGACACAGCAGTGCTCTGTTTATGTGTCATTGAGTAATATAGCATGAATAATGACCTTTCAGCCCAACAAATCCATGCTGATCACAGTATCTACCCAGGTAGCCCGATTTCCTGCCCTCAGTTCCACCCCACCACATACCACCGATCCAAGTACTACGTAAATGATACTACTGCACCTGCCTCAACCACTCCCTCTGGCTCATCACATATACTCACCATGTTGCCCCTCATGTCCTTTTTAAATCTTTCTCCTGTAACCTTAAACCAGTGGTCCCCAACCACCAGGCCGCGGACCGGTACCGGGCTGCGAGGAAACGATATGATTTGGCGATGAGTCAGCTGCACCTTTCATCATTCCCTGTCATGCCCAGTATTGAACTTGAACGCACGCAAGGTCATTACACACGTGTCATCCATGTCAGCGCGGGAAGGAGATCAACTCCTTGAGCTTGCAAATGACGGTGGGCTGAAAAGTATGTTTGACATAACATCTCTGCCGGCATTCTGGGTCAAAGTCAAGGCTAAATAACCTGAGATAGCCATGAAAGCACTGAAAACGTTGCTTCCATTTCCAACGTATCTCTGCAATGAATGCAACGAAAACTAAATTGCAGAATAGACTGGACATAAGGGACCCCATTTGAGTATCTCTGTCTCCCATCACCCCTCGATGGCACCGTCTTGTTGCAGGAAAACAATCCCAGGGCTCCCAGTGATTCAGCGATATTGGGTGTGTTGCAATGATTTTATATGTTCATAAGGGGAAAATATGTGCTGTGTGTTTAATATCCAAACGTTACTTAAAATGTTATGATGCTATTGACTTACTTATATAACCATATAACAATTACAGCACAGAAACAGGCCATCTCTGCCCTTCTAGTCCATGCCAAACACTACTCTCATCTAGTCCCACCGACCTGCACTCAGCCCATAACCCTCCATTCCTTTCCTGTCCATATACCTATCCAAATTTTCTTTAAATGATAATATCGAACCTGACTCTACCACTTCTACTGGAAGTTCTTTCAACACTTACTTCAAGCTCCCCTGTCCTCCCCTGATAATTGACTTATCACTATATTCATGCGAGGAAAATGTGCGCTGTGTGTTTAATATTAAATTCGTTAGATAAACCCTTTTAGAAACCAAATTGAGTGTGTTAGCCACTTATCACCGATATTCTGGTCATGATTAACCCCCGCCCTCCCCCCCCCGAACAGAATCACCAAAAACAATTTGTAGGAAAAAAAAAGGGCACGTATATGCATGCGCACAATGGTGCCCGCGCAAGGCTTCATGGTCATGGTAGTCTTTCCTCGGGGTAAACACAACATATTTGACTGCTACTCTTGTCCGTTGGCAACCCTACCACCACCCCCGGGGTCGGCCGGTCCACAGGAATATTGTCAATAATAAACTGGTCTGCGGTGCAAAAAGCGTTGGGGACCCCTGCCTTAAACCCATATCCCCTAGCTATGGATTCCCTTATACTGGGGAAAAGACTGTTACCATCCACTTTATCCCTGCCATTCATAATTTTAAACACTTTCTAGAAGGTTGCCCTTATTCTCCAACTACACCCACGTGCAAGAATGGAAAAGGCTACAGAAAGAGGTGCACACAGTCCAGTTCTTCGTAGGTAAATCCCTCCTCACCATTCAGAACAATTACATAGAGCACTGCCACAAGAAAGCAGCATCCATCACAAGGTCACGCTCTCTTCCTGCAACTACCATTGTACAAAAGGTATATGAGCCTTGGGTCCCACACCACAGGTTCAGGAACAGTTATTAACCTACAACCATCAGGCTCCTGAACCAGCATGGATATCTTCACTCACCTCAACTCTGAACTGATACTCCAACCTACAGACTCACTTTCAAGGCTCCTTTACAGCTCATGTTCACAGTATTATTTTTATTTGTAGTTTTTCTTTTGCGCATTGGTTGTTTTCAAGTCTTTGTATATTTATATAGTTTTCTGTAAAATTCTATTGTATTTCTTTTTCCCTACAACTGTCTGCAAGAAAATGAATTTCA
The DNA here is from genome assembly GCF_963921235.1 of Mobula hypostoma. Taxonomy (NCBI): domain Eukaryota; kingdom Metazoa; phylum Chordata; class Chondrichthyes; order Myliobatiformes; family Myliobatidae; genus Mobula; species Mobula hypostoma. Next base: position 245,082,119 of record NC_086097.1, on the reverse strand, counting down.
TAGTGACAAAACATTTACAATAATAAGGTTACTTTGAACATTACAAGGAATAAGTAACTCTTTCCAGTTTAACTACATCTCTCCTACAACACAGTGACCAAACTTGAACACCGTTCTCTAAGTGAAGCCTCACCCACGACATAAACAACTGCAATATAATGTTCCCCTAGCAGTCACTGTCATACAGCACATACACGACCATCTTCACAGTACTTTGTCTCAGGAAACTTAATATCATCAAGGATGTCTACTACCTTGGCTATTTCCTTTTCTCTCTACTGCCTTCTGCCAACAGGTATACAGGAGCTTTAAAAAACACACAAGAGCTGGATCTGAAGCAACAAACAACATGCTGGAGGAATTCTAAGTTGAGCATTATCTGTGGGAGGAAAGGAGTTGTTGAGTCTTGATACAGGGCTTCAATTTCAATCATTGACAATCCCTTTATCCCCATTAACATTTATTGCTCGAGCTGCTGAGTTCTATAAATCTGCCAATGACAACTATTGTTGGCAAAATTTCAGATGAGGAGACATACAGGAAGAGGATGTATCAGCTGGTTGAGTGGTGTCACATCAACCTTGCACAATGTCAGTAAGACAGAGGAATTGATTGTGGACTTCAGGAAGAAAAGTTGAGGGAACACACACCAGTTCTCACTGAGGGACCAGAAGTGGAAAAGGGTGAACAGTTTCAAGTTCCTGGGTGTCAACATCTCTGTGGATCTATCCTGGGACTAACATATTGATACCAGTGAGCTGTGGACAAATGGAATGAACTACCTAATTGTGTGTTGAGAGTAGTACCTTAGAGACCTTCAAATCTAAACTCGGTAATGATTTCAAAACTATGCAAATAGAATTTTGGCAAGTTTGTTGGGCCAAATGGCCTGTTCTTGTCAAAAACTTTCTAATATTCTCATCTTCTAATAACAAAGGCACGACAGCGGCAATATTTCATTAAGAGTTTGAGGAGACTTAGTATATCAAAGACATTGGCAAATTTCTACAGATGTACTGTGGAAAGCATTCTAATTGGTTGCATCACTGTCTGGTGTGGAGGGGCCACTCACAGGATTGGAAACAAGCTGGATAAAGGTGTAAACTCTGCCAGCTCCATCATGGTCACTACCCTGCCCAGCATCCAGGAACTTCAAAAAGTGACACCTCATAAATCAATCGTTAAGGTCCCCCATCACCCAGGACCTGGCCTATTCTCATTACTACCATTAAGGAAGTGGTACAGGAGCCTGAAGACACACACTCAACATTTCAGGAACAACTTCTTGCTCTCCAAGATCAGATTTCTGAATGGACAATGAACCCATGAACACTACCTCAGTATTTTCCCCCTCTCTTTTGAACTTCCTATTTTATATTTACTTTTTATATACAGTGCCTATAAAAAGTATTCACTCACCTTGGAAGTTTTCATGTTTTATTCTTTTACAACACTGAATCACAGGATTTAATTTGGCTGATTAATAGGAAAAGACTTTCGTGCCAAAGTGAAAAAAGATCTTTACTAAGTGATCTAAATTAATTACAAATATAAAACACAAAATAATTGATTGCATAAATATTTATCCCCTTTAATATGACACACCAATTCATCACTGGTGCAGCCAACTGGTTTTAGAAGTCACATAATTAGTTAAATGGAGATCACCTGTGTGCAGTCAAGATGATGCATCTGATTGTCGTAAAACTACACTTGTAACTGGAAGGACCAAGTACTGGTGAGTCAGTATCCTGGCACAAAATACACCATGAAGACAAAAGAACACTCTAAGTGAAAAGGTTATTGAAAAGCACAAGTCAGGAGATGGATACAAGAAAATTTCCAAGTCACCGATTATCCCTTGGAGTACAGTGATGTCAATCAAGAAATGCAAAGAATATGGCACAGCTGTAAATCTGCCTACAGCAGGACATCCTCAAAAACTAAGTGACTGAGCAAGAAGGGGACCAGTGAGGGAGGCCTCCAGGAGACCTGTAACAACTCAGGAGGAGTTACAAGCTTCAGTGGCCAAGAAAGGTGAGACTGCGCATACAACAACATGAAATTGTGGCTAAGAGTTTGCAAGAAGGTATGTGGGAGACTCTGAAGTCAGCTGGAAGAAGATTCTATGTCTTATGAAATCAAAATTGAGCCTTTTGGCTATTAGACTAAATGCTGTATTTGGCACAAGTCAGGCACTGCACATCAAAAACACACCATCCCTACGGTGAAGCATGGTGGTGGCTGCATCATGTTGTGGGGATGCTACACTGCAGCAGGCCCTGGAAGGCTTGTGAAGGTAGAGGGTAAAATGAATGCAGCAAAATAAAGGGAAATCCTGGAGGAAAACCTGATGTAGTATGAAAGAGAATTGTGACTTGGGAAAAATTTGTTTTCCAGCAAGACAATGACCCCAAGCATAAAGCCAAAGCTACACAGGAATGGATTAAAATCAACAAAATTAATGTCCTGCAGTGGCCAACTCAGAGCCCAGACTTCAATCCAATTAAATGTCTGTGGTTGGACTTGAAAAGGGCTGTTCACTTATGATCCCCATGCAATCTGTAAGAACTTGAGCAGTTTTGTAAAGAAGAATGGGAAAGTTGCAGTGTCCAGATGTACAAAGATGATAGAGACCTATCCACACAGACTCAAGGCCATAATTGCTGCCAAAGATGCATCCACTAAATATTGACTTGACGGGGGTGAATACTTATGCAATCAATTATTTTGTGTTTTATATTTGTAATTCAGATCATTTGTACATCTACAAGACCATAAGATATAGGAGCAGAAGTAGGCTATTCAGCCCATCAAGTCTGCCCTGCCATTCAATCACAGGCTGATCCAATTCTTCCAGTCATCCCCACTCCCCAAACCCTTTGATGCCCTGGCCAATCAAGAACCTATCTATCTCTGCCTTAAATGCACCCAATGGCTAGGCCTCCGCAGCCACTCGTGGCAACAAATTCCACAGATTTACCACCCTCTGACTAAATAATTTCTCCGCATCTCTGTCCTAAATGGACGTCCTTCAATCCTGAAGTTGTGCCCTCTTGTCCTACCTAGACTCCCCTACCATGGGAAATAACTTGGCCATATCTAATCTGTTCAGGCCTTTTAACATTCGGAATGTTTCAATGAGTCCCCCCTCATTCTCCTGAACTCCAGGGAATACAGCCCAAGAGCTGACAGATGTTCCTCATATGGTAACCCTTTCATTTCTGTTTTCACTTTGACACAAAAGTGTCTTTTCTGTTGAACAGTGTTAAAAAACCCAAATTAAATTCACTGTGATTCAATGTTTTAAAATAATAAAACATGAAAATTACCCCCCCCCCATTGGGGGGGGGGTGATTTTTTTATAGGCACTGAATACTTATTGTCATTAATAGTTTTAATATTGCAATTTACTGCTGCAGCAAAACAACAAATTTCACAACATATGCAGTGATATTAAACCAGACTCTGATTCCTCCAGATTATTTGTTGCTCCAGGAGTTTATGATTCGACTACTACAATGTGAAGTCTCTTCCATGAAGAAGTTCAAATCTTCCAGTCCTGATGGTCTCGGCCCAAAACATCGACTCTTTACTCTTTTCCACAGATGTTGCCTGGCCTGCTGAGTTCCTCCAGCATTTTGTGTGTGTTACTTAGATTTCCAACATCTGCAGATTTTCTCGTTTATTTTATGTAAAGATACAGTTCAGAACAGACACTTTAAGCCGCACAACCCAGCAACTCCCGATTTAACCCTAGCCTAATCATGGGACAATTAACCGACTACCAGAACGCCTTTGGACTGCGGGAGGAAACCAGAGCACAGGGAAGACGTACAAACTCCTTACAGAGTACGATGGAATTGAACTCCCAACTCCAAATACCTGAATTGTAACAGCATCATGCTAACCACTAAGCTACTGTGGCACCCCAATTACCAAATGGAATTAGTGTTATCTGGAGACTGAAAGATGTGTTGGACTCAAGTACAAAGTATATTCCAAAGAATATCAGGATCACTGTTTGGTTAGATTAAGAGGCAAGTACCATGTGGAACACAGATAATTTTAAAATAAGGCGAGGTCTCAAATATGACACAGAAAATGCAGAGTTAGTGGTTAATGTAATTAGAGAGGCAGCTGCGAAAGAAAAACTAAACAAAGTAATCAAGAAATTGTAAAGTTGGAATCCTGAACTAAAACAAAGTACTGTAAATATATGTAGATAAGCCATCATTTGTGGAGAGAAAAACAAAACATTTCAGATCTTTAGAAAATAAAATAACTTTTATTCAACTTTGAATTGTTTTTGTTTTTATTGCAGAGATTAATTATCTCGTTTCTTTTGGAACAAATGAAAGGGGGCAATTGAGGGTTTCAAAACTTTTGATATCTGATGCTAATTATCCATGGAAAAGCAACAATTAAAAAGGACCACTCAGGGTAATTGTCTAACCAACTGGAATGTTTTAAACAGAAACTTTGAATGTTAGTGTCTGAGTCCATATGTGTCTTAAATAAATAGTAACATTTGACACAGCTTCCCAAGTTGAAGATGTGCAGTGTTTGCACTGGCCAGTGTGACATCAGTCACATCAAAATCGGGCTGATTGAAAATTAAAAGATGCAGGTTCACCAAACAGGGCTTCTGAGAAGATTTCCCCTGCAGCCAAATTAATAGTAGCAATTGTGTCCCAACTCAGTCCCCAAAAGCCTATTCAGCTCTTGGATATGCTAACATCAAGTCTTCAGTTGAATAATTACCTGGGCTTCTACTGCATGCCAATATAGTAGATGGCAACAGTGGCATAGCCAGTAGAGCCATTGCCTAACAATGCCAGCAACCAGATTCAATCCTGACCTCGTGTGCTCTGTGTGGAGTTTGCATGTTCTCTTTATGGCCACTTGGATTTCCTCTGGGTGCTCCAGCTTCCTCCCACATCCCAAAGACATGCAAGATGGTAGTTTAATTAACACTGTACATTGCCCCTAGAGTAGGCGAACAGTAGAATCTGTGAGAGAGTTAATGAGAATGTCGAGAGAATGAAAACAAAGGATTTGTGTACATTTAGCGTAAATGGGGGGCTGGCGGAAGGTGTAAACTTGGATGACAAAAGGCCTGTTTCTATGCTGTATCATGTCAGTCCAAACTATTTCTTTGTTCTGTAGGGAGATTCAGTGGGCTATTCACCAATTTATGGGGCTGGAAATTAATGTGATCAGGAAGGATAACCATTGAGCACGTCTACATGAAACACTGCCATAGGAAAGCAGCATCTATCAAAGATCCTCACCACCCAGGTGGAAGGTACACGAGCCTCAGCACTTGCACTACCAAGTTCAAGAACAGTTACTACCTTAAAACCATCAAGCTCTTGAACAAGAGGGAATAACTACACTCATTTGCCCATCTACTGAGATGTTCCTACAACCAATGATCTCACTTTAAGGATTCTTTATCTTGTTATTTCATGCTCTCATTATTTATTGCTATTTATTTATATCTGCATTGGTCGTTGTCTTCTGCACTCTAGTTAATCTGTTATTTATATGATAAATTATAGAAAATCATACATTTCTACAAATTTGCTGAGAACATCTACAGGAAAACCAATCTCAGGGTTGTATATTTATATGACAGATGAACTCTGATAATAAATTTTACTTTAAACAGTTATAGCACGACATTTGCAGACCTAGCAACTAAACAGCCTTCCCTGAATTATAAGGATAAATACAAAAATAAACTAAGCTGCAGCTGGCCAAAAATTGTCCACGCAGCAAGGCAAGGAAGATTTACACAAGGTACACCTAGGAAAGACAGCAGTAATGCCATCATGGCTACAGCGGCATCAACTGGAAGTGAGGTGAAGGTCACCACCACAACGAAGGTCCAAACTGACCATTTGAAGAGGGGAGCATTTATACTCTGAGGTATTGCTGCTGTTAAAAGTTTTAAAGATTAGCTTTGTCATCTGCACGTCGAACATGCCATTATGTGTCAATGACCAACACAGTCAGAGGATTGTTCTGGGTCAGCCTGCAAGTATCACCATTCTTCCAGCACCAACACAGCATGCCCACAGATTGCAAACGTATTCATTTTATTATAATTGGCATAATTATTGGCTATAATCAATTCTATTTACTTATTAATCCCATCAACACATGTAAACGATGGTTTAGCAGTTCATAAATAAAGATTTATGTGTTTGGATTTAACTCTTTCATCTTCATAGTTCATGAAGATGACAAAGATCCTGATCTTTTTACTGACACTTCAGTGGGTGTCAATGCCTCTATCCTAAAGGCTTCTCATCTATTGATACACTGACAAAGCTATTCTATTAACGTTGTACAAGTGTGTCAATTAAATGAATCACCCACCTTAACCATTTTCCCACTCATTTCTGGCAAATCTCCTATTTTTCGGTTATCCAACATTCGGACTTCATAAGACTGACCTGTTAAAGACCAGAAACATTTGTTATAAATGACAAACAAATGTGGTTTAAAAGTGATATTAAAATTATGTAGTTACTCAGTGGGAAGTTACTGAAGTGCAGTGGCCACTATGGTCTATTCAAATCCTACAAGACACAAGGTTTATAAACACTTCAAATTTTAACAAAGTAGGCTATAATACTTTCAAAACAGCAGTTACTGTAGTCAATAAACTTCACTGCAATAACACAATAAGCTGAAAATATTGGCTCATTTAGTATAAAATCTGTTAAGACATTCAGAATAGTTGTAACCCATTTTCATAAAAGCAGTGCAGATTTGGTTAGCGCAGACTTAACGGACGTCTGCACACTGAAGCATTATCAATTATCTATAAAATTCTTCATTGAGGAAGCCTTCTCTTAGACTGTACCATGGAGGCTGGTGGCGCAATGGCATTGGCGCCTGGAGCGGAGGTTCCCGAGTTCGAAACTAGTCGGGTCCGCCCCCGAGTACACTTTCCATCCATGCTGGGTTGAGTGTCGAGATCGCAACTCGACCTCGTAAAACAAAGAGATGTCTCTCTCTCTCGCTCTGCACCTTGGAAAAAGCCATGAAAAATCCATCATCACGGATGGACGCACGGATATGCAGACGCACAGACTCGCACGCACGCAGGCACACGCCAAAATAAAAACTAATTCTACATTAAAATAGGTGTGCTTAAGAGGCTCTTAGGTAGACACACGGATGTGCAACAAATGGAAGAAGGGATTGGTTTAGTTGGGTATTTGATTACTACTTTATTGCGTTCGGCACAACACTGTGAGCTGAAGGACCCATTCCTGGGCTGTACTGTGTTCTCTGCTCACGATCACCATACAACTTAGGTGAAGTGAAACCAATAGAACATAGAATATAGAATAGTACAGCACAGTACAGGCCCTTCAGCCCACAACGTTGTGCCGACCCTCAGACCCTGCCTCCCATATAACCCCCCACCTTAAATTCCTCCATATACCTGTCTAGTAGTCTCTTAAACGTCACTAGTGTATCTGCCTCCACCACTGACTCAGGCAGTGCATTCCACGCACCAACCACTCTCTTGAGTAAAAAACCTTCCTCTAATATCCCCCTTGAACTTCCCACCCCTTACCTTAAAGCCACGTCCTCTTGTATTGAGCAGTGGTGCCCTGGGGAAGAGGCGCTAGCTATCCACTCTATCTATTCCTCTTATTGAATATTGACAAATTAATTTTATACCTATTATTCTAAAATTACTGCATTAAACATGAAAAACAGGCCCCAGCTCTTCAAGCCCACTCTTAAAACCAATCTGTCTTCCTTTAGACATTAATTACTCAATGTGAAGAGGACACAAAAAGCTAGTGTGGGTGTTTAGACAAGAGATTTAGGGCTGAGGAACCCAATTCTTTGAGAAATCGGAGGAAACCAGAGAATCTTACTTATTTTCATTTAGAGGTACAGTCCAACAAGCTTGTGTGCTCAATTACACCCACATGACCAATGAACCTACTAACCTGTACGTCTTTGGGATTTGGGAGGAAACCCACACAGTCACACAAACTCCTCACGGAGGGTGACGGGAACTGCAGCCAGCTCACTGGCACTGTAATAGTGTTACACTAACCACTACACTACCATGCTTCTCTGTGGATTGTCACCTTGTCATGGTGGAGAAGCTCGTGTGGTCCTGTGATCCCAAGAGCAATGCCATCTGGAGCTATGCTCCTGGTGGGTCACCCATGGTGGTAAGGTCGAGGGTGAGGTCCCTGACAAAGAACAATTCAACCAAGACCTCAACGGTAGAACAGGCGGACGAAGTTACTTCAAACTCAACGGCTGCGAAGGTGGATGAAGGTTGCATCAAATCCATCAGCTCCCATCGTCGTGGTTTCCATGCCATTGGAATCAGTTGATTGATTTGTGAAGTATCGTGTGCTTCTTGGAGTGCAACATCAAGTACACGTTAAACAAATACACGCACAGGCATCTTCACTCTGTGGGCCACTTCAGAACGAAGACCATCATCCTCGACCTCGAGGGATAGCCACGACGACGGCACTACCATGCCACACCAAACTCAGTGGAAACCCATAACAGAGAACATACAAACTCCAAAGAGGCAACACCCAATGTCAGAAATGAAAGTTTCTAGCACTGAGGCAGCAGGAATACTAGTTCAGCCACTGCGCCAAACTTTGTAGAATTTTGATAGTCTCCATTAATCTCGGAGTTCTGTAGAGGGATGATTTTCAGCAAAGCTGTTTGGAAATACGTCTACATTTCTATACAGAAAGATGCAGGAAAAAGGCCAGCAATATCATGAAGGATCCTGCCCACCCTGCTCATGGACTGTTTGTGCCACTCCCATCCATGCCAGGACCACCAGACACAAACAGTTACCCACTAACTCGCTCCACAACTCCCACTACCACCTTACCATTTCCTGTCAGAGTCACCTTTTGTACAGACTCCCCTGTACCTAGCATCACTTCATGTACACACAATCAATATATACAAGCTATCATAGGAGGACATATAGCCTCCTTAGAGCACACCAGGATTGAACTCCAAGCTGGAAGAGTACCGTAGTAACTGCTATGCTACCATAGTGCCCAAAGTAAACATATCTGAAGGCACAGCAAATACCCAAAATCACAAACCTCAAACCCCAATAGTTTCCATCCACATTAAGTTACATTATAGCACATACAACCTCTAACACAAAAAAATTTCCAATCTCCAAACATCAGAAGGTTTCAAATAGGTGTGCCATTGCATCAAGTTGAACGCAGCAATAATTCAGACAGCCAGCAATACTGGAACAGCTTACACAATCAAGGAACTCCTTGCACTTCTGAGAACGCCCAAGTAGTTTTGAAGTATAATCACTGATATAACACACACACCAAAAAAGGCAGTGAATTTGCACGGTTCATTAGCACAATAATGACTAGTTAATTTTAGATCAGTAGGTCAAGAGGCAGGACTGAACTCATGACTATTATGCTCTCTTCTTGCACCATTTTAAAATATATTCTTATTGCAATTGATATTAAGTTTTATGTATTGCACGGTACTCCTGCCGCAAAACAACAAATTTCACGACGTCAGTGATAATAAACCTGATTTTGATTCTGACCAATTCATTTACTCTGATAGTGCCAAAAAATTTGTATCCACCTAGAAACAAATGGGATTGCCATTTAACACCCAATTCAAAAGCAGCATCTCCAACAGCACCTTGGTGGATCTGTGGAATTCACTGCCACAGATGGCTGTGGGGGTCAGGTTATCGGTTATATTCAAAACATAGGTTGATAGGTTCTGGATTAGTCAGGGCATCATCGTTGAATAGTGCAAGAAATAAGAGCTGAGCAAAGAAACAGGCCCTTCAGCCCATCAGACACCATCATGTCCAATCTATACTAGCCCCACTTACCATCATTTTGTCTTCAGTGTTTTCTGTTTTGGAGTTTCAGTTATTCATCTAAATCCTTTTTTAAATATTCCAAGTCTTGAAACCAACTTTTGGATGATTTTTCCTTTCAGATCCTCTGATTCCTCACCATAATCCCATGCTTCTTGGTCTCATGTATTTTTGCCACTGGGTAAGATTTCACACTTGTATGCCTTTCATATTTTTGTGCAGCTTTACCTGATTCCTCAGGCACCTAATACTACAAGGAAAAAAAACAGCCAATCTTGGCTCTCCTCACAACTGAAACAAGTCTATCCCAGAGGACATCCTGGTGAATCTCCCCTGCATCTTCTCCAGTGCAATCATGTTTCTATAGTATGGTGATCAAAACTACAACAATATTCCAGTTACAGCTTAACCAATGTTTCATTAAGTTGTACCAAGACCTCCCTGCTCATACCTGGTAGAGCAGACACAATGGCCAAATAGCCTAATTCTGCTCCTATGTCTTATGGTCTTAGACGGGAAGTCTCTGACTAGTGGTATGCCCATGCTGGGCCCATTATTGTTTGGGATCTATGTTAATGATTTGGATGAGAATATACAGTACTGTGCAAAAGTCTTATAGCTAGGGTGCCTAAGACTTTTGCACAGTACTGTAATTTTGTATTGCACTGTACTGCTGCAAAAAAAATCAAATTTCATGTCATGCGTGAGTGATGATAAACCCGACTCTGATATGGGTCTCTATCGTGGACTGAGAGTGGGAAGGGAGCAAGGAGAGAGAGGAATCATGGTAGGGAAAAGGGAAAGGGAAGTGGAGGCACCAGAAAGACATTCTGTAATGTTCAATAAATCAATGTTTGGAATTGCCTGGTGTCTCAAGGCTGAGTGTGTCTGCACCCACACCACTTCCTGCCTTTGCCACTCTTCCTCCGCCACCTGAACTACTCCCTTTCCACAGCATACACCTGAAACATTTGTAAATTACTGTGCTAGAAAATGTTAGTAAGTTGGCAGATTCTACTAAAATAGCCAGATAGAGCATCAAGAATTGCAACGGAAACTTAACCGACAAGGTAGGTGGGGGAGGAAAGGCAAATGGAATGTTACATTTTGAAAGAATAAATCTAGGTAGGACTTTTGTATTAAATGCAAGGGACTGGGTAATTTAGAATAGTATATTGGTATAATGTAATATATATCCACAATAGTACAGTAATAAAGTATTACAGTATTAATGGATAATAAAACAGATGCACAGCTGAAGGAGAAATCACAAGTAAAAAGGTATATTTGCAAAAATATCCAAATATACCTTTTTATTTCAAGCACGTTTTCAGTTGCTGTGCTGGTCTTACAGCCCATGCCCTTCACCTTTGTTCAAAAATACTGGTTTGTAGTTATTATTCAGGGCCCAATTTTATGTGAAGCACAGGTGTAAGTCACAATACCCACTTCCAACAGCACTGGAAGTAGTGACGTCATTTTGGATTCTGGAGCCTGAACATTTCAATTCAACAAGGGCATCTTGCAAAGTTTCAAAAGTGATTGGATACGAGAAGGGAAACAACAGCAGACTTCCTAAAATCTTAAGTCCTACCTATTCTTTTGATTGTATCCGCGGACAGGTCCTCCTACTCTGCATTTCACAACTCACACCTTCTTTTGTCTAGGTTTTCACCCTCTAACTACTCTCCTTAATTCACCCTGTTATAGCTCACCCCCTTGGTCACTCTGATTTTGCCCTTTCAAAGAAACCCCCCCTTCCCCAGTTTTATCAATTCTGCTGAAGGACCTCCTTTCTGAAACATTGACCGTTTCCATCCCACAGATGCTGTTTGATCTGCTGGGCATCTCTGCTTTCCACTTCCCTACAAACTACCCAACCACCTGCGCTGTCAATGCACGAGTGAGTCAACTGTTCCCAGACTAGCCACCTCAGAATCCTCAATTCTAGGAAACAGGACTGTTACTCAAGGAACATGGGATTATAAATGCAGAAACACTTTAATTTTAATAAGCATATAAACTGGCTTTACGAGATTAATTATCACTTTGCAACCTCCGAACAACTGAAAGTTACAGCACAGGTTAAGAAATGCATCTCCATCTGACAACAGAGAAGTACAAAGATTTGAACCAATGTTGCCTCTTAAGTACTTTTTCAAAGACAGGAATAGTAATCCTCATCTCCAATAACACTTTTCAATGTGAGCTGTTTCTAAAACATCCCACTTCATGGAAATTCCCATCAGATTCTACATCAGACCTACAGTATTTAACAAAATATTCCTACATCCTATTCAGCTAGTTGTATTTAAATAAGTATATAAAGTACAAATCCTCATATCTATTTTCCTGTACAAATCCTTAATGTTCCTATGCTAGTTTTTCATCACAAGTATGAACCAATATTCTCAATAATCTAATGCCTGGCAGGATGTGGCACATGATAAATAACATAATTTTGACACTTGTAAGATTGATTTATTTAGTTGTCTTAAGTAGGGATCAATTTTTTAAAAAGCCTTATGTAGTACTGTCCATGCGTTAAGTTGCCTTGCTTTCAGATTGATAGAAAAGCCACCAGGGGAAAAAACCAGGGGTCCCCAACCTTTTGCACACCGCGGACCGACTGGCCCGGGGGGGGGTGGGGGGTGGGTTGTGTTCAAGTTCAACAGTGCGTGACAGGGAATGAGGAAAGGTGCAGCTGACTCGTATCGTTTCATATCACCAAATCATATCGTTTCCACGCGGCCCAGTAGCACATGCTCGCAGCCCGGCGGTTGGGGATCACTGCCCTATACAGCAAAACTCCAAAATTCCACCATGCTGTTGTTCAAAACCACCAATAACTCAGCATTGAACTTACCTGTTTTCGCTGTAACCTTTAAACACACCCAAGTCCCACACTTCTTTTAGAACTCAATCCCAATTCTCATGCTCCATTTAAATGCACCTAGCTCACAGGTAAACGTAATGTAAAAAAAAAGTAGTAATATCCTATAGTCCAGAAAGCTGTCAGTGCAGCAAAGGGCCGATTATTGTAAGTTCACTTTATTAAAACATATCCATGGCTGTTGCAATTGTCTCAACAATAAATGTCTTTAAAAAATACAACAGAAGTTTTAGAACTAGTAATATTAGAATGATGCAAAACTACATCATGAAAGCAGGCTTTTCATCTAACCAACCCATGCAGATCACCAAAGCATCCACACCTACCCTAACTCACGAGTGTGGTGTTTGAAGTCAGGATTGAATCCAGGTCACCGAAGTCCTGAAGCAGGAGCTCCACAGGCTGTGTCACCCAACTCTTGGATTCTCAATACATGATGATGATGATGATGACGATGTCGACTCAGAGCTGAGAGGCCAGCGTCGGGCATTTTTCATGCCTTACAAGGCGCAGTTCGAAAAGCTGTGTGGGGTGCCACTCCTCGCACGGACATTTTGGAGTATTATTTTACGAGGCCGAGTTCCAAGCTCGACATCAACCCAGTGCAGATGGAGAGCGTGCACGGGGGTGGTCTGTCACCGTTCTCGAACCTGGCGCTGATCTCACTGCGCCACCAGCCGACCTTTCTCAATACAAACACCGGTTAAAAACTAGTCTGAACTGATGAGCTACCCCTTTCAACCTTGAAAACCAAAATACAGATCACCTTGAGTATTGATAGCAAACACTGTTGCAATAGACCCAATACAATTCGGCTCCAGCCACAGGGGACCACGGTGGGTACCATTCCCTAGCCATACAATCATCTCTGGAGCATCTAGTCCAGGAGTCGGCAACCTTTTTGCCTCTGTGGGCTGGATCGCGTATTAATGAGTGGATGGTGGGCCAGATAAATGCCATAAAAAACTTGAAATATGGGAATTATCCATTTAAATACATCTAGTTATGTTTTGCCTCAAATTAATGAATAATGCATGCTAGAAAATGATTTGTGCTTAAGGTTGCCTATCCCTGATCTAGTCAGCAGCGACACTGAGTTTTGAACCAAATAGACTTCTGTTTATTGACTACAGTGCTGTCGTCAATATAACTCAAAGCGAAGTCATCTCCAAACTCCTAGATGTGGGACTCAACACTTTCTCTGCAACTGGGTCCTCGACTTCCTGTACAGTCTGTATCAGTAAGGATAGACAGAGAAACTTCTGCCACGATTATCCTCAACACTGGTGCTCCACAAGGTTGTGCCCCCTCAGCCCCCCATTCTACAGCCCGTACACTCATGACTGCGTGGCCAGATTCCGCTCCAGTGCCATGCTTGCAGACAACACCACTGCAGTGGACTGAATCTCAGAGTTAAAGGGAGGAGGGAGAGTCTAGTGCAGGCGTTTCCAACCTTATGACTTCAGGAAGTGGTTTATGTATATACTGCACTCCTTTTTACATCACAGTGCTGAGGTTGAAAGGGTTGAGAGCTTCAAGTTCCTAGGTATAAAGACTAACAGCCTATCCTGGTCCAACCATGTCAATATCACAGCCCAGTGCACTAGAGCCTAAACTTCCTCAAGAAGCTGAATAAAGATGGTATGTCCCCTTTGACCTTCACCCATTTTTAATCAATACAACACAGAAAGTTAGGTGGCAGGGTGTTGATACATCTCCAAAGGAGGTGTAAGGTTCTCCTTCCCTCCGTTAGCCTGCAGGTCACTCTTGAGCAAGGTGTAGAACCTGCTTAGCCCCTGTGTAATAGGGTCACGTGAAGCCATGGGAACAGGCGGAGGATGATCATATGAACAGCTGGTGCACATCATAAGTCCTGGTTATGCGACCACCGACGCCAGGCAGACAATCTCTGAAGAGTATTGATAATGACTGGGATTACCCATCTTGTAAAGACACTGGTTCAGAAGGCGGCAATGGCAAACCACTTCTGTAGAAAAATTTGCCAAGGAGAATCACAGTCATGGAAAGACCATGATCACCCATGTCATAGCACATAGAAAGTACCCTATCCAGATGCATCAGAGTTTGGAATGCAACTGCTCTATCCAAGACCACAGGAAACTGCAGAGTTGTGTACACAGCCCAACACATCACATAAACCATCCTCCCCTCCATGGAATGTCTACACTTCTGACTGCCTTATGTCATCAAAGACCCACCCATTGCAGACATTCTCTCTTCTCCCACCTCACCAGACAGATTTTAAAAAGCCTGAAAGCACACACCACCAGGCTCAAGGATGGCTTCCATCCCACATATAACACTAAACAGTCACATACAAATTTAAGACAGCCTCTTGACTTCAATCCACTTTGCACTGGCTTCGCACCTGCACTGCAATTTCTCTGTAACTGTTAACACTATGTGCCTTTTCTGATTTGTTTGGTTCTTTTGTGCAGGAGGGATTTGAGGGGTTGATGTTCCTGTTCCAATTTATTCATTTTTTTCATGCGGGGGGGGAGGGATTTGGGGGCTGATGCATTTGTTCCTTTTCATGTGGTGAGGGGGGATTTTGGAGTTGACGATCGGGATGCCTTTCTTTTCTTTCTTGGTTTCATGGCTACCTAGAGAAGAATTACTTCAAGTTGTATACTTTAATAAATGAATTTTTGAACTATTCTGCATTCTGTTATTGTTTTCCCTTGTACTACCTCAATGCACCAACGCAATGAGATGGAATGTATGGATGGCACGCAAAACAAGTTGACCCTCAGTATATAATAATAAACCTATCTGATAAAATCATTCAACCATTTTGACTGCAACTTAAACTCACCAGCATCACAGAGAATTTTAAAAATAATTGCATCTGGTGTGCAAATCAGCTTCATAATAGAAATTCCATCACCTCATACCCTTACCAAGACCAATGATTCACAAACACTCGGGTGTAGATATCAGCAAGCATACAGTGCACTGAGCAGAACCAACAGCAGCTACTTGTCATTTTTGGATATTAAATTACACAGCCAGGGTAAATACCCAAGGCAAAACATACCAGAGCCCTACACCCTATTTACACTATGCTACAAAACTTGGTTGAGAAATATACAGGCAATCAAGGCTAGCCTCTGATACAAGGTCATAGCCTAGCATCAGGATGGTCATCTTCACTTGACAGCAGTAAACAAAAACTACCCCTCCCCCCATAAAGATGTTTAAGATGTCAAAGAATAGGGGGTGTAGGTTTAAGATTCAAGATTCAAAAAACATTATTGTCATTCTAACCGTACATCAGCTCTGCAGGGCAGAATGAGACAGCATTTCCCAGGAGCAGTGCAATCATAACATAACAAATGCAACACTAAATAATAAACGTAGCAATAAATAGTAAAACACAACAGCCACATGTCAGTTAAAATCAAGTTATAAGTGTCCAGTGCAAGTTAAAAGTGTCCAAAGCCGAGTCAGGTAGAGCAGCTATTTAGCAGTCTGCCTGCCTGTGGGAGGAAGCTGTTTAGTAGCCTTGTGGTTTTAGTTTTGATGCTCCTGTAACGTTTGCCTGATGGCAGAAGAACAAACAGTTCATGGAGAGAGTGTGAGGGGTCTTTAATGATGTACCATGTCTTCTGGAGGCATCGACTCTGAAAGAGGTCTTGGATACAAGGTAGGGAGACCCCAATAACCTTCTCTGCTCCCCTAAACACCCTCTGCAAGGCTTTTTTGTCAACAGCACTGCAGCTGGAGTACCAGGTTGTGATGCAAAAGGTCAGCACACTCTCAACCATGCCTCTGTAGAATGTAGTTAAGATGTTAGTGGGGAGTGATGCTTGTTTAAGCTTCCTCAGAAAGTGCAATCTCTGCTGGGCCCGTTTCACAATCCCAGTGGTGTTCCTGGACCAGGTGAGATTGTCCGAGATCTGCACCCCAAGGAACTTGATGTTTTCCACTCTCTCCACTGTGGAGCCGCTGATGCTGAGGGGTGTGTGCTCAGGCTGAGACCGTCTGAAATCGACGATCATCTCCTTGGTTTTGGTGACAATAAGCACCAAGTTGTTATCACTGCATCAGCTCTCTAGGTGTTTGACCTCCTCCCTGTACATTGTTTCATCATTTTTGCCGATGAGCCCCACTACTGTGGTATCATCAGCAAATTTAATGATCTGGTTCTCCTTGAATCTGGCTGCACAGATCACGTGTTAGCAGTATAAACAGCAATGGGCTAAGCACACAGCCTTGTGGGGATCCAGTGCTCAGCGTGATGGAGTCAGAGATGTTCCTGCCAACACGGACTGACTGTGGTTTTTCTGTCAAGAAATCCAGAATCCAAGGACACATGGGAGTGTTGAGGCCAAGCAGCGACAGACAGGAGATTTAAAGGGGAACTGGGGGAAATTACTCAGTGGTTGGGGACTGGATACACACTTGCCCTAGTGACAGAGGCTGCTACTCAACACTTAAGCAACATGCAAGCAAATACTTGAGTCACCTAGCACAGAAGACCAAATGTAGTCAAAAGCATTAATGTTGGTAGGTACAAGCGGAACAGCTTGCATCTGTGTGAAACAACTCCATGACTGGAGTGACCTGGATCCTGCAGTAGTGGCTTTACAAGTTTAAAACTTTGCCATTAGTAATGTAAACTAGTCCCAAAGTAGTAAGAAGTTGATTGAAGACCTGGTCCAGAATTGTTGTAAAGTCCAGAGAACCAATTATTTTGTTCTCCTTTATACTATGTACTGGAAATAACTAAACAACCTTGAAAAGTGTTGGTGTAGATTTGTTCACAGTGGTGTCATCGCTCCAATGCTGGCAGTAAACAGATTGACTCTCTGATCGGAATCACAGACATCTTGACATCATTTAGCAAACGTACAAGGGAACTAATTTTCCTTGAAGACAGATAAATGAGAAGGGTGCTCCTCAATCCCCTCTGATAGGAGGAGCTTTGAGATTAAAGGCCACACAAGTACCTGTCACTGTACACCACATTTCTCTTGGCATTTAATGCACTGAAGAGCATGACAATTATCCCTCTCAATGGTTCGAATTCACACTTGTAATTTAAGCAATAGGTCTTCAGCAAATGGCAATGGTTGAAGACCATCTTTTAAACAACCTTTTCTACAGCAAGCAACAGGGAAACACAAGCAACAGGAATTCTGCAGATGCTGGAAATTCAAGCAACACACATCAAAGTTGCTGGTGAACGCAGCAGGCCAGGCAGCATCTCTAGGAAGAGGTACAGTCGACGTTTCAGGCCAAGACCCTTCGTCAGGACTGGAAACACAAGTCTCTTTTCTCAAAAATGGTCACAATGATAGCATCTGAGGTGCCTTTATATCTTCTCCTGCTCCTCCTAAATTTAGGGATGAGGTTGTGCAAAGTCCCACTCCAAGATTTATAACTACAACAGCAAAATCATCAGCTTGAGCCTGGCTCATTCCATGGGTGAAAGCTGAGGGGGACACAGGAGCATAGTGGTTACATAACGTTCTACAATGCCAGCAGTCACAATTCAATTCCTACCACTGGATGGAGCTTGTACGTTCTCCCGGTGACCATGTCCAAAGGCGTATGGGGTAGGGACAGTAAACTGCAGGCATTCAATGTTGACACTGGAAACATGGGACACTTGCAGGTTATCCCCAGCACATCCTCAAATTAAATTGGCCAATGACACATGACATATTTTACTGCATGTTTCAATATACATGTGACAAATAAAGCAAATCTTTAAAATATCTTCAACTTCCAATAAGGATTTTTAAAAATTTGAATTAGATAGGGAACGTAGAGTGAAATTAAGGGTATTTGTGCCAAGACAGAAACAGGGTAAAGCATTTCTCTGAAGTTCACCTTTCACTTTGCTATCCTTGGTGGAAAGGATAGCTCCTAAGTGGGACAAGCTTTTGGGTGTTAAGTGGTCTTTTCAATGCTGAGGAACCTATATATGCAGTGCTAATAAGTTACTTGGATCTCATGTGTTCTTTCTAACTACCAGCTGTTGTTTAGACACAGTCTAGGTGCTTTCTGACAGAAGATAATAATGTCTTCATATGTGCTAATTACAGTGGACAAAAGCACAGTTCAGATACAGAAAGGACACTGCAGTAGTTTCACATGCCGCAGACATCATCTGAACAGAGCTTTTGAGTGGTCCTTAAGACATCAATGGATTTGTTTCTAAAAACAGCATTTTTGTTGCGATCTGTTGAAGCTAGATCAAACGGAAGTAGCAAGGCAGCAGATTCAGCAAGGCAAAGAGACAACCTG
Source organism: Mobula hypostoma (assembly GCF_963921235.1). Taxonomy (NCBI): domain Eukaryota; kingdom Metazoa; phylum Chordata; class Chondrichthyes; order Myliobatiformes; family Myliobatidae; genus Mobula; species Mobula hypostoma. The sequence goes on along the minus strand of NC_086097.1, from coordinate 245,063,052 downwards.
AAATATGAATGTTGCCTTTCAATCCCTTCCAACTATTAAAACTGGCCTTAAAATATTCCTCAAAACTCAATGAAAGCAAAGTTACAAAGACTCAAAACCCAGAGAGAAAGCAAGGCATTCCTTATGGATAATCATTCCGTTTGTGACACTTCATTCTTCTTCCTCAATCGCTGTCTCCATCTCTGGAGACAATCTGTCAACTGACATCTTTTATAAACCTACTGATTCCCACAGTTATCTTGACTATACCTCTTCCCGCCCTGTCTCCTGTAAAAATGCTTTTCTCAATTCCTTCGTCTCTATCGTATCTGTTCCCAGGATGAGGTATTCCTTTTCAGGACACCAGAGATGTCTTACTCCTTCAAAGAACAGGCTTTCTCTTCCTCCATCATTGATGCTGCTCTCACCCATAACTCAACTTCCTGGACATCTGTGCACACCCAATCTTCCCACCGCCTTAAAGGTAATAGGGTTCTTTGTCTCACTGTGAAATGGAGCCACCTCTTTTTCCCTTATTTGGGGAGGGGGGAGGAGAGAGGGGGGAGGAGAGGGGGGAAGGAGGGGGGGAAGGAGGGGGGGGAAGGAGGGGGGGAAGGAGGGGGGGAAGGAGGGGGGGAAGGAGGGGGTGAAGGAGGGGGGGAAGGAGGGGGGGAAGGAGGGGGGGAAGGAGGGGGGAAGGAGGGGGGGAAGGAGGGGGGGAAGGAGGGGGGGAAGGAGGGGGGGAAGGAGGGGGGGAAGGAGGGGGGGAAGGAGGGGATATATATATATATATATATATCGAATACCGGGTGAATGAGTAGTCTTTGGGGTACTGCAAGTCTGTGTCTTTATTAATGCTTTGCTGCATGGTTGTGTGCTTAGTGGGGGGGGGGCACCGATGTTTTCTTTTTGTTGGTGGGGGAGGGGGGATTGTCACTCTGCTGCTGCGTGGGAATGGGGAGCTGGGGGGGTGCTTCAGGCTTCTAACATTTAACTGTCGTTCATTCTTTGGGGCACACCTCTGTTTTCATGGATGGTCGTGAAGAAAAAAAATTCAGGATGTATATTGCATACCTTTCTCTGACATTAAATGTACCTTTGAAACCTACTACCCCATGACCCTCGCAACTAATACATCATTCTTTGCAACTGCCGCCACCTCCAAAGGGATCTTGCCACTAAATACATCTTTACCTCCTCCCCAATCTCCACTTTCTGTCGAGATTGCTCCCTCAATGATTCCCTTGTCGATTCATCCCTCTCCACTGATCTCCCTCCCAGCACTTAACCTTGCAAGCAGCAAAAGTACTACACCTACCCATTCACCTCCATTCAGGATGCCAAATAACACTTCCAGGTGAGGCAACACTTCACCTGTGAATCTGCTGGGGTCATCTATTCTGTCCAGTGCTCTCGATGCAGCCTCCATTGTAAATTGGTGGATCGTTTTGTCGAGCACCTCACCACCATCTGCCAAAAGCAGAATTTCCCAATAGCCCAACATTTTAATTGTTTCACATTCCTGTTCCAACGTGCCGGTCCACAGCCTCCTCATGTTACGATCAGGCCACCCTCAGAGTGGAGTAGCAACATCTTATATTCTGCCTGGGTAGCCTCCAACCTGATGGCTTGAATATTGAGTTCTCCTTCCAGTAAAAAAAAATACCCTCCCCCCCTTCTATTCCCCACTCTAGCCCTTTACCTCTTCTCATCTACCCATCACCACCTCCTTCCTTTTTCCTATGGTCCACTCGCCTCTCCTATCAGATTCTTTCATTCTCCAGCCTTGATCTTTTCCACCCGCCTGGCTTCACCCATCACCTTCCAGCTAGTCCCAGGGTTTGAGGTCCATGGAGGCAGAAGGCATTAAGTTTCACCCACCACCCCACCCCACCCCCCCCCCCCGGTCAGCATATCTGAATGTCAAAGTCCCGTGATCAGCGAGCTCTGGAGTCGACACCCGAACACCAAAGTCAGTCAGTCCAGAGGTTGAGGGCTTAAAGCTGAAGTGCCTGTGCGTGGGCATGTTCAGAAGTCAGAGGCCTGATGTCCGCGAGTCCGGGGCCAAGAGCTGGAGATCATAGTCAATGAGGCTGCCTGTCATGGTGCTGCAGGTGTGTTTAAGTAAGTGGGAAGGTGGGAAAGAGGGCTGTTTTGCTATTGTTGCCTGTGCATCCTTAGGCTGTGCTGGTTGTTAACACACAAACAGGGTATTACACTGTACATTTTGATGAGCACATCATAAATAAATCTGAATCCAAAATTGAAACTGGGTAACAGCCTCTTGCATTATTATCTGAACAGAAAGAGCAGTCAAGCAGGTCCTCCACCCTAATATATCTACAATGTTAATTGTCCACTGATGAATGTGGAATAAAGGACTTTTTGACAAAATCTTTAGAGTAGCCTTTACCAAATAGTGACAGTAGATATTCTCTGAAACATGAGCAAAGTTGATACAAGTTTAACAACTTGCCTAATCAGATTAAGTTTTCAATGCAGTCATGTCTCACTAACATGAAGGAGCTTTGTATCAAATTAACAGGGATTAACACTACAGTATTATTTGTATCTCAAAGGTTCAAATCTCACCTTTGGAAATAGCAAAATATCAATTTCATCAAAAGGCAGAATGCTTTCAGGTTTTTATTTGTAGAATAAGTTTAGTATTCCTCCTGAATGTACATATCTTCAAGCTCACAATGCAAGAAAACATGATCAGCACCTACATTGCCATAGCCCCCAGCAGTTTGCATGCCACCACCCTATCAACTAACTCACCCATTAATGGTTTTATAAATCACATTAAAAAGCATATAACAAATAACAATGTGGAGCAAAGCTCTTCAAAATGTGCAACATACCTTGGTTCAAATAGGTGAGTGTTTCATCATGTAGCTTAACAGCAGGCGATGTGGCTGCGTAGAGCACGTACTGGAATGGTGGATGTTTACTTTCATCCTCTGGAGGAAGGTTAGAATCTTCTTGTTTGAAAATGGGCAGGGCCAAGACGTCACTGCAAAATAAGAAACTCAATCAATTCATCATTTTCAAGGGAAAACTAAAAGATACCACTCAACAGAATAGACACCAAAATCACAACTGAATGTTACAAAGAATCTTCCTCCATCATAGTTTCACCTACATGTTGTTTACAATATATATAAGTGACTTACACGAGGGAATTAAATGCAGCATCTCCAAGTTTGCGGATGACACGAAGCTGGGTGGCAGTGTTAGCTGTGAGGAGGATGCTAAGAGGATGCAGGGTGACTTGGATAGGTTAGGTGAGTGGGCAAATTCATGGCAGATGCAATTTAATGTGAATAAATGTAAGGTTATCCACTTTGGTGGCAAGAACAGGAAAACAGATTATTATCTGAATGGTGGCTGATTAGGAAAAGAGGAGGTGCAACGAGACCTGGGCGTCATTGTACACCAGTCATTGAAAGTGGGCATGCAAGTACAGCAGGCGGTGAAAAAGGCGAATGGTATGCTGGCATTCATAGCAAGAGGATTCGAGTACAGGAGCAGGGAGGTACTACTGCAGTTGTACAAGGCCTTGGTGAGACCACACCGGGAGTATTGTGTGCAGTTTTGGTCCCCTAATCTGAGGAAAGACATTCTTGCCATAGAGGGAGTACAAAGAAGGTTCACCAGATTGATTCCTGGGATGGCAGGACTTTCATACGATGAAAGACTGGATCGACTAGGCTTATACTCTCTGGAATTTAGAAGATTAAGGGGGGATCTTATTGAAACGTATAAAATCCTAAAGGGATTGGACAGGCTAGATGTAGGAAGGTTGTTCCCGATGTTGGGGAAGTCCAGAACGAGGGGTCACAGTTTCACGATAAAGGGGACCGAGATGAGGAAAAACCACTTCACACAGAGAGTGGTGAATCTGTGGAATTCTCTGCCACAGGAAACAGCTGAGGCCAGTTCATTGGCTATATTTAAGAGGGAGTTAGATATGGCCCTTTTGGCTAAAGGGTTCAGGGGGTATGGAGAGAAGGCAGGTACAGGGCTCTAAGCTGGATGATCAGCCATGATCATACTGAATGGCGGTGCAGGTTCAAAGGGCCGAATGGCCTACTCCTGCACCTATTTTCTATGTTTCTATGTGCAGACTCCAACCACTGTGAAAGGGTTTAAACCTCATGTTCTATTGGCTCCTTTGCAACTCATCTTTGTTTTGTCCTCTTGAGGCTGCCTCCAATGGGAACAGTTTGTTCCCATCTAGTCTGCTTATAAACTTTATAATCTTGAACACATCAGATCTTAAGGGGACAACATAGTAGCATGGTGGTTAGCACCTGCAGTCACCTTTGGGGTTCAATTCCCACATTCGCCTGTAAGGAATTTGTACATTCTCCCTGTAACCATGTGGGTTTCCTTTGAGTGCACCAGTTTCCTCACACATTCTAAAAGACATACGGTTAGGGTTTCTGAGTTCTGGGCATGCTACGTTGGTGGCAGAAGTGTGGTGACACTTGTGGGCTGCCCAACATAATCCTCATTGATTTGATTTGATTTGATTTAATCAAATGACACATTTAACTGTATGTTTCCATGTACATCATCATCAGGTGCCATGTCCAGTTTGAGCTTTGACTGCCATGGCCCACACACTCCTGTTTCACGTCAAGTGGATCAATTCATTGGTACTCATTTCCAGTTCTCTGGCTGCTGTCTCTATCATTTGTCTTCCTCTTACTTTCTTCCCTTCAATCTTTCCCATAATTACCATGCATTCTAACTCCTCTTTCCAAATCACATGTCCAATGAAGTTACGTTGCCTTTTCATGATCTCTTTTTGTGTTTTCTCTGTTCATGATATCCTCGTTAAATAATCGTTTCCATGATATTCTTTGCATCCTCCTCAAAAACCACATCTCTGCTGCTTCAATTCGTTTCCTCATGTTACTAGATATTGTCCAACATTCTGAGCCATATAACATAATTGGATAAACGTAACATTTTAGTACTCTGAGGCGGGTTGTCATGCCTAGTTTAGTATTGGTCAGTATACTCCTCATTCTCATAAAGGTGTTTTTTGCCATCCCTATTCTTCTTTTGATGTCCAAATCGCACCTGCCATCTGATGTCACCGAGCTTCCTAAGTAGCAAAAGTTCTGTACTTGTTTTATGTCATCCCCGTTTATTCTCAGCCCGCAGATAGGATTCCCCTTCTTTTTGGATATCACCATACATTGTCTTTTTGCAATTGATAGATAGACCCATTTTTGCACTTTCTTCAACAATCATATTAAGTTTTGTAGTTCTTCCTCCGTACTTGCAATTAACACAGTGTCACCTATCACATTCCAGCTAGCTTCCTTCCCCTCCCATACCTTTTTATTCTGGAGTCTTCTCCCTACCTTTCCAGTGTTGAAGGGCCTCGGCCCAAAACATCGACTGTTTATTCAATTCCATAGATGCTATCTGACGTGCTGAGTTCCTCCAGCATGTTGTGTGTATCACTCCAGATCTCTATTTCTTTTCAGAAGCATATAGTCATGCACTTTGCTCGAAGGAATAAAAGTATAGACTACTTTCTAAATGGGGAGATTTTTTAATCCGGGATGCAAAGGGACTTGAGAGTCCTCGTGCAAGATTCCCTAAAGGTTAACTTACAGGTCAAGTCAATGGTAAGTAGGGCAAGTGTAATGTTAGCATTCATTTCAAGACGACTAGAATATAAGAGCAAGGATGTAATGCTGAGGCTTTACAAGGCATTGAACAGACCACACGGAGTATTGTGAGCAGTTTTGGGCCCCTTATCAAGGATGTGCGGCCATTGGAGAAGGTTCAGAGGAGGTTCATGAAAACCATTCCTGGAATGAAAGGGTTATCATACAAGGAACATTTCACAGCTCTGGGCTTGTACTCACTGGAAATTATAAGAACGAGGGAGAATCTCATTGAAACCAATCAAATGTTGAAAGGCCTAAACAGAATTGGTGTGGAGAGGCTGTTTCCTATGGTGAGTGAGTCTAAGACCAGAAGGTACTGCCTTAGAATAGAGGGATGTCCATTTTAGAATGGAGATGAGGAGGAACTTCTTTAGCCAGAGGGTGGTGAATCTGTGGAATTCATTGCCAAAGGCCAGGTCATTGGATGTATTTAAGGTGAAGACTGACAGGTGCTTAATTAGTCAGAGTGTGAAAGGTTACAGGGAGAGGGGAGGAGAATGGAGTTGAGAAGGAAAAATGGAACAGCCATTGGGGGAGCAGACTAGATGGACCAATTGACCCAATGCTACTCCCATGTCTTGTGGTCTTTTACATTCTAGAACTGCACCTCATGCAAGTGTAATTGTCAACATGGACATTGTGAGCTGATGGGCCTGTTGCGGTGTTCTACGACTCATTCCTGCTACTGAAGTGCATCACTTTACATTTCTCAACATTTTCATCTTCCACCTATTCCACCATAGGGGGCAACGATTCCCACTTGTCACTACACCTTCAAGTAGTGAAAAGTAACGTAGTGGTAGCGTAATGCTTTACAGCGCTAGCTCCAAGATCCAACATTCCAAGAGGGCCTATGGGGTAAGGTTAGTAAACTGCAGGCGTGCTACGTTGGTGCTGGAAGCATGGTGACCCTTGCAGGCTGCCCCCAGCACAATTACAGAATGCAAGCTAGCATGGCTGACGCAAACAACGCATTTCACTGTGTGTTTCGATGTGTTAGTGATAAATAAAGCTATCTTTTAAAGTTATCTTTAAGTGTTGTAACGGCACCCTCTATAAGTAGGAGTCATCTACATTAAGAAAAGCAACGGTTCTTGTAATTCTTTTGAACTCCAACTACACTTCCTTACAGTCCCAGAAGTAGTTTCAGATTGAAAAGCAAAAACACTAACAATGCTGGAAGCCTGATCCAAAAAAAAATCAGATGGAAATACTCAGCCGATTTGTTTCTTTGGAATGTGCTGAAAGATCAGCCTAAAGCACCAACCATTTTTATCTTTGCTGAGCCTGTATTTCCACAATTTTCTGCTTTAACAACCTGTGTCCTATATATTTGTAAAGCAGGGGTTCCTAAGCTTTTTTTATACCATGGAGTGATACCATTAAGCAAGTGGTCCATGGATCCCAGGTTAGGAACCCCCGCTCTGCAGCTTTCTTACCTTTTGCCAACTGGAGCAACAAGGACACTCATACAAAATTTTAACTCCCATCAAGTTACAACACCTCAATTCATGTAGAAATTAATACTGCATCACTACAATAAATACCATCACCCAAGTAATATTAGCAACAAACATGGAGCAAGTTATTCCACTATTACACAGTCATGTAGTACTATGCAAAAGCCATATTCTTCTCTTCAATGTAAAGCACAAAGGGTATCAAAGATAAGGGACAGAGCAGAATGGGGTTGATAGAGATTTATAAATCATGATGATTGAATGGCAGACTTGCTAAACTGAATGGCCTAATTCTGTTTCTATGTCTAATCTGCTCCAGCACGAACATAAGGAATTTTATGTTTTGACTGTCTCACCGAAAACTTATTTCAACTAAATGCTGAAGAATAAAGAAACAAAAACACAAACATTCATTCCAAGTGATAAGGAAATTGGTATCATAATAAACTGCTGTTAACGTGCGTGTACGTTATCCAACTAAGGTTGGTTTCAGTAAACCAAGAAAATGAAATATTGTCAAAACTGGGTTGCATTGTAGTGTTGTGGTTAGGATAACACTACTACAACACCAGAGATCAGCCTTCAAGGTTTAATTCCTACCGCTGTCTGCAAGGAGCTTGTACATTCTCCCCGGAACCACATTTCCCCATGCTCCAGTTTTCCTCCCAAATTCCAGACAGAAGAATTAGGGCAAGTGAGTTGTGGATATGCTATGTTGGTGCCGAAGGCATGGCGATACTTGTAGGTTGATACATACATATTCGGACTGCACTGGTCATTGACGCAAATGATGCATTTCACTGTATATTTCGATAGGTATGTGACAAATAAAGCTACCTTTCATCAGCTTAGATCGCTCAAATACCATAGTCAACTTTAACCTTGGAAATCTCTCTGCATTTGTTCATACTCCCTTGGGCTGAGGCAAACTGCCTCAAACTGCAAAATTGTTAACGTTATCATTATTCAACTATTGGAAATAATTAGGAAGATGTGCAGCTCGGGTGGTTGACGGTTGGGTTGAGTTTCTTCTCCAAGCTTGGCAATTTACATGCAAATGTTTCATCACCATGCAGGGAGACATCGCCAATGCGCATGACTGTGTGTCTTCCGAATGCCTGGCCTTTATATCCTTTTCAATCAGCTGAATGGTCATCATTTCAGAAACAACTGTGATGTAAGGAGGAAATCTCGCTGATGTGGCTATGTGGCGAACTTTGTGCATTGTGGTCTAGGATCGGCTCAATCAACAGGATTGAGGTATACATGTTTGCTTACAGAATTGTTTATGGAAAACCACGCTTCTAGGAATTATCTTGCATGTCACGTATTCGCTTGCGCTATGACTTTCACTGGTGCCAGTGGAATTTGTGCCCCACTGTTGATCATTCACAGTCCCTTGGGATTGAGGATGCTGTTACGCTGGTTGTTTGTCACAAAGCAGCTGGTGAAGTCAACACAGTACCCACAAGCTCTGCAACAGATAGGAGAGAAGGTGCAGGCAAAAAAGTAGTTTTAAAGTTCTTCTGTTTTTGTGTTGTCCCAAACAACAAACTGAACATTCTCAGTCTTTTTCCAAATGCTTTAAAATTACTGTATATTTTTCCATTTGTAAGAGACCCTGATTTTAGACTGAATTAAATCACTTTCAACATTGATAAGATTTTAATCAATGTTCATGGTTCGCTAGTCGCTAAATCAATTAATAGAAACATAGAAAATAGGTGCAGGAGTAGGCCATTCGGCCCTTTGAGCCTGCACCGCCATTTATTATGATCATGGCTGATCATCCAACTCAGAACCCCGCCCCAGCCTTCCCTCCATACCCCCGATCCCCGTAGCCAGAAGGGCCATATCTAACTCCCTCTTAAATATAGCCAATGAACTGGCCTCAACTGTTTCCTGTGGCAGAGAATTCCACAGATTCACCACTCTCTGTGTGAAGAAGTTTTTCCTAATCTCGGTCCTAAAAGGCTTCCCCTTTATCCTCAAACTGTGACCCCTCGTTCTGGACTTCCCCAACATCGGGAACAATCTTCCTGCATCCAGCCTGTCCAATCCCTTTAGGATTTTATACGTTTCAATCAGATCCCCCCTCAATCTTCTAAATTCCAATGAGTACAAGCCCAGTTCATCCAGTCTTTCTTCATATGAAAGTCCTGCCATCCCAGGAATCAAGCTGGTGAACCTTCTTTGTACTCCCTCTATGGCAAGAATGTCTTTCCTCAGATTAGGGGACCAAAACTGCACACAATACTCCAGGTGTGGTCTCACCAAGGCCTTGTACAACTGCAGTAGTACCTCCCTGCTCCTGTACTCGAATCCTCTCGCTATAAATGCCAGCATACCATTCGCCTTTTTCACCGCCTGCTTTACCTGCATGCCCACTTTCAATGACTGGTGTATAATGACACCCAGGTCTCGTTGCACCTCCCCTTTTCCTAATCAGCCACCATTCAGATAATAATCTGTTTTCCTATTTTTGCCACCAAAGTGGATAACTTCACATTTATCCACATTAAATTGCATCTGCCATGAATTTGCCCACTCACCCAACCTATCCAAGTCACCCTGCATCCTCTTAGCATCCTCCTCACAGCTAACACTGCCGCCCAGCTTCGTGTCATCCGCAAACTTGGAGATGCTGCATTTAATTCCCTCATCCAAGTCATTAATATATATTGTAAACAAATGGGGTCCCAGCACTGAGCCTTGCGGTACCCCACTAGTCACTGCCTGCCATTCTGAAAATTTTCCCACTCTTTGCTTCCTGTCTGCTAACCAATTCTCTATCCACTTCAATACCTTACCCCCAATACTGTGTGCTTTAAGTTTGCACACTAATCTCCTGTGTGGGACCTTGTCAAAAGCCTTTTGAAAATCCAAATATACCACATCCACTGGTTCTCCCCTATCCACTCTACTAGTTACATCCTCAAAAAATTCTATGAGATTCCTCAGACATGATTTTCCTTTCACAAATCCATGCTGACTTTGTCCGATGATTTCACCGCTTTCCAAATTTGCTGTTATCACATCTTTGATAACTGACTCCAGCAGTTTCCCCACCACCGACGTTAGGATAACCGGTCTATAATTCTCCGGTTTCTCTCTCCCTCCTTTTTTAAAAAGTGGGGTTACATTAGCCACCCTCCAATCCTCAGGAACTAGTCCAGAATTTGATGAGTTTTGAAAAATTATCACTAATGCATCCACTATTCCTTGGGCTACTTCCTTAAGCACTCTGGGATGCAGACCATCTGGCCCTGGGAATTTATCTGCCTTTAATCCCTTCAATTTACCTAACACCACTTCCCTACTAACATGTATTTTGCTCAGTTCCTCCATCTCACTGGACCTTCTGTCCCCTACTATTTCTGGAAGATTATTTATGTCCTCCTTAGTGAAGACAGAACCAAAGTCATTATTCAATTGGTCTGCCATGTCCTTGCTCCCCATAATCAATTCACCTGTTTCTGTCTGTAGGGGACCTACATTTGTTTTTACCAGTCTTTTCCTTTTTACATATCTATAAAAGCTTTTACAGTCAGTTTTTATGTTCCCCACCAGTTTTCTCTCATAATCTTTTTTCCCCTTCCTAATTAAGCCCTTTGTCCTCCTCTGCTGAACTCTGAATTTCTCCCAGTCCTCAGGTGAGCCACTTTTTCTGGCTAATTTGTATGCTTCTTCTTTGGAATTGATACTATCCCTAATTTCTCTTGTCAGCCACGGGTGCACTACCTTCCTTGATTTATTCTTTTGCCAAACTGGGATGAACAATTGTTGTAGTTCATCCATGCAATCTTTAAATGCTTGCCATTGCATATCCACCGTCAATCCTGTAAGTGTCATTTGCCAGTCTATCGTAGCTAATTCACGACTCATACCTTCAAAGTTACCCCTCTTTAAGTTCAGAACCTTTGTTTCTGAATTAACTATGTCACTCTCCATCTTAATGAAGAATTCCACCATATTATGGTCACTCTTTCCCAAGGGGCCTCTCACGACAAGATTGCTAATTAACCCTTCCTCATTGCTCAAAACCCAGTCTTGAATAGCCTGCTCTCTAGTTGGTTCCTTGATATGTTGGTTCAAAAAACCATCCCGCATACATTCCAAGAAATCCTCTTCCTCAGCACCTTTACCAATTTGGTTCACCCAATCTACATGTAGATTGAAGTCACCCATTATAACTGCTTTTCCTTTACTGCACACATTTCTAATTTCCTATTTAATATCATCTCCGATCTCACTACTACTGTTAGGTGGCCTGTACACAACACCCACCAGTGTTTTCTGCCCCTTAGTGTTATGCAGCTCTACCCATATCGATTCCACATCTTCCCGGCTTATGTCCTTCCTTTCTATTGCGTTAATCTCATCTTTAACCAGCAACGCCACCCCACCTCCTTTTCTTTCATGTCTATCCCTCCTGAATATTGAATATCCCTGAACGTTGAGCTCCCATCCTTGGTCACCCTGGAGCCATGTCTCTGTGATCCCAACTATATCATAATCATTAATAACAATCTGCACATTAATCCTGAGCATGAGCTCTAAAAAAAAACCTGGAGTGTCATTAGCACCTCAGCCAACAGATCTAGAAACCAGAATGGAGGCCTTTCAGCCCACTGACTCTGCACTGATCATCAACCACACATTTATACCAATTCCATTTCATTCTCCAGTTACTTTACTCCCTCAACTAATTCACATCCATACATAACGGGCATATCAAGAGGCCAATTCACTTACAGGCGCCAATGTCTTCAGGATGCAAGAAGAAACTGTTTCAAGTACACGCAAACTCCACAAGACAGTAAGAGATCAGAAAAATGGAAAATCCTACAAAAAGTAGTGAATACAGACCAGTCCACCAAAGGTAAACCCTCCCCACCAATGGGCATGTCTACATGAAATGCTGTCGCAGGAAAGCAGCATCTATCACCAGGGAACCCCCACCAAGGCTATGCTCTTGTTTCACTGCTGCCATCAGGAAGACGGTACAGGATCCTCAGGACTCTCACCACCAGGTTCAGGAACAGCCATTACCCTTCAACCATCAGGTTCTTGAGCCAAGGGGATTAACTTCACTCACCCCATCACTGAACTGTTGCCACAACCTATGAACTCACTTTCAATGACTCTTCATCTCATGTTGTTGATGTATTGCTTATTTATCATCTTTCTTTTTGCTACTGTAATGCACAGTATGTGGTCTTTTACTCCAGTTGAATGCCCAGTTGGTGCCATCTTTCATTGATTCTGTTGTGGTTATTATTCTATTGAGTATGCTTGCAAAAAAATGAATCACAGGGCTGTACATTGTACTTCAATAATAAATTTACTTTGAACTTTGAAATAATTCCAGGTTGTTGGAGCTGAGAAGTAACACAGCAAGCTACATTTGTGTTGTACTACTTATACACTTGTGTAGCCCCCACTATTTAGTATGACCAGCTCAGACATCCCCATGATTATTGAATTAACCCTCTTACCTGCACTGGGTAATGTTGTGTCATTACCATAGCTGTGTGGGGAGCCCATAAATAACCCCATTAAGGAATTCTGCATCTCATTGATTCTCATTTCAATGGCAGTCCACACGTCCTGCCCTGTCCCCAACTCTTCACTTCGTCACACTTGCCTTCCCAACTCAGTTCCCAGGTTCATAATGACATTAGGGGAGCACAATAGCTTAGCTGTTAACGTAACGCATCTACAACACCAGCAACCCAGGTTTAATTCCACAGCAGTCTGTAAGAAGTTGGTATGTTATCCCCATGGCCATGTGGGCTTCCGACAGAAGTTCCGCTTCCCTCCCACACCCCAAAGACATACAAGTTAATTGGTCACATGCATTAATTGGGCAAGACTGGTTGGTTGGGCCAGAAGGGTCTGTTACATCTCTAAACAATAATCACCACTGGGTGCTCATTACTATTCTGAAGCAGAGAGAGTTGAAGAAAGAGGAAGTGGCTTCCATCACATCCACCATGATAGAAAAATTGGTATGCATGAGGAAAATTAGAATATTGTAAAAAGTAGACAACATTGTGGGCTAAAGTCTGTGCTGTAATGTTCTATGTACATCGGGTGGGGATAAAAGAGACAAGAGGATCCGGGCATTCCAGCAACACACAGGCAGGGTGCAGTCCTGAGTCCCACATCTTTCACTCAGCAGCTGTACTGATTAGCCTAGCTAGCCAACAAGGAACCAGTCCACACCGAGCTATTGAGCTACAGGAAAAGTGACAGCAGAGGAAAGGAATTTGTGCCAAATTCTCAGCAGGGCAGGAGCTGTGAACAAGGTGCCCACAATAGACGGCAGCATGCAGCCCAAGTAGACGTCTTCTTTAAGGTAGGTACCATATTGCAAGTTTGAACTAGAGGGCAGAAGACAAAATCAGCACTCGGCAGGATAGCACTATGCCAAGTTTCAGTGTACAATCATCTATCCATACACTGACAAGCACAATGCATAGTCTCCAAGACCATTCCATACAAAACCAGGAATCTGCAGCATCCACAGGCACTACAATGTCATGGTTGATGGACAATAACTGAACCCCTAAAAGAAATAACACTCGTGTTATATCATAGGTTGAAAATAGTTAGAAATATTGAATTATAACAAGACACAAGTAGAAGAAAAATACAGTTAATAATAATATCACACACAAGTCCTGAAGACCAAGTCCTGATGAAGGGTCTCAGCTCAAAACATCGACCCTTTATTCATTTTCATAAATGCTGCCTGACCTGCTGAGTATTGCTCTGGATTGCCGGCATCTGCAGAACCTCTTGTGCTTCTCATAACAGCATTCAGCTTCAAATTAATTTCTTTAAACACTACCTAACCTGCTAACCATTTTCAGCAACCTAGCTTACAGCATAACAAATCACAAGTACTGGAAATCAGGTCAGACAACTGTGCAGATATAAAATTAACATTTCATGTCAAAGATTGCAGATATGTTGCAGCATTATAAAGCTCTAGTTAGGTGACATCTGGAGTACTGCACACAGTTCTGGTCATCCATTACAAGAAGGACGTTGAGGCTTTGGAGAGGGTGCAGAAGAGATTTGCCAGGATGTTGTCTGGATCAGAAAGCACGTGCAAGAGGTTGAACAAACTGAAGTTGTTTTCTTTGGAGCAGCAGGTGCTGAAGGGAGATCCAACAGAGATTTATAAAATTGAGAACCACAGATAGAGTAGACAGAGAGCACCTTTTTCCCCCAGAATTGAAATGCTTAATAGAAAAGGGGTAAAGTAAGAGGGGGTTCAAAGATGCGAGGAGCAAGTTTTTCTCTTTACACACAGATACAGTGGTGGGTGCCTAAAATGTGCTGCCTGGGCTGGTGTTAGAGGCAGAAACATTAGGACAGGGGTTCTCAACCCAGGGACTACGGAACCCTTGCTTAATGGTATAAAAAAGGTTGTGAACTCCTTGCATTAAGGATTTATTTTTAAGAGACGTTTAGACAGGCGCATGAGAGTGAAGAAAATGGAACGACGTGGACACTGTGTAGGCAGAAGGTATTAGTTTAGTCGGCCATTCGATTACTAATTTAATTGCTCGGGCACAACATTGTGGACGGGAAGGCCTGTCGTGTGCGGTACTGTTGTAAATCTGAGGAAGCGGTACTTGAAATGATAACCTCCTGCGTGTTTCAGCATTTCTGTGTTTGTTTACCCTAGTTTTGGGTTGATTTAATTCGCAGGCCGGGTAATTCATCTGAAACCCCCCGTGTCAATTGAAGAGCAGGTACTTCCTGGAAGCCATCAACAACAAAATATATTTAGAACGAGAGTGGCGATGAAAGAGCAGTGCATCCTCAGGGGGGGGGGGAAGAAGAGGGGCAGAGAAGAGAAAAAAAGCCGAAAAGGAGGGAAGCTTGCGGCGCCCTTACAGATCATTGCAACTGCGGAACAAAGAGCTCAGGCAACGGGCTCCACTCCGCTCACCTCATGCTGTAAGCCCCGGAGCCGAGCTCCTGGCCGATCCCCGACAAGCTGGAGTCGAAATCGTGCACAAGGCCGGACTCGATGGCTTCGTCCATCTTCAGCACCCAGGCCATGGTGAGTGAGGGCAGCCGAACCCGTCGCTAGTGGAAGGGGGAAGCGGGTGTCGGCAGGAGACGCTGCCTGACCCCCCCGATCCCCGGCTCCCGGCCCTTCACTGGAAAAGCGGGCCTGCCTTCGCACTCGCTCGCCTGCTTCCCCGGCTCGGCTCAGGCCACCATAGCGGCTCCTCACACACCCAGTCACGACTCCTTGGTGGGCGGTGCGGAGGGGGGAAGCGTGACGCCTTGCGATTCCCTGCCGGAGTAGAACTGCTCGCTCACGCACAGCCCGGGCTGGCGCCGTCAACGCCGCCGCCACCTCCTCCACCCCTCGGCGCTCTCACCGACTCGGGCACAAACATGGCGGCAGGCCGCTCGGCCCTCTCCCAGCCGACGGCCGCTCCTGCGTCACCTCGCACGCTGCGTCGGCGGCCACTCGGCCCCTCTCCTGACCAAGGCTGCGTCGCCGCGCGTGAGGTTCTCTCAGCCGCATGGTTGCGTCACCAGCACGCGACCTTCTTTCACTGCCAATTGGCTTACGTCACCGTGCACGCTGCGTCTCCCGCTCTTGTTATAACTGCGCATGACACAAAACCAGCTATCCGCCCAGCACTATGATGCTACCACCATCTAACCAATCAACGGCTCCCTAGACTGTTGCGTTGCACAGTGATTGGTCAATTGGTCATTATTGTCACATATGAAAACATCTTGCATACTGTTCATATAAATCAGATGGAGAGAAGGAAAACTGGTAGAGATGTTGGCAGACATCCCACCCTGCAAAAACTCATTTCAGGGAGGTAGCACCACCATATCACCCCCCCATCGACCTCCAATGTAATCACCAGCAACTTTGATGTGTAATACTTTGTTTGGTGATTTTGTCTAATCTGTAAACCAAGTTCGGTACATGCAGAATATGTGACATTAAAATATGTACTTATATTATATTATCATGTTTATTCTATTACAACTTCAAGCAACTCTACAGGGAGTTTGGCCTCATCACATAGGACATCAATAGAGTAGCTCCTTCGCAGCTAGCCAGCTAGTTTAAATAACGTTAGCTATGCTAATGAATGAAATTTTTAAAAAATGAATGAATGACACCTATTAAACTCACCTCAACGTGTCTTTTACATTTTAACCCACCACGGCCAATAGAAAATACACTGTTCAATCAAGATGCTCCCTCTCGCTCTCAAAAAAATTGATTTCAGGATATTGTACATAATTTCCGGGCGTCAGGGAGCCGCTATCAATGTGCGGGAGACTCCCGGATCTTCCGGGAGAGGTGGGATGTCTATGTTGAGAAGTGATGAGGAAGACGCAAGTTGTGAACAGGAGATGGTGTTGGCTGATAAGGAGGAAGGGAAACAGAAAAAAATTCATCACTATGCGAATTGAGGATCGTAGTAGTTTATTGCCTAGTGATGAAGGTAGTGGATAGGATGTAAATATAAGATGAAAGAGTTGAAGGGTTTGCTAAGTTTTGAGCGTGAACCTGTTTCTGATATCAATCCAATTAGATTAGCTCATGATTTGGGAAAAAGGCGTTAGGAGATATTGTGGGCACAAGACCTTTAGGAAATTGGGTGCTCTTGGTATTGTAAAGGCAGTAAGCAACGTGAGAAAGCTTTGGGGTTTGAAGTTGAGGGAGGAAGGAAAGTAACCCCAAGGAATTATATTGAACGATGAGGCTTTGGGGAATTGCAAGAATGCCTCTTAGAAAATGTAAAATATTACACACAGGTAGTAGAACTATTAGATATAAATATACATTGGGGGTTCTTGAGTTGAAAGTGCGAGAAGTATGAGAAGGATTTGGGCGTCCTGGTAGACTCATCACCATCAATGTCTAGACAATGCACAGAAACGATTAGGAAGGTGTCCTGTATAGTGTACATTATAATAAGGGACTACTTTATGTTTTAGTAACACGTCGCTGCATGCACTATTAGGTGCGTATTGATCTGTATGTGTGTGCCGAGTCCAGATTATGCCAGTAAAGAACCATGAAACTTAGCTCCCGTCTCCAGCGTTTTTTTATTAATAGCATTGTTGTGTAACCAGGCCACATACACAACAAATTGGTGATGGGGTTAATGGATCTACGTCGTATCGGAACGCCGTGTTTTAATTGATAACGACACTCGGAACAGAGCACAAGGAGCGGGAGAAGGAGGCAGTGCGAGGCCACGAGTCTGAAAGGAAACGGAAGCACAGCCGGGGTCAAGATGTGAGGAGACCAAGAGACACAGTTGGAGCTGCAGCACGTCCAGGTGAGACCACAGCTGACACTGACCCCTGGGGACTAAGGGTCTGCCTGCCCCAGAAGGGAGATAAAAAGGAGCAACACACACACATCTAGATGGAGTGCGCTCATGGCGCTAGCAAAAAGGACACGCGAGTCAAAAAGGAAAATAAGGGGAGAACAGGGCTTAATTAACATAACAAAGATGGCGATGATTGGAACCATTACGGCAATTGATAGTGGCATTGAAGACTGGGCAACTTACATTGAAAGAGTGGAGTTACATTGTGAGGTTAATGGTGTTAAGGATGAAAAGAAAGCCAGTGTCTTACTCAGGCTACGACCACACTAGACCAGATAATTTTGAAAACACCGGTTTCATGTAAAAATGATAGGCATCCACACCAGGTGTTTTTGAAAATACCTCTGTCCACATTAAAACGGGTATTTGGGCAAATCTCCCCCTACTGGGCATGCACAGTACACATCTACAGAAAACAAGCGAAGAGGAAACGGTATACTATTTCCATTTCCGTGGTGGTGTTCCGCTATTTCCATTAGTCAAAAACTACACTACCTCCAACAACAGCGAAAGAAAGTTTTCAGCAACGTCTTCGAGGAATACAAAGAAAATCTCCGCTGGAAAAAGCAGACCGGACTTCTTCGTTTGGACAGACGATGAAGTCAAGCTGCTTCTGCAAGTTACAAACGACTACAAAGTCAGCAAAGCAGTGGAGAACGTGGACTGGGAGTTGTGCCAAACCAAATACAACGACATCCTCGACTGCTATAAAGAACGCTATGTACGTTCAAGAAAACGATGGAATGCCGCGCTGTCGCCACCATCTGTTCCGGCACGTTTTTAAAAAACTCCGGTTACCCCGTACACACTACACCGCCCAACCGGCGTTTTCAGATTTACACACTCTGCAGAGCGTTTTAGAAAAGCTCCGTTTTCGGGGGAGAAAAATGCCATTTCAGTGTGGACGGAGGGTCAAAACGAAGAGAAAAAGCTTCGGTTACGGATTTATCCAGTCCCGTGTGGACGTAGCCTCAGTATTATGGTAGCAAAAACAAATGGGCTGCTACGGAGTTTGTTAACCCCTGAAAAGCCAGCTGACAAAACATTCAGGCAAATAGTAGACACTCTCCAACAGCATTTAAACCCCAAACCACTGGTCATTGCTGAAAGATTTAAATTTCACAATCAGAATCAGAGCAAAAATGAAAGCATTTCTGGATATTGTGCCGAATTGCGCAAATGATCAGAACGTTGTCAATTTGGAGCTGGTCTATCGGATGCATTGAGGGACAGGTTAGTGTGTGGCATGCACTGTGAAACCACACAGAAGTTGTTCCTGGGTGAAAAAGATATTACATTCAAGAAGGCACTGAACATTGCAATATCAATGGAAACAGCAGCACGGGTGCTTCAGAGATACACTAAAAATCTCTGGAATATGCTACGAATAAAATGTCACTGAATAAAAATGAAGGAAAGAAATGTTACCATTGTGGGAACATGTCATATGACCCTGATGACTGTTGGTTTAAAGACAAAGAATGCAGAAACTGTGGCAAACAGGGCCACACTGGCAGAGTATGCAAAGCTAGTAAACAGCAGAAAAATACAGAGAAACAAAAAACAAAATACAGAGAAACAAGAAACCCCAGAGAGGAAAACACAACAATGTACACAAAATGGAAGAAAGCAATTCTGATGAAAATGACTCAGACGAAAGTGAATTGTCTTGTCTGCAACTTCACAGCGTGAAAGAGACAGATGATCGAAGAGTAATATGGATCACTCCACAAGTGGCAGGCATGAGACTGAAAATGGAGTTGGACACAGCCTCAGCTTTAACAGTGATCTCTGTACATGACTATAAACGACTGTTTTCTCACCTACCTCTGAAACGAACTATACTACTGCTAAAGACTTACACAGGACAGAAAATGTGTCCCAAAGGTAAAATTAAAGTGACAGTGACCTGCAGAGACAAAACACAGCAGCTGAATCTCTATGTACTGAAAAATGGAGGACCACCATTGCTGGGACGGGAATGGCTCAGGAAAATCCAGTTGGATTGGCACACTATCAAGGCACTAGATGTGTCAACAAAGGAGAGCAGCTCGGCGGAGAAAATGTCCGCAGCTCTCCTCTCACCCATTGTCAACTATTACAACGACAAGGAGAAGCTAGACAGCGATGACGATGAGGACAAACACAGTATCCGTGGCCGCAAATCGAATGAAGATACAGAGGACGCAAGGGAGACAGATATTGCCAATAAGCAGAATGATGAAGACTACCTGGAAGTAAAAGAGCAGATGTACCAGGAGAAATTGACATCTCTCAAAAGACAGCTACAGCAGTCACAGGAAGGCACTTTGCAGGAGTAGCAGAAAAGGATGAAGAAACTAGATCAACATTACTAGGAAAGAATACGAAATGCAGTGCTTTTTCTGCAACTGGAGACAGAACAAGTGGAAAGGAATTATATTCAAGATAAGAAAGCAGCAGTGAAGGAACTTGAAGATAAAAAGATTGAGTTATAAGAAAAGAAAAAGATGATTGAGAATGAGAGGCTAACAATGGAACTCACAGGAGATTCTACGGAGGTAAAGCCAATAATGACTAGGAAACTAAGGAGGAGACCTAATGACCCTGTTCCAATTACAGACAAAAGATGAAAACCTGCAAAGTAAAATTGCTTGTTAACAGATGAACAGATAATGGAAGAACCGCAAACTCTCAATAAGCTTAAATCTCCGAAAAGACCAGCATCTCCATCTTCTCCTGAGCATCTTCCCAGCACTCCTGCTGAATCAACTGCACAAAGATCTGAAGCACGAATAGAAGAAGGGAAGTTATATCATGATAAGAGATGGTATCATAAAGGTCAGGCTATCTATTTGGAATCTGAGGAGAATACGAAGATTGGCTGTGTAATTAGCTCAGTTGGAACAAATGAGATATGGGTAAGGAAGACAAGTGATAGCACAAAGATGCGTATATATCTAGGACAGCTGCACAGAGGAGTCTTCATTATACAGAGGTGATCTGCTGCCTAGAATTCTTAGCAAGTTGGAGGTGCACATCTTCTTAACTCCCTATGCTCAGAGGTCAACTGTTCATGACTTTTATGTGGAAATATGTATTAAAACAAACAAGTTTATTGACAGACATTACCCGGACAGGCAGAGAAGACCCCCAAGAGACTTGAGTTATAAATGGGTCTTAGACCAAAAGTAAAAAAAAGGCTTGTTATAATTTGATATTAAGTTACTAAGTAAACAAATGGTAGTCGTTTGTATGTTAAGGGTAAGCATATTTGTTTAGCATAGTGCCCCAGTAAAAAAACAGTTGATACACTATTAAAATAAAAGGGGAGGAGTGCACTGTATAGCCTACATTATAATAAGGGACTACTTTATGTTTTAGTAACACATCGTTAGGCGCATATTGATCTGTACATGTGTACCGAGTTTGGATTATGCCAGTAAAGAACCATGAAACTTAGCTCCCGTCTCCAGTGTTTTTTTACTAATAGCATTGCTGTGTAACCAGGCCACATACACAACAAAAGGCTAATGGAATGTGGGGCTGTATAATGCACTTTGTGGAGTTCATGTCTAGAGATGTTCTCCTTAAAGTGTATAATGCATTTCTGAGGCCACTCTTTGAGTACTGTGTACAATTTTGGTCTCCATACTTGTGAGGGATGTGAAGGCACTGGAGAGAATTCCAGTCTGCAATGTATGAGCTATGAAGAAAGATTGAAAGAATTAAATCATTTTAGCGTCAGTAGACATAGAATGAGAGGAGACATGATAGAAGTGTTCAAAATCGCTAAGGGAGGTGGATGCCAGCTGTTACTTCAAAATTAATCCATCAATGAGGACACAGGCCCATAGGTGGAGACTGGTTAAGGGTAGATTTCAGACTAACATCAGGTAGCATTTCTTTACACAGCGAGTTGTGGACACATGGAATAAACTACCAAGTTCTGTAGTTGAGAGTAGTCCCTTAGAGACTTTCAAATCTAAACTCAATAGTTATTTCAACACACCGTGTAAATAGGAATTTGGCAAGCTTTGTTAGGTAAAATGGCCTGGTCTTGTCAAACAGTTTCTAATGTTCTAATAGTCTACAGATTATGCATGGACCATGTTTAAAAATTACTTAGTTGGGGGGAAGTGTTAGACAACACATGTTTAAAAGGGTTTCATGGTGTAGTAAGAACTGATAGCTCATCGGTATTGATCAGATTTGCTAGGGAAAATATTGTCAGATAGAGTTGAGTTAGACTATGTGAGTTATATGGTCTGAGTCTTTATGCCGCCCCCGTGAGATCCTTTCAGTGTCGGACATTTGGTCACGTAGAGCTGCGTGTAGAGGTAAAACATGGTGTGCTAGATGTAGTGGGGAACATGATTATGGCAATTGTGGAGAAGGCATTTAGCCAAAATGTGGCAACTGTAGAGGGGAACATAGCTCTGCTTATGCAGGGTGTCCTGTACATAAGAAAGCTGTGGAACTGCAGTGTGTTCGGGTGGAAATGGGCATTTCTTATGCAGAAGCTCTTCAAAAAGTACAGAAAAGAATATCAATAGGACCTATTAATATCAAGAATTCAGAGAGATTAAAGACAGTGCATGATTTTATAACAAGGGATTTGTTGATTGTTGATAAACTAAAAACTGTTACTTTCATAGCAGATGTGGTAAAGTGCACAGCACAAGCTAAAAAGGTAGGACAAAAAATGATTTTAAAAGCTGCAGGAGAGAACTTCTAGAGATAAAAGACAAATCAAGAAGTCATTAATGATTATTCAGACTTCAAAGAAGTGTTTTTAGTGTTTTTTT
This sequence comes from Mobula hypostoma, assembly GCF_963921235.1. Classification (NCBI taxonomy): domain Eukaryota; kingdom Metazoa; phylum Chordata; class Chondrichthyes; order Myliobatiformes; family Myliobatidae; genus Mobula; species Mobula hypostoma. Next base: position 245,040,724 of record NC_086097.1, on the reverse strand, counting down.
TCTCATTTTACTTTTTTCTTTTTTTATGATGGAATGCTAAAAGTTTGTTAACTAGTGGTGAGGGAGTTTTCATGCTTAATTGTATTATGTGGGGTTGTGATACAAATGTGAAAAGGATGGTGTTGGAAGGTTTTCTGGAAGACAAGCATTTGGTGTGTTTGAATGATGCTCAGTAGGTGGTGGTAATGAACCTAATGTTGGTCTGCCAACCACCATTCAACATTACTCGAAGAACAAATCAAATCTTACACAGTGCATTAAGGTAATCCAAGAGGAAAAACAAGTGAATAATAACACAAGAGTTTCTACAAATGCTGAAATCATGAGCAAAACACACAAAATAATGGAGGAACTCAGCTGGTCAGGCAGCATCTATGGACAGTAATAAAGATTCGGTGCTTGAGGCTGAGACCCTTCATCAGGACTGGAAAAGAAGCCAGAATAAGAAGGTGGGAGTGGGGGAAAAGGAATACAAACTAGCAGGTGATAGGTGAGACAATAGACAATAGGTGCAGGAGTAGGCCATTCAGCCCTTTGAGCCAGCACCACCATTCACTGTGATCATGGCTGATCATCCACAATCAGTATCCTGTTCCTGCCTTATCCCCATATCCCTTCACTCCGCTATCTTTAAGAGCTCTATCTAACTCTTTCTTGAAAGAATCCAGAGAATTGACCTCCACTGCCTTCTGAGGCAGAGCATTCCACAGAACCACAACCCTCTGTGTGAAAAAGTTTTTCCTCAACTCCGTTCTAAATTGTCTACCCCTTATTCTTAAACTGTGGCCTCTGGTTCTGGACTCCCCCAACATCGGGAACATGTTTCCTGCCTCTAGCGTGTCCAATCCCTTAATAATCTTATATGTTTCAATCAGATCCCCTCTCATCCTTCTAAATTCCAGTGTATACAAGCCCAGTCGCTCCAATCTTTCAACATATGACAGTCCCTCCATCCCGGGAATTAACCTCGTGAACCTATGCTGCACTCCCTCAATAGCAAGAATGTCCTTCCTCAAATTTGGAGACCAAAACTGTGCACAATATTCCAGGTGTGGTCTCACCAGGGCCCTGTACAACTGCAGAAGGACCTCTTTGCTCCTATACTCAACTCCCCTTATTATGAAGGCCAGCATGCCATTAGCTTTCTTCACTGCCTGCTGTACCTGCATGCTTACTTTCAGTGACTGAAGAACAAAGACACCTAAATCTCGTTGTACTTCCCCTTTTTCTAACTTGACACCATTCAGATAGTAATCTGCCTTCTTGTTCTTCCTACCAAGGTGGATAACCTCACATTTATCCACATTAAACTGCATCCGCCATGCACCTGCCCATTCACCCAACCTGTCCAAGTCACCCTGCATTCTCATAACATCCTCCTCACATTTCACACTGCCACCCAGCAGGTGGTAGGGGAGAGGGGATGAAGGTAGAAGCTGGAGGGGATAGTTTAAGGAGGTGAAATGTTGAAGAAGAAAGATAGGAGAAAAACAGTGAACCATGGGGGGGGGGGCGGGGAGGGGAGGAGGGGAATCAGAAGGAGGTGATGTGCAGGTGAGGAAAAGAGAAATGGTTAGAGGAGAACCAGAATGGGGAATAGAAAAAGAGAGGGGGGGAGGACAGATTACCAGGAGGTGGAGAAATAGATGTTCATGCCATCAGGTAGGAGGCTGGCCAGACAGAATATGAAGTGTTGCTCCTCTAACCTAATTTTTGCCTCTAAATGGCATTAGAAGGTGCCATGGACAGACATGTCAGAATGGGAAGGGGAAGTTGAATTCAAATGGGCAGCCACTGGGAGATAAGACCATAAGACCCAGGAGTAGAATTAGATCATTCAGCCTATCAAATGTGTTCTGCCACTCTTTCATGGCTGATCTATTATCCCTCACCTACCTTCTCCCCTTAACCTTGGACACCCTTACTAATCAAGAACCTATCAACCTCCACTTCGAATATTCCAATGACTTGGTCTCCACAGCCATCTGTGGCAATGAATTCCACAGGTTCACCACCCTCTGGCTATAGAAATTCCTCCTTATTTCTACTATAAAGGGACATCCTTGTATTCTGAGGCTGTGTCCTAGGCTCTTCCACTGTAGAAAGCATCCTCTCCACACACTCTATATCTTGGGCTTTCAATATCACTGGACAACAAAAGATTTTGTTTCCTGAATACTATTGTGTGTATCTTATGAATTTTGGGCTACTGGTCATGAAAATCACCATGAAATTTCCCTATCAAGTACCATTTTTTTGAAATCACCTACATTTGTTATTTCAATTCTTAATTCAAGTCAGAATAACTGATGCCAAGGTTGAGGAAGGCATCTTTGTCGGTCCACAAATCAAACAGATCTCCTGAGTAGACTGAGGTCCTTTAACATCTGCCAGACGATGCTGAGGATGTTCTACGAGTCTGTGGTGGCCAGTGCTATCATGTTTGCTGTTGTGTGCTGGGGCAGCAGACTGAGGGTAGCAGACACCAACAGAATCAACAAACTCATTCGTAAGGCCAGTGATGTTGTGGGGATGGAACTGGACTCTCTGACGGTGGTGTCTGAAAAGAGGATGCTGTCCAAGTTGCACGCCATCTTGGACAATGTCTCCCATCCACTACATAATGCACTGGTTGGGCACAGGAGTACATTCAGCCAGAGACTCATTCCACCGAGATACAACACAGAGCGTCATAGGAAGTCATTCCTGCCTGTGGCCATCAAACTTTACAACTCCTCCCTTGGAGGGTCAGACATCCTGAGCCAATAGGCTGGTCCTGGACTTATTTCATAATTTAATGGCATAATTTACATATTACTATTTAACTATTTATGGTTCTATTACTATTTATTATTTATGGAGCAACCGTAATGAAAACCAATTTCCCCCGGGATTAATAAAGTATGACTATGACTATGACTATGACTATAACTATGAGAAAAGGGCATGCCCTGGGTGCTGGAGATCCTTAATAATGGACACTGCCTTTCTGAGACACCACTCCTTGAAGATGTCCTGGGTACTTTGTAGGCTAGTACCCAAGATGGAGCTGACTAGATTTAGAACCCTCTGCAGCTTCTTTCGGTCCTGTGCAGTAGCCCCTCCATACCAGACAGTGATGCAGCCTGTCAGAATGCTCTCCACAGTACTGTACAACTATGGAAGTTTTCGAGTGTACTTGTTGACAGACCAAATCTCTTCAAACCCATAATGAAGTATAGCCGCTGTCTTGCCTTCTTTATAACTGCGTCGATATGTTGGCACCAGGTTAGGTCCTCAGAGATCTTGACACCCAGGAACTTGAAGCTGCTCACTCTCTCCACTTCTGATCCCTCTGTGAGGATTGGTATGTGTTCCTTCATCTTACCCTTCCTGAAGTCCACAATCAGCTCTTTCATTTTACTGACGTTGAGTGCCAGGTAGTACCTGTTAGTTGGCATATCTCACTCCTGTACACCCTCTTGTTACCACCTGAGATTCTACCAACAATGGTTGTATCATCAGCAAATTTATAGACGGTATTTGAGCTATGCCTAGCCACACAGTCGTGTATACAGAGAGTAGAGCAGTGGGCTAAACATACACCCCTGAGGTGCACCAGTGTTGATCGTCAGTGAAGAGGATATGTTATCACCAATCTGCACAGACTGTGGTCTTCCATTTAGGAAGTCAAGGATCGAGTTACAGAGTGAGGTACAGAGGCCCAGGTTCTACAACTTCTCAATCAGGATTGTGGGAATGATGGTATTAAGTGCTGAGCTATAGTTGATGAACAACATCCTGACATAGGTGTTTATGTTGTCCAGGTGGTCTAAGGCCGTGTGAAGAGCCATTGAGATTGTGTCTGCTGTTGACCTATTGTGGTGATAGGCAAATTGCAGTGGTTCTAGGTCCTTGCTGAGGCAGGAGTTCAGTCTAATCATGACCAATCTCTCAAAGCATTTCATCACTGTCAATGTGAATGCTACTGGGCGATAGTCATTAAGGCAGCCCACATTATTCTTCTTAGGTTCTGGAATAATTGTTGCCTTTTTGAAGAAAGTGGAAACTTCTGCCCGTAGCAGTGAGAGGTTGAAAATGTCCTTGATACTCCCACCAGTTGGTTGGCACAGATTTTCAGAGCCTTACCAGGTACTCCATCGGGACCTTCTGTCTTGCAAGGGTTCACCCTCTTTAAAGGCAGCCTAACATCGGCCTGGGAGACAGAGATCACAGGGTCATCAGGTGCAACAGGGATCTTCACAGCTGTAGTTATATTCTCCCTTTCAAAGCGTGCATAGAAGGCGTTGAGTTCATCTGGTAGTGAAGCATTCACGCTATTGAGTTTCACTTTGTAGGAAGTAATGTCTTGCAGACCCTGCCAGAATTGTCGTACATCTGATGACGCCTACAACCTCATTCAAAATTGTCTCTTTGCCCTTGAAGTAGCCCTCCGCAAATCATACCTGGTTTTCTGGTGCAGGTCTGGGTCGCCAGACTTGAATGCCACAGATCTGGCCTTCAGCAGACGATGTACCTCCTGGTTCATCCATGGCTTTTGGTTTGGGAATGTACAGTAAGTCTTTGTTGGCACACACTCATCCACACAGGTTTTAATGAAGTCAGTAACAGCTGCAGCATACTCATCCAGGTTCGAAGATGAATCCCTGAATACAGTCCAGTCCACCAACTCAAAGCAGTCTGTAGGTGCTCCTGTGCTTCCCTTTTCCAAACCTTCTTGGTCCTCACTGCTGGTGCTGCAGTCATCAGTCTCTGCCTATACTGAGGGAGTAGAAGTACAGCCAGGTGATCAGACTTCCCGAAGTGAGGGGGTGGAATAGCACGGTGGGCATTCTTGATGGTGGTGTAACAGTGGTCAAGTGTGTTGTTTCCTCTGGTATTGCAAGTGATCTGTTGATGGTAATTGCTTAGTGATTTTTTCAGACTGTCCTAGTTAAAATCCCCCAAAATGATGGTGAACAGGTTAGGGTGCGCTGTTTCGTGCAAGTTGATCCCATTGCTCAGATCATCTAAAGCCTGCCTGACGTTGGCCTGAGGTGGAATGTATGCTACTACCAAAATGATCCCGGAAATCTCCCGTGGTAGAAGAAAGGACGGCACTTTACTACTAGATATTCCAGGTCTGGTGAGCAGAATTGGGACAGCACTGATATATTTGTGCACCAAGAAGAGTTGATCATGAGGCATACTCCTCACCTCTGCTTTTGAGAGACTCTATAGATCTATCCTGACGGTGTAGAGTAAACCCGTCGATCTGAATCGCTGCATCTGGTACGGAAGGGGTTAACCAGGATTCCACGAAACAAAGGACACACGTGGTCCTAATGTCCCTCTGATTCAGCACTCTAGCTCTGAGATCATCGATTTTATTCACCAGAAACTGCACGTTTGCCAGCAAGATAGTCGGTATAGGGAGTTTAAAACCCTTTTTTACCAGAAGTTGGAGAATTCTATGTTCATACCAAGGGGCTGGAGACTACCTAGACGGTATATGAGATGTCACTCCTCCAACCTGAGTTTGGCCTCATCATGAAAGTAGAGGAGGCCATGTATGGACATATCTGAATGGGAATGGGAAGCGGAGTTGAAGTGGGTGGAAACCGGGAGATCCTGTCTGTTGTACCTACCAGTCTTCTCCTTCCCACCCTCCCCCCACCTTCTTTATAGGGCCTCTGCCCCTTCCCTCTACAGTCCTGACGAAGGGTTCCGGCCCGAAACGTTGACTGATCGTTTCCACGGATGGTGCCCAACCTGCTGAGTTCCTCCAGCGTGTTGTGAGTTTAAAACCCTGTTTCCTTACACGCACTTGTATCCCTGACCTGCAGCCACGTTTCCTGCGTGGAATCCTACAAGGACATTTCCATCCCCAAACGGCAGTGTTTCCGTCAGTTTTAAGCAGCGATAGTTCGTTTAAACACATTAAGACATCTTTGTTAACTGCTCTGACTTTGGAAGCAGTTGTGCTTTTTAGCTGTATCAGGCTGACTCCTTCTGCAGACGCCCTTAGACAGATTAGGAGAATGGGCAAGGAAGTGTCAGATAGAATACAAAGTTGGAAAGTGTATGATCATGCACCTTGGCAGAAGAATATGTTGGGCGCAGGATAGAGCTTTCGATATGGTGACACCTTGGAACATGAAGCTAAACCCTGAAAGTGTGTCGCCTTGATCTCCCTGACCTGAAGCCCACAATCAATTCTTTGGTCTTACAGTCAATGAGTGCAAGGAGGTTGTTGTATCACAACCCAACCAGCTGATCTATCTCACATCATAACTACCAGCATCTGCCACCGAAACATTATTTCTCCACGGGTGTGCTTGACTTGATGAACATTTTGAACATTGTGTTTATACATACAAAATTTTGAAAGGGATAGATAAGATAGAAGCAGGAAAGTTGTTCCCATTGGTAGGTGAGACGAGAACTGGGGAACATTGCCTCAAGATTCAGGGGAGAAGATTTAGGATGGAGATGAAGAGAAACTGTTTTTCCCAGAGAGTGGTGAATCTGTGGAATTCTCTGCCCAGGGAAGCAGTTGAGGCTTCTTTACTAAATATATTTAAGATACAGTTAGATAGGTTTTTACATAGTAGGGGAATTAAGGGTTATGGGGAAAAGGCAGATGGATGGAGCTGAGTTTACGGACAGATCAGCCATGATCTTATTGAATGGCGGGGCAGGCTCGATGGGCCAGATGGCCGACTCCTGCTCCTATTTCTTATGTTCTAATGTTATTATTTCATATTTCCAATATCTTCGACTTGTTCATAGGATTCAAACTGCATTTATTATCAAAGTGTGTATAAATTACACAACCTTGAGATTTGTCTGTTTACAGGCAGCCACAAAGCAAGAAACCCAAAAGACCCCAATTAAAAAAAGGACCAACACCCAATGTGCAGAGAAAGAGGGAAAAAAAACATAAATCATGCAAACAATAGAAGTAAGCAACAACATTCCCGACCAAATGGAGTCCATAGACACGAATCCTCAGAGTAGGCCCAAAGCCTCGGTCTCTGTTCATCATATAGTGCAGCAAATCACCGTGAAGCTGGCAGACACCAAGCGCATAGCAACCGGAGCGGTCTCACAGCCTCAGTGCCACGGAGAGAGGAATGAACATCGAGGCTGTAATCTCCTGGTCTTTCCCACCCTCTGTTAGTTGGGACTATCACCATCTCTGTCTGTGACAGACAGCACTCAATAAACACACTCCTTACACACACACAATCCTGCTGTCATTTCACTGAGTGTTCACACTTCAATGTCGTCCCCGGTATATTCTCATGGTGGGTCCTAAACTGAGCTGATGCACTCGGGTTGGCTTTTATTTACCTTTTCAAGGGTCTTTTGGAGACCCTGACCTGGAGTCACACTCTGACTTCGGTCCTTTGCAGGAATGGAACCCACTCTCAGGGCCTCACAACCAGCCGCTTTCTGATATCCCAAGGATGCGGTCTGGAAGACTGGCACGCCTTCAGGGTGCCGGATTTTCTTGGCTCTGGTGAAGGGCTGATTCAAGGCCGGTGCCCCAGACTGAGGCGTCACAGGAGAACACAGAACATTGGGAGCAGTGGGTTAGCTGCCGTGGGCTGTGTGTCCAGAGACCTGAGCTCTCCGGGTGCAAGGCTCAGAAAAAACAAGGCAGCAGACTTTTAACTTCATAAATCAATGAGTTGCTTGTTTTACCTCCCCTCTCGCTGTGAAATGGGGACTGTTCTTTTTCCCTTATTAGTGCTCGGTGGGGGCACTGATGCTTTTTAGCTGGTGGGGGAGGGGGGGTCATTGCCTTGCTGCTGGTTGTGCGTGGGAGGGAGGGGAGCTGGGGGGGCTTGGGGTTCTAACGTTTAACTGTCATTCATTCTTTGGGGCACTACTCTGTTTTCGTGGATGGTTGTGAAAAAAAAAGAATTTCAGGATGTATATTGTATACACTTCTCTGACATGAAATGTACCTATTGATACCTTTCCCACTATACACAGCTAAATGTTCCACTTCTTTAGCAATGGGGATGTGTAAACGTGTATATGTAGTCTGCATACTGTATTTAAGGTCAATACTTCTGTTTACTTTGTAATATGATTGTAACTACATTGTGGGGTGCATTATATTCTAATTCATGTGTAATCTTAAATAACTTAAGTCTTAAGTGAAGTAGGGCAGCACAGCAGTGCAGTGGTTAGCACAACGCTTTACAGTACAGGCGACCCGGGTTCAGTTCCCTCCACTGCCTGTAAGGAGTTTGTACGTTCTCCCCGTGACCCCGTGGGTTCCCTCCCACAGTCCGAAGACCTACCAATTGGTAGGTTAATTGGTTATTATAAATTATCCCATTATTAGCAAAGGATTAAATCGGGGATTTGCTGGGCAGTGTGGCTCAAAGGGCCGGAAACGTGAATTCCTCAGTAAATAGATAAGTAGACTTTGTGGGGATTTAAAGATGATATGCCCTGGTGCTTAATAAATGGGGTTCTTTGCTCTTAGCAGGAGAGCATGGTGGCGGGGGGGGAGGTTGATGTTGCTATTTGCCTGGATTTGCTTTTTTTTTCTGTGCAGGGGTGGGGGGTGGTTGGATGTTTCTCTTTGAACAACTTCATGGTTTTCTTTGTTTCGTGGTTCTCTGGAGAAGGTGAATCTCAGAGTTGTATGCTGCATAAATTAACTTTTGAGATAGGGGCTGCCAAGAGTTCACATTGGACAAAAATAGCATAGATCTATTGTAGTGTTTTCTGGTAGACATTTTTTGGTAAATATTGGCAGTTTGCTAATTTTTTAAAGTTTGATTATTGACGCACATAATAAACACCACTGCATGAAACGGGTAAGCAACTCCAGCCATTTTTCCTTTGGTCATAACCCACATATCTAACAGTGTCAGTCAGTCTTTCCTGGTCTCCCACGATCACTCATTTATTCTTGTCACCCCTCCCCCTTCTCTACAACTTAATAGATGTTTGATTTCTAACTTTTTTTTCGTAGTTCTTAACCTGAAATGATTGGGGTAGGGTAGGGTTTAATGCAATTGCTCTACAGTGCCAGCTGTAAGATCGGGGTTCAATTTCCACCACAGTCGCCGTCTGTAAGTAGTTTGTACATTTGGATTTCCTCCAGTTTCCCCCCACATTCCAAAGGCATACCACTTAGTGTGAGTTGTGGACATGCTACGTTAGCATCTGTTGGATTAGACTGTATAATCATTAGTTTCTACTGCAGTTTAAAAAAATTATGACTGCTTGTATTTTATGTAACTACCTGTATGTTTTTCCTACGGTCACAGAATGTATATGCAATTGATCAGGGTGGCCCCTAGTGGTTACAGTTCTTTGCATGATTCTTGAATAAGAGCTATCTGATTGGTTAACTCTTATCTATATATCTGAATGGAATGTCTTCTATCTGGTGGGTTTAAGATAAGTTGATCTCAGCGTCGCAACATTTTTATTCTTTCCCTTCCTTTCCTCTTGTCCTTAGGCTCTTGCTGTTCCCCATTTCCATTTTCTTCGTTCTATCAGTGCTCATAAGATGACCGTGGACCAAAAAGCTTGATGCTTCCCTCTTGACTTCTGAAAAAATCTTGGATTAAAACCATCAGAATCAAACAATTTTTGGCATAATCTTAGAAAATTTAAGGACTCGGGAAAAATCCCAAACAAGGTGGACATTACCAGTGGTGCAAACAAAGAAGGCAGGAGCTTCCCCAATTCCAGTCGTCCAAGAAAAACCTAGTTCTGTCTTTGATACACCATCTATTGGATGTAGGAGTGAGGAAACTACTATACATTGCTATTTTGAAAATAAACAGATCTGTAAAAATTAAGAGAAACACTGAAATTATTCAGCTGTACAAGCCAGTGGGGTATGGAAGAATTTTCTGGTTGCAGGACAATCTATTGAAATTTTGGTAGCACAGCAATCTACTGAAACTTCAGTTGCATAATCTATTTGTTGCAATCTAGTAATATTTTGGTTGTGGGAAAATCTATCCATTATATCCATTAATATTTTGAGATCACGGTTAAAGTACAAATCAAGTGTATGCAAAATCTTATTAAGACAATGGCTAGAATCATGAAACTGAGCTCTTAGCTGAATAAAACATCGCAGCTTGATAAAATTCATGAAAAATTTGGGTGAAGTATACCAACAATGTACAGTTTATTAAAAAGGCACGTGATGAGATCCAGAAAATGCCTGAGGGAAAGGAAAAACCTGGAATGTGTGAGTTAAAGGTCAGAACACGCGATCAGTTTGATCAAATATGTGAGTTTTATAGGTCAGCAGGAAACGCAGGGTTCAGTCTCAGCTCAAGAACGTGGAGACCGACAGCATCCTGTTGGTTATTCTGTGAAGCCTCTGTCGGTCAGGGTTGACCGTGGACATTGCATCCCGGCTGTCTAGATACACAAATCAGAGCAGTACGATGTGGAGAGCGAGCTGTTGCCCGTGTAGCAAGCTCCCCCTCTCCACGCATCTGATGAACCCAAAGGAACGGCAGAGACCGATGCAGTTCGGCACCAGAAGCATCACAGGAGTCCCCAGTCAGGGTTGAACTCAGCGCAGGACTGCCTTAGGGCCTCCTGCTCCAGACTGTTGCTTCAGAGTTTACTCCTGAAGCCTTGCCCATGGGTGGGTATAGCTGCAAGATTTGAGATCAAAGTTTTCCTTCTTCTAGGTGAGCTGCCAACCGTAGCTGACAAGACCCATCTACCCACAGAGGCTGGTTTTCAGGCACCAGAAACCTGCTATTGGCCCTTCTCCTGTCTGTAGAAATGGTTCTGCTGGGCTTAGCTAAGCCACAAATAAAGGCAATGAGCTGGACTTGGTGTCAGAGACTAATTGAGGCACACAGCATTGTATGCATTTAATAGGTAGTGGGAGGATGCCCCCCATTATCACCCCTGTCTATGACAACCTTAAAGATATTACTCTGCCAGATATCTGTCTGTCTGCCAATGGCTCCTCAGCGATTGGGAGAGGAATTCGAAGCTGTGGAAATGCATTTGTGGATGGAATTGTAAAAAAAGGCAGCATGTTAAGGAAGAAAAGAAGTTAAAAAGCTCAAAGAATTGGCAGAAATACTGAGAACTATGCAGTGAAGCAGACAAACATACAAGGTGTTCTAGAGGTGCAAGCTCGATGCTCTAACCAGTAAGTGGTTCTGGATGGAAAACAGTGGGAAGTTAAACAGTGATGGAGCATGGAGATATGGCACTAGCCATAGACTGGTAGCTCCAACTACATTGCTTCCTTACCTGGCACAGCAGGTACACTCCCTGGGACACAATGCAGTGGAAAAGATGTTCAACAGATTCTCTCAGTGGTGGTGGAATCCAACATTTAGGGCACAAACTTGACAAGCCAGAAAATAAATCCTGGAGCAGCAGAAAAGCCACCACAATTAAACTACCTGCCACTCCCAGTCCACTTTTACACTTACAGGTGAACTATCGTACTTTGCCAAAATGTCAAGGACACTCAGACATCCTAGTAATAAAGGTCAGGTTTTCAAGATGGGCGGAAGCTATCCCAGCAAAGAAAGCCACTGCCCCGCACACAACAAAAACTCTGATCAAGGAATATATTCCTAGGTGGGAATTGAAGTACTGGTCAGGAATTATGTCAACTAATGAACATTGAATAGACTTTTCATTATCCACGTCACCCGGAGGCATCAGGACAAGCCGAATGAATGAATGAAACCGCCAAGCAATGACTGACTATCATGAGGAAGGCCTGTGGACTTTTCTATGGTCTTATATAGCATCAGAGCAACTCCAAACAAGAAACCTAAACTAAGTCCATTCGAGCTGGTAACAGGGCATCCTATGTCACCGCCGGGAGTTCTTGATCTTAGAGAGGCTGATATACATATTATGGCAGATAGCTTAGTGAACTATTGTGTGAAATTAATCCAAGATATCCAGTCAGTTTTTCCAACAGGTTTCTGCCATTTGGAATGATCCTGCAGAAGGAGGATACACCCTAGCAAGTGGGTCCTGATTAAGAAACCATATAAGGAACCATTGAGAGCTCAGTGGGAAGGTCCTTATCAAGCACTGTTAATTATTAACTTGGCGGTGAAGGTAGAAGGATATGTGGATATATGACAGCCGCTGCAAGCAAGCTAAAGTGGTACCTGATGAGGGCAACAAGCTCTATGGTTAATGTGCTAGTAACGCTCCTGAGCTACAGTCAGCAAATCACTAACCAGCCTGAAGACCTTGAACAATTGACCACTACTGGAGATTATCCTCCGCAACTTCCGCCACCTTCAACAGGACCCCACCACTAAGCACATCTTTCCCTCTCCACCCCTCTCCACTTTCCGCAGAGATCGGTCCCTCCGCGACTCCCTTATCCACACGTCCCTCCCCACGGATCTGCCACCTGACACTTATCCCTGTAAGCGCAAGTGCTACACCTGTCCCTACACCTCCTCTCTTGCCACCATTCAGGGCCCCAAACAGTTCTTCCAGGTGAGGCAACACTTCACTTTTGAGTCTGTTGGGGTCACCTATTGCATCCGGTGCTCCCGGTGCGGCCTCCTCTACATCAGTGAAACCCGACGCAGATTGGGGGACTGCTTCATCGAGCACCTCTGCTCCATCTGCCACAACAGACAGGATCTACCGGTAGCCACTCATTTCAATTCTGCTTCCCATTCCCATTCAGGTATGTCCACACATGGCCTCCTCTACTGCCATGATGAGGCGAAACTCAGGTTGGAGGAGCAACACCTCATATACCGTCTAGGTAGTCCCCAGCCCCTTGGTATGAACATAGAATTCTCCAACTTCTGGTAATTCCCTTCCCCTCCCTTCCTCTATTCCTATTTCACTCTGCCCCCTCCCCCAGCTGCCTATCTCCTCCCCCATGGTTCTGCCTCCTTCTACTACCCATTGTGATTTCCCCTATTCCTTCTTCACCTTTCCCGCCTATCACCTCCCTGCCTCCCCTCCCCCACCCCTTTATCTTTCCCTTTACTGGTTTTTCACCTGGAACCTACCAGCCTTCTCCTTCCCACCCTCCCCCCCACCTTCTTTATAGGGCCTCTGCCCCTTCCCCCTACAGTCCTGACTAAGGGTTCCGGCCCGAAACATTGACTGATTGTTTCCACGGACGCTGCCCGACCTGCTGAGTTCCTCCAGCGTGTTGTGGGTGGAGATTATGAAGTTTATTCTAATATCAGTTGTTGTCATATTTTGCCAGTTTCTTTGATTGGATTCATTTAAATCTAGGAAGCTGGGTTTACTCACTATTACAAGTTATAATATTTCTCCTGATATGTCTTATCATAATTTACATCTTTTTTACATGTATAAGACTGATCATTAATAGAGTAGTTCAAACTCATGTAAGTATACCTGCTAATTTCAAACACAAGAAATTCTGCAGATGCTGAAAATCCAGAGCAGCACAAACAAAATGCTGGAGGAATTCAGCAGGTCAGGTATCCTATATGGAGAGAAATAAACAGTCAACATTTCAGGCCAAGGCTCTTCATCAGGACTGCAAAGGAATGGGGAAGATGCCTGAATAAAAAGATGGCGGAAGGGAGAAAGAGGACAAGCTAGCGGGTGATAGGTGAGGGCAGGTTGGGGGAAAGATAAATGGCTGGAGAAGAAGGAGAGGAGAGTGGGCCATGGGCAAAAGGGAAGAAGGAGGGGCAGCAGGTGGAGGTGATAGGCAGGTGAGGAGAAGAGGTAAGAGGCCTGAGTGGGGATTAGAAAAAGAGGGAAGGGGGAGGGAAAAAGAAAAAAAGAGAACATTTAAAAAATTACCAGAAGGAGAAATCAATGCTCACGGCATTGGGTTGAAGGCTACCTGGATGGAATATGAGGCGCTGTTCCTCCACCCTGAGAGAGGACTCACTGCAGCAGAAAAGGAGGCTTACTAATCGCCTAATCATGATATAATCCTGTTTCCTATGAGAAAATATACTCTTTGATATTTCCATAACTTTGGTAGTTTTTGATTATTTTGTACTTAATGTAGTTTTCTGCCTCTGAATGTTTAGATGTAATGATTCTAAATGTGTGATTTAGAATCAAAGAGGGGAATGTTGGATTAGACTGAATAATTGTTATCTTCTTTTGCAGTTGAACAACTTATGTTGTCAAAATAAGTCTGTTGGAAAACTCGACCCACCTATAGGATTTATCTTGCAGAGGACTGCTGTTGAAAAGGGTCTTTTGATTGGAGAGGCGACCGGTATTTTCTGTTATGACCATGGAGGAGATGAACATTTCAAGCGAGACTGTGAGGGGCAGGAAAATCTTCAAAAAGTAAGTCAGTGGTTAATCAAATAGAAAAGAAAAGGGGCAAAACCACGGAGGAAACCAGTAAAGGAATGGCTGGCATCTCAGAGAGAATACGTTCCAATCAGTGCATCAAGGGAAATACTAAAGTGCAAAACTTTAGTTTAGTGGGAACATGCTTGACGCAGGTTCTCAAGTTACTTTGCTTTATAGATCCTTTTACAACGGTATTGGATGCATCTACTATTGATGCCATACAGTGCCCTTGAATTTGGGGGCTTGGTACTGATGAGTACCCGTATAATCACTACTTTTTGTTGAAACTGAAGTTTAAGGAAGCAGGTGTTGGAGTAATGGAGACTCTTGACACACCTGTTTTGGTCTGCCTGGATCCAGTCAAAAAGAGTGGAGCTTCCAATCCTGTGGGAACAAATACTTCCATTGTGAGATGGCTCGTGGGAGCATGCAAGGAGAGAAATGGAGAGAAAGTTTGAAAACCTTGTCCATTCTCCCTGAGTTCAGAGCTGCTTTTGAGAAGGTGCAAGTTCCTCCTAAGCAGGATGATGAGCAGAAACGAGGAACTGTGTGGTACACCCAGTCTAAACCTGTCATGTTACATCCTGGAGGAGTAGCTAGAATGACAGGAACCTCCAAATTCGCCAGAATGCCCGAAGCCTTGGCCATCCAGGTGGAGGCTCCTGATGATCAGGAAGAAGAGTCACACTTACCTGTAGGAGTGCTGGTGAGACCTGAACTGCAGAAATCTTTGGCTGTCTATGCATATAGGATTATAGTGATTATCAGGAACACCTGCAGAAGAGATGTTACCCCCAGATGTGGAATGCCGATTGTCCATCTTTTTCTGATGACAGTTGTGTCTAGTTTCCATGAAAAGCTGAAGAGAAACAGACTCCCGGATCGAGGACGTCAACATCAAAGTCATTCAACTTTGGTGATTCACCAATACCCGAGGAATGGAAAAGGAGATTAACTGAGAAGACGTTGGAACACAAAGGTGTCTTTTTTACTGACGAGTTTGCTGTTGGTTGCTTCAAGAGTCCTTGCCGCACGATTAGAGTGACCGAGGACACATCTTTTTGGGAGCGGTCTCGCCGGTTAGCAACAGCAGAGGTCGCAGATGTTCAGCAGCACCTGCTTAGACTGAAAGGAAACTAAGTTCAGTCATGGGGCGGGGGGACCTGAACTGCTGGAAGGTACGAGTGACGGGCAGGGGGAGGTGTCATCTAGAAGACAGGAAACGTCACAAGTACTGGTTGAAGCTGGAGAAGCTGAAGATAAGATTAGGAGGTCTCAGAGATTCAGCAACCCCTTAGCTACGATGGCAGAGGATGCACCTGGGAAACAGAATATTATATCCATTCCCTTAGTAAGATATGCTACTTCCATTTACAGATAGATTGGGGATCCCGAAATCATGAAATTATTTGAATACTGTGTATTTGATAATGGTTTTAATAAGTTCCGCAGTCATGAGGACGTGACTTTTTGCTGTTGGGGGGGGAGAGTGTTGCAGGGAGTCGGCAGGAACCACATTTACCCCCAAATGCCTGCAGTTGGAGTGGTTGCCATTTCACCTAAAACTGGCTCTCTCGCTGTCTCTCTCAGGAGTAATTCACTTTCTCCCTGGAGCTATTCATCTGCACAAAGCACTTCATGCAGCAGGGACTCTCCTTCCAACAGCGTTCTGTGGCATCTCCCATTCCGTCCCACTCCACAGCTCCCACCAAAAGCCCCCAAACCAGACTCGTGTCTGTCACAAAGCTCTCTCTGCCCACTCTCTCTAGTCCGTTCTCCAAATCCCACCATCCTGTTTGGCCGACACAACATACCCAAGTTGAACAGCAGGGCTTCCTATCGTCAACTGAAACCAAAACATTCTCCCAGCAGGACACACTGCTTTTACAGAAAACTGCTAAAATGAAATATCTACAGCATAGCAGAGGAAATCGTAACCAGGGTATTACATAGACGCATTCCTCCAGATCACAGTGCACCCGCAAAACATATATCACACCCAGCAAGTAAAACAAAAATATTACCACAAATAAGTTAATAAAATATAATTCAAAAGTTTATTAATTGTTCTGCAGAGGTAAATTGTAAACAGTACAGCAAACAGTTTGCAGCCCTAGTGACAAGACCTCAGTGGTGGCCAGGTATTCATTATATTTATTTATGAAGATACAGTACAGTACAGACCCTTACAGCCCTTTGAGCCGCACCGCCAGCAAACCCTGGTCATGGGACAATTACAATGACCAATTAACCTACCAAATAGTACATCTTTTGATTGTGGGAGGAAAGCATTCGGAGGAAACCCGCGCAGTCTCAGGGAGAAGGTACGAATTCCTGACAGGCAATGGTGGGAAATGAATCCAGGTCACAGGTACTGTAAAGCAGCCATTCTCAACGGGAGCCAAATGGCCCCCTTGGGGGCCCTGGCACATTTGAAGGGGGCGACCAACTGAAAACTGTGAGAAGGGGAGCCCCAAGGGTTTATGGGGGCCCTGGTAACTGAACCGATGAAATACCCAAACAGCCACATTCATTGGAGTCAATAGTTTCCCTCCTATTTATAATATCTTTCCAACACACCGTTTGAATCCAGCGCACCCGGTAAATTCATTGCTTAAGCTCTTCCCACACAGCCTCACTTCAGAGTCAGTCGCGAATCAGACCGCACCGGGTCAACGTGTTCAATCAAGGGTTCTCGTATCCATTATCGCCATACTTCATTCTCCGAAGATCAGAGTGTCTTGCTCGGCCTTTTTCAGCCTAGTAACATTAAAGTATGTGTGTTTGGATATATTATACGTTAAGGTAGGTTGAGAAAAGTGTTTATTACTGCATAGGAAGTCACTGAAAAAAAATCCCTGGCTCCGGGTGACAGCATTTTTTGTCAGCAATGTATCTGTATTTTGCGTGCTTATCATTTTCAGAAATAATTCTACCCATGAGTTCCTTGGCAAAAATAAATGTCGGCAGCATTCACTGGAATACTTATCGTATGGTTTCATCGCATCTCCGCAAAGCCCATGTGTTTGAACTGCATGACTACATTGTCAAATGAAAGCATGAGGCCAAGCAAATTGAAAAAACATTTGGATACCTCGCATCCAGGTATGGTATGTTGGTAGGACTAGATGTTAATATCCGTTATGTGCACTCCTGAGACATGCTGCCTTGACCCTGTGAGGTGGCCGGTGAGTGGTGGCATCTTGTGGGTTATCAAGAGGGCGCCCTCCTTCCTCAGTGTTTCGGTGATAGGCCCACGACACCCCCGGAGGGTTCAGCAGTGAATCCCCTAGATGCCTTTCACTCACTTGGGGGCCCAGATGGAATCCTTTCTCTTCATCCAGAGCCACTGACTACCCTTTTCAGCAGCTCTGGACAGGTCTTTGACTGCTTGTCGGTGTGTCTTCCCTCGCACTCCCAACTCCCGGAGCAGCCTTGATGTTGACGTGGCTACAAATCCTCTGCGGCCTACTTCGACCGGTCGGACCCTTGCTTTCCGGCCACGTTGTCGCACATCGACTGCAAGCTCACCGTACCTCAGCTTCTTGCGCTCGTTTGCCTCCTCTATCACATCCTCCCAGGGCACTGTAAGCTCGATGATGTAAACGAGATGGAGTGAGGTCAACCATAGCGCAAGGTCTGGTCTGAGGTTGGTTAACGCGATTTCAGTTGGGAAGCAGAGCCTCTGGCCTAAGTCTGTCACCATCTTCCAATCACATGCCCCACGTAGTCCCCAGGTGTCTGATCTCGATGTATTGAGTCTGGCTTGACCCTCACCTTCCCGGACAAATGCTGTTAACAGCCAGCGGGATGAAGGGGGAGGGAGAGTGTTGACACTCATCCGCCGTCTTTCCAGCACTGCTGCAAGACACTGTAGCAGCTGGTTGTGCCGCCAGGTGTATCGGCCTTGAGCAAGGCCGGTCTTGCAGCCCACCGGCATGTGTTTTAGTGTTGCTGAAGTCGGGCAGACAGAGCACGTGGGGTCCTCTCCATACCACGGGCTGAGATTCATGGGAAGCAGGATAAACACCTAGAGTTCTTCAAAAACCTTCGAGATAGTTTCGAGAGAAGGGCAACGCTGCAACAAATGCCTATTCAAACGTCACAGAAATTAGAGAAGGGCCTTGTTGCATCATAAAAAATTAGTAAACTGATTGCTAAAACTGGAAATGCTCACAACATTGGGGAGTCGCCTAACCTGCCTTCAGTGTCCATAATAATACCTGATGTCATGAATTTGAGTGCCAAAGAAACAATTCAGGCAATTCCTTTGAGTAATTCCACTGTTGCCAAAAAAGTCGATGAGATGGCACGGGACATTGAAGAGGAATTGGTCAGTTTGTTACAATCCAAGAAATTCTCTTTACAATTAGACAAAACTACTTTACAAGATTACGACACCCTTCTCATGGCTTATGTGAGATTCTGGAACGGAAACAAACTGATGGAAGAGATGTTTGCTAGGAGGATTAAAACAGATACTAAGGGACTGTCTATTTCTGAAGAAGTCAAAAGTTACTTAAGTGACAACAATATTCCAATGGAGAATATAACTGCTTGTGGAACTGATGGTGCTGCTTCTGTGGTTGGTCGATACAGGGGATTCATCGCCCATCTAAAAAGAGTTATACCTTCTGTCTTTACTATCCATTGTATCATTCACAGGGAGCACCTAGTAACTAAAGACTTAAGAGGATGTCTCAATCTTTCGCTTTCAGTTGTCATGAAGGCTGTAAACATCATCAAATCCCAGGCCCTTCAGAATCGTCTTTTCCGGCAGCTGTGTGAAGAAAATGATGAAGACTTCCAGATGCTGCTGCTGCATACCGAGGTGAGGTGGCTTCCTAAGGGAAACTGTCTTCAATGTTTTGTTACACTCTGGGACACCACAGTTTCCTTCATGTCTGATAAAGAGCATGGAGAAAGACTCGTTGATGGTAAGGCGGACATATTTTATCTGGCAGATATCTTTCAGAAACTTAATTTGTTAAACAAGACCTTACAGGGCAAAAACAGTAACCTCGTAGATTGTAAGGAAGCAATTGTTTCTTTCTTTAAGAAACTCGGTCTATTGCCACAATATGGGACGTCGGGAATTTTTACAATTTCCAAACCTGAAGACAATCACAGAGGCACTGAAGGACGATGACCTTACTGTTTATGTGAAACATCTCAAGCAGATACACAAGGATATGCAAGAAAGATTTAATGACCTGTTAAACCTTGGTATCCCGGATTGGATTTTGAATCCATTTGAAGTACAACCCAGCCAAGTTCAGGCAGAAATTCCAGAGAGTTTGATGGATCTTCAGAGTGATATAACTGCACATCGTCAGTTCAATCAGTTGCAAAAAGATGTTTGGATCAAGAGTGATCTGCCGAATAAATTTACAGCACTAAGGGGAAAAGCCCAAAGATTTTTTATTGCCTTTCCCTCAACATATTTGGTTGAGAGTGGATTCTGCAAGGTAGTGTCCTTGACAAAATCCAGGAACAGAACTGATATCGCAACAAGAGGTGACCTCCGACTGTCATTGTCTAATTTGGAGCCCGATTCATGAAACTTGCAGAAAAGCACCAAGCTCAAGGATCGCATTAGGCCTGAGAGATGTTTGATTTCATACAGTCTTTGGTAAAGTTTTGTGCAGTATGTTGGAACGTTCAAGTTTTCTTGGTGTTCAATAATAAATGATTTTCTACCTATCTGCTCGTGTTGTATCCCTGTTTGAAAGGAGGATCCTGGAACCTGAGAAGAGCTCCTAAGGGGGCCGTGGCCAAAAACCAGTTGAGAATCACTGCCGTAAAGCATTGTGCTAACTACTACGCTTCTGTCTCGCAGCCTGAGGGAAGGACTTGCTCTCTAGTCTGGCAGTCCTAGTCTTGATGTTCCTGTGCCTCCTCCCTGTTGGTAGTGAGTCAAAGAGATCGTGGGATAGATGGTAGGGATCCATTGTTACGTCTTGGACGCCTTGTCTGTCATTCTCCTGTTAAATATCACAAATAGTGGGGGGGGGGGGAAGAGACTCAGGTGATCCTCTCAGCGATTTTTTTCCTATCCTCTGTAGGGTCTTGCGACCCGATGCCTTGCAGCATCTATACCACACAATGATGCAGCCAGGCAGGGCACTCTCGAATGTGCAACCTGTAGAGAATTGTTAGAAAGGGGGCGGGGAGCCTTGCACCCCTCAATCTCCTCAGAAGGTGTAGACGCTGCTGTGCCTTCTCGACTAATAAAGAGGTGCTGTGGGTCCAGGTTAGGTTATCCAATATGTAGAGTATAGGAGCAGGGATGTGATGTTGAGGCTCTATAAGGCGCTGGTGAGACCTCACTTGGAGTACTGTGGGCAGTTTTGGTCTCCTTATTTAAGAAAGGATGTGTTGACGTTGGAGAGGGTTCAGAGAAGATTCACTAGAATGATTCTGGGAATGAGAGAGTTAACATATGAGGAACATTTGTCCGCTCTTGGACTGTACTCCTTGGAGTTTAGAAGAATGAGGGGGGACCTGATAGAAACATTTCGAATGTTGAAAGGCATGGACAGAGTGGATGTGGCAAAGTTGTTTCCCATGATGGGGAAGTCTAGTACGAGAGGGAATGACTTAAGGATTGAAGGGCGCCCATTCAGAACAGAAATGCGAAGAAATTTTTTTAGCCAGAATGTGGGGTGAATCTATGGAATTTGTTGCCACGGGCAGCAGTGGAGGCCAAGTCATTGGGTGTATTTAAGGCAGAGATTGATAGGTATCTGAGTAGCCAGGGCATTAAAGGTTATGGTGAGAAGGCAGGGGAGTGGGACTAAATGGGAGAATGGAACAGCTCATGATAAAATGGCGGAGCAGACTCGATGGGCCAAATGGCCGACTTCTGCTCCTTTGTCTTATGGTCTTATGGTCTTCACTCTCTCCATGGCAGAGTCTTTGATGTGCAATGGAGAATGGTTGAACTGCACCTTCCTGAAGTCTCAATTACCTCTTTGGTCTTGTCACGTTGAGACTCAGGTTGTCATTCTAACCTGCCTAACCTATCTTCAAAAGATACGACGTCTAGTCTTTGCAAATAAAGTTTATCTTTAGCGTTGTTTCTCTTTTTTCTCATACTGCCCAACCTGTTGAACATTTGCAGCATTGCCTGTTTTTATTTTCAGGTTTGCAGCCTGTTCATTTTTGTTTGACATTGGGAAAGACGTGTGGATGGGAGAGTCCATGACCGGATACAGTTTGATCTTTCAATGTTGAGTGAAGTGGAAGTGTGAAATAAAAATAACTGGGATTTGGGTTATTCCCAAGTGTGTTCCAGTGTCTCACAGTGGTGTCAAAAAACAAACTTGCACTCAACAGCAGTGAGAACAAGGAATTGATTGTGGACTTCAGGAAGGGGAAGTCACACTGATCCTCATCAACTGGTTAGCAGTGGAAAGGGTGAGCAGTTTCAAGTTCCTGCATGTCAACGTCTCTGAGGATTTATCCTGGACCCAATTTATTGCTGCAATTGCAAAGAAGACACACCAGTGACTATATTTCATGAGGAGTTTCACAAGTGGCCAAGTGGTTAGGGCATTGGGCTCACGATCTGAAGATCGTGGGTTCGAGTCTCGGCCAAGGCAGCGTGTTGTGTCTTTGAGCAAGGCACTTAACCACACACTGCTCCAGTCCACCCAGATGAAAATGGGTACCGGCAAAATGCTGGGGGTTAACCTCACGAAAGACTGGTGTCCTATCCGGGGGGGTGGTGGGGTGGTCTCATACTCTCAATCGCCTCACGCCATGGAAACCGGCATAAACACCAGCCTGATGGTCGGGACAAGGCTCAGGACAGACTTTATCTCTTTTTTAAAATGAGATTTGGTATGTTGCCTAAGACTCCAGCAAATTTCTACAGCTGTACTGTGGAGAGCCCACTGAAAAGGCTGAAGGATTCAGTGCGATGTGGTCCACAAACTCTACCTTATCATTTTGCTAACTTTTTGCACTACATATTTTTAAATTAACGCAACATACATCAAAGTTGCTGGTGAACGCAGCAGGCCAAGCAACATCTGTAGGAAGAGGTGCAGTCGACGTTTCAGGCTGAGACCCTTCGTCAGGACTAACTGAAGGAAGAGTGAGTAAGGGATTTGAAAGCTGGAGGGGGAGGGGGAGATCCAAAATGATAGGAGAAGACAGGAGGGGGAGGGATGGAGCCAAGAGCTGGACAGGTGATAGGCAAAAGGGGATACGAGAGGATCATGGGACAGGAGGTCCGGGAAG
Organism: Mobula hypostoma; assembly: GCF_963921235.1. Taxonomy (NCBI): domain Eukaryota; kingdom Metazoa; phylum Chordata; class Chondrichthyes; order Myliobatiformes; family Myliobatidae; genus Mobula; species Mobula hypostoma. The sequence goes on along the minus strand of NC_086097.1, from coordinate 245,018,182 downwards.
AAAGACGGGGGGGGTGACCCAGAGGATGGGCAAGAGGTATATTCAGAGGGACAGAGGGAGAAAAAGGAGAGTGAGAGAAAGAATGTGTGCATAAAAATGAGTAACAGATGGGGTACGAGGGGGAGGTGGGGCCTTAGCGGAAGTTAGAGAAGTCGATGTTCATGCCATCAGGTTGGAGGCTACCCAGACGGAATATAAGGTGTTGTTCCTCCAACCTGAGTGTGGCTTCATCTTTACAGTAGAGGAGGCCGTGGATAGACATGTCAGAATGGGAATGGGATTTGTAATTTATAGTAATCTTTTTAATGCATTACACTGCACTGCTATCACAAAACAACAAGTATTGTGATGTTTGTCCGTATAATAAACCTGATTGTGATTCAGTTCAAAATTGATCACATTTCAACCCAGGTAAGTTTGCTAAAATTGGACCTGATGTTGAAATCATTCAGAATCGGCAGTAACCATGTTTACCCCTCCCCCCCCAGCCCCAAGTGCCTGCAGTTGGAGTGGTTGCCACTTCATCTAAAATATTTTAGATAAATGTAGAAGAGTTCAGGTCTTTCCTCCCAAGTTTATCAGGTAATAATTGCACTTTTAGAGAGACAAGTCTTAAATATGAAATCAATGAAGATGTTATGGAACACACACAAAATACTGGAGCACTGTTTTCTCAAAACTGCATGGGTTTCTCAAAACCATGCAGTAACTGAAATGCTCCCGCGCACATAGCCTCGTTGCCATACAGCAGCAGAAAGACAGATATGAGAAAAAGTTTACGCAACGTGAAAAATTTTCTTTGTTGGGTATTTGATTATTTCATTATACCCTGCAATTAACAAATACAATCAAAAGTATGTGATTTTAAAATTTTTATTCTAAATATTCATAGTATGCACATTACTATAAAACATTTAAAGTGCCCTCGATTTCCCACATCTGCAGAATCTCTTGTGTTTAGGATCTTATGGATCTAATTTATAATTTAGCCGGAACAAAAATAAGAGGCTAATAACAATACTTTGCCGATTTTTAAAATCCCAAATGGTTTAAAAATCAATTGCCATTAGATGCTCAAAATCGATTTAAAATGTTGCGTTAATCATGGTTGAAAAATCGAAATCAGTTTAACTTTGCAACGACTGTTTGTATGGGGATAACTTAATCCCCAGCAGTATACAGTGGGTAAATCCCGGCGCAGGAGCCCTCGAGTCTCTCCCCTGACCAGCAGAGATACAATTAAGCAAACGGCGGAAACGGTATTTCAGTTCCTAAATCTTGTGAGGAGGCGCAATAGCATAGCGGTTCGATTACGCCGCTGTCTGTAAATGTTCTCCCTGTCACCAGCGCGTTGGGTTTCTTCCCCACTCTGAGTGAATTGTCGCTGCGCTCCGCGGGCGCCAGGGGCAAGGCGACACTCGCCGGGTTGCCCCCGGCGCTACCCCCGCCGATCCGATGCCAAAGCGACGCGTTTCACATGTGTCGATTCACAATCTTCTAAAGCGATGTTCGCTGATTTTCTGCACTCTCTTTCTCACCGCTATCTCATTACTTGTGAGAATAAAAGTTAAGCGCGGGACAGTCGGCTTTTCTACCTCCAATATTTTGCTTTATCTTTAATCTTTATCTTTTCAGCACAACTTTATCAAGCTTTCACGGCATGACCCGATTTGACTCACAACGATATGGGAATTTAAGACCAGTGGCCACTAAAGAAAGGCGTTTCGCTTCACTCGAAGCAGTGGTAGGAAGGGGAAATGGTTGTCAAAATACTAGAGATTCTGCAGATGCTGGAAATCCAGAGCGACACACACAAAATACAGGATGAACTTTGCGGGTCAGGTCGCATCTATGGAGAGGTTTCAGGCCGAGACCCTTTATCGGGACTGGAACGGAAAGGGGGCAGAGGCCAGAATATGGTTTTGTGGAAGGTGGGGGGAGAAATGAGTACACGCTGACAGGTGGTGGGCGAGACCAGGTGAAGAGCAAAGTAAGTGGTGGGGGGGGGGGGAATCTCGGCCCTAAACGTCGACTGTTTATTCCCCTTCATAGATGCTTCCCGGCTTGCTGAGTTCCTCCAGCATTTTGCGTGTGTTACTCTAAAAAGGTCATCTCTTCGGGTTAGTTAAATTCATCAGCGCGCTCATAATGGTCGGGTGTAACGACACAGCACTGGTGGACTTTGAGAAAAGATTTTAGAAAAGATTGTACATTCTTACCGGAGGTAGCTGTTACTGTTGGGGTATTGATGGTACTGCTCGGGCTGCGAGTGCCAGAAGAGCATTTTATGATGTGGTCCGGTGTGTTCGGCCAACGGGTCACTGAAACCAAAGAAAGAGACTTGCGATGAACTGCCGTTGCGTCTGGCGCTTGCGGCCGCACCTGCCGACTCACCTATGGCTCTTTACCTGGGCGTCATTCGCACCTGTACGTCCCGTGGAGCCGGGGCGGCGAGGCGGCTCCGTCACGCCAACGGGCGGAAGTGGGGTGTGCTGATCACGGAGGCGTGCGCGTGAAAGCTGAAACTCTGGCGGAATCCAGACATTTTTCAGCAATATTATCTACCAATTATGCAGTCCAGGGCAATTGGTGTTAACCTGTCTGGTAATAATACGTTCAAAGCACATTATGACCAGAAAATACAGAAAAGTTAACAAATTTCACGATATATGCCAGTGATAATAAATTCTGATTCTGTTTCTATCCCAATATGTAGTGTATGTTGTGTGCTGGGGCAGCAGGCTGAGGGTAGCAGACACCAACAGAATCAACAAACTCATTGGCAAGGCCAGTGATGTTGTGGGGATGGAACTGGACTCTCTGACGGTGGTGTCTGAAAAGGGGATGCTGTCTAAGTTGCATGCCATCTTGGTCAATGTCTCCCATCCACTACATAATGTACTGGTTGGGCACAGGAGTACATTCAGCCAGAGACTCATTCCACCCAGATGCAACACAGAGCGTCATAGGAAGTCATTCCTGCCTGTGGCCATCAAACTTTACAACTCCTCCCTTGGAAGGTCAGACACCCTGAGCCAATAGGCATAATTTATATATTATTATTTGATTATTTATGGTTTTATATTGATATATTTATACCTGGTTGGTGCAACTGTAACGAAACCCAATTTCCCTCGGGATCAATAAAGTATGACTATGACTATGACTCTGTAGTGGTCCTGCAGAAGAGGAGCCTGTCTCTGAATTACGTATTGTTTAACTATTCATCAAATCAGAGGATCTGTCCTGGGACCAACACATAAGTACTTTCACAGAAAGCACGACTTTCTTAGAAGTCTGTGTAGATTTGGCATGTCATCTCAAACCTTGACAATTTTGTGTAGATGCACAGTGGAGAGTATCCTGACTGGTCGCATCATGGTCTGGCATGGAAACGCCAGAAAGTCCACGGAGAGTGGGGGTACAACCCAGGCCATCACTGGCAAAGTCTTCCCCACCGGTGAGCACATTTACAAGGAGTGTTGTCACAGGGAATGTAGGGGAGGCTTGACCCAAAAGCAAGCAGTGGAGATGATTCAGTGGGAAGCGATAACTTTAATAATAGACCACAAAATAACAAGCCACAAGGGGTCCGTCAAGCGAGAAAAGAGAGAACAGAAACTCAACACAATGGGCAACAAGGTAAACTTTGGGCTGGAAGCAACTGGTTGAGGCCGGCTGGTTCAATGAGTGACCAAGGGCTGAGGAGGAGATCTGGGGTTAAATAGGCTGCAGGTGACGGGTGTGGAATGAGCAGCAGGTGAATTCTATTAGTTGGATGGAGACTGGGAGGTGTCTGCAGGAGCAGGCCTGACAGGACCCCCACGCCTCCGTGTCTGACCCCCGACGGCCCAAGATGACTCAAGTGGGTCTGCTGGAACTCAGCGATGAGCATTGGATACAAGATATAACTGGACGACACCCAAGACCTCTCTACTGGGCTGTACCCTTCCTAGTTGACCAGGTACCGCACATCCGGCCCACAACAACATGAATCCATCAACCGGCTAACCATGTACACAGGACCACCTTGTTGCCTTGCTATGATGGTGCCGGAAACTAGCCAACCAAGTCAAGAAAAATTCTCACCTCACCACTGGCTCCAAACCCATTCCCCTGAAATCTGTATCTGCTGATTAAAGACTATTCTGCAATTTGTAAATGTTATTCCATGTTTACTTTATTAAAATCATTTACAAATGTGTATTACGATGTCTATGGATTACGTCCTGGCTAAATAAGTTGATGAATCAGTTTATCCAGATGCTGCTTGGAATGGCTGGGCAAACTTGGATTGTTTTCGCTGGAGCAGATGATGGGAGCTTTACAAAATTAAGAGAGGCATAAATAGTCAGCCAGAATTGTTTTCCCAGTGTTGAAATGTCTCATAGCAGAGATATTTAAAGTCGAGGGATTGGGGGCTGGGGGGACAAGTTCAAAGGAGATTGTGAGACAAGTTTTGTTAACACAGAGGAGTGGGTGCCTGGAATGCAACACCAAGTATGGTGCTGGAGGTAAATATGATTAGAGTCATTCCGTAGGCTCTTAGATAGGCAGGAAGTGGAAGAATATTGACTTTGTGTAGGCAGAAGGGATTCATTTTGGCATTTGATTACTGATTTAATCAGTTTGGCACAGCATCGTGGGTTGAAGGGCCTGTCTGGGGGCTGTACTGATCTATGTTTCATGCACAGAGATACAGTGAAAAGCTTGACTTGCATACTGTTCATACAAACCAATTCATTACAAGGTAAAGCATTAACACAGTGCAGAATGAAGTGTGACAGTTACAGAGAAAGTGCAGTGCAGGTAAACATTGAGGAACAAGGCAGATTGTGAGGTCAAGAGTCCAACTTATCGTACGAGGGGGCCATTTAATATCCTTACAACAGTGGGGCAGAAGTTGTCCTTGAGCCTGGGGTATGTGTTTTCCATCATTTGTATCTTCAGCACAGTGGGAGAGGGGGAAAGGGAGAATGTCCAGAAGAGGTGGGGTCTTTAATCGTGTTGGCTGCCTTACCGAGGCAGCGAGAAGTGTAGACAGAATCCATGGAGGGGAGGCTGGTTTCCGTGATGTGTTGAGCTCTGTCCTTACAACCCAAGATCACATAAACCTCATTCAGCAGGTTTCTGAGGTAATGTTGCTGTCTCTAGAGTCTTGATACAAAATACATACAGTACTGTGCAAAGTATATATATATATAAGCTAGGGTGCCCAAGACATTTGCTCAGTACTGGAGTAATTTTATGTACTGCACTGTACTGCTGTGACAAAAAAAAAAAATTTCATGACAGCCATGAGTGATGATAAACCTGATTCTGATACGGGTCTCTATTGTGGACTGAGAGTGGGAAGGGGGCAGGGAGATGGATCATGGTTGGGAAAAGGGGAAGGGAGCGGGAAGCACCAGAGAGGCATTCTGTAATGATCAATAAACCAATTCTTTGGAATCAAATGACCTTGCCTGGTGTCTCAGGGCTGGGTGTGTCTGCACCCGCATCACCCCCACCCCTGGCATTCCATCTCTGTCACCTGTTCCACACCCCTCCCGTGACATTCCAGATCTCGCCATTCCCAACATCCTTTCCACAAACTCACTCTCTGATCCACATTGACAAATACGGTACTGTACTGTACAAATTCTTAGGCACACTAACTATATAAATGTGCCTTTTGCACAGTACTGCAGACTAGAATACAAAAGCAAGGATGTAATGCTGAGGCTTCATAAGGCATTGGCCAGACTGCACTTGGAGCATAATGAGCAGTTTTGGGTCCCTTATCTAAGAAAAGATGTGCTGGCATTGGAGAGGGTCCAGAGGAGACTCATGAGAATAATTCCAGGAATGAAAGTGTTAATATATGAGGATATTAGATGGCTCTGGGCTTGTACTCACTGAAGTTTAGAAGAACGAGGGGGGGATCTCATTGAAACCTATCGAATACCGAACGGCCTCGATAGAGTGGACATGAAGAGGATGTTTCTTATAGTGGGAGAGTCTGGGACTAGAGGGTACAACTTCAGAATAGAGGGACATCCATTTAGAACAGAGTTCCAAGGAAATTTTTTATCAAGAGGATGGTGAATTTGTGGAACTCATAGAAACATAGAAAACCTACAGCACAATACAGGCCCTTCGGCCCACAATGCTGTGCCGAACGTGTCCTTACTTTAGAAATTACCTAGTGTTACCCATAGCCCTCTATTTTTCTAAGCTCCATGTACCTACCCAGGAGTCTCTTAAAAGACCCTATCGTATTTGCCTCCACCATTGTCGCCAGCAGCCCATTCCACGCACTCACCACTCTCTGCGTAAAAAACTTACCCCTGACATCTCCTCTGTACCTACTTCCAAGCACCTTAAAACTGTGCCCTCTCGTGCTAGCCATTTCAGCCCTAGGAAAAAGCCTCTGACTATCCGCATGATTAATGCCTCTCATCATCTTATACACCTCTATCAGGTCACCTCTCATCCTCCGTCACTTCAAGGAGAAAAGACCAAGTTCACTCAACCTGTTCTCATAAGGCATGCTCCCCAACCCAGGCAACATCCTTGTAAATCTCCTCTGCACCCTTTCTATAGTTTCCACATCCTTCCTGTAGTGAGGTGACCAGAACTGAGCACAGTACTCCAAATGGGGTCTGACCAGGGTCCTATATAGCTGCATCATTACCTCTCAGTTCTTAAACTCAATCCCACGATTGATGAAGGCCAATGAACCGTAAGCCTTCTTAACCACAGAGTCAATCTGCGTAGCAGCTTTGAGTGTCCGATGGATTTGGATCCCAAGATCCCTCTGATCCTCCACACTGCCAAGAGTCTTACCATTAATACTATATTCTGTCATCAGATTTGACCTACCAAAATGAACCACCTCACACTTATCTGGGTTGAACTCCATCTGCCACTTCTCAGCCCAGTTTTGCATCCTATCAATGTCCCGCTGTAACCTCTGACAGCCCTTCACACTGTCCATAACACCCCCAACCTATGTGCCATCAGCAAATTTACTAACCCATCCTGTCACTTCCTCATCTAGGTCACTTATAAAAATCACGAGGAGTAAGGGTCCCAGAACAGATCCCTGAGGCACACTACTGGTCAACAACCTCCATGCAGAATATGACCCGTCTACAACCACTCTTTGCCTTCTGTGGGCAAGCCAGTTCTGGATCCACAAAGCAATGTCCCCTTGGATCCCATGCCTCCTTACTTTCTCAATAAGCCTTGCATGAGGTACCTTATCCAATGCCTTGCTGAAATCCATATACACTACATCTACTGCTCTACCTTCATTAATGTGTTTAGTCACATCCTCAAAAAATTCATTCAGGCTCATAAGGCACGACCTGCCCTTGACAAAGCCATGCTGACTATTCCTAATCATATTATGCCTCTCCGAATGTTCATAAATCCTGCCTCTCAGGATCTGTTCCATCGTTACCACTCATTACCACAGTTGGCTGTGGACTCCAAGTCATTGGGTATATTTGAGGTGGAGGTTGATAAGTTCTTCATTTGTCAGGCTGTCAAAAGTTACAAGGAGAAGGCAGGAGAATGGGGTCAAGAGGGATAATAAATCAGCCATGATGGAATTGCAGAACAGACTCAATGGGCCGAATGGCCTGATTCTGCTCCAATGTCTTATATCACTTTTCTCCAACTCATTGAGTATAATTAAAGTGCAGGATGATAGGTTCTTGATTAGTAAGGGGTGAAAGGTCAAGGGGAAAAATCCTTGTAAAATTTCTCTGCACTCTTTCAATCTTATTTACAGCTTTACTTTAGGTTGGTGGCCTAAAGGGAGCTGTGAGGGGCAAGTTGTTGACACAGAGAGTGATGGGTGCCTGGAATGTATTTCTGTACTCTGTACTGCTGCCACAAAACAACACACTTTGTGACATATGCCATTGATATTGAACCTGATTCTGATCAGACGTCCTATCTGCATTAATGATCAGATGTACAGGTGTACCTAATAAAGTGGCCACTGAGTGTACGGCAAAATGTGTCATTTGCTTTGTAGGACCATAAGATACAGGAGCAGAATTAGGCCATTTGGCCCATCGAATCTGCTTCGCCATTTCATCATGGCCGATCCAATTTTCCTCTCAGTCCTAACCTCCTTCTCCCTGTATCCCTTCATACCCCGACCAATCAAGAATCCCATCTCAGAGAAACTTCTGCCTTAAATATACATAAAGACTTGGCCTCCACAGTCCCCTGTGGCAACTAATTCACCGCTCTCTGGCCAAAGAAATTCCTCTTAAATCTCCATTCTAAAAGGATGCCCCTCTATTCTGAGGCTGTGCCCTCTGGTCTTAGATTCTCCCATCACAGGAAACATCTTCTCCATTCTATCGAGGCCTTTCAACAATCAAAAGGTTTCAATGAGGTCACTCCTCATCTTCTGAATTCCAGTGAATACAGGCCCAGAGCCATCAAACGCTTTTCATCTGACAAGCCATTCAATCCTGGAATCATTTTTGTGAACCTCCTTTGAACCCTCTCCAGTTTTTAGCACATCCTTTCGAAGATAAGGGGCCCAAAACTGCTCACAATACTCTAAGTGAGAACTCACCAGTGCTTTAATAAAATTTCAGCATTATATCCTTGCTTTTATATTCTCGTCCTCTTGAAATGAACGCTAACATTGCATTTGCCTTCCTCAATACAGAGTCAACCTGCAAATTAATCCTTAATCTTTAGGGAATCCCGCACAAGGACTCCCAATTCCCTTTGCACTTCAGATTTTTGAATATTCTCTCCACTTAGAAAATAGTCGAGCCTTTGTGCATGACCAAAACACTTCCCGACATTTTATTCCATCTGCCACTTCTTTTCCCATTCTCCTAATGTTTAAGTCCTTCTGTAGCATTTCTATTTCCTCAAAACACCCTGCCCCTCCACCTATCTTCATATTGTCTGCAAACTTTGCAACAAAACCATGAATTCCATCATCCAAATTATTAACATATAATGTAAAAGGAATCCGTCCCAACACAGACTCTTGTGGGACACCACTAGTCACTGGCAGCTAGCCAGAAAAGACTCCCTTTATTCCCAGTTCTTGCTTTCTGCCAACCAGCCACTGCTTTATCCATGCTAGAATCTTTCCTGTAATACCATGGGCTCATGGTTTGTTAAGCAACCTTTTCAAAGGCCTTCTGAAAATCTAAGAACATAACATCAACTGATTCTCTTTTTTGTCTATCCTGCTTGTTATTTCTTCAAAGAATTCCAACAGATTTGTCAGGCAAGCTTTTTCCTTGAGGAAACCATGGTCTATTTTATAATGTGCCTCCAAGTACTCCAAAACCATACCCTTAATAATCAATCCAACGTCTTCCCAACCACTAGGTTCAGACTAATTAACCTATAATTTCCTTTCTCCTGCCTCTCTCCCTTATTGAAGACTGGAGTGACATCTACAAATTTCCAGTCTTCCACAACCATTACAGAATCTAGTGATTTTTGAAAGATCATTACTAATGCCTCCACGATCTTCTCAGCCATCACTTTCAGAACCCTGGGGAATACACCATCTGGTCCTGGTGACTTATCCACTGTCAGACCTTTCACTTTTCCAAGAGCTTTCTCCCTAGTAACGGCAAATTCACACTCTTTTGACTCCTGACACCTGGAACTTCCACCATACTGCTAATATCTTCCCCAGTGAAGACTGATGCAAAGTATTTATTCTGTTTGTCTGCCATTTCGTCGTCCCCTGTTACTTCCTCTCCAGCATCATTTTCCAGCAGTCTGATATCCATGCTCGACTTTCTTTTACACTTTATGTATCTGCAGAAACTTTTGGTATCCTCTTTAATATTATTGGCTAGCTTACTTTCATATATGCTATCTTTTTCTTCTTAATGACTCTTTTTCATTGCCTTCTGTTGGTTTTTAAAAGCTTCCCAATTCTCTAACACCCCATTAATCTTTACTCTATTCTACACCCACTTTTTGGCTTTGATTTCTCTTGTTAGTCACAGTTATATCATCTTGCTTTTCGACTACTTCCTCCTCTTTGGGATGTATATATTCTGTGCCTTCTGAATTGCGTCCAGAAATTCCAGTCATTGCTCCTCTACCGTCATCCTTGCCAGTGTTCTTTTCCAATCAGTTTTGGCCAGCTCATGCCTCTGTAATTCCCTTTACTCCGCTGCAGTATTGATATTACTGACTTTAGCTTCTCTTCACATTTCAGGGTGAATTCGATCATATTATGATCCAGTTTCTATTGCTTTCCTAGCAGTGTCTCAGAAAGGCAGCGTTCATTATTAAGGACCTCCAGCACCCAGGGCATGCCCTTTTCTCACTGTTACCATCAAGTAGGAGGTACAGAAGCCTGAAGGCACACACTCAGCGATTCAGGAACAGCTTCTTCCCCTCTGCCATCCGATTCCTAATTGGACATTGAACCCTTGGACACCACCTCACTTTTTTTTAATATACAGTATTTCTGTTTTTTGCACGTTTTTTAAAACGTATTCAATATATGTATACTTTAATTGATTTACTTATTTACTTAATTATTATTATTTTTTCTCTCTTCTATAATATATATTGCATTTAACTACTGCTGCTAAGTTAACAAATTCCACGACACATGCCGGTGATAATAAACCTGATTCTGATTCTGTAAGTGACAAATAAATTCTTCCTGGGCTTCCAGCCAGGTACAGCTATTGATTATAACCGATGTTTCAATGACAAACTCTGCCATCTTCATCAGGAATGATGCCTGGTCACGTCTAGTTTGATGGTATTTATACCCCCCCAGACAGTCCCACCTGATTCCCACAGTCCTCATCCAATCAGGTTTCTGCTTGTTTCCAGTTCTTTGTCTTTGCGAAAATGCTTTTCTTCTAGTTTTATTTCAATGGCTTCCTTTTCCAGGTGGTCCCAAAAGCCAATGGCGTGGCATATTTTCTGAAATCTTTCCATAGATGCTGCCTGATCTGTTGAGGTCCTCCAGTATTTTGTGTGTGTTGCCCTGGATTTCCAACATCTGCAGAATCTCTTGTATAAATAAGAACTTATCCAATTTCTCTTTCAAAGTTATCTGAATCTGTTTACAATGGCATTTCAATGTTGCATTCCAGATTACAACATTGCTTTGTATAAAGATAATTTTCATTTTTCTCAGTTTTGTTTCTTTGGCACGTATCCCAAACAGGTATAGTTAGTGCAGAGGTTCCCAACCTTCTTTATGCCATGGACCCCTACCATTAACTGAGGGGTCTGTGAACCCCAGGCTGCGAACCCTGGGGTTAGATTGATCTTGAATAGGTTAAAAGGTCGGAACAATATTGTGGGCCAAAGGGTCTGTACTGTGCTGAACTGTTCTATGATCTTTGTTCTTTGCTTTTAAGTTCTAGTTCTCAAAATAAGTTCTAACATTACAAACAAGAGAAAATCTGCAGATGCTGGAAATCCAAACACACACAAAGTGCTGGAGGAACTCAGCAGGTCAGGCAGCATCTATGGAAAAGAGTAAACAGTCGATGTTTCAGGCTGAAATGTCAACTGTTTACTCTTTTCCATAGATGCTGCCTGACGTGCTGAGTTCCTCCAGCACCTTGTGTGGGTTGCTAACATTGTATTTGTCTTCCCTACCATTGACTTGACCTACAATATAACCTTTAGGGGCTGGTTCTCCTGTCCTCCCAGTGAATCTGAAAACTTTGTGGAGCCGACAATGATGGTAGCTCGCACATTTCATTCTGGCCTAGCCTGGGATTGGTTTACACTTCAGTTTGAAGGCGTGTAAGGATCAGTCATCTGTCTGCAATTTGGAAACTAGCCCATTTCATACCCAGGGAATATTTATGGTTCAACCAATCTAAACATGCTCTGCATAACTTCTCTCTTTCAACAATACACATAGCCAGGTGTATCTGTTATTAGATACACAGTACAATACAAAACACTTCACATTCAGCGTATCTCACCCAAGGGCAGCTGCCTCAATACCAGTGGTGTTTGGACCCACACTTCCACAGTCCCGTCGTAATTCAAACAGATGCACACCATCGCTGGAGGTTTCAGATATAATTATGTTATATGCTGAGGCTTTATAAGGGCAAACTTGGAGTATTGTGGGCAGTTTTGGCCCCCTTATCTAAGAAAAGAGAGTTCAGAGGGGGTTCACGTGAATGATACCAGGAAGGAAATGGTTAATGTATTAGGAGCGTTTGCTGGTTTTGGCCTGTACCTGCTGGAGTTTGGAAGAGTGAGGAGGGATCTAATTGAAACTGATCAAATGTTGAAAGGTCCAGATAGAATGGACATGGAGAGGATGTTTCCTATAGTGGGGGAGTCTAGGACCGGAGGGAACAGCTCAGAATAGAGGGACGTCCTTTAGAACAGCTAATTTCTTTAGCTAGAGGATGGTGAATCCATGGAACTCATTGCCCCGGAATGCTGTGGAGGCCAAGTCTTTGGGTGTATTTAAAGCAGAGCTTGATAAGTTCATGATTAGTAAGGGTATCAAATGTTACAGTGAGAAGGCAGCCGAATGGGATTGAGGAGGGAAAATAAATCAGCCATGATGGAATGGAGGAGCAGATTCGAGCTCAGTGCCTTCCTTCTGTTCCCAAGTCTTCACCCAGACCAAAGTTTCCAAAGTTGAGGCCCGAGCGAAGGTCAAGGCTATGGACGGACAGTTCTGTGTGGGAGTGGAAAGAAGAGTTAACGTGCCTTCTGTCTTCAGTTTAGTAATTATGACTCTCATCCCAGGCTGGGACGTTAATTATCCTCACGGGCACCTGCATTTGCCTTTGTCCATTCTGGAACAGAACCGTTCAGCATGACCTTCTGATGTTGCTATTTAGCCAAGATCAGGTCTATGACACGGAGCTGAAAAGTCACAGAGAAACAGGCCCTTCAGCACAACCCGTCCGTGCTGCTCTTTCCCACCGACTCTAATCCCACGTTCCAGCATTAACATCGGTTCCTTCTATCCTCTGTCTATTTACGTGTTGGTTCAAAAACCTCTCAAGCAGCAGAATCTGAATCAGGTTTAACATCACCGGCATTTGTCGTGAAATTTGTTGTTTTGCGGCAGTAGTACGTTGCAATTCATTATAATAAAAACTATAAATTACCATAAGAGTTATACACGAGTGTAAATATATATGAAGTTTAAATTAAATAAGCAGTGCAAAAAGAACAAGAAAGTGATGCCGTGTACACGGGTTCATTCAGAGATCTGATGGCAGAGGGGAAGAAGCTGTTCCTGAATCACTGAGTGTGCGTCTTCAGGCTCCTGTACCTCCTCCCTGATGGTGGCAATGAGAAGAGGGCATGTCCTGGGTGATGGGGGTCCTTAATGATGGATACATAGCAACTGTATCTAATTCCATCATCCCTGGCAATATATTGCAGGTATCAGCCGTTCTCCGTCTGAAACAACATTACCCCTGAAAGGTTGTGAGACCATAAGATCATAAGACACAGGAGCAGAATTAGGCTGTTCAATCCTTCAAGTCTACTCCACCATTCCATAATGGCTGGTTTATTATCCCTGTGAACCTCATTCTCCAGCCTTCTCCCTGTAATCTTTGACACCCTTAATAATCAAGAACCTTTCAACCTTAGGATGTGTGCTGTAGTGCTCTATGACTCCATGTTTAAAGTGAGGGGGAAAATATTTAGACCATGTGATGGTGTTGGGTTTGCTGACTGTGAAATTCTAAACTCAAACGATATATGTAACTTCAGTTGTATTGTAGTTAACTACTCCAGTTGTATTGTAGTTAACTACTCCTCAAAGGCTAGATCACTTCCCTCTATCTTCCACGTTGAGTTTAGTTGTCAGTAACGACTATTTGAGTGGTGGATCTCAGCTAACAAAGTAGTTTAAACATAATTCATTTATTTCTGGTGATACACATTTAAATTTACATAAAATTCTTAAAACACTCACAGATGATTTCTATTTTATAAAATATTTCCAAATTACAAATGTTCTCTAAACCACAAAGGATTTCCAAAACAGAGGTACAATTCCTAAAGCTAAAAAGACATACCTGTGAGTTGCAGACGAAGGCAGGGCAATGGATTCTAATTCATCCCGTCTTTCTGTCATTCTTTTTCTTGTACTTTGACCATTCCTAAACAACCCCGACTTCCCTCTTACATTTAGACTTGCTACATAGTGACTTCACGCACGTGACTTTTTTCCCAGATACCTTTTCACACTGATGATCTAAAAGCTTCTGGCCAAACATCCAAAATTAATGCTGTGGCTACTGACTCTCTGAGAACATAGATCTTTCAACTATTAATGTGGTAAGTGATGGTATCAGTCTGTTCTACAAGCTTCCTTGAACTAAATAACTTAACCTCTACTGTCAGCCCAACTAATATAAACCCATTTTCTTACACTACATCACTCGAGCAATCAACTTGCTGCTACGGGCCAGCAATCTGAGCTCTATAGACATTGTGGTTTGTTTGCAAAGCTGCCCTTTTAACTTCAGGCTGATTATTACTTGCCATTCACATTAAGAACTGAAGATTGGCTTCTGTTTATGATAAGAAGCTGAATAAAGAATATTGTTGGAAGTTTAATTTACTCAAAAACAACTCTTTGATCTTTAGTAGTCTCATCTGCTATGTTAGAAAGCTGAGCTTGGCAAAAAGAGACGCCCCTGGCCCTGTACAGTGACGATCCGTCACAACCATGAGACATTTGACATAAGAGCTATGTCAGACCATTCGGCCCATCGAGTCTGCTCTGTATGTAAAGAAAACTTGAAAGTCAAGTTTTTCATGCCAGGAGTGGCGAGTGTACAGAATGAGCTATCTGAGGCGGGGGAAAGGGCAGATACAATTACAATGTTTAAAAAGGCATTTGGACAGGTACATGGATAGGAAAGGAACAGAGGGATATGGGCCAAATGCAGGAAGATGGGATTAGCATAGATATGGATCACAGGTGGCACGGACGAGGCAGTATGCAGGACTCGATGAGTCTACAGTTCTATATTCCCTTTACCTATCTGTCCCCTCATCTCAAACCTCTTCGCTTTTGTTTGTCACACCCCTAGAATAGGAATACAGTCATGTCTATCAAATCTGCTGGGGTCATTTATTGTGTCTGGTGTTCCTGACGCATCCTCCTCTGCATTGGAGAGACCTGTCGTAAATTGGGGGACCACTTTGTCGAGTACCGATGCTCCATCTACCAAAGGCAGAACCTCCCGGTGTCCAAACATTTTAATTCTGATTCCCATTTCCGTTCCGACATGTTGGTCCGTGGCTTCCTCTTGTACCACAATGAGGCCTCCGTCAGGGTGGAGGAGCAGCACCTCTGTGTAGCCTGCACCCTGATGGCATGAACGTCAGTTTCTGCTTCCCATAAAAAAACAATTCCCTCCCCCTCCCCTCTTCTGCTTTTCCCCACTCTGGCCTCTCACCTTCCCCTGAGTCCCTTCCTTCTTCCCTTTCTCCCATGTCCACTCTCCTGTCCTATCATATTCCGTCCCCTCCAGCCATTTACCTTTCTCCCCCACCCAACTTTAGTATCACCTATCAACAATCCTCCTTCCTCGTTCCTTTCCAGTCTGGAAGAAAGGCCTTGGTCCAAAGCATTGAATGTTTTTTAATTCCAAGATGCTGCCTGACCTGCTAAGTTCCTTCAGCATTTTGTGTGTGTTGCTTTGGATATCCAGCATCCACAGAATTGCTCATGTTTATGCCTTTCATCATCTTGCATATTTCTATCACATCACCACTCCATCTCCTTCGATCCCAGGAAAACCCATTTTCTAATGTAACAGCTCTGGAAGTCCATGTAAACATCACGAACTCTGTCTGTTAATTCATGAACATATTCTACTGAATTGGCTAACCATGATTTGTCCCCTTTACAGATTTGTGTTGGCTTGCTTTAATTAATCAATTTCCCTTTGCGTGATGATTAAGTGCTTGTTTCAAAAGGATTCCCACTACTGAGGTAAAACTGACTGACTTTGAGTTGCTGACTTTATCCTCATTCCTCTTACTGAACAAGCCAGGAAGATCTGCTCCTCTCCGCAACCCAGGCGGATTAGGGTCAGAACCCCTACGACCTTCTATCTTATTTAGCGATACAGTGCAGAATAGGCCCTTCTGGTCCTTCGAGGCACAACCACCCAGCAACCCACGGCAATTCTGATTAACCTGAACCTAACCACAAAACAATTTACTGTGAACAATTAACCTACTAACCGGCATGGCTTTGGATTGAGGGAGGAAACCAGAGCAACTGGAGAAAATCCACTCATTCCACGGGGAGGAGGTACGGACACTCCTTATAGATGATGTCGGAATTGAACTCTGAACTTTGGAACGCGCTGAGCTTTAATAGTGTTGCGTTAACCGCTACACTATGACTATTTTCCTCAGTACCCTATGTGTGCCACTGCTGCTCTCGTTAATTTTCCTACCTGAAGTTCAGACAACTTTTCTAATCTACGTGCTGTCAATGTTTTATGTGTTCAGTATCCCAGCCATCTCTTCCTTCAACATCTCAGCCATCTCCTCCTACAACATCTCAGCGATCTCCTCCTTCAATATCTCAGCCATCTCCTCCTTCAACATCTCAGCCATCTCCTCCTTCAACATCTCAGCGATCTCCTCCTTCAACATCTCAGCCATCCTCCTTCAACATCTCAGCCATCTCCTCCTTCAACATCTCAGCCATCTCCTCCTTCAACATCTCAGCCATCTCAACAAGGCCAGGATATTGGAGAAGGAGCCAGTTTGGATATCAGAGGAGACCACCAGGATATTGGAGACTTTCAGGATATTGAAGGAGCCGGTCGGGATAGCGGAGGAGCCAGTTTGGGTTTGTAGGAGCCCGTCTGGATGTTGGAGGAGACAATGTTGCTGCCCATCTGAGTTGGTGCACTGTAACCGTGGGAGATCATCTCAGACATTTCACTTGTGATTGCAAGACTCTATTGGACAGTGATAATGTAAGCTGCCACAGGTCCGTTACCCTTGTCTGGTGGTTAGACAGGTGAAGTGGGAACTGTGTAGCCTTGGTTGTAAAGAGAACCAGGCCTCAAGCCTCAGGCATGTCTGCTAACCAGGTGAGAGACGCTGAAGCATTTACAGTGTAGTTGAGCTCGGCTAGGGCCTGGCCACTCTCGTTGGTTCTGCCCATTCGAGTTGTAGAATGTCAGGCTGTATTACATGTGTTTGCACACTGTCAGGAGACTACCATTGATTGCCGGACATTGTTGTTCAGGGTCTTGGGTTTTATTTTCAGTTGAATATGCTTTTTGCTTGCTATTTTTGAATGTTCGCTTGCTATTTTGAATGTTTTGCATCTTGACCCCAAAGGAATGCTGTCTCATTCAGCTGTATCTATGTATAGTTTGAATGATAATTAAACTTGATTTGATTTGATTAAATCAATCATGGTTAAGCATCTAAGTGCAAGTCCCCAATTTCAGCAGGATCGAAATGAGCTGCAGAGTTCTAAACTCAAGTCATCTCCATTATGAGCGCTACCTATGAAGTATCCAGGACATCTTCAAGGAGCAAGGCCTCAAAAAGGCAGCGTCCATCATTAAGGATCCCCATCACCCAGGACATGCCCTCTTCTCAGGAAGAAGGTACAGAAGTGTGAAGGTACACACTCAACAATTCAGGAACCCCTCTTCCCCTCTGGCATCCAATTTGTGAATGGACATGGAACCCATGAATACGACCTCACTACTTTTTTTTATTTCTATTTTTGCACTATTCATTTAACCCTTATATACACACACACACATACATACACTTTCTGTAATTCCATTGTTTCCTCTATTATTTTGTATTGCATTGTACTGCTGCTGCAAAGACAACAAATTTCATGCTATATTGCTGGTGATACTAGATCTGATTCTGATCTTGTCTTTAATGGGCTCTCTACTTCCATGCACTTTCCTTTTATAGTTTATATTTCTATAAAACACTTTTGGAATTATATTTATATTGGTAACTAATCTCTTCTCATACACAAACAGGAGAAAATCTGCAGATGCAGGAAATCCAATCAACAGATATAAATGCTGGGGGAACTCAGAGTAATCAGTCAATATTTCGGGCCGAGACCTTTCTTCAGGACTCATATACAATCTGCTTCTAGAGCAACACACACACACACACATACAGTACTGGAGGAACTCAGCAGGTAAGGATGCATTTGTGGGGCGAGGATCAGTTAACGTTTCTAAATTCTGGAGATTCTGCAGATGCTGGAAATGTTGAACAACACACACACACACACTGTGGTGGAGGAACTCAACAGGTCTGGCGGCATCTATGGAAGGGAATAAACAGTTGACGTTTCAGGCCAAGACCGTTCATCAGGACTGGAAAGGAAGGGGGAAGAAGCCAGAATAAGAGGTGGTGGGAGGAAGAGGATTACAAGCTGGCAAGTGATAGGTGAGACAAGATAAGGGTAAAGGTTGGGAGGGTGAGGGAATGAATTAAAAAATGGGAGATGATAGGTGGAATAGGTAAAGGGCTGAAGAAGAAATATGATAGGAGAAGTGAGTGGAAGTAACTGCCCAAATGCACCCTGAAAATGGAAGGTAAATTTCCAAAGGCTGTGGTCCATGTTGGTACCAATGTTAAAAGTAGACTTTGGGGTGAGGTCCAGATTGCAGAACATGGGATTGAAATATGTGCCTGAAATGGGTAGACAGGACACATAAAATGCTGGAGGAACTCAGCAGGTTCTCACACATTTCAATTCATCTTCCCATTCTCACTTCAACATGTTGGTCCATGACTTCCTCATATTCTGTCTGGGTAGCCTTCAACCCAATGGCATGGACATTGATTTATTTAACTGCAGGTAATTCCTCTCCCTTCTCTCTTTTCCATCCCCCAATCTGACCTGCCTCTCAGCCTTTCTCTTCCAACTTTCCCATCACCTCCATCTGGTGCCCCTCCTTCTTCCTCATCTCCCATGGTCCAACCCTGCTTTCCTATCAGTTTCTTGCTTCTTCAGCCCTTTAGCTCATGCACCTATCCCCTCCCAGCTTCTTACTTCAACCTCCATTCCCCACCCACTCACCTGGTTTCACCTATCACCTGCCTGCTCGTACTCTTTCCCCTCCCCCCACCTTCGTACTCAGTCTCATTTCCCCTTCCTTTCCTGTGGCACCGTGGAGGACACCAGCAGTACGTCAGAAAGCAGAAGTGATTGTAGTTGCTATGAATAAGAAAGTGCTTGGGAAGCTGAAAGGTCTGAAAGTAGTTAAGTCACTTAGACTAGATGGACTACACCCCAGGGTTCTGAAAGGTCACTGAAGTGATTGTGGTGGCATTAGTAATGATCTTTCAAGAATCACTAGATTCAGGAATGGTTCTGGAGAACTGGAACATTGCAAATGCCACTCCACTCTTTAAGTGGATTCAGCTGAGTACATCACGGGTAAAACCCTCCCTACCATTGAGCACACCTACATGAAATGTTGCCATAGAAAAGCAGCATCCATCATCAATGATCCTCACCACCAGGCTATGCTCTTTTCTCACTGCTGCCATCAGGTTTAAGGTACAAGTGCCTCAGGACTGGCACCACTAGGTTCCAGAATAGTTACTGCCCCTCAACCATCAGGCTCTTGAACAAAAGGGGATAACTACACACATTCTATTTCTATTTCCTACAACCAATGGTCTCAGTTTAAGGACTCTTTATGTTATTTCATGCTCACTATTTATTTATATCTGCATTTGCAGTTTGTTGTGCATTGCTCCTGTCTACAGTTACCATTCTATAGACCTGCTAAGTATGCCTGCGGAAAAAGAACTTCATGGTTGTATGTATGTGGTGACGTGAATGTACTATGATAATAAATTTTACTTTCAACTTTGAAGAAGAGAGGGAGGCAAAAGACAGGAAATTTTAGGCCAGATAGCCTGACTTCAGTGGTTGGGAAGATGTTATAGTCTATATTTGAAGCTGAGGTTTCGGGGTATTTGGGAGGCACATGATAAAGTAGGCAAAAGTCAGCATGGTTTCCTTAAGGGGAAATCTTGTCTGATAAATCTGTTGGAATTCTTTGAGGAAATAACAGGCAGCAGACAAAGGAGTCAGTGGATGTTGTTTACTTGGGTTTTCAGAGGGATCTTCATCGGAGGTGGAGACACAGCTAAAGGAGGTGGTGGTAGAAGTAGACACAATAGCAACATTTTAAATGCCCATAGATGATAGAAAAATGGGGGGCTATGTAAAAGGGAAGGGTAAGATTGATCTTAGAGTCGGCTGAAAGATTGTCACAATATCACAGGCTAAAGAACCTGTACTATTCTATGTTCACTGAAACAAAATTAAACTAAGCTTTTGTCCTAATTCCTACAGTTCAGATTGGTCATTCCTTGGTATTATTTTATAAAGGACTAGTTTCAAAATGCATATTTTTTCCCACAAGCCACAAATAAATTCAACTCTGCATAAGTAAATAAGAAATTGAGACATACAAACCCATTGAAAGTTACTCAAATGAGTAACTATGGCAAAATCCACATGCCACAAATTACTAAATCTTCATCATGACAAAACCTTGCAGTTTATATTGGATTCCAATATTTTCTAAAACATTTTAAAACTAGATGATGGAATAATCAATCTTGGTGACAAGAATGAGATATTATATACAGTTTATTGCCAGTGTATGCACATTTGTAAGCACATAACTATAAATACATCAAATAATAGTGTAGTCCAAATAAACATTCACGTACCACTATATTCTTGATGCAGGGGCTTAAAAACAGATAAACAGTTCCCTTAAAATCTTTAAATAAATTTCTATAAATTTTTCATAAAACAAAAAGAGCAACGTTCAAACAGCAGCAAAACAGTCTGATTCATGTTTTGCTTTTTCATTTCGATTTCATTTCACTTTTGCTCTGGACTTCACACCCCAAGGTCCATTTGCACATCATCACTGAACAAGCTGGCAACAAACCTAGTTCCAGTATTGGCTTACGACAACGTTTGTCACTATGAATGACTCAAATTAGCTACTGATTAATAGTGGTAGACTTCGTTAATTTTTTTCCTTAAAAAGTGGAACTTAGCAGGTTGAAAGAAAATCTACCCGCTGCAGAGGTAGAGAAAACACGAATATAAGCTGCTGTCATTTTTCTATTTATCAATTGTACTTGCTTTCCACAATGGACGCTATCAAAATCTTTTGATTTTTGCACAGTAATGTGTACAGATAGTTGCTTTTAAATGTTAGATTCCTGGAACATTTTCAACACAGAAAGCAGGCCAGTAACATTATCACTGTAATTGCTGTCTACTTACTGAAAGCGACTAGGCAAAACCCTCAATGGATTTTCTACCAGCATTTTAGTAGAACTTAAGAACTACATACTGAACATGAATGTTACGTACTGACTGTGCTTGTGTAGAACACTCCATTCCGATGCACTCTGCTTGAAGAAGGTGTGATGGCAAGAGTGGTTCATATCCATTTGGAAATGGTACAAGCCTTATGTAACCTGTACATAGACACTGAAATGTGCTGCTGAGAAACAGCACATCAGGGATGCTAGACTCCTCTACCTTCCTTTGCTACGGTTAGCATTCCTTTTGTTGAAGGAACACAGACCAAGTTGGCGAAAAGGTAACACAGGAAAACTGGCTAATTCTAGATCCCTACTTTCCGTGAAATAAAGTTACAATCCCTAGGGCTTTGTTGTGACAGCATGCACTGAAAACAAGGCAGGTTGTTTCTGCATCAACCCGGTTCCACTCTGATTTATCGCAGGCTGCTCCTTTACTGATTATTTGTGAAATCTAACCAGAAGCAAATTATGTTGCAAAAAGAAACAATACCGCTGCTGGGTAGAAGCAAAAGAAAATTTTTTTCTGAAGCTGAATGCATTCCTCTTTAATCATAATTAGCATTTTATTTATACAACAGTAATACTGGTAAACTTTTAATTAAAAGACGCAGAGATCTTGGGCGAGAAGGTTTGAGTGTTATCTGAACTGACTAATACTGTCTCCTCTGATTTGGAATAAATTTTGGTGTAACAGTCACATGCAGACTGAGGGAAGTCATTTGCTGTGTAGAGCCATGATGAAAGTTCCATCGAAGAGCACGCAGTTCCTTCCCTTGGAGACCCATGAGAAAGCAGCTGCTAACTCTAGCTCTGACCGGTGAGGTCTGACGCCGAGCCACTTGTGCTGGATCCCGTCTGTGCACGTTTAATATACAAATTCAACAATTTCATCTGAAACACAAAACAAATAAAGGTTACTTTTTCAATAAACCTGATTTAAACAGGATTGCGGACAATATCCATTTGTGAATCTAATGAATTCAGAACGGTAGGGCGAGTTAGAACTTAAATTCAAGCAATAAAGTTATGGAGCCATACAGAACAGAATACATATGGCCCTTCTGCCCATGCCAACCATCAACACCACTTGGGCTGTAAGCCCGTGTGTCTTGGCTTGTCCAGGTATTTGTTAAGTGTTGTAGCAGTCTCTGTTCCACTGCTTCTCAAACACTTCTTGCTTCTTACCTTGATCTTTATCCTCTGGTTACAGACTTTTATGGAGTATGTTTACCACTACCTACCCTAACAAAATCAGAGCAACACACATCAAAGTTGCTGGTGAACGCAGCAGGCCAGGCAGCATCTATAGGAAGAGGTACCGTCGACGTTTCGGGCCGAGACCCTTCGTCAGGACTAACTGAAGGAAGAGCTAGTAAGAGATTTGGAAGTGGGAGGGGGAGGGGGGGGATCCAAAATGATAGGAGAAGACAGGAGGGGGAGGGATGGAGCCAAGAGCTGGACAGGTGATTGGCAAAAGGGATATGAGAGGATCATGGGACAGGAGGCCTAGGGAAAAGGAAAAGGGGGAGGGGGGAAAAACCCAGAGGATGGGCAAGGGGTATAGTGAGAGGGACAGAGGGAGAAAAAGGAGAGAGAGAAAAAGAATGTATGCATATAAATAAATAACGGATGGGGTACGAGGGGGAGGTGGGGCATTCGCGCAAGTTAGAGAAGTCGATGTTAGAGAAAGGGGAGAGAAGTGTCCAAGATAGACCCAGTGAATTTGAGGGCTGGGTGGAAGTTTGAAGTAAAGTCGATGAAATTGACGAGCTCAGCATGGGTGCAGGAAGCAGCACCAATGCAGTCGTCAATGTATTGAAGGAAAAGTTGGGGAGCGGTACCAGAATAAGTTTGGAGCACAGACTGTTCCACATAACCAACGAAGAGGCAGGCATAGCTAGGGCCCATGCGAGTTCCCATAGATACACTCTTGGTCTAAAGAAAGTGGGAAATATCGGACACTTCTCTCCCCTTTCTCGATCTCTCGGTCTCCATCTCTGGAGACAGACTGTCCACTGACATCTTCTACAAGCCCACTGACTCTCATAACTACCTCAACTATACCTCTTCCTCCAACGCCACATGCAAAAATGCCATTCTCTATTCCCAGTTCCTCCGTCTCCACCGCATCTGCTCTGAGGATGAGGTTTTCCGTTCCAGGACATCTCAAATGTTCTCTTTCTTTAAGGATCGTGGTTTCCCTTCTGCTGTCATCAATGATGCCCTCACCCGCATCTCCTCCATTTCCAGCACTTCGGCTCTCACCCCATCCTCCCGCCACCACAACAGGGATAGAGTTCCCCTTGTCCTCACCTACCACCCCACCAGCCTCCGGATCCAGCACATTATCCTCCGCAACTTCTGCCACCTTCAACAAGACCCCACCACTAAGCACATCTTTCCCTCTCCACCTTCCGCGGGGATCGGTCCCTCCGCGACTCCCTGGTCCACACGTCCCTCCCCACAGATCTCCCACCTGGCACTTATCCCTGTAAGCGCAAGTGCTACACCTGTCCCTATACCTCCTCTCTTGCCACCATTCAGGGCCCCAAACAGTCCTTCCAGGTGAGGCAACACTTCACTTGTGAGTCTGTTGGGGTCATCTATTGCATCCGGTGCGGCCTCCTCTACATCGGTGAAACCCGACGCAGATTGGGGGACCGCTTCATCGAGCACCTCCGCTCCGTCCGCCAAAACAGACAGGATCTACCAGTAGCCACCCACTTCAACTCTGCTTCCCACTCCCATTCAGATATGTCCATACATGGCCTCCTCTACTGCCATGATGAGGCTAAACTCAGGTTGGAGGAGTAACACCTTATATACCATCTAGGTAGTCTCTAGCCCCTTGGTATGAACATAGAATTCTCCAACTTCTGGTAATTCCCTCCCCCTCCCTTCCCCTATCCCTATGTCACTCTGCCCCCTCCCCCAGCTGCCTACCACCTCCCTCTTCTACCCATTATGTTTTCCCCTATTCCTTCTTCATCTTTCCTGCCTATCACCTCCCTGCCTCCACTCCCCCTCCCCTTTATCTTTCCCCTTACTGGTTTTTCATCTGGAACCTACCAGCCTTCTCCTTCCCACTTTCCCCCCACCTTCTTTATAGGGCCTCTGCCCCTTCCCCCTACAGTCCTGATGAAGGGTTCTGGCCCGAACCATCGACCAATCTTTTCCACGGATGCTGCCCGACCTGCTGAGTTCCTCCAGAGTGTTGTGAGTGTTGCTTTGACCCCAGCATCTGCAGATTATTTTGTGATTAGAGTGTGTGGACTACTTTCAACCATGATGAAGTTGGAAACAGGTATAATGGTCATATTGTGGGATCAAGTATTTCAGCGTTTTCAAATGACCGATGCTTCTTTGCAATCTTCTGGCCAAGACTTGAACACAGCTTGTGCACTCTATGAATCCTTGCATGGATATATACAAGCTATGCGGTCTATTTTTTCAGACATTGAGCAAAAAGCCAAGGATCTAACTGAGTGTGAAGATTATCAACAGCAAGTTCGAAGAAAACACAAGCAAAATCATGTGTATGATGATTTCAGTGGTTCCAGCACTCTTGATCCACTTGTTGAATCTCAAACGCTTTCTCAGAAGTTTAAAAGCTGAACATTTCTTGCCATTATTGACAGCTTGCTTTCTACCCTGTCAAAAAGGCAGAAAGCTTATCTAAAGGTGAATGGTGTTTTTGGATTCCTTCATCAGTTACAGTCGTTTACACCTGAAGAGATCTTAAAGAGGTCATCAAATCTTATTAAATCATATCCAGAAGATCTGGAAGAAAGTCTTGATGAAGAATTTGTGCAGTTTACTGAACTGTTGAAAATTGATCTTGCTTCTCATATTGGCGCCAAATAAGACCTTGTAGAGTTACAGTTGTACCGTTTGATAACTGACAATTCTTTGGAGTCATGTTTTCCAAATGTAGAAAATGCCCATCTATTTGTCACTCATGGTTACCAACTGCAGTGGAGAACGCTCATTTTCAAAACTGAAAAGGATTAAAAATGAACTAAGGAGCACCATGGGTCAAAACAGATTGAACAATCTCACTCGAATGAGCATTGAACATGAACTTCTGCGTGAAATAGCCATTTCCAGTATCATCAACAAATTTGCTCATGCTAAATATAGAAAATGTAACTTTTAAATTGTAGTTTTGTTACTTTTGACATTTGAAATTGATACCTACATGTAAGTAATACTATTACTGAAGTGTCAGACATTTGTCATATTATCTGGCTGTACAGCAAATGAAAAAAATTGAATTACTTTACTATGCAAGTAAATAATTTATGTTTCAATACTTATGTGCATTTTTTAAATTTAGGGGCCCTTTATAACATATGCTACAGGCCCCGCACTAGCTTAATCTGGCTCTGATAGGAGGTACAGAAGCCTGAAGGCACACACTCAGCGATTCATGAACAGCTTCTTCCCCTCTGCAATCCGATTCCTAAATGGACATTGAATCTTTGGACACTACCTCACTTTTTAAAAAATATACAGTATTTCTGTTTTTGTACATTGAAAAAATCTATATCTAAATATATGTAATTAATGTACTTGTTTATTATTATTTTTATTTTATTTTATTGTTGTTATTTTTTTCTCTGCCAGATTATGTATTGCATTGAACTGCTGCTGCTAAATTAACAAATTTCACGGTGCATGCCGGTGATAAACCTGATACTGATTCTGACTTCAACCATGTTAACCTAAAGACAACCCTCACAAAATTCTATCAGCATATTGACTTTGCTCCTAGTGGTGAGAATACTTTAGACCCGACTTATACCAACACTTATGCCCTTACACTTCCTCCCTCATCACCATTCAGGGCCCCAGACAGTCCTTCCAGGTGAGGCGACACTTCACCCGTGAGTCGGCTGGGGTGATATACTGCGTCCGGTGCTCCCGATGCAGCCTTCTATATATTGGCGAGACCCGACGCAGGCTGGGAGACTGTTTCGCTGAACGCCTACGCTCTATCCACCAGAGAAAGCAGGATCTCCCAGTGGCCACACATTTTAATTCCACGTCCCATTCCCATTCTGATATGTCTATCCACGGCCTCCTCTACTGTAAGGATGAAGCCACACTCAGGTTGGAGGAACAACACCTTATATTCCGTCTGGGTAGCCTCCAACCTGAACATTGCAGACATCCCACCTCTCCTGGGAGTTCCGGGACTCTCCCACATATTGATAGTGGCTCCCTGATGCCCATAAATTATGTACAATATCCCAGAAATCGATTTTTTAGAGAGGGAGAGGGGAAAAAGAAAGATAGAAAATGAATGAATCTGGCTTGATCGCTCTTTGTGCTAAGTAGACCGATCAGTTTTCTCTGTGGGCGGGCTTTACAGTCGACCTCTCTCTTCCATAGTCCATCAGTTCAGTTACTGCCATCTGTAATGACACTGAAATGATCCAGTCAACTGTCAGTAATGAAGTACAAAAGCCTGGCGAAGAAATTCCCAAGGCTGGCGGTGACAACCTGACTATGCGAGGCTGTCCTATACGGGCGGCGTGCTTTGGTGTCTTAAAGGGAATTAGAGCGGGGTTTAAATTGGAGCGAAATTCCAAAATCGTCCGCTAAGACATCTTTAAAAACGTGCTTACAGCAAGCAAATTCTTTGGGTTTTTTTTCCCTGAAACACTTCCACTTACAGGTACATCGAAGCCCGCGATGGGCTGCATTTAAGCGCAGCCGTTTTCAGAAGAAAAACCGATTTTAATAAATACCCAGCTCCCACTCAGGTCTCGTCATTAGGACAGTGAGCTGTTTACCTCTGCTGCGCACTTTATATGCATTTTGAATTACACTTTATTAAATAATATGGTAACATGTTGTTTTATGTGGTGTGTGTGATATATGTATTGTGGCTACACCGTGGTCTGGACAGAGGTTGTTTCGTTTGTGGACAGTCAGCCAGATGACAATAAACTTGAACTTGAAGATACAGAACTTCTAAATCACTCATTTAAAATCCCCCATTTCGATGTAAAAAAGTAAGTTCTGATCCCGACTATTGCAGGCAATATGTGTGTGTGACTGCGGACGTATATGCGATCGGACGTTGTCCGAATGGACGTTAAGCGGCGCACACCTGTAATAAGGATACACCTTATGCTTTTATTTCTTTTAGGGAACACAACATGTTAGGGAGGCTAAGTGCAGGGACAGCTGCTCAAGTATTTCACAGTTCTTTTCAGCAGGAAAACAAAGTCTGACAGAGAAGGTCACTAGAGCTGAGGTGTACTTTACATCTTTCATCATTGAGCATAACCTGCCATTCCAGGTGTGTAAGCACACATGCAAGCTATTCAGGAAAATGTTTCCTGATTCAGAAATAGCAAAAACTATGCCTGCTCATCAACCAAGACAGCAGCTATTGTGAACATGGCACATTAAGACAGAATTCAGAAGTCAGCTGTCTCACAAAACACTTGTGAATCTGATGTCTTGCAAAATTAACAAATTCATTGACACAGACTGCTATGAGGTTGAGACCTCCCTGAAATGAGTTTTTGCAGGATGGGATGTCTGACACTGACTTCTCTAACTTCCGTTAATGCCCCGCCTCCCCTTCATACCCCATCTGTTATTTATTATTATTAATTTTTTTTCTCTCTTTCTCCTTTTTCTCCCTCTGTACCTCTCACTATACTCCTTGCCCATCCTCTAGGCTTCCCCCCTCCCCCTTTCTTTCTCCCTAGGCCTCCTGCCCCATGATCCTCTCATATTCCTTTTGCCAATAAACTTTCCAGCTCTTGGCTCCATCCCTTCCCCTCCTGTCTTCTCCTATCATTTCGGATCTCCCCCTCCCCCTCCCACTTTCAAATCTCTATCTCTTCTTTCAGTTAGTCCCGACGAAGGGTCTCGACCTGAAACGTCAACTGTACCTCTTCCTATAGATGCTGCCCGGCCTGCTGCGTTCACCAGCAACTTTGATGCGTGTTGCTTATACCAACATTGCTGGTGCATACAAAGCTACTCCTTGTCCCCACATGGATTTTCTGACCATTTTATCTGTTATGCTAATTCCTGCATACCAACCACTGATAAAATGTGCCAAACCAGTTCAAAGGGAGATAAGGACCTGCCAAGAAGGAGAATCTCAGTGTTACAGGACTGTTCTGAAAACATGGACTGGAACATGTTCAGGGAGGTGGCTACTTATGGATATTACATTAACATATCGATGAATATGAGAGCACTGTGACTGACTACATGGAGAAGTGCATTGAGGACGTCACTGTTATTGAACACATCTATGTGAGGAAATATCAGAGGTCTGGGCACTGTTAAGAAAGATTGGGACGCTGCTTTGAGATCGGGGGGTAAAACAGCTCTCAGGTCAGCAAGAGCTATGCTTTCCTGCGCCATCAGGAAGGCAAAACAGGATTAATCAGAGGGAATATGCAGCCATTTCTATGACACCAGAGTCGTGAGGTGCATTTGGCAGGGCATTCAGGCTGTAGTATTCTCAGCATTAGTAGCAAAATCAATTTAAATCAATTTAAGTTCACACTGTGCAGCAACAACAGTTACACTTCACTTCCCGATAGGCTGACATCTTTTACACTTGGTTTGATGCACAGAACGAGGTGCTGATGAGAGAAGTAGGCACTCTCCCATCTGGCTGCAGCCCATATGGAAGATCTATCCAGGGTCATTCCATGTAGAGCTGTGGGACCTGATAACACACCTGGATGGGTGCTGAGGAACTATGCAGCCCAGTTAATCCTAACAAACACCCTCGACATCTCTCTGGGACAGTTCACCGTCCCCTCAGACTCCAAGGTGGCCACCATCATCCTGGTGACAGTAACCTGTTTCAACAACTACCGTCCAGTGGCACTGACTTCAACAATGAAGTGCTTTGTGCGGCTGATTATGGATTACATTAGATCACATCTTTCTGCTACATCGGACCCTTTCTAGTTCACACATTGCTCAAACTGATCCACTGATCCACAGAGGCCTTAGCCTCTGTACTCCACTCCATCCTGTCCCATCTGGAAAATGGTGCCTCATATATCAGGATGCTGTTTATTGACTTCAGCTTAGCATTTAATAAGATCATATCTGAGATTCTGGTGAGTAAACTGTCCTTGTGGGGTCTCAACAACTGTCTCTGTAACTGGATCCTGGACTTCTTGACTGAAAGGCCACTAACGATCTGTGTTGGTTGAAACCTCTCTAGTTCCATCACACTGAGCACCGGCACGCCCCAGGGCTGCATGCTCATCTCGCTGCTGACACATGACTGCTTTACTATATCCAGTTCAAACTGAATCCAGTTCTTTTACTGATGACACAACAGTGGTTGGTCTCATCAACGATGAGACGAGGTACAGAGAGGAGGTAAAGCAGCTGGCAGAATGGTGTGAGAGCAACTTGAATCTCAACCTGGACAAGAAGGTGCAGGCCGACCATTCCTCACTGCAAATACACAGCTCCTCAGTGGAGAATCAGAATCAGGTTTATTATCACCGGCATGTGACGTGAAATTTGTTAACTCAGCAGCAGTTCAATGCAACACATAATCTAGCAGAGAGAGAAAATAATAATAATAAATAAAATAAAACATAATAAATAAACAAGTAAATCAGTTATGTAAATTGATGACCGAGCAGGTTTACAAGTAGATGATAGATGTAACATGAATGTAATGCCATGTAATAGGACAAGCCTGTTATTGGGTACAAATGCAGAAAGAGCAAAGAGTTAAATTGTACCAGAGAGGCAGAATTCAAAAGGGCAAAGAATGTAAGGCTGAAGGTGCTGTATTTAAGTGTGCATTCAGAATAAGGCGGATGAACTCATGGTGCAATCACAGGTTGGTCGGTATGACGTTGTGGGCATCACTGAGTCGTGGCTGAAAGGTGGCCATAGTTGAGAGCTTAACATCAAAGGATATGCTTTGTATTGAAAGGGCAGGCAGGAAGGCATAGGCGGTGGTGTGGCTTTGTTGGTAAGAGATGAAGTTATATATTTATAAAGAGGTAACATTGGGTCAGAGAATGTCGAATCTTTGTGGGTGGAGTTAAGAAACTGCAAGAGTAAAAAAACATTATGGGAATCATATACGTATAGGCCTCCAAACAGTAGCTAAGATTTGGGGCTGAGATTGCAAGGGAGCTGGAAAAGGCATGGAATAAAAGTAATGTCACAATTATAATGGGGACTTCAATATGCAAGAGGATTGGGAAAATCTGGTTGGTGTCAGATCACAAGAGAGGGAATTTGTTGAATGCCTATGAGATGACTTTTTAGCGCAGCTCGTGTTTGAGGAAAGGCTATCTTTGTTGTGTAATAACCCCAACCTTATCGGGGAGCTTAATGTAAAGGAACCCTTAGGATTCCTTAGAATTCATACTGCAATTTGAGAGGGAGAAGCATGTCACATGTATCGGTATGGAATAAGGGAATTTCAGAGGCATGAGAGAAGAGCTTTCCCAGGGGTAGATAGGAGGAGGGTACTGGCAGGGATGACAGCAGAGCAGAGATGGCTGAAGTTTCTGGAAATGGTTCACAAGGCACACAATAGATATGTCTCACAGAAGAAGTTGTTCGCAAATGGCAAGGGAAGTTAAGGACTGCATAAAAGCCAAGGGAAGGGCATATAAGGTAGCAAAAGTGAGTGGGAAGTTGAATGATTGGGAAGCTTTTAAAATCTAACAAACGGCAACTAAAAAAGCTATAAGAATGGAAAAGGTGAAATATGAGGGCAAACTAGCCAATAATATAAAGCAGGATAAAGGGAGGTGAGAGTTGATATTGGACCATAGGAAAATGATGCAGGTGAGGTAGTAATGAGGGACAAAGAAATGGCAGATGAAGTTAATGGGTACTTTGCATCAGTTTTCACTGTGTAAGACACTAGTAGGGTGCCAGAGACCTGTCAGTGTCAGGGAGCTATTACAAAGGAAAAAGTGCTAGGCAAACTCAAAGGGCTAAAGATGTATGTCACCTGGACCAGACGGACTGCATCCCAGAGTCCTGAGAGATGTTGCTGAAGAGAAAACAGATGCTTTGGTCATGATATTTCAAGAATCACTTGATTCTGGCATGGTCCCAGAGGACTGGAAGATTTCCAATGTCACTCCACTCTTTAAGAAGGGAGGAGGGCAAAAGAAAGGAAATTATAGGCCAGTTAGCTTAACCTCAGTGGTTGGGAAAGTGTTGGAGTCTATTATTAAGGATGAGGTTTCAGAGTACTTGGAGACTAATGATAAAATAAGTCAAAGTCAGCATGGTCTCTGTAAAGGGACATCTTGCCTGACAAATCTGTTAGAGTTCTTCCAGGAACTAACAAGCAGGGTGGACAAAAGAAAGGCAGTGGATGTCACTTACTTGGATTTTCAGAAGGCATTTGATGAGGTGCCACACACAAGGCTGCTTGACAAGATAAAATCCTATGGTGTCATAATAAAGATACTAGGATAGAAGAATGGCTGACGGGCAGGGAGCCTTTTCTGGTTGGCTGCCAGTGACTAGTGGTGTCCGTCAGGGATCAGTATTGGGACGGATACTTTTCACATTGTTTGTCAATGATTTAGATAGTGGAATTAATTAATGGCTTTGTGGCAATGTTTGTGAATGATATGAAGATAGGTGGAGAGGCAGGTTGTGCTGAGGAAGCAATGCATTTGTAGCAGGACTCAGACAAATTGGAAGAATGGGCAAAAAAGTGGCAGATGGAATACAGGGTTGGGAAATGTATGATCATGCATTCTGGTAAAAGGAACAATAGTGTAGACTATTATCTACATGGGGAGAAGGTTCAAACATCAGAGGTGCAGATGGATTTAGGAGTCCTTGTGCAAGACTCCCAGAAGGTTAATTCACAGGCTGAGTCTTTGGTAAAGGTGGCAAATGCAATGTTGGCATTTATTTCAAGGGAAATAAAATATAAAAGCAAGGAAATAATGCTGAGGGTTTGTAAGACACTAGTTAGGCCACACTTGGAGTATTGTCAACAGTTTTGGGCCCCTTATCTCAGAAAGGATGTGCTATCATTGGAGAGAGTCCACAGGAGGTGCACGAGGATGATTCCAGGAACGAAGGGGTTAACATATGAGCAACACACATCAAAGTTGCTGGTGAACGCAGCAGGCCAAGCAGCATCTCTAGGAAGAGGCGCAGTCGACGTTTCAGGCCGAGACCCTTCGTCAGGACTAACTGAAGGAAGAGTGAGTAAGGGATTTGAAAGTTGGAGGGGGAGGGGGAGATCCAAAATGATAGGAGAAGACAGGAAGGGGAGGGATAGAGCCAAGAGCTGGACAGGTGATAGGCAAAAGGGGATACGAGAGGATCATGGGACAGGAGGTCCGGGAAGAAAGACAAGGGGGGGGGGTGACCCAGAGGATGGGCAAGAGGTATATTCAGAGGGACAGAGGGAGAAAAAGGAGAGTGAGAGAAAGAATGTGTGCATAAAAATAAGTAACAGATGGGGTACGAGGGGGAGGTGGGGCCTTAGCGGAAGTTAGAGAAGTCGATGTTCATGCCATCAGGTTGGAGGCTACCCAGACGGAATATAAGGTGTTGTTCCTCCAACCTGAGTGTGGCTTCATCTTTACAGTAGAGGAGGCCGTGGATAGACATGTCAGAATGGGAATGGGATGTGGAATTAAAATGTGTGGCCACTGGGAGATCCTGCTTTCTCTGACGGACAGAGTGTAGATGTTCAGCAAAGCGGTCTCCCAGTCTGCGTCGGGTCTCACCATTATATAAAAGGCCACATCGGGAGCACCGGACACAGTATATCACCCCAGTCGACTCACAGGTGAAGTGTTGCCTCACCTGGAAGGACTGTTTGGGGCCCTGAATGGTGGTAAGGGAGGAAGTGTAAGGGCATGTGAAGCACTTGTTCCGCTTACACGGATAAGTGCCAGGAGGGAGATCAGTGGGGAGGGATGGGGGGGACGAATGGACAAGGGAGTTGTGTAGGGAGCGATCCCTGCGGAATGCAGAGAGAGGGGGGGAGGGAAAGATGTGCTTAGTGGTGGGATCCCGTTGGAGGTGGCAGAAGTTACGGAGAATAATATGTTGGACCCAGAGGCTGGTGGAGTGGTAGGTGAGGACCAGGGGAACCCTATTCCTAGTGGGGTGGCAGGAGGATGGAGTGATGGGTTCCCCTGGTCCTCACTGCATTCCGCAGGGATTGCTCCCTGCACAACAAGTGCTACACATGCCCTTACACTTCCTCCCTTACCACCATTCAGGGCCCCAAACAGTCCTTCCAGATGAGGCAACACTTCACCTGTGAGTCGACTGGGGTGATATACTGCGTCCGGTGCTCCCGATGTGGCCTTTTATATATTGGCGAGACCCGACGCAGACTGGGAGACCGCTTTGCTGAACATCTACGCTCTGTCCACCAGAGAAAGCAGGATCTCCCAGTGGCCACACATTTTAATTCCACATCCCATTCCCATTCTGACATGTCTATCCACGGCCTCCTCTACTGTAAAGATGAAGCCACACTCAGGTTGGAGGAACAACACCTTATATTCCGTCTGGGTAGCCTCCAACCTGATGGCATGAACATCGACTTCTCTAACTTCCGCTAAGGCCCCACCTCCCCCTCGTACCCCATCTGTTACTTATTTTTATGCACACATTCTTTCTCTCACTCTCCTTTTTCTCCCTCTGTCCCTCTGAATATACCTCTTGCCCATCCTCTGGGTCCCCCCCCCCTTGTCTTTCTTCCCGGACCTCCTGTCCCATGATCCTCTCGTATCCCCTTTTGCCTATCACCTGTCCAGCTCTTGGCTCTATCCCTCCCCCTCCTGTCTTCTCCTATCATTTTGGATCTCCCCCTCCCCCTCCAACTTTCAAATCCCTTACTCACTCTTCCTTCAGTTAGTCCTGACGAAGGGTCTCGGCCTGAAACGTTGACTGCACCTCTTCCTACAGATGCTGCTTGGCCTGTTGCGTTCACCAGCAACTTTGATGTGTGTTGCTTGAATTTCCAGCATCTGCAGAATTCCTGTTGTTTGGGTTAACATATGAGGAGCGTTTGGCAGCTTTGTGCCTGTACTCACTGGAATTTAGAAGAATGTGGGGAATCTCATTGAAAACTACTGAATGTTGAAAGGACTAGATAGGGTGGATGTGGAGAGGATGTTTCCTCTGGTGGGGGCATCCAGAACTAGAAAGCACAGCCTCAAAATTGAGGGGCGACTTTTTAGAACAGAGGTAAGGAGGAATTTTTTTTAGCAGGAGAGTGGTGAATCTGCCACAGACTGTGGTGGAGGCCAAGTCCATGCATATATTTAAGGTGAAAGTTGATAGTTTCCTGATCGGTGAGGGCATCAAAGGATATGGTGAGAAGCAGGCGTATTGGGTTGAGTTGAATCTGAGGTCAGCCATGATGGAATGGCGGAGCAGGTTCGATGAGCTGAATAGCCTAATTCTGCTCCAACGTCTTATGGCCTTATAATAGGGTGACCAGAACTGAATGAAATACTTCAGATGCAGCCTAATCAGAGTTTTATAAAGCAGCAACATATCTTCCCGACTCAAGAACTTATTGCCTCTACTAATTAAGTGTGTCATATACCCTGTAAACAGCCCAAGTTCTATCAACCTGTGAAGCCACTGACATTGACCTATGGACCTGGACCCCAAGAACCTTCGATATCGAGACTCCAATATTTGTCTTTTATGATTGGTGTGTTTTAAAATTTTAAAACACTTTTAAATGTTAAACACTTTGAAACAGTTGTACAGGTGCACATTCCTTTATCCGAAATTTTGAAATCCAAAAAGCTCCGAAAACCGAAGTTTTTTTTCGCCAACAGCTGACGTCACTCAGGTGTGACGTGGCAGCACTAGCAGAGGCCGCCAGGCGTCAGTTGTGGCTCAGCGCTTGTACTGGTTACACGTGCATTTGCTGTTCGCTGATATTTTGTGATCACTGTTGACTTTGTGTTTAATTTCACTGTGAAAATGTCAAAAAGAGCTGCAGACACTCCTATGGGTTACAGTGAGAAAAACAGAAGGAAGTAGCTATCATTATCAATAACGCAGAAAGTGGAGTTATTGCAGAGGCTTGATCATGGTGTGTCTGTGTGGCGTCTTACTGAAGAAAATAGTGTCGGAACTACCACTGCATATAATTTAAATAAACTGAAAGACAAGTTACTGAAGTTTTATAGTGACAGTGACTGTGACATAAGTCACTTACCATGTGTTTGATTCAGTTTGTTTGAAGCTATATATTTTTTATTTTTTTCTTGTCATTATTCCCTAAACAATACAGTATAACAACTATTTGCATAGCATTTACATCGTATTAGTTATTATAAGTAATCTAGAGATGATTTAAAGTATACGGGAGGATGTGCGTAGGTTCGGTGCGCTGCTGGGTCCTAAAGTCCACCGCACTGAGACAGGTTAAATAAGGGACTTGAGCATATGTGTTTTTTGGTATTGGGGTGGGGAGGGGGGTCTGAAATCCGAAAAATTCTGAATTCCAAAATGCAACTGGCCCCAAGGATTTCAGATAAGGGATTATGGACCTGTATTTTTCTGAAATAATTTGCATGCTGATATTTGTACAAAGCTGAGTGGTTCAGCTGTGAGTCATTTTGATAATATCTGAAAGAAAAATTGAATGGGAATATTTACAATATGCAAACAGGGCAAAGCTTCAATCTGCCATGGGTTGTAATAGTCAAGCTAATTCAGATGGTGTAAACACGTGTAATTCAAGAAACCCCAATAAATTGGTCAAATTGAAATGCATTCCACAAACCGTGGTGCCTTCACCTGAATACCTGTTGTAACATGTTTGATAGCAGCTGCTAACATTTTTCCAATGACAAATGCAAACTAAGTAATCTGTCCATCACCTGCCCTTTCTGATCTAAAGCAACCTTCCCTGAATATAGGATGAATCCTAGGGTAAGACTAGAGATTAGTTTGATTTGTTGCATGTATATAGAAACAAACAGTGAAATGCGTCATATACATCAGGGGTCCCCAACCTTTTTTGTACTGCGGACCGGTTTAATATTGACAATATTCTTGCGGGCCAGCTGACCCGGGGGGATGGGGGGAGAGGGTTGCCAACGGGCAAGAGTAGCAGTCAAATACGTCCGGTTTACCCCAAGAAAGACTACAATGACCATGAAGCCTTGCGCGGGCACCAGTGCACATGCGTGACTTGTGCATGCGTGTACGTGCCGACTTTTCTCTACAAATCGTTTTTGGCGATTCTGTTCGGGGGGGGTGGCTAATACACTCAGTTTTGTTTCTAAAAGGGTTTATCTAACAAATTTAATATTAAACACACAGCACATATTTTCCTCGCATGAATACAGTGATAAGTCAATTATCAGGGGAGGACAGGGGAGCTTGAAGTAAGTGTTGAACGAATTTCCAGTAGAAGTGGCAGAAGCAGGTTCGATATGATCATTTAAAGAAAAATTGGATAGCCATATGGACAGGAAAGGAATGGAGGGTTATGGGCTGAGTGCAGGTTGGTAGGACTAGGTGAGAGTAGCGTTCGGCACGGACTAGAAGGGCAGAGATGGCCTGTTTCCGTGCTGTAATTGTTATATGGTTATATAAGTCAATAGCATCATAACATTTTAAGTAACGTTTGGATATTAAACAAACAGCACATATTTTCCCCATATGAGCATATAAAGTCATTGCAACACACCAATATCGCTGAATCAGTGGGAGCTCTGGGCTTGTTTCCCTGCAACAACACGGTCCTATCCAGGGGTGATGGGAGACAGCGATACTCGAAGGGGGTTCCTTATGTCCAGTCTATTCCGCAATTTAGTTTTCGTTGCATTCATTGCAGAAAACTCCGCTTCGCAGCGATATGATGTTGGAAATGGAAGCAACGTTTTCAGTGCTTTCGTGGCTATCTCTGGATATTTAGCCTTGACTTTGATCCAGAATGCCGGCAGAGATGTTATGTCAAACATACTTTTCAGCCCGCCGTCATTTGCAAGCTCGAGGAGTTGATCTCCTTCCCGCGCTGACATGGATGACGCACGGGTCATGACCTCGTGTGTGCTCAAACTCAACCGTGGGCGTAACAGGGAATGAGGAAAGGTGCAGTTGACTCATATCACCAAATCCTATTGTTTCCTCGTGGACCGGTAGCACATGCTTTGCGACCCGGTACGGCTCCACGACCCAGTGGTTGGGGACTGCTGATATACATCAACAACCAACACAGTTCGAGGATATGCCCACAAGCATCGCTATGCTTCTACGGCCAACATAGCATGCCAACTACTTATCATCAGAATCTGGAGATCTGTCGCTTATTGCTTCAACAATCTGTTCAGTGCCATTATACTCATGACTGTTATCTTGCCCATTTCCTCTTTTGCAAAATAAATTTGAATTATAATGCCCTGCAATATTATTCAATAATTCAACTTCTGAGACCTCTTCTTCACAGCCCAAGAACATCCACATAATTTTGAAGAAAATAATATAAATATAAGTTCAAAGTAAATTTATTATCGAAGTACATATATGTCACCATATACAACCCTGAGATTCATTTTCTCGCAGGTGTTCACAGTAGAACAAAGAAATACAGTAGAATCAATGAAAAACTACAAAGACTGACAAACAACCAATGGTGCAAAGACAAAAGTAAAAGTAAATAATTCATACTAAGAACAAAAGCTGTAAAATCCTTGAAGTCCATAGATTGTGAAACCTATTCAGAGTTGAGGTGAGAGAAGTTATCCTCACCAGTTCAAGAGCTGATGGTTGTTGGGTAATAACTATTCCCAAACCTGGTGGTGTGGGACCTAAAGCTCCTATACCTTCTTCTTCATGGCATCAGTCATATTAGTGGGCCACTTAGCTGGAATCAACAATTCAGCCTAGATTCTGGGTTGCTTTAGATCAGAAAGGGCAGGTTACGTAGTTTGCAACTAAGCACTAAAAACTTCACTAATAACATAGTGTATAATGGAACATATATACAATTATGATACATTCAGTTTACCTTGCTGCCAGTGAGTTGGCCAAGATGGGGTTTAAGATCTTCACCAATAACTGAATAAATGGCTACAAGGCAAAACACGCTGGCTTTGCGGACACTGCTCTCCGTATTGTCATAACCCTGCAAAGGAAACATTTAAGCAGAAATCATACACACAAGACAATCTGCAGATGCTGGAAATCCAGAGTAATACAAACAAAGTGCTAGAGGAGTCCATAGTTCCTTCAGCATTTAAACAGAAATTAATGTGTTATACTGTCCTCTCAAGATCTGAAATGTTCAGAAAAATTTTGGTAGCTTATTTCCATATACTTGCAAATAGGCCATATGTGTTTTAGAAACTGCAGAATATTAGAAGAAATGGAGCTGATGAAAAGCCAGTGGTTTTGAAGGAAAGCGCCAGGTTTCAGATGTTGGTGACTGGTTGTCTTGACCTCCTGCACATCCAGCCAAGTATGGAAATCTGAAGCATGCCGCAAGTCAAAAGATGCTAAATCTGATTGGTTGCTCTGCTGCTGGACCGTCCATCAAGGCAGCAGCAGGACAGCAATTAGAAACATAGAAAATAGGTGCAGGAGTAGGCCATTCGGCCCTTCGAGCCTGCACCGCCATTTAGTACGATCATGGCTGATCATCCAACTCAGAACCCTGTACCAGCCTTCTCTCCATACCCCCTGATCCCTTTAGCCACAAGGACCATATCTAACTCCCTCTTAAATATAGCCAATGAACTGGCCTCAACTGTTTCCTGTGGCAGAGAATTCCAGATTCATCACTCTCTGTGTGAAGAAGTTTTTCCTCATCTCGGTCCTAAAAGGCTTCCCCTTTATCCTTAAACTGTGACCCCTCGTTCTGGACTTCCCCAACATTGGGAACAATCTTCCTGCATCTAGCCTGTCCAATCCTTTTAGGATTTTATACGTTTCAATAAGATTCCCCCCTCAATCTTCTAAATTCCAGCGAGTATAAGCCTAGTCGATCCAGTCTTTCATCATATGAAAGTCCTGCCATCCCAGGAATCAATCTGGTGAACCTTCTTTGTACTCCCTCTATGGCAAGAATGTCTTTCAATTCACTGAGTAAAGTGTCTAGATGCAGTCGGTCTTGTACAATAAGGACAGTTGTAGGAATGATCATCCCAGTCTGTCTCCAACCTTGTAGAATGCATTTGGGAAGAGCATTTATTTATGCTATTTTAATGTCTTTTAAACATTATCCATTAGGTTTAAAGTATTTTGTTTATATTTTAAACAGCTTTTATTTTTCAAATCTTAATGGTTGGTGTAACATTATTATAGTGTCAGCAACCTGGGTACAATTTAACTGCAGTTTGTAAGGAGTTTGTACATTCTCCTCATGAACAATTTTCCAACAGGTCTGTTGGTTAATTAGTCACATGTGTGTAATTGGGTGGCGCAGGCTTGTTGGGCCAGAAGGGCCTGTTACCACCCTGTATCTCTTTAAAAAAAAATGCATTCCTAATGGCATGTTGACCTTCATAACAAGGGGAGCTGAGTCTAGGAGCAAAGAGGTCCTTCTGCAGTTGTACAGGGCCCTGGTGAGACCACACCTGCAGTATTGTGTACAGTTTTGGTCTCCAAATTTGAGGAAGGACATTCTTGCTATTGAGGGAGTGCAGCGCAGGTTCACGAGGTTAATTCCCGGGATGGCGGGACTGTCATATGTTGTAAGATTGGAGCGACTGGGCTTGTATATACTGGAATTTAGAAGGATGAGAGGGGATCTGATTGAAGCACGTAAGATTATTAAGGGATTAGACACGCTAGAGGCAGGAAACATGCTCCCGATGTTGGGGGAGTCCAGATCAAGAGGCCACAATTTGAGAATAAGGGGTAGGCCATTTAGAATGGAGTTGAGGAAAAACTTTTTCACACAGAGGATTGTGGATCTGTGGAATGCTCCGCCTCAGAAGGCAGTGGAGGCCAATTCTCTGGATGATTTCAAGAAAGAGTTAGATAGAGCTTTTAATGATAGCGGAGTCAAGGGATATGGGGATAAGGCAGGAACTGGATACTGATTGTGGATGATCAGCCATGATCACAGTGAATGGCGGTGCTGGCTCAAAGGGCCGAATGGCCTACTCCTGCACCTATTGTCTATTGTCTAAAGATTTTATACATTCAGTGAGTTGTCATTCCTGTCCAGGTGTTCTGAGGTCAGGGCTTCAGAATGTGATGCCCAAGGTCTCTTCTAGCCTTACAACTCTTACATAGTTTATAGCAAAAATAAATCCCTTTGAAGAACAAATCTAGCCACAACTATAAAACAAAACCAAATACTAGTTCAGAGGTAAAATCTACAATGTACCAAACAGAACAGGAAACTTGGGGATTGGGAAATGCTTGGAGTTCAAGAAAGGAGCAGGAAACTGAAAGGAAGGTAAAATAGAATAAGAAAGTAAACGATTGAGAATTGAAACACTGTAAAAGCTGCCATGGATACGTGAAAAGTAAAAGACTAGCAAAGGTTAATGGAATTCAGTAAGGCCTTTGACAAGGTCCCGCATGGGAGGTTAGTTAGGAAAATTCAGTCGCTAGGTATACATGGAGAGGTGGTAAATTGGATTAGACATTGGCTCGATGGAAGAAGCCAGAGAGTGGTGGTAGAGAATTGCTTCTCTGAGTGGAGGCCTGTGACTAGTGGTGTGCCACAGGGATCAGTGCTGGGTCCATTGTTATTTGTCATCTGTATCAATGATCTGGATGATAAATGTGGTAAATTGGCTCAGCAAATTTGCTGATGATACAAAGATTGGAGGTGTAGTAGACAGTGAGGAAGGTTTTCAGAGCCTGCAGAGGGACTTGGACCAGCTGGAAAAATGGGCTGAAAAATGGCAGATGGAGTTTAATACTGACAAGTGTGAGGTATTGCACGTTGGAAGGACAAACCAAGGTAGAACATACAGGGTTAATGGTAAGGCACTGAGGAGTGCAGTGGAACAGAGGGATCTGGGAATACAGATACAAAATTCCCTAATAGTGGCGTCACAGGTAGATAGGGTCATAAAGAGAGCTTTTGGTACATTGGCCTTTATTAATCAAAGTATTGAGTATAAGAGCTGGAATGTTATGATGAGGTTGTATAAAGCATTGGTGAGGCCTAATCTGGAGTATTGTGTTCAGTTTTGGTCACCAAATTATAGGAAGAATATAAATAAGGTTGAAAGAGTGCAGAGAAGGTTTTCAGGGATGTTGCCGGGACTTGAGAAACTCAGTTACAGAGAAAGGTTGAATAGGTTAGGACTTTATTCCCTGGAGCGTAGAAGAATGAGGGGAGATTTGATAGAGGTATATAAAATTATGATGGGTATAGATAGAGTGAATGCAAGCAGGCTTTTTCCACTGAGGCAAGGGGAGAAAAAAACCAGAGGACATGGGTTAAGGGTGAGGGGGGAAAAGTTTAAAGGGAACATTAGGGGGGGCTTCTTCACACAGAGAGTGGTGGGAGTATGGAATCAGCTGCCAGACGAGGTGGTAAATGCGGGTTCTTTTTTAACATTTAAGAATAAATTGGACAGTTACATGGATGGGAGGTGTATGGAGGGATATGGTCCGTGTGCAGGTCAGTGGGACTAGGCAGAAAATGGTTTGGCACAGCCAAGAAGGGCCAAAAGGCCTGTTTCTGTGCTGTAGTTTCTATGGTTCTATGGTTAATCTGGGTAATTTATAGACCAGTTCTAGAAATTATGTTAAGGAATTTGGAAAGGCAGATAAATTCAAAGACGATTTTAAGCCTGATTTCACTGTTGGAGAAATCCTCTGGAAATGGTACAGCGTACAAACTGCTGCAGGAACT
This sequence comes from Mobula hypostoma, assembly GCF_963921235.1. Lineage (NCBI taxonomy): Eukaryota > Metazoa > Chordata > Chondrichthyes > Myliobatiformes > Myliobatidae > Mobula > Mobula hypostoma. The sequence continues at coordinate 244,975,998 of NC_086097.1, read as the reverse complement.
TAGCGGGTCATGCAGCATCAACAGAAGGAAATGCACAGTCAGCATTTTGAGTTGAGACCCTTCATTAGGACTGGGAAGAGGGAAGATAGTCAGTATAAAAACTTGGGAAGGGGGGATGGAACTAGAGTTGCAGGTCGATAGGTGGATCCAAGTGAGGTGGGTAATAGACAGGTGAGGGATGGGGTATAGTGGGAATGATGTAAAAAAGCTGGGAGCTGGTAAGTAGGAGTAACATAGAAGATGGAATTTGATAAGAGAGGACCTAGAAATGGCAGAGGGCAACAGGATTAATGGACACAAATCAGAAAGTAGAAGTACACTGGTTTTGAAAGCTTATGACTAGTGGCGGGCTGCAGGGATTGCTTTTTGGGCCTGAGCTGTTCACAGATTATGTGAACAATTTGGCTAAGAGGACGAAGTTTGCTGAAGACACAAAGTGGACAGTGTGGGTTGTTAGGCGGAAGTAGAAAGCGAGGGCAGGAGAAATGTAATGTAATATAATCTGGAAAACAGTGGTATATAATGTGGAAAAATGTGGTTATCCTGTTCAGTAGAGAAAATAGAAAGACATAGTTTTTTTTTAATAGTGGGGGACTGAAAGAGGACTAACTGAAAGTTAACGTGCAGTGAGAACAAGCAACTTGTTTAGCCTTTACTGCAAGAGCACTTGAATAAATGAGTAAAGACTTTTAATGTAGACTTAGAATAATACATTATGGCCTTCTAGCTTAGCAAGGTTATATTGCTGTAGGTTACAGTGAAGATTCACCAGACTGAGCCCTCATTGCCTTGAAATATCCTTCTGGGTCTTGACTAGGAAGTTGAATGGATCACATTTCTCTGGCTGGCGTGACTATAACCATGGGTTCAAACTTCCAGGGCTGAATTGGGAAGAAACTTCATCACCCAGAAAAAAAAGAGAACCTTTCAAATTCCTTATCCAAGTTGGCTGTGGAGGCTCAGTTCCTAAATTGACATATTTATAAAGTCAAAATCAAAGTAAAGTCAACTTGTTATCACAGAAGATATATACCTTGAGATTCATTTTCTTGCAGGTATTCACAGGAAAATAAAGACATACAAAAGAACTTATGAAAAACTATACATAAACAAACACTGACAAATAACCAATGCACAAATAAAAAAATACTAAGAATATGAGCTGTGGAGCTCTTTAAAGTGAGTCTGTAGAGCAATCAAGACTGAAGTGTTTGGTATGTGAAAGTGGTGCTTCGGGGAGAGGTCTGGCATGATCTTACAGAACAACAGACACAATATATGGGGGTAACTGGCCTACTCTTCTATCTCTGTACTTGTAGGTTAGGCTTGCAACAACGGGCAGTCAGGGGATCTTTACTGGTGGTGTATACATCTTGGCAATTCCAGCTTAAATGTTTTGGAAGAAGCTACTTCCTTGGAAAATGGCTGAATAGCTTGAGGGCACAAATATTAATTAAACATAATACAAATTACCAATAATTTAAGGTCATAAAAGTGAAAGACTGAAATTGGACTACAGTGTCATTTATCGTAAGCCAAACACCGTTTTAGATTTGAGTGACAGTAGTCAAAACTAGTGCTTCCTTTAATTTAAGCTGATTGGAACATCTGATCAAGATTTAGGAGGAATAAAAGTGAGAAGAGAGGTAGGTGGAGAAAAGGAAAGAAAGGCAAAAGAAAAGGAATGGGAGAGCAGCAAGGTAAAACAACAGAAATTGAAAGAGGAAGGAAAAAGATGAATGGGCGAGTTGTATCTAATGGAAATAATAAGATTAAATTGCACCACCTGTCACTCAAATCTTCAATTCAGCCAAAGTCAATTTCATATTCAGTCAGTATACAGTCTTATCTAAATGCCTTGAATGATTTACATTGATGATATTATGAAGCCAGTTATTCACCTACTATTCAACTATAACTATAACCTTTTGGGATTTTAGTTACAAGTAAATGATATGTATCTGAAACAATGTAGTTACATACCATTAACAGTCCAGGAATTATTTCAGGTAATAACTGGTTCAGAACATCTTTGTGGACTCTCTCTATGATCTTGGTTTGCATTTTGATTGCTGCAAGGTTGATAGGACATTCTGCTGTCTGTATAATAGGACAAAGCACTTTGATGCATTGCTCAGGGTTGATAGATGTGGCCAAGGCTGTAGCGGCTTCTTCAGCAGCTCTTACCACCTAATGAAGAACAGAAAGATGTTAGAACTCTTTGAATCTTGTTAGGTACCACAATAATACTTACACTTATATTAAATTGGTGGCTTTGCATTGGTGAGAAATCAGTATTCAACATATCCATAGGGATATGTGACATTATTAAAATATTTCTCATGTGTCCCTACTTTAAAGTACAAATCATTTGCTAATAGACAAGAATCTTCCCAAAAACTTTTCATTGTGCAATCATAACCTCACATGCCAGAGGTTAGCTTTATTTGTCACATGTACATCGAAACATACATTGAAATGTGTTGTTTGCGCCAATGACCAACATAGTCTGAGATGCGCTGCAAATCTCGCTGTGTTTTGGGTGCCAACACAGAAACCCCTTAACAAACTCAAACTCAGATGTCTTTGGAATTTAACCTGTTCATAAGAAACACCAGAGGGAAGATAAAAATGCAATATTAACTAGTCCTCAGTGGTTGAAAGAGCTCCAAGTATCTGCCAGGTGAATCCAATCGCTTGTATCATTCAGCAATAAAAAAAAATCAAATGAATTACACAAGAGTCTAGAACAGTTGGGAGATAGCGGTAATGACTTAGTTAGAGACAATTTTATCAGAAACTGGTCCCACCAGATCTGAAATTTATCATTTATCATCCTGTGCCTGTGTTGCAAAATACAGCTCCCACTACTTACTTTTGCTTTTTCCTATCCTATCTTGGGCAAAGGGATGAACTATTTATTACTATCGTAAGCACCAGTTACAAAGATATTGTACTTAGTGAGGCAACATACATCAAAGTTGCTGGTGAACGCAGCAGGCCAGGCAGCATCTATGGGAAGAGGCGCAGTCGACGTTTCAGGCCGAGACCCTTCGTCAGGACGAAGGGTCTCGGCCTGAAACGTCGACTGCGCCTCTTCCTATAGATGCTGCCTGGCCTGCTGCGTTCACCAGCAACTTTGATGTATGTTGCTTGAATTTCCAGCATCTGCAGAATTCCTGTTGTTTGTACTTAGTGAGGACTAGTTTGCGCAGTTCAAGTAATTCTTTGCACCTGATCACTTCCCAGAGGGTGGTGACTTTGTGGAATTCATTGTCACGGACGGCTGTGGACATCAAAGCTTAGGGAAGTCAAAGCTAATGTAAAAAAAAGAGAGGGCATACAACAAAGCAAAAAATAGTTGGAAGATAGAGGATTGGGAAGCTTTTAAAAACCTACAGAGAGCAACTAAAAGAATCATTAGAAGGGAAAAGATGAAATACGAAAGCAAGCTAGCAATCACTATCAAAGTGGATAGTAAAAGCTTTTTCAAGTATGTAAAAAATAAAAGAGATGAGAGTGGATATAGGATCGTTAGAAAATGAGGCTGTTGAAATAATTATGGGGGACAAGGAGATGGCAGATGAACTACTGAGTATTCTGCATCAGTCTTCACAGTGGAAGACATTAGCAGTGTGTTAGGTGTTGAAGGGTGTGAGAGAAGAGAAGTTAGTGCAGTTACTATTACAAGGGAGAAAGTGTTCAAAAAGCTGAAAGACCCTAGTCTTTCATAGTACATAGTTACCTGGACCAGATGAACTGCACCCTAGGATTCCAAAAGAGGTCACGCTAGAGATTGTGGAAGCAGTAGCAAAGATCTTTCAAAAATCATTGGACTACAGCATGGTGCCAGAGGAATGGAAAATTGCAAATGTCACTTCACACTTTAAGAAAGGAGGAAGGCAGCGGAAAGGAAATTAGAGACCAGTTAGCCTGACCTCAGTGGTTGGGAAGATGTTGATGTCAATTATTGAGGATGAGGTTACGGAGTACTTGGTGACATAGGACAAGATAGGACAAAGTCAGCATGGTTTCTTTAAGGGAAAATCTTGCCTGATGAACCTGTTGCAATTCTTTGAGGAGATTACAAGTAGGGTAGATAAAGGGGATGTAGTGGCTGTTGTCTATGTAGACTTTCAGAAGGCTCTTGACAAGGTGCCACACATTAGGCTTCTTACCAAGTTAAGAGGCCATGGTATGACAGGAAAGTTACTAACATGGTTAGAGCATTGGCTGATTGGTAGGAGGCAGCGAGTGGAAATAAAAGGATACTTTTCTGGTTGGCTGCCAGTGACTAGTAGTGTTCCACAGGGTTCGGTGTTGGGACCACTTCTGCGTGGAAACCCATGCAGTCCACAAACTCCTTACAGACAGTGGCAGGAATCAAAGCCCGATATTACAGCTGGCACTGTAAGTTATTACACTAACAGCTACAACAGCTATACGTATGTCCTTGATGTCTTTCTGTATCCTCCTCAGCCTCCAGCCTACTCTGTAGCATTTACAGATATATTACATTTGATTCTCTCTCAGATGCATATTGTGAACAGTTGAGGATCTAATCTCGATCCCTTCAACATTCCACTCGTCATATATTTAGTCCATAAATAACCCATTTATTCCTATTCCCTGTTTCCTGTCAGTATTCAATTTACTGTCCACATCAGTCATTCACCCCCAATATTTTGTGTCTTAATCGTGATTAACACCTTCTTGAAAATCTTCCGGAACCGATGGCAAAAGAAAATTATATGTTACCAATCCACGTGTAAACTTTTCTTTTTCTGGGTAATCAGTTTACTTTCAGTGAAGCAATATGGCAGCCTGACTTTCTATTTCTTCCTTTGCAAAAGGATCAGGAATAAACCAACCTCTTTTTGGGGATCTTTGTGAGCTTCCAGTGTTCTTATGATGGTGAGCTCCGCATAATTTTTGAATCTTTCTGGCTGGTGTTTCAAAATCTCTTTTAAAACTCGCAGTGCTAATGCTCTGATTGTATGCTGCAATTTCAAGAGAAAAGAAACTCGATGTTAATAAAACCCCACTGCAAATTCTTTGAAGACAGTGAATGGACACAGAGGTGAACAGGAGGGAGGTTTTCAGAATTTGAAATTCCATCTAGTAACAAAAGTGTCACTTCAGAATTAGCTATTTGAGATTAGGAAACCTAGGTGATTACTTCCTGAGAGGTAAAGAATGAAAGGGTAAATGCATTAAAATTTTTTAACATATCACTAGCATCAGATCATTCAACTGGCAAATATTTTTCACACATTGATATCTTTCCAAAGTGAACAGTAATTCATAAACAATGTAAGAGACAGAAGCAGGAGGCCATTCAGCTCCAAGCAATGTCTGCCTTTCAAAAACAAAATCCCACTGCAAATATTGTTTTCCTGTCTTACCCCGATATCACAATCCTTTAAATATCCACAATTATATTAATATTTGCCTTGAACATTGGCGAAAAGGTAGCGTAGTGGTTAGCGCAATGCCACCTCGGGTGCCACGGTAGTGCAGTGCTTAGACTGACACTCTTATAGCTCAAGGAGCGGAGTTTGGAGTTCAATCTTAGCATCCTCTGGAAAGAGGTTGTGTGTTCTCCCCATGACCACCTGGGTTTCCTCTGGGTGCTCCGGTTTCATCCCACAGTCCAAAGGTGTGTCGGTTAGTAGGTTAATTGGTCATTGTAAATTATCCCGCAATTAGGCCAGGATTTTATCAAGGGTTACTCAGCAGTGGGCTTGAAGGGCCGGAAGGGCCTGTTCCATGCTGTATCTCTAAATTAAAATAAAATAAACACGATCAATGATTGAGCCTCCCCATTGTTCCAAAGATTCTCACAACTCGAGTAAAGAAATTTCTCCTCAGTTAAATTCATCTCTGATTTTGAAGCCATAACCACTGGCTGGGGTATAAACTCAGTGTCTGGCCTGCAAGCATTCTATGAAGTTTCTGTGCTCCAGTGAGATTGCCCCTTATTCTTCAAAACTTGATAGTCTACAACATAGCCTCCTCAATCTCACCTTTGGTATTAACCCTGCCATCCCAGGGACCAGTGTGGAAATCCCAGGCACACTCAGTCTTTAGCAAGCATCTTCTATTTTACAAAAGCTGTATGCAGTATTTTCCAAGTGTCATCTCAGCAAGCGTGATATGACACAGTGCCAATCCACTGGTAATAAAAGACCAATATATACTCTGACTGACTGCTGCACCTGGACATCTGCTTTTAGTGACCGGTGTATAAGGTCATCATGGTCCCTTCGAACGTGAGTATTCCCAGTCTCATAACATTATAAAAATACTTGGCATGATGTCTAAACTCCTGCACTCAATATTTTGATGGATGAAAGTAAATGCGCTAAAGCCTTTTGCATCTGCATGGCAGGTTTGTCAAGATCAATATTTAACTGAATTGAAGACTCAACTTTGGTTGAGTGGATCTGCTGGATGCTGTCCCTCTTCCATAACCTCTCCAGTACGCCCCAGAGCAGCTTCTGTGCCTTTCTTGTTGTTTCTTTATATAGAGCTGTACAAGCTGAAAATCTGGCTGAGTAGTGCCATACTAACATCCTCTTATTCAATGTCCGCAAGACTGATTTTGGACTTAAGGAGGAGGAAACTGGAGGTCCATGAGCCTGTCCTCATTGGGGGAATCAGAAGAGAGGGTCAGCACCTTTAAATTCCTCAGTGTTATCGGTTCAGAGGACTGTCCTGGGCCCAGCACACAAGTGCCATTACAAAGAAAGCACCTCTATTTCCTTAGAAGATTGCGAAGATTTGGCATTCTAAAACCTTGACATACTTCTGTAGATGTGTGGTGGAGAATATATTGGCTGGTTGCATCAGAGCCTGGTATAGAAACTCCAATGCCCTTGAACAGAAAATAGTACAAAATGTAGTGGACGTGGCCCAGCCCATCACGGGGAAAGCCCTCCCTACCACTGAACACATCTATAAGGAGCGTTGTTGCAGGAAAATGGTATCCATCATCAAGGACCACCACCACCCAGGCTGTCCTCCTCACTGCTACCATCAGAAAGAAGGTAGGGGAGCTTCAGGACTCACACCACCAGGTTCAGGAACAGTTATTACCCCCCAACCATCAGACTCTTGAACCAGAGGGGGAACTTTACTCAACTTCACTTGCTCCATCACCACATTATGAATTAAGATTGTACTGCCCAACAGAGTCGGGTCCCCATATGGTGAGCTACAGGATAGGTGTTTTTGCATTGTAAGCATAGATGAATGGGAACACAAGGGAAGGTTACTTTGCACATTTCTGTAACTAACTAATTCTACAAAAGGCCAAGGCACTGTTTATCCTAGAAATATAATCTGGTGTATGCATTCACAGAAATTGCAAAGGAAAAGACATAATGAGAAATACTATGGAATGGAGAATTCATAGTTAACTAACCTCTTTATCTCCAAGTGTCTCAAGAAGCAGCAGCAAAACAGTTTTGAAATGTTCATCCCACACGCCTAATGACTCTTCTTGAATTGACTTAAGGAGTTCATACATTGCTGCTTTACGTTCTTCTATTCTCTCATTGTGATTGGAAAGTTCCTTCAGTAGCTCTGCAACCAAATCAGACTGGTCCAAAGTAGCATCTGATAACAAAAGTCAAATATTAATGCCCCGTGTGCAGAATTCATATCTTAATGAGTTCACAGGTATCTGAAGGAATGGAATGACTGCAGTATAAGTTGATTATCTCAAGGTTAACTATTAATGGCCAGTGTACACAATTTTGTAAGAAGGGTTGGTATTATAAGAACATACAAAGTTCAAAACCATGACAGAACAAATATCTCACAAATGAATACTTAGTTATTCCTGCAATCATATTACGCTAAGAGATTAAAGATTAATAATACTGAAAATTAAACACACCTTCACCGCCTCAAAGAATAACTGAAAAGTGAAAGGCACCCCAACAACACACAACTGCTCAGTCTCAAGCAGTTCAAAGGTCAATTATTTCTCTCAAACACTAAAATGGAGCCAAAAATATATGACTATCACATTTCTAAATTCAAAATGTGATGAAGCTACCAAAGTGGAATGGAATTTAGTCAATCAGGAGCAGGCTCTCTTAACTGATGGGAACACAACATTGACAAGTGTGAACACCTACAAAATACAGGAGGAACTCAGCAGGTCTGGCAGCATCTCTGCAGAGGAATAAACAGAGGACGTGCCAAGTCAATACCTTCATCAGGATGGGAAAGGAAAGGTGGAGAAGCCAGAATAAAGTGGTGGGGGAGGGGAGGGGAGGGAGTACAAGCTGGCAGGGGATCGATGAGACCAGGTGAGGGAGAAGGTAGGTGGGTGGGGGAAGGGGAATGTCAAGTATGAAGGCATCAAGGAATTGAGCTGTTCAACACAGAAACGCGCTGTGTGGCCAACCATGTCCACATCAATTGATGCACTGTATTATCAAAATGATGAGACCAGGGAAGGAAAGATACAATGAAAATGGCATTAGTCACTGGAATGTGGCATAAAGGATGTGGGTTATTTAAGACAACAGCAAATAGAGCAAAAGGAATCTAGACATCATTTGAAACTGAATAATGAAAATAAGAGCTATAGATTATTAAGAAACTGCAGTGCAGCACGGCCACTTTTGCACAGTACTGTTGTAATTTTATGTATTGCACTGTACTGCTGCCTTAAAAAAATTCATGGTGTGAGTGATGATAAACCTGATTCTGATATGGGTCTCTATTGTGGACTGAGAATGGGAAGGGGAAAGGGAGAGGAGAATCATGGTTGGGAAAAGGAAAAGGGAAAGGGGAGGGAGCAGGAAGCACCGGAGAAACATTCTGTAATGATCAATAAACTAATTGTTTGGAATCAAATTACCTTGCCTGGTGTCTGCAACCATGCCACCCCCTGCCCATCTGTCACCCGTCCCGCATCCCTCCCATGGCGCTCCACTCTTGCCATTCCTAACAACCTTTTCTCACACCAGATTCACAAACTCGCTATATCTAGGTGCCTAAGATTTTTGCACAGTACTATAATATGGAATTCATTAAAGCGTTCACTTTATTTAAGAATGTATTTAAAGATTTGGGAGATTGGACATGACAGAAATAACACATGAGTGTTGGGAAAGTAAATGCTCACGGGGGTGGATGAGCTGCCAGTCTAGTATGCAGATTCCTGCCAGGTGATATTGAATGTAATGAGTTCTGCTGCAACAGAATTCATTCAGGCTGAGGATTTGAAACCACTCCAGACAAGTATCTTTATTTGATGGAGTGTCAGGAAGAATATCCAATGCTGACCTACCCTTGTGGTCATGCTGTGCACATACACTCAGTGGTCACTTTACTGGGTACACCTGCTTATTAATGCAAATATTTAATCAGCCAGTCATGTGGTAGCAACTCAGTGTATAAAAGTGCAGACATGTTCAAGAGGTTAGTTGTCATTCAGACCAATATCAGAATGGTGAAGAAATGTTATCAAAGTGACTTTGACCATGGAATGATTGCTGGTGCTGGGTTTGAGTATCTCAGAAACTCTAAATCTCCTGGGATTTTCATACACAGCTGTCTCTAGAATTTACAGAGAATGATGCGAAAAACAAAATAAAAATTCCAGTGAGTGGCAGTTCTGTGGGTGAAAAATGCCTTGTTAATGATAGAGGTCAGGGGATAATGGTCAGACGGGTTCAACCTGACAGGAAGGTGATAGCAACTCAAATAACCATGCTTTACAACAGTGACGTGCAGAAGAGCATCTCTGAATGCACAGCACATCTAACCTTGAAATGGATGGGCTACAGCAGCAGAAGATCACAACCATAAACTTTACTGGGTACAGGAGGTACGTAATAAAGTGGCCACTGAGTGTATATTTACAATCCAGCAGTATTTCTGGTCAGTAGTTAATTATTCCTAGGATGATGAAGGTTTGGGGATGTGACTTGTTACTAATAACACTACTGAATGTCAGAAGTAATTAACGTCTCTTGAATAGTGTGAATGTTACCTGCCACTTGTCAGCCATTGCCTGAATGTGATTCCAGCTCTTGCTTCATGCAGGCACAGGTTTACATTACGAAGAGTTACGAATGAACTGAACAGTAATAATTCTACAATCAACAGCCCTTATTATTCTTCACAAATGTAAAAACATACAACAGTCTCTTTGAGGAGCTCCAGGGAAGAGACACCGAGAGCGAACTGCATTTACTTATGCGCTCCCATCTTTTAAAATCTGCATCTGCTGAACAAAATGTTTAGCCAACACAGTATTACCTGTTACAATGTTTGTGGTGCTAATATGTCAACACACGTAGATCAAATTTTAATTTGTTTTTGACCTTGTGATAAATCTGGAAAGAACCAGATTTTGTAGATTTACAACAAACCTAGCTTTGCATTCATGAAGCCTATCCAGTGAAATATTGTTTCTAAATATCCTTCCCCAATTTCTCCAAAACATTAATAAATTCACTCAAGTAGGTAGCGCCCACTATCAGCAAACCTAGAGATAATCAACTTATAATGTAATCATTCTGTAGCTTTGCAAGTTAAGATGTCTAACAGCTAGTCAAAAAAATATTATCATCACTTTTCTCAAGTAGACTCATTTTTTTACTTTGACAGCAGGAGAATAGGGAAACATATTTTTGAAATTCAGGATCTGAATCATCTTTAGTTTGAGATATTAAACATGTCACATTTTAGACAAGAACTTAAATGGCTTTCAGTTTCAAGCAATTATAGGATGCATATGTCATTAAAATAGGTGGTGTCAACAGAGAAACTGGTTATCAGGACTTGCAGAGAAGTGGGCTGAGGAATGGCAAATGGAGTTTAATTCGGATAAGTGCAAGGTATTACATTTTGGAAAGACAAAAATGTACAGGACTTTCAGAATGAAATGCTAGGGCCCTGGGACTGCTGTAGAACAGAGGAACTAAGAGAAGTTCTAAATCAGGCTATGCTGACTGTCCCAAATTAGACCACACTTTTCCAAATGCTTATAAATCCTACCTCTAAGGATACTCTCCAATAGCTTCCTTGCCACTGATGTAAGGCTCACTGACCTACTATGATCCCCATTTCCCTTCTTGAACAAAGAACCAACATTGTCCACTCGAGTACTTCTGCCTTCTTCCAGTAACTTTTCATGCCTTGACTAATTAAGAACCGATCAACCTCTGTCTTAAACACATCCAATGACCTGCCTCCATAACCGACTGTGGCAACAAATTCCATGGATTCACTACCATCTGGCTAAAGAAATTACTAATCTCAGTTCTAAATGGATGTCCCTCTATTCTGAGGCTCTGCTCTCTGATTCTAGATTCCCCCTCACTACAGGAAATATCATCTCTACAACCACCTATCTTTGCCTTTTAACATTCGATAGGTTTCAATGAGACAACTCTTCATCCTTCTAAATTCCAGCAAGTACAGGCCTAGAGCTATCAAACGCTCCTCAAACGACAACTCATTCATTCCTGTAATCATTCTTATGAACCTCCTCTGAACCCTCAACAATGCCCTTTCTCGGATAAGGGACCCAAAACTGCTCACAATACTCCAAGTGCAGTCTGACCAATGCCTTATAAAGACTCAGTATATTCTAGTCCTCTCAAAATGAATGCTAACATTGCATTTGTCTTCCTCACGAACTCTATCTGAAAGTTAACCTTCAGGGAATACAGCACGAGGATTCTCAAGTTTCTTTGCACCTCGGATTTTTGAATTTTCTGCCCATTTATAAAAGTCTTCTCTCTTATTCCTTCGACCAGAGTGCATGAGCATACACTTCCTGACACTGTCTTCCATCTGCCACTTCTTTGCCCATTCGCCTAATCTAAGTCCTTCTGCAGCCTCTCTGCTTTCTCATCACAACCTGCCCCTCCATCTATCTTCCTATCATCCACAACTTGGCCACAAAGCCGTCAACCCCGTCATCCAAATTATTGACATACAGCGTAAAAAGAAGTGCTTCCAACACAGACTGCTGCGGAACACCACTAGCCTCCAGCAGCCAAACAGAGAAAGCTCCCCTTATTTCCACCTTTGGCTCCTGCCAGTCAGTCAATACTCTATCCATCTTAATATCTCTCCGGTAATACCATGAGCTCTTATCTTCTTCAGCAGCTTCATGTGCGGCACCTTGTCAAAGGCCTCCTGAAAATCCAGTAAACAACATCTTCTTAATCTATCCTGCTTGTTATTTCCTCAAATAAATTCAACGACTTTGTCAGGCAAGATTTTCCCTTCTGGAAACTTTGGCCTATTTTATCATGTGCCTCCAAGTAGCCTGAGACCTCACAGTTAACAATTGACTCCAACATCTTCACAACCACTGAGGTTAGGCTAACTGGCCTATAGTTTACTTTCTTCTGACTCCTCCCTCCTTGAAGACTGGAGTGACATTTGCAATTTTCCAGTCCTCCAGAACCATCTCCTCTCCTCCTCCACTCTCACCCTGAACACCGGCATGCCTCAAGGCTGTGTACTGAGCCCTCTTCTGTACTCCTTTTTCACCTATGACTGCATTCCTCTACATGGTTCTAACTCCATAATCAAGTTCGCAGATGACACCACGGTGGTTGGTCTGATCAGAGGGGATGACGAGATGGCCTACAGCGACAAGGTCCAGCACCTGGCTGCATAGTGTGCCGACAACAACCTGGCCCTTAACGCCCAGAAGACAAAGGAGATCATTGTGGACTTCAGGCATGCTAGGAGCCACACTCACGTCCCCATCTACATCAACAGAGCTGTAGTGGAGAGTGTATCAAGCTTCAAATTCCTTGGTGTCCACATTTCTGAGGATCTCACCTGGTCCCTGAACTCTTCTATCCTGATCAAAAAGGCGCAACAGTGCCTTTATTTCCTGCAGAGCATCAAGAAAGCTCACCTCTGTCCCAGGATACGGACGGACTTTTACCGCTGTACCATTGAGAGCATACTCACCAACTGCATCTCAGTGTGGTATGGCAATTGTCCCTTATCAAACCGCAAAGCACTCCAGCATGTGGTGAAAACTGCCCAGCGGATTATCAGCACCCAATTGCCCACCATTGAGAACATTTACCATAAATAATGCCTGGGCAGGGCGAAAAACATTATCAAGGATGCATCTCACCCTAACCATGGACTTTTTACTCTCCTCCCATCCGGTAGGCGCTACAGGAGCCTCTGCTCCCGCACCAGCAGGCACAGGAAGAGCTTCTTCCCTGAGGCTGTGACCCTGCTGAACCTCTCATCACAGCGCTAAGCAGTATTACACCCATATTGTACTGTCTCAGTACTTTTATATTTGTGTGCTGTAGCAGTTACTTTTTATTTGCAGTTATTTTGTAAATAACACTATTCTTTGCATTTCTGGTTAGATGCTAACTGCATTTCATTGGCTTTGTATCTGTACTCGGCACAATGACAATAAAGTTTAATTTAATCTAATCTGTGATTCTTGAAAGGTCATTACCGATGCCTCTCCAATCTGTTCAGCTACCTGTTTCAGAACCCATAGATGTAGTCCATCTGGTCCAGGTGACTTATCTACCTTCAGGCCTTTCAGCTTCTCAAGAACCTTCTCTCTAATAACAGCAATTGAACTCACTTCCAAATCTGATACTCTCAAATTTCCAGCATAATGCTAGTGTCTTTCACAGTGAAGAGAAATGCAAAATGGTTAATTAGTTCATCCTCAATTTCCTTGTCCCTCATCACTACTTCTCCAGCATAGCTTACCAATGGTCTGATATCTACCCTTACCTCTCTTTTACTCTTTGTACATTTGAAAAGACTTTCATTATCCTCTTCGATATCATTGGCTTCATATTTCTTTTCCCTCCTTATTGCATTTTATAGTTGTCTTTTATTGATTTGACATGGTAAATGTGAGCTCACTCTTAAGTTTTAAGTATAAATTGGACGTACATGGATGGGAGGGGTCTGGAGGGTTATGGACTGGAAGCAGGTCAATGGGACTAGCGGAATAATGTTTCGGCACAGACTAGAAGGGCCGAATGGCCTGTTTTCTATGCTGTAGTGTTCTCTGGTTCTATTTTTAAAGTTCCGAATCCTTTAACTCACTTTTGCCCTTTTTCTTTTTTTGTTGTTCCTCAGCCTTGGTTGTGTCATTCTGCCTTTAGAATACTACTTCTTGGAGATGGATCTATCCTGCATATTCCAAACTGCTCCCAGAAACTCCCGCCATTGCTGTTCTGCCTTCATCCCTTCTATTGTCCCTTTCCAGTCAGCTTTGGCCAGCCGCTCTCTCATGCCTCTATAGTTCCCTTTACTCCACTGTAATACTAATACATATGACTTCAGCTTCCCGCTCTCAAATTGCACGGTGAAGACAATTATATTATGATCGCTGCCTCCTAAGGGTTCCTTTACCTTAAGCTCCCTGTTTCATTACACAACACCCAAACCAGAATTGCTGTTCCCTTAATGGACTGAAACATAAGCTGCCTTTAAAAAATAATCCCATAGGCATTCAACAGATCCAGCACCAGCCTGATTTTCCCAATCTGCCTGTGTATTGAAATCCCTCATGACTATCATTACATTGCTCTTTTGATATGCATTTTCTATCGCCCATTGTAATTTGTAGCCCACATCCTGGCTACTGTTCAAAGGCTTGTATGTAACTCTCATCAGGGTCTTTCTACCTTTGCCATTTCCCACAAGGATTCTACATCTTCTGGTCCTATGTTACCTCTTTCGAAGGATTTGATTTATTTTTTTACCACCAGAGTCACCCCACCTCCTCTGCCTACCTGCCTATCAAGGATACAATGTGTATCCTTGAATGTTAAGCTCCAAATTAAAATCTTCTTTCGGCCACGACTCATACCTACCAATCTCTAACTGCACAACCAGATCATCTACCTTATTCCGTATACTGTGTACATTCATATATAACACCTTCAGTCCTGTACTCGTCACCCTTTTGCCTCATGTGCCTTGTCTGATTTTGGCTTCAAAACCTTGCATGTTTCTCTTTTGTTTTTTTTTGACTAAACTCACAACCTCTCCCGACATTCAAGGTTCCTTAACTCGACATCCTTGTCCTTCTTCCTGACTGAATAGGTCAGTCCTGAACTCTAGTCTGGCCATTCCATCAGCTGGTCTTTAAATTGGTAAATGTCGTAGATAGTGAATCTGTGGAATTCATTGCACAGATGGCTGTGGAGACCAAGTTATTTTGTATATTTAAGGTGAAGGTTGATAGGTTCTTGATTAGTAAGAGGATCGAAGGTTACAGGGAGAAGGTAGGGGAATAGGTTTGGGAGGGAAAATAAATCAGCCATGATGGAATGGCAGAGCTAACCTGATGGGCCAAATATGTCATTTCTGCAACCGTGCCTTACAGACTAAATGCAGACTTGCCCAGTTAAACTCCTACACCTCCCACTGCACCCCCCCAACCAGCCTGTACCTAATAATTATGTAATTTGCCCTCCCTCAATTTAATACTTCCCTGCAAGCTTGAGACTGCTCTTTATCAATATCATAAAACTTAAGATAACTTGAGAATGGAACAAAGATTATTAATGAGGTATTCTGAAGATGGCTAGGCCTTGGATACTGCCCTGATAAGAGATGACTGGACAGGTATATGGAGGAATTTAATGTGGGGGGTTATATGGGAGGCAGGGTTTGAGGGTCGGCACAACATTGTGGGCCTGTGATATACTGTACTATTCTATATGTTCTATCTTCTGCAGTATGCCAAGTGAATGGTTCACTTCCAACAACCACAGCCACAGAATTGGTTCTTGAACCAAATGGTAAAAAAAAATCACTACAGTTTCGCAACATTATGAACATTTGGCCCATTTGACACAAAAATGGCAAACTTTTTTTGTTCTAAATGTTAACTCTTACATAAATTATGTTTAACATGTTTCTCTTTTTTTGTGATGGCTGCTTATGTGATGCTACATGCCTGTGATGCTACCACAGATTTTCCTCTGCTGTTGTACTTGAGCAAGTGACAATAAGCTCAATTTTGACTTTGATGAACAATAGTCTTGGGGCGGGTGGCATCACACAACTTATTATATCATATTTATAAAGAGAGAGAAAACAATAATGGTCAGTCTGCACGTCACAGAAAGGTGGAATACTCAGGTTGTTGCAATCATTGTGAAATGGAAAAGGCAACACAGTAGTGTGGTTTTGCTGCATCACCTATTACTGACTGGAGTTCAATTCCTGCCACTGTCTGTAAGGAAACAAACCTGACGAAGGGTCTCGGCCTGAAACATCGACTGTACCTCTTCCGAGAGATGCTGCCTGGCCTGCTGCGTTCACCAGCAACTTTGATGTGTGTTACTGTCTGTAAGGAGTTTGTTTGTTCACCCCATGACTGCATGGTTTTCTTCTGGGTGTTCCGGGGTCCTCCCACATTCCAAAGATGTACAGGTTAGTTGGTTATTAGTTGTCCTCATACTATATTGAAGGCAGCCATCACGATCTACACTTGTGGCTGTCATCACAATCTACACTGATTTGACAGCAACAACACATTTCACTGCATGTTTTGATGTAGATGTGACAAAAATGCTGATCTTTAAATCTGATCATTGAAGTGATTTATAGATGAGAACGCATGCAGGGTTGTTAAAAATATGCTAACAATCTTGGTGATTTAAATATCAAGGTCCACTGTATCAGATTTGCGCTGTGCTACCAATGTAAAGGGACAATGACCAAAAGGCATGTGAACCACATGTATTGCTGATGTGCAACAGATCAAAACAGATGTTTTCCAGTTAAAGCATTTCCACCTTACATTACTTTAAAACTCATGGCATGGCAAATAATCAAAGTAATAGATAAAAAATACTAAAATAAGCATAAAATAGTGGGCTTGAGTAAACTATGCTATTTTAGAACGAAGATACTTACTAATGAAATAGATCTGCTACTTACCATCAGGAAACTGTTCAGCATCATCATCAAACATGGCTTCCTTTAAGGCCGATTTACTAACAGAGATGTTATCTGTATAGTTGTAGGGATGATAATCACGCGGTCGGGAACTGCTACGATGGGACATGGTGTTTAACATTGAAGTTTTATTGTCAAGGGCAATTCGTCCTAAGTCAGTGGCATCACCACCTCCTCTAATGTCAGCAGCTCCAGCAGTGACCTATTGAGCAGAAGTAGAAATTAAGAACTATTAGTAAAATATTTTCCCCTTTCCTCACACTATTGGCCTTCCATACCCATTTTTTCTCTTTCTCTTCAAAACGAAATGGTTTATTTTGGAAACAGTGGGTTAAGTTGGTAGCCCTCTCAATACAGTTAGAAAGTTGTGCTTCAAATCCTATTACAGAAAGGTAAGCCTAAAAATAAAGACTCTGAACTGGTGTGCTACTGTGAACAATGGAGATGCTCTTTCACATTAGAATTTAAACCAAAGTACTGGCTACTCTTATAAAGGGTGAGTTAGATTTCTACAATGGTATTAAATCTGTTTATTAAACGGATGATCAAGTCATTAGCAACATTATCTTTTTGAGAGCTTGTATAAAACTTCGCTGCCATATTTTGTACATACATTTAAACTTCAAAACATCTCACTTGGTATGGAACACGTTGGCGTAACCTGGGGACATTTTATAATTTTTGTTCACAATGTCAGCTTACTAGTAGTACCTATTCAGTAAGCGGAGGGCAGTGGGTTTGATATATGTAACAAGTTTTGAGGTACACATTGTCCCACTTTCACTGTAGCACCATCATTTATCTAGCATTCACCAGATTTGGATTCAATAAATGAGAATTTTCAATAAATGGAAAAGTGTAGTACAAAGAGAGTGGGACATTTGGCCAATGTAGTTACTTGTGTTTATTTCTATTCCCCTTTCCATGTACCCAGACACTTTCACATTCATCCTTTCCAAGCAATTAATCCAACCCCTATATAACAATTTATTTTCCCCCTTCTCTAACTTCAGCCACCAGTAGCAAACTTTCTTGTAGTTTCAGAGCCACCAAGTTCAAAAATCCTCCACTGCCTCTCTTCTTTGGGTGTTCCAAGAATTCTCCGTTCATGATTTGCAAGCAGTAGAAACAATTTTTTAAAACTTTTTTTCTCCACACTGAAGTTCCCAGGTTTCCTCTACAATTTAGTAGCTTTGCTCTCCTTGTTCTTTCTATCTGTTACTCCACTCACAACCCTAATCTGATAAAAAAAAACTTCAAATCATTTCAGAATTAAAAGTCAATTGATCCAAAAATCTGTATCATATCTTCTCTTTCCCTAGCAGTGATTCCATTCCATTTAAATGAATAGTGGGCTTGCTGTTTCTCTGCCAGAGTTTACATGTGGCTCAGCCCGAAAGGGCAACTGTTCATAGATGGCACCTGACCTGCTGAGTTCCTACAGCATTTTGTCATTCATTGTTCAACCGTCTGATGCCCCAGTATTACAGCTGAAGAAGTTACAGCTAGTTTGTGCTTCACTGTTGGACAAAATCAGAATTCAACCAAGTAGAGTTTGATTATAAATTAAAGGCTTCTTATGCTTTTGTGGGAACTGTGAACTTTACATTTGGTGGAGAAAAGTGCCAAGCTCATGCTCAGTGGATTTTTCTGTTATTGTACTGTGTTCAATAATAACTAGCAATCAAGAATTGCCCAGAAATAATGATCAGCTCCACTTTAATTTGAAAACTTCCAAATTTATTGACATTTCACCCTGACAGAAAAATTAGACAGAATTCTTAACATTTACATCATATTGCAAAGGATGCTGCAAGATCAGTTTTTCCCACAATCACTGTGGGATTGTGGGAAAATTTTATGCTGCTGGTTGATGGTCACCATGAACTCAGTGGATCAAAGGGCCTACTTCTGTTCTGTGTCTCCCTATGACTCTATAGGAGTCGTCTGGAAGTGCAATATCAACTACCCACTGCAGAAAAAGCACTTGGAAAGGACTAGAGAACAGGCTGATGTTACTCCAGGGCAGCTAGAAGAAAGAAATAGAGATGAGTGAAATTCCTAATGAAATATAGCCACTGGCATGCCTCCTTCATAACTGCATTAACTAGCCAATCAACCCAACTTGTTAATGCTAACTAGTGGGCACCATCTCCCATTATTTGATCCAGAGCTTTTCATGCTGAAGTGATTCAAATGCTCATTGTGATGCTTGTTACTGCAAAATGATGTTCAGACACCCACTCTCTCAGACAGTGCATTCCAGGTGCACAGCAGCGTATGGGTGAAGAAGGACCCCTTCATAATTCCCTCTACATCTCTTCCCCCCTTACCCTAAATCTATGCCATCTAACTTCATCCAAAGATTCAAGTTCAGTTTATTGTCACTCAACTTCACACATGTATACTGCCAAACAAAACAACATTCCTTTGGACCAAGGTGCAATACACAGTATATATAACTCACACTCTCACACACACACACACACACACACACACACAAAACACCTTACCTACCTGTGATTCCATTTCTCATTCCCTGGGCCACTTAGTCAGCTGATCAAGAACCACTTCCCCTTGTAATTTTTGATAATTTTCTTCATTGTCCACTATACCATCAGCAAACTTACTAATTATGTTTTGTATGTTGTATCCAAATCATTAATATACTGCAGATGACAAACAGAATGAGCCTAGCACTGACCTGAGGCATGCCACTAATCATGGGACTCCAATCCAAGAAACAACTTCTGCCGTCACTCTCTGCTTCCTACCATCAAGCGAATTTTGTATCCAATTAGCGAGCTCTCCCTGTATTTACATGAATTTACGTGGCAAATTATAGATTTAAAATTAAGCTTATGTTGTTAAAAGAGGAATTCTGCAATCTCCAATATAACTTGCAAATTGACTCGCTGAATTTGTTGTCCCATTTCAGGATTGCATGAAATCGGATGGCATGGTTATGTAGCAATTAGTGTAACACTATGAGAGCACTAGCAATCCAGGTTCAATGCTGCCTGCCACTGTCTGTAAGGAATTGTATGCTCCCCCCCACGACTGCATGAGTTTCCTCTGGGTACTCTGGTTTTCTCCCACATTCTAAAGACACGTGGGTTAAGATTTGTAAGTTGTGGCCATGCCATATTGGCGCAGAAAGCATAGCCACACCTGCAGGCAGTCCCCAGCACATCCCCAGACTGTGTGAAAAGTTGAACTTCATGTCGTACATCCTTGAAAATAAATCCTTCCTGAGGTGAGGAGACTAACATTCACCAAATATAATGTGTAGTCTCACCAATGTCATCAATGATTTTATACTTAGTGGCCACTTTATTCGGTACCTCCTATACCTAGTAAAGTGTTCACTGAGTGTATGTTTGTGGTCCTCTGCTGCTATAGCCCATTCATTTCAAGATGCGATATGTTGTGCTTTCAGAGATGCTCTTCTGCACATCACTGTTGTATTTGAGCTTCTGCTGCTTTTCTGTCATTAACAAAGCATTCTCACCCTCAGAACTACCGCTCACTGGATGTCTTATTTTCTGCACCATTCTCTGTAAACTCTAGAGAATAATGTATGTGAAAATCCCAGGAGATCAGCAGTTTCTGAGATAATTAAACTACCCCATCTGGCATCAACAATTATTTCACCGTCAAAGTCACTTCGATCACATTTCTTCCACATTCTGATGTTTGCTCCAAACAATGACTGAACCTCTTGACCATGTCTGCATGCTTTTATGCATTGAGTTCCTGCCACGTGATTGGCTGATTAGATATTTGCAGTAATGAGCAGGTGTACAGGTTACCTAATAAAATAGCCAGCGAGTGTGTTTCTGTGTTGAAAGACACAATAATGAAACAAATCCGTTATCAGAGCTTCTTCGTTGATAACTTCAGGCTGGAAACCTTGGATCATTTTCCCCACTCGTAGACGGTGTCTATTGTATCTGATGCTCTTGGAGATGTTAACTAAACTCTGAGATTTATGGATTGGACTGCAGTTCAAACTAAATGTAGTTCACACTGGCCTCATTCAGTTCTATGTTTTTTTTTGTGTTCTCGCCCTTTCTTTCTTGTTGCCGATTGGCAGGCTGAGGGTTTGGGTTTGAGGTTCTTGTTGCATATAGGCTATTTGTTAGCTTTTGTGTAAGGGAGGGGTTAGGTGGGGTTTGTGGTTTGCAAGTTTTAATTTTTTTTGTGCGGGGAGACTGACGTCTTTTCTTTCAACTACTTCTATGGTTTTTCTGTATGGTACTGCTATCCGGAGAAGAAAAATCTCTGCTGTATTCTGCATACATATTTTGAAAATAAAAATGAACCTTTGAACCTTTCATCTTTTATTGAAGCACTTCTACCATTTTTCCAGCTCAACGTTATCCATTAAGTAGGAAGAACTGATTCAAGACCAATGGTCTTAGCGCATTCATTCCATTTTCAGTCAGTTGGTAGAAAGGGAAGGATTGGAAAGCACTACCTGATCTGCACATAGTTAAGAAATATCCTCCCAAAGTTGGTATCCATTAAGGCAAAATTATAGAAATACACAAAAGTTACCTGCTCCAGATCCTCTTCCTTTTTAGCATCTCGCCTCAAAGGTTCATTCATTTCTTCTTGACTAAGGAGACTGAAGTTCTGGATTGCTTCAGACATACCTCGAAGAGAGCAGTATATTTCTTCTGAGTTCATGTTTTCTGCATCATAGTTAAATGCACTGCTTAAAAGATGAAAATTATGAATTGGCAAAGTCTTATTGCAGGGGTTATGGTTGATTACACTCCATGTGTTTTAGCAAATGTAGCACTGGAAAGCACAAAACTGAAACTGATCTCACAAAATATGGTTCCGAATTGCCACAACAGAAACTACGCTTCTGATTTATCTGAACAGCAACAAGCTCTGAAATGAGAGGGAAAATGAGGGGATCCTAGGCATATTAACAGTTTTAATTACTAGGCAATTTTTGAAATGAAATTTGATGGCCATATTTAGCAGTATTATTCTGCCTAGTCCCAGCTATCCACTCCCAGATCATAGCCCCCTCATCCATGCACCTATTGAAACATCTCTTAAATGTTGCAATTGAACTCACATCCACCACTTTTGCAGGGCAGCTCGTTCCACACTGGCACCACCCTCAGAGCGAAGAGATTCCCTCCAGGTTTGCCTTAAATATCTTACCGTTAAGCCTAAACCAAGGACCTTAGTTCCAGTCTCACCTAACCTCAGAGTAAAAAGCCTGCACATATTCAACCTTTATCCATATCCTTTATAATTCTGTATACCTCTATTAACTCCCCCCTCATTCTCCCATGCTCCAGGGAATAAAGTGCTAATCTACTTAACCTTTTCCTACAAGTAGGTCCTCAAATCCAGGTAACATCTTTCTAAATTTTCTCTGCACTCTTTCAGGTTTATTCATATCCTTTCTGTAGGTGGCGACCAGAACGCCACACAATAGTCCAAACTATGTTTCATCATCTCATACAACTTCAACATAACATTGCAACTCTTGTACTCAATACTCCAATTTACTAAGGCCAATGTGCCAAAAACTCTCTTTATGACCCTATCTATCTGTGATGCAATCTTAAGGAGTTATAGATCTGTATTCCCAGATCCCTTTGTTCTACTGTACAGTGCCCTATCATTCACTGATGAGTCCTACCCTGGCTTGTCTTCCAAAAGTGTAACACCTCACATTTGTCTGCATTAAATTCCACTTGTTTCAACTATCTTCTCGTAGCAAACCTGGTTCAGATATCATCCGGCCCTTTTAATAAATCAACCCTTCAGAGTTTGGTGACATCGAACACCTCCTTCTTCGTAATATAGCCCTTCTCCGGATTATCCACGTACCCCTCCCTGAACTCACTTCCATGCACATATTTCATCATGGTGAATACAGGTGAAGTGTTCAGGTAGCTAACTGTGGTTTCCAATGCACTTCTTGGGTTATTTTGTTCAATCCATGTTCCTACATTAATCCACTTACTTGGACATGCACAAAATCTTTGACTATATATTTCAGACCTTTCAAAATTTCTTGAAAACGTTCCACAAGACAATGTTAATTCATCAGTAACTAATGGCGCCCCTCCTCTATGTTCACCTTACCTTGGTGGTGGAGTATTCTGACTTGCACTGGTTGGTGAAGTAAGGGGACTGGTCCAACCTGCAGGTGAGCGTGGTGTGCTTCTGGCAACAGAGCTGTTTCCTGATCCCTGCTGATTTCAAAAAAATGTAAAATTATTCTGTCATGTATTTTTCCAATTGTTTCAAAAACACAAAATATCTTTTTTTAAAATATAAGAAGTATTCACCCCCCCCGGAAGTTTTCACTTTTTATTGTTATACAACATTGAATCACAGTGGATTTAATTAATTTTTAACGCTAATCAACAGAAAAAGACACTTTTGTGTCAAAGTGAAAACAGATCTCTACAAAGTGATCTAAATTAATTACAAATATAAAACACAAAATAATTGATTGCCTAAGTATTCACCACCTTCAAGTCAGTATTTAGAAGATGCACCTTTGGCAGCAATTACAGCCTTGAGTCTGTGAGGATAGGTCTCTATCAGCTTTGCACATCTGGGCACTGCAGTTTTTCCCCGTTCTTCTTTACAAAACTGCTCAAGCTCTGACAGACTGCATAGGGATTGTGAGTGAACAGCCCCTTTCAAGCCCAGCCACAAATTCTCAATTAGATTGAGATCTAGACTCTGACTTGGCCACTCCAGGACATGAACTTTGTTGTTCTCAAGTCATTCGTGTATAGCTTTCTTTGGCTTTATGCTTGGGGTCAATGTCTTGCCGGGAAACAAATCTCCCAAGACTCAGTTCTCTTGCAGACTGCATCAGGTTTTCCTCCAGGATTTCCCTGCATTTTGCTGCATTCACTTTACCCTCTACCTTCACAAGCCTTCCAGGGCCTGCTGCAGTGAAGCATCCCCACAGCATGATGCAGTCACCACCATGCTTTATGGATAATGTATTTTTGATGATGTGTGATGTTTGGCTTACTCCAAACATTGCATTTAGTCTGATGGCCAAAAAACTCAATTTTGGTTTAATCAGACCACAGAACTTTCTTCCAGCTGACTTCAGAGTCTCCCACATGCCTTCTGGCAAATTCGAGCTGAGATTTCATTTGAGTTTTTTTTCCCAACAGTGGCTTTCTCTTTGCCACTCTCCCATAAAGCTGCAACTGTTGAAGTACCCAGGGAACAGTTGTTGTATGTGCAGTCTCTCCCATTGCAGCCACTGAAGCTTGTAACTCCTCCAGAGATGTCATAGGTCTCTTGGTGGTCTCCCTGACTAGTCTCCTTTTTGCACGGGCACTCAGTTTCTGAGGACGGCCTGCTCTAGGCAGATTTACAGCTGTGCCATATTCTTTCCATTTCTTGATGATTGACTTAATGGTACTCCAAGGGATATTCAGTGCCTTAGAGATTTTCTTGTATCCATCTCCTGATTTGTGCTTTTCAACAACCTTTACACAAAGTTGCTTAGAGTATTCTTTGGTCTTCACAGTGTAGTTTTTGCAACGATACTGATTCACAAGCAGTTGGACCTTCCAGGTATAGGTGTATTTTTATTACAATCAATTGAAACATCTTAACTCCACAAAGGTCTCCAAAAACAGAGCTCCATTTAACTAATTATGCAACTTCTAAAACCAATTGGTTGCACCAGTGATGATTTTGTGTGTCATATTAAAGGGGGGGGGGTGAATACTTATGCAATGAATTATTTTGTGTTTTATATTTGTAATTAATTTAGACTCACTTTTGTAGAGATCTATTTTCATTTTGACACAAAAGAGTCTTTTTTTCCCCATTGACCAGTATCAAAAAGGCAAATTAAATCCATTGTGATTCAATACTGTAAAACAATAAAGCATGAAAACTTCTGGGGGGGGGTGGTGAATACTTCTTATTAGCCACTGTAACTCAGACGGTTCCTCAGGTTGTTATAGCCAGGGGTGGTAGTGGGGATAAGCTCCCACTATCTATAAAGTACTCGAAGTGGCATGTATCTCTAACAGTCTCTGACAACTAAGTCCAACTCTTGGCTTAGCTCCATGGCCTGGTGAAACTGTTTCTACTGACAAGAGAAGGGGCAAAGGCAGACGACTGGTGCTTCAAAACCAGTTGCTTGGGGCATGTGGGGCTCATCAGCCTTGGATGGCAGCCCACCTAGGAGAAGGAAAACTTTGATTGTAATCCTCTGCTGCCTTGCAGCCATACTCACTCATGGGAAAGGCTTCAGGAGTAGACCCTGAGGAAGAAATCTGGAGCTGGAGTTCCTATGGCAGTTTGATGTTGTTTACAACTTCACTCTGGCAACCTCTGCGACAACACTGGTGCCAAGCTGTATCGTCGCTTGCCCTTCCCTTGGACTACATCAGTGACGTGGTGGGGGGGGGGGATTCCACTGCGTGGGCAAGTTAGTTCTTCAAATCTTCCCACCCAGTCCTGCACCCTGGAGAGGACACAGTCCACCAGAGGTGCAAACCCATGATCCCCTAGGATTGATGGCTGCCTACTGGTAGTGTAACTCAGACACAACACACAAGATAATATTATCACAAAGAAATTAACAAATAATGTGTATTTACGATACAAGTCAAAAAGTAAACAGTATACATTACTGGCACTTCATACATGATGAGACCTGGGTGGTGGTATGAAATTCAGTAGTCTCAAGGCCTGGGAGAAGCAGCCATTTCCCAATCTAACAGCCCTTGTGCTAATGCTATTGTACCACCTGCCTGATAATGGGTGATGGGAGGGTTAAAGAGATTGTTGGACAAATTGGAGGGAACACTGACAAAGCCTGTATAACAATGCTACAGATAAATATCTCAGATGGGTGGAAGGGAGACCCAATGAACAAATATGGTTTCAGCTGTGCTCTACTTTCTAAGTACTTTTCCTGCAGGAGAAAATCTTCAGATGAAATTATGCATGATGCTGTGCAAATGCTGTCAATGCTTGATTATATGTTTTTATGGTTATGTCCATGAACTCGACATCTCTGAAAGAAATGCAAGGAAAGGTTGCCTTGTAGAAGTGCTGGGCTGCATACACTCAGTGGCCACATTATTAGGTTCAGGAGGGAATCCAGGATGGTCTTCTGCTGCTGCTGTAGCCCTTCCACTTCAAGGCTCAACATATTGTACGCTCAGAAATGCTCTTCTGCCCACCACTGTTGCAATGTGTGGTTATTTGAGTTACTGTCACCTTCCTGTCAGCCTGAACCAGTCCGGCCATTCTACTCTGACCTCTCTCATTAACAAGGCAATTTCACCCAGAACTGCCGCTCACTGGATGTTCTGCAGTTCTGTTTATCATGCAGGAAAAGTTAAGTTTTAGTCTCACAATTCTCTTTGAAAATAGAGAAATTTAAGGCGAATTGCAATGTAAACTAAAATTTCAAAGCAAGGATGTCATGCTGAGGCTTTATAAGGCATTGGTCAGATTGTACTTGGAGCACTGTGAGCAGTTTTTCTTTATCTAAGAAGAGATGTGCTGGCATTGTGGAGGGCTCAAAGGAAGTTTATAAGATTGATCCCAGGAATGAGGAGCGTTCGATGGCTCAGTGCCTGCACTCGTTAGAGTTTAGAAGAAAGATGGGGGATCTCATTGAAACCTGTTGAATGTTGAAAGGTCTAGATAGAGTGCAGAGGATGCTTCCTACAGTGGGTGACTCTAGGACTTGAGGGTACAACCTTAGAAAGAGGGACGACCATTTAGAGCAGTGATGAGGAGGAATTTCTTTAGCCAGCGGGTAGTGAATCTGTGGAATTCATTGCCACAGATGGCTGTGGAGACAAGTCATTGAGTATATTTAAAGCAGAGGTCTAAAGGTTCTTGGTTAGTCAGGGCATCAAAGGTTATGGTGAAAATGCAGGAGAATGGGGTTGACAGGGATAATAAACAAACCTTAATGGAATAGCAGAGCAGATTTGAAGGGCTGAATGGCCTAATTCTGCTCCTGTGCCTTATGGTCTTATTATGTCTTTAACATCCAGAAACCCACTGACCTCATCTTCTAATGCAATCGATGAGTGAGGCTCCACTCATTTGAGAGAATTCAAGACATTGCAAGAATATTGAGAGGGGAGAACTCCTTTCAATTATGATATACCTCAGAGCTGATATGTGGTGCCCAGAATGCAATCAACGTAGTCCATTGAGTGCCATATTGTAGACAAACCTATATCCAACACAAAGCCAGCTACTTGCTTACTTTAGAATGAAATCTTGTTGCCTGTCTTTGAAAAGTAATTATATAGTGTCTCTTTTATGTAATAGGGAATGGCAAACGCCAAAATGAGCCGATTGAGAGGGAATAGGTGACCGAAATGCAGATAGCAGCATCAGGCAGCCAGTTCAGCTGTCTCCTGATTATTCTCACACCCTAAGGGATTTTCCCTTTTAGATAGAGGGGTGAGAGTGATGACAGTTCATGGGGGAACAGCCAGAGCCAGAAAGTGGTTCAGCTATACGATGGGGAGAAGGAATACTGATAAAAAGATTTAGCAATTGAGAGATTACAATAGCAAATGAATATGACTTTAAGATGCTGTGTTGCCCAAGCTTAAAATGGGATTAAAAGGCAGGATTTTAAAAGTTGATAATCTCAGGGTTACTCCTAGTATTACGTGCTAACAAGGACTGAAGCAGAAGGATGGGGAATTAGTGCATAGCTGATAGTTTAACATTCTGAATGTCTGGGACTCATTCTGGGACATGTACAAGTTGGAAAGTTTACACCTCAAAGGTGTAAACTTGCCAAAGGTGTATACTTGCCAAGGCAAGTATCCTAGCAAGGGAACTTGCTTTTGAGGAGGGTACTTCTGCAAAATGTTTTTTTTTTGGCAAATGGATGGAAAATTGAGAGAAGACCCAGGAAGGAGACTAGAAATGCAAGTTAGAAATTTAGTCAGTAAACCAAATAGGCAGTGGAAATATCTGCAAGGTGGGTCAGAGAACAGAAAGTTTAACAAGTTAAGTTAGAGTGCACTTTAACCCGATGCATTCTGCTCCAGCAAGGAGGATAAATAGCAGCATGAATGGATATACTCTGATTGTCATCAGAGAAATAAGCCTTCATTGACTAAGTAATCCAGAGTATTTGAAATTTAGAAAGGATAAATTAAATGGAAAAGGCAGTGGACTAAATTGGCAAATTGGTTTACGTTTGTCACATGTAGAGGTACAGTGGAAAAACTAATATTGCATACTGTTCGTACAGAACAATTCATACAACAGAGCATTGAAGTGAAAGAATAGAATGATTACAACGGAAGTAATGAGAGCAGCCTGCAACAAGTCACCAGGCCTTGGTGCCATCTTCGATCCTTTTAAGAGGGGACGGCTTTTTTTTTCATTAGTTAGAAAGTATCTTGCTTTGGCAATCCATTGCATAAAATAAAGAAGGCACTACTGCAGCAAGGTGATCACTGCTATCAAATGAATATAGCGTAAGCACTAAAACCCTTCATGGAACTTGACAAAGATAGGTGCATAGGTGGGAGAGGTATGGAGGGTTATGGTATGGGTGTAGGTTGATGGGACTTGGCAGTTTAAATAGTTCGCTACAGACTAGATGGACTGAAGGGCCTGTTTCTGTGCTTTACTTTTCTATGACTCTATAGGTGAGGGGTACCATATGGAAACCAAAGTCAATAGAACGTATGTTAGAGTTTCAAACCTTGCGGTCATAATTGAATCTGGCTTATTGAAGCAGTTAACTTTATCATAAATGTTTTAAATCTGCATGCACAACCTGTTTAACTGAACAAGGTTACGTTACCACTAAAATGATTTAAGGACCAAAGCAAAAGTACCTGGATAGTATTGCCTAAACTGCGAAGGTGTGTTTGAAGAAGTTTGGTTGCTCCATCTTGGAATGTTTTAGGTAGGGCTCCAAGCAGCATGCTGAACTCTGGTGTGTTGAGTTGAAACAGGCATATTAAAACTGCCTGGGCAGCCTAAAAGAGAAAAGATTGTTTGAAGTAACACTGAGAGAAATTTAATTAAACCCATCACAATATTCATAATTTCAATTGCAGCTTTTCAATTATTGCTCAATATAAAAATGTATAGTATATGTATATTGAATAAATTAAAAATCATGCAAAAAACAGAAATAATACATATTAAAAAAGTGAGGTAGTGTTTATGGGTTCAATGTCCATTTAGGAATCGGATGGCGGGGGAAGAAACTGTTCTTGAATCACTGAGCGTGTGCCTTCAGGCTTCTGTACCTCCTACCTGAAGGTAACGGTGAGAAAAGGGCATGCCCTGGGTGCTGGATGCCCTTAATAATGGATGCTGCCTTTCTGAGACACTGCTCCTTGAAGATGTCCTGGGTACTTTGTAGGTTAGTACCCAAGATGGAGCCGACTAAATTTACAACCCTTTGCAGCTTCTCTCTGTCCTGTGCTTCGTCTTACCCTTCCTGAAGTCCACAATCAGCTCTTTTGTCATACTGACATTGAGTGCCAGGTTGTTGCCACGACACCACCCCACTAATTGGCATATCTCGCTCCTGTACACCCTCTCTTCTCCATCTGAGATTCTACCAACCATGGTTGTATCGTCAGCAAATTTATAGATGGTATTTGAGCTATGCCTAGCCACACAGTCATGGGTATAGAGAGAGTAGAGCAGTGGGCTAAGCACACACCAGTGTTGATCATCAGCTAGGAGACGTTATCACCAATCCGCACAGATTGTGGTCTTCCACTTAGGAAGTCGAGGATCCAATTGCAGATGGAGGTACAGAGGCCCAGATTCTGTAACTGGGTGGCTAAAACTCCACAATGCTCCACATGTTATCTCACCAACCCTACTTCCAAACCTCTACATTCAATGCTGGAAGAGCTCAGCAGGTCAGATAGCATCTACAAAACTGAATAAACAGTCAATGTTTTGGGCCAAGATCCTCCTTTGGGACTGGAAAGGAAGGAGTGACATGCCAGAATAAAAAGGGGGGGGGGAGGAGAAGGCATTAGGTGAAGCCAGGTGGGTGGGAAAAATAAAAGGCTGGAGAGGAAGGAATCTGATAGCAGAGTGGATCAAAGGAGAAAAAGGAGGAGGAGGGGCACCGGGGGAGATGATAGGCAAGTAAGAAGAGGTAAGAGGCCAAAGTGGGAAATGGAAGAAGGGAGGGAAAAGGAATTTTTTTTTTAACTGGAAGGCAAAAATCAATGTTCACGCCATCAGGTTGCCGAATATAAGGTATTGCTCCCCCACCCTGAGGGTAGCCTCATCGCGTCACAAGAGGAGGCCATGGACTGACATGCTGGAATGGGAATGGGAATTTTATATTCAATGCCCTGACATATTTTATATTCTTCATTATCTTGTCCACCTGTGACTCCACTTTAAAAGAACTAAGCATTCATATTCCAAGGTCCTTCTGTTGTCCAACAGTAGCTGGGTCTTTACATTCAATGTAAAAGCCCCATCTTGATTTGTCCTTCCTAAATGTAACACTTCACACTTTTCTGAATTAAATTCCATTTGCCACTAATCAAGACCCACCGCAATTTGATAGTTTCTGCACTATAACTACTATTTTAGTATCAACTGTAAACTTATTCACTACTGCTCATATTTTCATCCATATCTTTAATATAGATGACAAATAACAGTGGGCCCAGCAACAACCATTGGGACACAATCACTAGTCACAAACCACCAGCTTGAGTACTCTCTCTCCACCGCCACCCTCTGTTTCCTACCGGTCAGCTAACTTTGCATTTAGCTTGCTAGCTCTCCTTGGATGTTGTATAGTCCAGAGCAGACCGTGGCAGAACATTTAGCAAACAGTGATCAAAGCTCATGAAATTTTAAGATGACTATGAATAAGGATAAGTGTGGATATTACAGGAGAATATAAAATTGAAAAAGGGCAAACGGTGAGAGAATTAGGCAGAAACTGGAATGAACAGGCTTTTGACTCTTGCAGCTATTATACCAGCTTCTTAAAAGATAACAAAGATTATTCATAGTAAAGAGTTATTTTTCATTAGTGTTTTAAAATGCAAGACCATTCATTAGCTGCCCCAGCATCAAAGACATTTTCAAAAGACGAGGCCTCAAAAAGACAGAATTCATCATTAAGACTATAAGACCATAAAATATAGGAGCAGAATTAGGCCATTTGATCCAAAAATGGTCACATTACTCCACACAAGGCTTCACTAGTGCTTTATAAAGTCTCAACATTACATTCTTGCTTTAATATTCTAGTCTTCTTGAAATGAATGCTAACATTGCATTTGCCTTCCTCACCACAGACTCAACCTGCAAATGAACCTTTAGGAATCCTGCACAAGGACTCCCAAGTCCTTTTACGCCTCAGTTATTTGTATTTTTTCTCCATTTAGAAAATAGTCAACTCTTTCACTTCTTCTACCAAAGTGCATGACCATACACTTCCCGACACTGTATTCCATCTGCTATTTCTTTGCCCATTATCCGAATCTGTCGAAGTCCTTCTGGTGCCTCTCTACTTCCCATAAACTACCTGCCCTTCCACCTATCTTCATATTGTCTGCAAACTTTGCAACAAAGCCATCAATTCCATCATCCAAATCATTAAAATATAATGTAAAAAGAATCAGTCCCAGTACAGACCCCTGTGGAACACCACTAGTCATCAGCAGCCAACCATAAAAGGCTCCCTTTATTCCCACTCTTTGCCTCCTGCCAATCAGCCACTGCTTTACCCATGCTTGAATCTTTTCTGTAATACCATGGGCTAATTAGCTTGTTAAGCAGCCTCATGAGTGGCACCTTGACAAAAGCCTTCTGAAAATCCAAGTACACAACATCAACCGATTCTCCTTGATCCATCCTGCTTGTTATTTCTTCAAAGAATTACAACAGATTTGTCTGGCAAGATTTTCCTTTGAGGAAACCATGCTGACTATGGCCTAGTTGATCATGTGCCTCCAAGTACCACAAAACCTCATCCTTAATATTCCACTCCAACATCTTCCCAACCACTGAGGTCAGACTAACTGACCTATAGTTTCCTTTCTTCTAATTTCCAGTCCTCTGGCACAATGCCAGAGTCCAATGATTTTTTTGAAAGATCATTATTAATGTCTCCACAATCTCTTCAGCCACCTCCTTCAGACCTTTTAGTTTCCCAAGAACCTTCTCTCTAGATATGGTAACTTCACACACTTCGTGACTTCTGACACCTGGAACTTCCACCATACTGATGGTGTCTTCCACAGTGAAGACTGATGCAAAATTCTTATTCACTTCATCTACC
Organism: Mobula hypostoma; assembly: GCF_963921235.1. Lineage (NCBI taxonomy): Eukaryota > Metazoa > Chordata > Chondrichthyes > Myliobatiformes > Myliobatidae > Mobula > Mobula hypostoma. The sequence goes on along the minus strand of NC_086097.1, from coordinate 244,943,726 downwards.
ATTTCGTTGTTTCCCATTACTACCTCTCCAGCATCATTTTGCAGCGGTCCGATATCCACTTGACTCTCTTTTACATTTTATGTATCTGAAGAAACTTTTGGTATCCTCTTTAATATTATTGGTTAGTTTACTTTTGTATTCCATCTTTACCTTCTTAATGACTTTTTAGTTGCCTTCAGTTGGTTTTTAAAAGCTCCTCAATCCTTTTCACTTCCCACTAATTTTTGCTCTAAGGACTCCCATCGCCCAGGACATGCCCTCTTCTCAATGTTACCATCAACGAAGAGGTACATGAGCCTGAAGGGACACAAACAATGCTTGAGGAACAGCTTCTATCCCTCTGCAATCAGATTTCTGAACAGATGACGAGCTCAATATTTACCTTCCTCAATGTATACTACTTCAATGTTTTTCTTTTTTTTGCTCTCTTTTTGCACTACTTATTTAGCTTGCTTTGCTTTCTTTTTTTATACTTATTATAATTTTAGTTTTTATTATTAGTTATGCAATGTACTGATGCCTCAAAACAACAACTTCATGCCAGTGATTTTAAGCCTGATTCTGGTTCTTCCAGCAGATTATTTGTTGCTCCAGGAGCTTGAAGCTCAGATGAACAGACTTAAGAATAGTCATGAAACTTCTGAACCAATGGCCTGAATAAACCTGATTCTGATTCAGGCATTTCAATTATATTGCTGTTTTGTTAAGCGAATACAAATTTAAATGAATAAACTAATTGGGAAAAATGATTAAATTAACTGAAATAATCGTATATGCTTTGACAAATGTAAAGTGCCATAAGAACAAGTCAGACCAAGAAAACAATACAAAGGTAAATCAGGTAAAGCAGGTACCTTTCGAACATCAGAGCTCTTTGGCTCTGTTGTCCATGTGATGATTCGTGATACTGCCAGACGTGTTTCACTAGAGTTTACAAAATCTGCTGGCTCCATTTGTATCGTCAAGGTCTCAATGTATTTCAAAATGGCAACTTTCACCTGTAATTTGCAAAGCAAAAACTGAAAGTGCTTTTTCCACCTCATACATGTTGCCATAACTTACATAAAGTTAAAACAATGACAAACAATCAAGCATTAGTAAATAAATTTAGTTCAGAAATTCTCAAGGAAAAAACCATGAACAGGCAGTAAGCAGAGTAAAACCATAAAGACCTCACATTTTAATTGGAGACAAGTGAAAAGATCATTGCGTCACAGGCTGAGATTTTTAAGATTCTGCCAGATGACTGGAGGATGGTGAATGAGGTCCCTCTTTTCATATAGTATGGCAGAGAAAAGCCTGGTATGGCAGTACTACGAAGTTATTGAAAAAAAATTCTGAGGGACAGGATTCATGCACACTTGGAAAAACAGTGTTAATCAGCAGAGGGATCTTGGGGTCCAAGCTCATAGCTCCCTGTAAGTGGATAAATAGGTTGATTGGGTGGTAACAAAGGCATAAGGCATGTTTGCCTTTATTAGGCAAGGCACTGAATTCAGAAGTCAGAAAGTTATGTTGCAGCTTTGTAAAACTCTAATCAGGCTGCATTTGAAGTATTGCATACAGTTCTGGTCACCTCATTATAGGAAGAATGTTGAGGCCTTGGAGAGGGGGCAGAAAAGGTTTACCAGGATGCTGCCTGGATTAGAGGACATGAGCTATAATGAGATAATGAAATACAAGATTATGAGAGGCATATATAGAGTAGACAGACAGTATTTTTCCTCCAGGGTTAAAATGTTTGATACCAGAGGGCATGCAATTAGGTGAGAGGGGGTAATTTCAAATGAGAAGCAAGATTTTTTTACACAGAAAGCAGTGGGTGCCTTGAATGTGCTGACTGGGGTGGTGGTAGAGGCAGATACATTAGACTTTTAAGAGAAGTTCAGATAGATGAATGTGAGGAAAACTTATGGATATGGACATTGCATTGGCAGAGGGGATTAGTTTAGTTAGCCTTTTGATTATTCATTTAATTGGTTCAGCACAACAGGCTAAAGGGCCCGTTCCTGTGCTGTATTGTTCTTCGTTCTATGTGATCTGAGATGGCTGTCATGGCTGTGTCAACCGAGGACATAGCTGTCAATTTGATTGAATTTTTTGAGTAATTAACAAAGAGCAATGATGAGCGGAGGGAAGTATAGTAGATGTGGTCTACATGGACTTTAAAACGGCCTTTGACAAGGTCTGTCCTGGTAGATCTGTCCAAAAGGTTAGGGCCCATGATGTCAAGTAGGATCCAAAATTGGCTTAGTAATAGAGGACAGAAGATAACAGTAGAGGGTCGTATTCATGGTTAGATGCCTGTGACTAATGTTATTCCACAGCTATCAGTGCTCTTGTGATATATGTGAATGATTTGCACATGGATGCAGGAGGTATGATTGTTCACCATTGCTGGATTAGACTGTATAATTGTTTTTTTTTTGCAGCTTAACTTTTATGCCTACTAATGTTTTAATGTAACGACCTATATACATGTAACTGTTTAGACCGTAAGACTATAAGACATAGGAGCAGAATTAGGCCATTTGGCCCATTGAGTCTACTCTGCCATTCAATCATGGCTGATCCTTTTTTTTCTCCTCCTTTTCTTGCGATCATATATACAATTGTTTACTGTGCACCTTCATGGTTACAGTTCTTTGCGAGTTCTGGGAAGTTCTCTGGTATTGTATTATTTGAATAGGGGCCATCTGATTGGTTGACTTATCTGCAAATCTCTTATCCATGGGGTACAAGAAGAGTTGACAACTCTGGCCCAGCATCTTTAGTCTTTCTTTCTCTGTTCTTAGCTAATAGACTTTTGCAGCTGTACATTTGGAATTCTCTTTGATCTTTGGAATTCATGTGTTGGGCTTCCTTCACTAGTAACAGGGATGGTCCTGGAATCTCTTCATCCTCTTCCAATTTGCTGCTCATTTGTCTTTGACTGTTTAGAACTAGATTTGACAGACTATAGAACTTCAATTTTATGACAATTTGTTTGTTACTTGCAGTTTGCACTTATTAATATGCAGCCGTATACAGCTGCACCGTAGTTAGGACTGGCTCCCCAAATGAAAGTATGCCTTTCAGCACTCCTTGAATAGAGTAGCACTGGACCCTGACCCCAATCTGTGAAGGACATTGTGGTGGCTGACCTCCCCATGGTAAACAAAGTCATGCACAGGCATTCTCCGTTCGGGGAACCCATCCGGATATGTGGATCCTGGATACCGCCAATAGACAACCTCTAAAGAGAACATCATACTTGAATTGAGTGATTGCACAAATACTACCAGCCCTTCAGGGTTGGTTCATCAATGTAATGACAATGGTGGAATGAGTGATAGGCTGGAAAATGAAGTTATTGACTATGGTGAAATGTGACTCTGACAACTCTGCTGGTGCTGATGGCCTGAATTGCCCAATGGATATCTAATTATGAGCTATATTAATAAATGAATAAAACAATGCAATTTCCATAGCTACCTTGGCTATCAGACATGAAAATAAGTTAATATTCAGAGCTCTGTTGCAGCAATGTTAAATTACATAGGCTCCGGCATCAGAAGTGGTACAAAATATTCCTTAGTGACACGATGGATAAATGGATAGCCGTGTTATATCTTGGCAGTGAGACATATTCAGTTCTACTATTTGATTTATTAAAGAACAGCAAAGTATGAACTATAAAAGAAAGTGAAAAGCAAGACTAAGGTTTGATTTCCTGAAAGCTGCCTGTATTGGAGTTCATAGAAAGAAAGGCAGATGATCTGGAAAGCTGAGTCCATTGTGCAAGTTACAACTGCAAAATGCAATGATGATTTCTGTATTTACAACTAACCTTCAAATTTGGAGTCTGTGTCTGATCAACTGTGAAACGCATCAAAATGCTGAACTGAAGGTCATTTGGGAACGACTCCCTGCAAAACAAGATTTATAAGAAGTGGTGTCAGCTCATTGACATTCTTATCTTTTAACATCTCACTGCAATTGAACACCACAACTTTCAAGCAACATACATCAAAGTTGCTGGTGAACGCAGCAGGCCAAGCAGCATCTATAGGAAGAGGTGCAGTCGACGTTTCAGGCCGAGACCCTTCGTCAGGACTAACTGAAGGAAGAGTGAGTAAGGGATTTGAAAGCTGGAGGGGGAGGGGGAGATGCAAAATGATAGGAGAAGACAGGAGGGGGAGGGATAGAGCCGAGAGCTGGACAGGTGATAGGCAAAAGGGGATACGAGAGGATCATGGGACAGGAGGTCCGGGAAGAAAGACAAGGAGGGGGGGTGACCCAGAGGATGGGCAAGAGGTATATTCAGAGGGACAGAGGGAGAAAAAGGAGAGTGAGAGAAAGAATGTGTGCATAAAAATGAGTAACAGATGGGGTACGAGGGGGAGGTGGGGCCTTAGCGGAAGTTAGAGAAGTCGATGTTCATGCCATCAGGTTGGAGGCTACCCAGACGGAATATAAGGTGTTGTTCCTCCAACCTGAGTGTGGCTTCATCTTTACAGTAGAGGAGGCCGTGGATAGACATGTCAGAATGGGAATGGGACGTGGAATTAAAATGTATGGCCACTGGGAGAACCTGCTTTCTCTGGCGGACAGAGCGTAGATGTTCAGCAAAACGGTCTCCCAGTCTGCGTCGGGTCTCACCAATATATAAAAGGCCACATCGGGAGCACCGGACGTAGTATATCACCCCAGTCGACTCACAGGTGAAGTGATGCCTCACCTGGAAGGACTGTTTGGGGCCCTGAATGGTGGTAAGGGAGGAAGTGTAAGGGCATGTGTAGCACTTGTTCCGCTTACACGAATAAGTGCCAGGAGGGAGATCAGTGGGGAGGGATGGGGGGGACGAATGGACAAGGGAGTTGTGTAGGGAGCTATCCTTGCGGAATGCAGAGAGAGGTGGGGAGGGAAAGATGTGCTTAGTGGTGGGATCCCGTCGGAGGTGGCGGAAGTTACGGAGAATAATATGTTGGACCCGGAGGCTGGTGGGGTGGTAGGTGAGGACCAGGGGAACCCTATTCCTAGTGGGGTGGTGGGAGGATGGAGTGAGAGCAGATGTTGTTTTCTTCTATGTTTCTGCAAAGACTAATGAATAAATAATAATTGCACAGCATTTGTCAATAAAGTCCATTTGTACTACAATTCTCCAAAGTATACTACTTTGCTCATTCTGTAGACTGACAATTCAATTGGCCAGTTGAATCACAGCCTGGTATGGAAACACCAATGCCCTTGAATGGAAAATCCTACAAAAAATAGCGGATACAGCTGAGTTTCTCCTCAGAATTGAGTACATCCACACAGAGCACTGCCGCATTCATCATCGAAGACCCTCACACCACCAGGTTCAGGAACAGCTATTACCCCTCAACCATCAGGCTCCTGAACCTGAGGGATAACTTCATTTGCCCCATCACTGAACAATTCTCAAAACCTATGCACTCACTTTCAAGGACTCTTCATCTCATATTCTCAATATTTATTGCTATTTATTTATTTATTCACCCGTCCATTCCCCTTTGTATTTGCACAGTTTGTTGTCTTTTGCATATTGGCTGTTTGCCATCCATGGAAGAGAGTAAACAGTTGAAGTTTTGGCCCAAGACCCTTCATCAGGACTCAAGAATCCAGCATTTTGTGTGTGTTCCAGCATCTGCAGGTTTTCACTTGTAAGGACATGTTTGGCACAACTTTGTGGGCCAAAGGGCCTGTATTGTGCTGTAGGCTTTCTATGTTTCTATGGTTTGTTTTTGGTTACTTGTCCAGCCTGTTCAGTATGGACTTTTAATTGATTCTATCTCATTTCTTGTATTTACTCCGACTGCCCCTGCAAGAAAACAAATCTCAGGGCTGTATATGTGCTTTTATAATAAACTTACTTTAAACTTTGAATTCTCTGGGCGAGTACTCAGGATGTGCGCAGCACAACTAGCAGGTGTGTTTACTGACATTTTTAATCTCTCCCTCTCTCAGTGTAGAGTGCCCTCCTACTTCAAAAAAAGACCAAGGTAACATGCCTGAATGACTGGCATCCTGTAACACTCACCCCAATAATAAGCAAATACTTTCAGAGGCTGGTCAAGGATTACATCTGCAGCTTGAAACCACCCAAACTGAACCCCCTACAATTCACCAACCGACACAACCGTTCGACAGACGACACAATAGCCACTGCTCTATATACCGTCCTTACACATCTGGAGGAGGATGCTTACGTTAGAATGCTGTTCTTGGACTACATTTCAGCATTCAACACCATAATTCCATCGAAGCTCGACAAGAAGCTCAAAGACCTTGGCCTTGACCCTGCCTTGTGCAGCTGGATCCTGGACTTCCTGTCAGATCGCCGGCAGGTGGTAAGAGTTGTCTCTCTCACCTCCACCTCTCTGACCCTCAATACAGGAGCCCCTCAGGGCTGCGTACTGAGTCCCATCCTTTACTCCCTGTATACCCATGACTGTGTTGCCACCCACAGCTCTAATCTGCTAATTAAATTTGCTGATGACACTACATTGATTGGCCTTATTTCAAACAATAATGAGGTGGCCTACAGGGAAGAAGTCATCTCTCTGACACAGTGGTGTTAAGAAAACAACCTCTCCCTCAAGGTCGCAAAAACAAAGGAGCTAGTTGTGGATTACAGGAGGAATGGAGACGGGCTAACCCCTATTGACATCGATGGATCTGGGGTTGAGAGGATAAACAGCTTTAAGTTCCTCGGCATCCACATCACCGAGGACCTCACGTGGTCTGTACCACCAGCTGTGTGGTGAAAAAGGCACAACAGCGCCTCTTTCACCTCAGACGGTTGAGGATGTTTGGTATGGGTCTCCAAATCCTAAGAACTTGCTACAGGGGCATAATTGAGAGCATCCTGACTGGCTGCATCACTGCCTGGTATGGGAACCGTACCTTCCTCAATTGCAGGACTCTTCAGGACATTTACAAGGACAGGTGTGTAAAGAGGGCCCAAAGGATTATTGGGGACCCGAGTCACCCCAACCACAAACTATTCCAGCTGCTACCATCCGGGAAGTGGTACTGCAGGATAAAAGCCAGGACCAACAGGCACCGGGACAGCTTCTTCCACCAGGCCATCAGACTGGTCAACTCACGCTGATTTGAGTGTACTCTATATTACACTGACAGTTCTATTTATTATAAATTATTATAAATTACTATGATTGCACATTGCACATTTAGATGAAGACAAGGAGTAAAAACCTTTACATTACTTTATTGAAGGATGTAAGAAATAAAGTCAGTTCAACTCTTTTCACCTGTAAGTGAACCTTCATGGAATATACAACAGCACAGTAAAAAACCCTACAGCCCACATCATGGCCTACTCCAAGATCAATCTAAGCCTTCCCTCCTACACAGCCCTTCATTTTTCTATCATCCGTGTGCCTATTTAAGAGTCTCTTAAAAGTCCCGAGCATATCTGCCTCTCCCACCTCACCCTGGTGTGTGCTGTCAATCAACAGCATTTAGATGCTAATCATCTCACCTCATCACCATGGCACTGCCATTGATCGGAATAAGCTGCAGATGGTTGTAAAAGTAGTCAGCTCCATCATGGGCACTAGCCTCTGTAGTATCCAGGATAACATTAAGAAGCGATGCCTCAAAAAGGCAAAGTTCATCATTGAGGACCCCTTTCACCCAGGACAATCCTCTTCTCATCAGGAAGGAGGTGTAGAAGCCTGAAGGCACACACTCAGGAACAGCTTCTTCCTCTCTGCCATCCGATTTCTGAATGAACACTACCTCACTACTTTTTTATTTCTATACCTTTGCACTATTTATTTAACTATTTTATCTATAGAGTCCATAAGAAGTATTCACCCCCCCAAAAAAGTTTTTAGGTTTTATTGTTTTACAACACTGAATCCCAGTGGATTTAATTTGGATTTTTTTGACACTGATCAACAGAAAAAGACTCTTCGGTGTCAAAGTGAAAACAGATGTGTACAGAGTGATCAAAATTAATTACAAATATACAGCACAAAATAATTGACAGCATAAATATTCATCCCCTTTAATTCAGTATTTAGTAGTTCCACCTTTGGCAGTAATACAGCCTTGAGTCTGTGTGGATAGGTCTCCATCAGCTTTGCACATCTGGACACTGCAATTTTTCCCCATTCTTCTTTAAAAAATTGCTCAAGCTCAGTCAGATTGCATGGGGATTGTGAGCGAACAGCCCTTTTCAAGTCCAGCCACAAATTCTCAATTGGATTGAAGTCTGGACTCTCGTTTAGCCACTGCAGGATATTAACTTTGTTATTTTTAAGCCACTCCTGGTCAGCTTTGGCTTTATGCTTGAGGTCATTGTCTTCCTGGAAAACAGATCTTGTCCAAAGTTGCAGTTCTCTTGCAGGCTGCATCAGGTTATCCACCAGGATTTCCCTGTATTTTGCTGCATGGTGCAGCCACTACCGTGCTTCACTGTAGGAATGGTGTGTTTTTGATAATGTGCAGCATTTGGCTTAGTCTGATGGCCAAAAAGTTCAATTTTAGTTTCATCAGACCATAGAACCTTCTTCCAGCTGACTTCAGAGTCTCCTACATATCTTCTGGCAAACTCTAGCCGAGATTTCATGTGAGATTTTTTTCCAAAAGAGCCTTTCTCTTGGCCATTCTTCCATAAAGCTGTGACTGGTAAAGCACCCAGGCAACAGTTGTTGCCTGTGCAGTCTCCAATCTCAGCCACTGAAGCTTGTAACTCCTCCAGAGTTGTCATAGGTCTCTTGGTAACTTCTCTCACTAGCCCCCTTCTTGCACGGTCACTCAGCCTGCTCTAGGCAGGTTTACAGCTTTGGCATATCCTTTCCATTTCTTGATGAATGACTTAACTACTCCAAGGGATATTCAGTAACTTGGAAATTTACTTGTATCCATCTCCTGACTTGTGCTTTTCAATAATCTTCTCGTGGAGTTGCCTGGAGTGTTCTTTTGTCTTTTTTAACAAGGATACTGATTCCACAATGGTTGGACCTTCCAGTTATAGGTGTATTTTTACTACAATCAATTGAAACACTTTGATTGCATACGGTGATTGCCATTTAAATAATTATATGACTATTAAAACTAATTGGCTGCACCAGTGATGATTTGGTGTGTCATATTAAAAGGGGTGAATACTTACGCAATCAATTATTTTGTGATTTATATTTGTAATTAATTTAGATCACTTTGTAGAGATCGGATTTCACTTTGACAGGAAAGAGTCTCTTTCTGTCGATCAGTGTCAAAAAAAGCCAAATTAAATCTACTGTGATTCAATGTTGTAAAACAATAAAACATGAAAACTTCCAAGGTGGCAGGAGTGTGAATACATTTTTGGCACTGTATATACTTACTGTAATTCAATTTTTTTTTCTATTATGTATTACATTGTACTGTTGCAGCAAAGTTAAAAAAATTCACAGTATACAGTATGCTAGTGATATTAAACCTGATTCCGATTGGCTCACAGTACAATTCTGAAATAATTTCAGACTTAAAGTATCTTCACCAATGCAGGCTGCCCTAGTGATGGCAGTGGTGAGGAAAATACAGCATTCCATTGCTTGGGAGACTGTGGATTTGCTAACAGGGCAAGGAGATGGATGTGCATCCTCATCTCAATTGATTGCAAGTAGCTGCACAACAGAGGGCTGTCCTAGGACACAAACTGAGACAGATACTGGATGCTGCTAGAAGACCATCAACTCAGTGCAAGGCTCCCTTCAGTCTGCCCAAGACTTGCTGGTTTTCCAGCACAGCGAGATGTCTGAAATGGAATACTGCACCCTGGCACACACCAAACTGTAGGAGTATGGGCTGAGGAATGCACTGAATACACAGTATAGCAACCGCAAAGACTCTGTAAAGACCACAGCCTGATCTCCTTCCCCTCCAGCACAGGGAGGGGCTCAGGTGGGTGGGGAAGCCCCTTAAACACTGAAAATGTCCAACACCCGGGGGACCACAAGCAGCAAGAGTACCACAGTCTAATAAAAAATTGTTAACACAAGGGTATTGGTAGTGGCCAAACTGGAGTTGCGGTGTGCGGGGAGGTGCGAACCAGAGCAGATAGAATTGAAATCAGAATCAGATTTAATATCACTTGCATGTATCATGAAATCTGTTGTTTTGCGGCAGCAATACATAATAATAAAAGCTATAAATCACAGTAAGAAGTACATATAGAAAAGAAAAATTAAATAAGCAGTGCAAAAAAAGAGGGAAAAATACAGAGTGGTTGTGGGGAAAGATGGGGTTAAGCCTCCATACAAACTCAGGAATTGAAAGATTGAGCATGGTGGGACTAAAGTTCTGAGTTATGTACTTTTACCATGCAAGGAGTATTGTAGGAAAAGTGGATAAACTTAAGGCATGGGTCAGCACGTGGAATTACAACATTGTAGCCATTCATGAGACTTGATTGTGGGAGCAGGACTGGCAGCTTAATGTTCCAGGAATGAGTGGGAGGGATTAGTGGGAAAATTAGAGGATTGGGAAGCTTTCAGAAGGGAAAGAAGGGAAAGAGGGAGAAGAAGGGGGTGGTAGTGATAGGGGCCTCAATAGGGGAAAAGACAGGAGATTCTGTGCACATGAATGGGACACTTGGATGGTACGTTGCCTCCCAGGTGCCAGAGTTAGGGAGTTCTGGAGAACAGCCAGATTTCTTGGTACATATTCATACCAATGACACAGGAAGGAAAAGCAAAGAAGTCCTGAAGGAGAATTTAGAGAGCTAGGCAGAAATGTGGGAAGCAGAACCTCCAGGGTAGTAACTTCTGGATTGCTACCTGTGTCACACGCCAGTGAGTGTAGAAACAAGATGATTTGGCAGATAAATGTTGTGGCTGAGAAGCTGGGCAGGGCGTCAGGTTCTTAGATCACTGAGATCGCTTCTGGAGGAGATACGAACTGTACAAAAAAAGTGATGGATTGCACCTGAATCCGATGGGGACCAATATTTTTCTGGGCAGGTTTGTTAGAGATGCTGGGGAGGGTTTAAACTAATTTGGCAGGGGGTTGGGAATGGAGTGAAGGGAGTTTGGATAGGATGGATGGTTAAAAAAGGCAAAGACAGTGTGAGTAAGACTGTCAGGAAGGGCAGGCAGATGATAGGACAAAATTGCAGCCAGCGGGGTGAGTATCAGTGCATTAGGGATGCAGAATCGAAAAGGGTAGCAAATACAGTATTCAAAGTGTTATATCTCAATGCACGGAGTATAGGAAATAAGGTGGATGATCTTGTTGCTCTTCTACAGGTTGCCATGTATGATGTTGTGGCAATCACTGGATCATGGTTGAGGGATGGTTGTAGTTAGGAGCTGAATGTCCAAGCTTACGCATTGCATCAGAGGTATAGGAAAGTAGGTGGGGTGGGGGGTGGTGTGATTCTGCTGGTAAAGAATGGCATCAGATCAGCAGAAAGATGTGACATAGGTTCAGAAGATGCTGAATTCTTGTTGGTTGAGTTAAGAAACTGCAAGGGTAAAAGGACCCTGATAGCAGTTATATATAGGCCTCCCAACAATAGCTGGGATTTGGACTACAAATTACAACGGGAAATAGAAAAGGCAATATTGTGATAGTCATGGGAGATTTTAACTTGCAGTTCGATTTGGAAAATCAGGTTGGTAATAGATCTCAAGAGAGTGAGTTTGTTGAATGCCTATGAGATGGCTTTTTAGAGCAGGTTGTCATTAAGCCTACGAGGGGATCAGCTATACTGGTTGGGCGTTATGTAATGAACTGCAGACGATTAAGAGAGCTTAAGGTAAAAGAATTCTCAGGAGACGGTGATCACAATATGATTGTGTTCAACTTGAATTTTGATAGGGAGTAAGTAAAGTCTGATGTAGCAGTCTTAGTGGAGTGAAGGAAATTACAGTGGTATGAGAGAGGAGTTGGCCAAAGTAAATTGGATGGAGATGTTGGCAGGGATGACAGCAGAGCAGCAATGGCTTGCATTTCTGGGAAAAATGAGGAGGGCACAGGATATATGTATTCCAAAAACAAAAAAATACTCAAATGGCAAAAAAGTACAACTGTAGCTGACAAGGGAAGTCAAAGCTAATGTAAAAGCAAGAGAGGGCATACAACAAAGCAAGAATTAGTGGGAAGATGGAGAATTGGGAAGCTTTTAAAAACCTACAGAGCTCAACTAAAAGAATCATTAGGAGGGAAAAGATGAAATATGAAAGCAAGCTAGCAAACAATATCAAAGTGGATAGCAAAAGCTTTTTCAAGTATGTAAGAAATAAAAGAGAGATGAGAGTGAATATAGGACCACTACAAAATGAAGCCAGAGAAATAATAATGGGGGACAAGGAGATGACAAGTGAACTAAATGAGTATTTTACATCAGCCTTCACTGTGGAAGACTCAAGATATTGTTGTGTGTGAAGGACGAGAAGTGAGTGCAGTTACTATTACAGGGAAGAAGGTGCTCAAAAAGCTGAAAGAACACAAGTCAGCCAGACCAGATAAACTGCACCCAAGGGTTCTGAAAGAGGGAGCGATAGAGATTGTGGGGGCATTAGTAGTGAACTTTCAAAAATCATTCGACTCTGGCATGGTGCCAGAGGACTGGAAAATTGCAAATGTGACTCCACTCTTTAAGAAAGGAGGAAGCCAGCAGAAAGGAAATTATAGAACAGTTAACCCAACCTCAGTGGTTGGGAAGATGTTGGAGTCAATTGTTAAGGATGAGGTTATGGAGTACTTGGTGATATGGGACAAAACGGGACAAAGTTACCATTGTTTCCTTCAGGGGAAATCTTGCCTGATGAACCTGTTGGAATTCATTGAGGAGATTACAAGTAGGACAGATAAAGGGGAAGAAGTGGATATTGTATATTTGGGCTTTCGGAAGGTCATTGACAAGCTGCCACACATGAGGTTGCTTACAAAGTTAAGAGCCCATGGTACTACAAGAAAATGACTGGCATGGTTACAGCATCAGCTGATTGACAGGAGGCACTGAGTGGGAATAAAAGGATCCTTTTCTGGCCAGTTGCCAGTGATTAGTGGTGATCAACAGGAGTCATTGCTGGGACCACTTCTTTTAATGCTGTGTAATCAATGATTTAGATGATGGAATAGATGGCTTTGTTGACAAGTTTGCACATGACTGCAAGACTGGTGGAGGGGCAGGTAGTGTAGTGGAAACAGGTAGTCTACAAAAGGATTTAGACAGATTAGGAGAATGGGCAAGAGAGTGGCAAATGAAATACAATGTTGGAAAATGCATGGTCATGCACTTTGGTAGTAGAAATAAATGTGCAGACTATTTTCTAAATAGGGAGAAAATCAAAAAATCTGAGATGCAAAGGGACTTGGGAGACTACTAGACAGGTATATGGAGGAATTTAAGGTGGAGGGTTATATGGGAGGCAGGGTTTGAGGGTCGGCACAACATTGTGAGCCGAAGGGCCTGTACTGTGCTGTACTATTCTATGTTCTATGTAGATCAGACTGAAGGTTAACCTGCAGGTTGAGTTGGTGATGAGGAAGGCAAATGCAATGTCAGCATTCATTTCAAGAGGTCTAGAATACAAGAGTAGGGCTGTGATGCTGAAACTTTATAAGGTTGTGGTAAGGCCTCATCATGAGTATTGTGAACAGTTTTGGGCTCCTTATCTAAGAAAAGATGTGCTGGCATTGGAGAGGGTTCAGAGGAGGTTGAAAAGGATAATTCCAGGATTGAAAGAGTTATCACCTGAGGAACGTTTGATGGCTTTGGGTCTGTACTTGCTGGAATTCAGAAGGATGAGAGGGGATCTTATTGAAACCTTTCGAATCTTAAAAGGCCTAGACAGAGGAGATATGGAAAGGATGGTTCTCATGTTGGGGGAGTCTAGGACTAGAGGGCACAGCCTCAGGATAGAGGGGCATGCACTTAAAGCAGAAATGCAGAGAAATTTTATTTACCAGAGGGTGGTGAATTGCGGAATTTGTTACCACAGGCAGCTGTGGAGGCCAGGTTGATAGCTGTATTTAAGTCAGAGAATGATAGGTTCTTGATTGGACACGGCATTAAAGGTTATGGCGAAAAGGCCGGGGAGTGGGGCTAAGGAGGGGAAAAAAAGGATCAACCATGATTGAATGGCTCAGCAGACTTGGGGGTCAAATGGCCTAATTCTGTTCCTACATCTTATGATCTTAGTACCAACAGAAGGCATTTAAAAAAAGTAATTAAGGTTAAAATGGAATATAAAAGTAAGCTAGCCAATAATATCAAAAAGGATATCAAAAGTTTCTTCAGATACATCATGTATATAAGACATGTGAGAGTGGATATCAGATAGCTGGAAAACGATGCAGGAGAGGTAGTAATAGGAGACAACGAAATGGTGGACAAACCGTATAAGTATTTTGCAAATGTTTTCTCTATGGACGACACTAGCAGTATGGTGGAAGTTCCAGGTGTCATGGGGTCATGAAGTGTATGCTTTTGCCATTACTAGGGAGAAGGTTCTTGGGAAACTGAGATTTCTGAAGCTAGTCTGAAGAGACTGTGAAGCATTAGTAATGAACTTTCAAGAATCTCTAGATTCCGGAATGGGTGGAAGACTGAAAAATTTCAAATGTCACTCCACCCTTTAAGAAGGGAGAGAGGCAGAAGAATGGAAACTTAGGCTAGTTAGTCTGAACTCAGTGGTTGAGAAGATATTGGAGTCGATCGTTAAGGATGTACTCACAGTGTACTTGGAGGCACATGATAAAATAGGTCACAGTCAGCATGGTTTCAAGGGAAAATCTTGTCTGACAAATCTGTTGTAATTCATTGAAGAAATAACAAGCAGGACAGACAAAGGAAAATTGGTTGATATTGTGTACTTGGAATTTCAGAAGGGCTTTGACATGGTGCCACACATGAGGCTGCTTAAAAAGCTATGAGCCCATGGTATTACAGGAAAGATTTCTGGTTGGCTGCCGGTGACTAGTGGTGTTCCAGAGGGGTCTGTGTTGGGACTGATTCTTTACATGTTGTATGTTAATGATTTGAATGATGGAACTGATGGCTTTGTTGCAAAGTTTGCGAATGATATGAAGATAAGTGGAAGAGCAGGTAGTTTTGAGGCAGTGGAGAGACAACAGAAGGACTAGACACATTCACAGAATGGGCAAAGAAATGGCAGATGGATTACAGGTTCAGGAAGTGTATGGTCGTACACTTTGGTTGAAGAAATGAAAGGGTTGACTATTTTCGAAATGGTGAGAAAATACAAAAATACAGCGGTTCAAAGGGACTTGGAAATGCTTGTGCAGGATTTCCTAAAGGTTAATTTGTAGGTCGAGTCTATAGTGAGGAAGACAAATGCAATGCTAGCATTCATTTCAAGAGGACTGGAATATAAAAGCAAGAATGTAATGTTGAGATTTTATTAAGCACTGGTAAGGCCTCACTTGAAGTACTGCGAAAAGTTTTGGGTCCTTATCTTAGAATGTGCTGAAACTGGAGAGAGTTTAAAGGAGCTTCATGAAAATTATTCCAGGTCAGAAAGGCTTATCATATGTCTGACGTCTCTTGGCCTGTATTCATTGGAATTCAGAAGAATGAGGGGTGACCTCATTGAAACCTATCGAATGTTGAAAGGCCTTGATAGAGTGGATGTGGAGAGGATGTTTCCTGTGGTGGAAGAGTCTAAGACCAGAGGACACAGCTTCAGAATAGAGGGATATCCTTTTAGAACAGAGATAAGGAGGAATTTCTTTAGACAGAGAGTGGCAAAATTATGGAATTTGATGCCACCGGCAGCTGTGGAGGCCAGGTCTTTATGTATATTTAAGGCAGAGGCAGAGGCATGAAGGGATACGGGGAGAAGACAGGAGACTGGAGCTAAGAAGAAAATTGCATTAGCCCTCATGAAATGGTGCAGCAGACTCAATTGGCCAAATGGCCTAATTCTGCTCCTATAGATATAGTTTTATAGTCTAAAGTGGGTGGAATGGCATTGAATAGTAAGGGAACATGGTTTCAATGAGATCCACCCTTATCCTTCTGAATTCCAGCGAGTACAGACTCGGAGCCATCAAGCGTTCCTCGCATGATAACCCTTTCATTCCTGGAATCATTCTTGTGAATCTCCTCTGGACCCTCTCCAATGCCAGCATATCTTTTCTAAGATCAAAATCAGGTTTATTATCACCGGCATGTGTTGTGAAATTTGTTAACTTAGCAGCAGTAGTTCAATAAAATATATAATATAGAAGGAAAAAAACCCAAAATAATAATAAATAAATAAATAAATTATGGTTTTAATGAAGTCAGTAACAACTTCAGCATACTCATCTAGGTTCGAAGATAAATCCCTGAATACAGTCCAGTCCACCGATTCAAAGCAGTCCTGTAGACGCTCCTGTGTTTCCCTTGTCCATATCTTCTTGGTCTTCACTACTGGTGCTGCAGTCTTCACTCTCTGCCTATACTCAGGGAGTAGAAGTACAGCCAGGTGATCAGACTTCCCAAAGTGAGGGCATGGAATAGCACGGTGGGCATCCTTGATGGTGGCGTAGCAATGGTCCGGTGTGTTGTTTCCTCTAGTATTGCAAGTAATCTGTTGTTGGTAATTGCTTAGTGATTTTTTCAGACTGGCCTGGTTAAAATCTCCCAAAACAATGGTGAAGGTGTTAGGATGTGCTGTTTCATGCACGTTGATCCCATTGCTCTGATCATCTACAGCCTGATTGACATTGGCCTGAGGTGGATTGTATACTGCTATCAAAATGACCCCAGAGAACTCCCGCAGTAGGTAAAAAGAACGGCACTTAACTGCTAGATCTTCCAGGTCTGGTGAGCAGAATTAGGACAGCACTGATATATTTGTGCACAAGAAGAGTTGATCATGAGGCATACTCCTCCACCTCTGCTTTTGAGAGACCCTATAGATCTATCCTGACGGTGTTTAGTAAACCCATCGATCTGAATCGCTGCATCCAGTACAGAAGGGGTTAGCCAGGACTCTATGAAACAAAGGACACACGCAGTCCTAATGTGCCTCTGATTCAGCACCCTAGCTCTCAGATCATCGATTTTATTCACCAGAGACTGCACGTTTGCCAGCAAGATAGTCGGTATTGGGAGTTTGAAACCTTATTTCCTTAAACGCACTTGTATCCCTGATCTACAGTCTCGCTGCCTCCATGCTTCTGTCCACAATCAGTATTGCTTCCGTCAGTTTTAAGCAGCGATAGTTCGTTTAAACACATTAAGACATCTTTGTTGACTGTACTGATCTTGGAAGCAGTTGTACTTTTTAGCTGTATCAGGCTGAAACGAAAATATTCAATCACATCCACTGAGAGTACTGCTGCTACTCGAGTCACCCCTAGGCACTACGGAAATAGATGAAGGGCCCAAAACTGTTCACAGTATTCAAGGTGAGGCCTCACCAGTGCCTTATAAAAGTTGATTTATACTTGTGCGTACAGGCTACGCCGTAGGCCTGATTTATACTTTTGTGTAGCCCTACGCCCTAGCGAACATGCGTAGTTGTGTCTGCGTCGCTCTGCAATTCACCGCCAAAATGCTAGTTGGCAGTGGGGTTTCTATGCCACCGTGTTGAGTTTCTTCGTGAGAGACATGGAAGAGGAAATGCATTTCAAATATTTTCGGATGTCGGCAGGTAGATTTGACAATCTGTTTCATCGTCTCCAACCATTTATTTCGTATCAGTGTACAGATATGACGGAGAAAAGCAACCAGAAATGCGTAGGAGGAAATGCGATGTTACCAAGCGGACCAATTTACAGTTGTTGGGGTCTGTGTCGCCGCGACGTGTGAGTTACATTTTTGGGGAGGTGCACGTCACCCTACGGAATACGGTATGGCATAGGTCACACGGTACCTACAGCGTACATTTGACGCAGAAGTATAAACTGGGCTTAAGGCCTCGGCATCACATCTTTACTCTTGTATTCAAGATGTTTTGAAATGAATGCTAACATGGCATTTGCCTTCCTCACTACCGACTCAACCTGCAAGTTAACCTTCCAGGTGTTCTGCACAAGGACTCCCAAGTCCGTCTGCATCTCAGATTCCTGGATCTTCTCCCCATTTAGAAAATAGTCTGCATATTTATTTCTACTACCAAAGTGCATGACCATGCATTTTCCAACATTGTATTTCCTGGACAAAACAGTGTAGGTTTTACAAGACAAGAACTAGAAGTCATGGGTGAAGAGTGAAAGGTGAAATGTTTAAGGGGAACCTCATCATTCAGCAGGTGCTGAATGTGTGGAATGAGCTACCAGCAAAAGTGTTGTTTGCAATTTTGATTTCTATCTTCAAGAGAAGTTTGGATAGGTACATGGATGGAAGGGGTATGGAGGGCTATGGTCTGGGTCCAGGCAGATTAATATTTTGGCACGGACTGGAAGGGTCGAGGCCTGTTTCTGTGCTGTGATGTTCTTAGGACTCTACGTCTCTAATGGCCACCTGACACCTAGAATGTAAAATGTTTTGCACTGTGTTTATTCTTTTGTATATATTTGAAGTTTACTTTTGAAATTAAAACGATTGATCACTGCTGATAAAAGGTAATACTCTGGCAACTCACACAGCTGGGATATTTCCTCTTTTGTACGATGATTTGGTTTCTGAAAGCTGTTAGAGCAGGCGCTGGTCGTGGGGATAAGTTCCCAATGCCAATGCTGTGTGCCTCAAATAGCCTCTAACAACCAGGTCCAACTCCCGGCCTCACAAGTGGATTAGCTACTAAGCCTGGTGGTACCACTTCTACTGATAGAGTAGGGAAAGGTGGGTTACAGGCACCTTAAAACCTGCTGTTTTGGGCAGATGGGGTTTGATAGCTGTGGTTGGCAGTTCATCTAGAAGGAAAACTGTGATCTCATTCCCCCTGCCTTGCAGCTATACCGACTCATGGGGAAGGCTTTGAGAGTAAACCATAAGGAAAAATCTGGAGTTGAATCCCCTAAGGCAGTCCAACGTTGAGTTCAATGCTGCTTGGCAACTAATGTGATACCGCTGGTGCCAAACTGTATCAGTCTCTGCTGTTCCTTTGGATTCATCAGCTGCGTGGAGAAGGGGAACCTGCAACATGGACAACAGCTTCTCTCATGTCATACTGCCCTGGCTTGCGTATCACATAGACAGCTAGGACACAACATCCATGGTCGACCACGACCAATAAAAAGCCTCACTGCGATTAAACTCCGTGCAAAAGTACAACAGTGAACTCCCAGGCCAGACTTGTTAAGTTTTCCAAATTAAATGACCAATACTTCCAATTTCTTGCCAGAGGCATCCATGAAATATAAACCACTCAAACTGATTTCAGAGCTTTGCGAAAGCCAGAATTTCTTAATTGTCAACTTTCAATTTGTACTATGTGGGAAATTGCATGTTGGCTAATGAAACTTAAAAACCTCAGCCAAAACAATGTTAAAAATCAAAGCTGGTTCCAAACTAAAGCACCAGAAATGAAATGACAGCATTCCACACCACCACATTTGGTCCCTCAGCAAGAAACACAAGACAAGGTTTCTCAGGTGCTTGCTCTCAAATGGTGAAATAGTCTATAGATAGTGGTGTGGGCAAGTATCTTTTTTAAAACTCACATGTTGTTTTGTTCTGGCTCTCCTGAGTCTGAGCAGCACTGGCTGTAAAAGCTCAACCAAACTTGCAGCTATATAAAACTGGAGTATTGTGTGTGCAGTACTGGTCACCTCATTACAGGAGGGGTGAGGAGGCTTTGGAAAGGATACAGGAGTGGATTACCAGAATGCTGCCTGGATTACATGGAGAGCTAAAGGGAGAGGCTGGACAAACCTGGGCTGTTTTCATGAGAGAGAGGCATGGATTAGGCCATTTTGCTCATCGAACCCGTTCTGCCATTCTATTATGACTGATTTATCATCCCGCTCAACCCCATTTTTCTGTCTTCACTCCATAACCTTTGATGCCCTGACTAATGAAGAACTCACCTGCCTTTGTCTTCGTTCAACTCGATGAATGCCTACCTTCTTTCATTTCTTAGTGTTAATATCACTAACAAGAGAGTAAAAAGAAATTCTAGACAAATGATAAATTGCTCTTCTATATATAAAAAAAATCAATATTATTTACAAACACACAGAATGTAAGATTATCACTTGTCACATAATACTGACCTAGCGGTATCAAGTGCTTTCTGTACTTTCGCCTGAACAGAACCCAGCAAATCTGCACCCATTTTCTTCAATAGCTGAGTGAGCAGAACAAACAGCCAGTCTTGAAGATCTTCCTTGTGGACATGAATGAAGTCAACCAGGGTTTCCAAAAACATACTAAAAACCTGAAAAATGAATATATTACAAATCATACCTCAATAACAGTTATAAGTTCATTATATGCCAAAAACTAGAGCAAAGCAGAAATCTGAGTAGATTTGCATGTGTATTATATAATGTAGATTTTTTTCTGTATTTTATACAACTGTCCAGTAAGTTTTATCACTCACTTCATTTGAAATTAAGAAAATAATTCATAAATATTATGACAGACAAAATCTGAAATTGTCAATTTGATTTGTACAGTTATATAACCACAATGCAAAACGGCTGGGTAAGCAATACCATTAGGGTGGCAAGATTCCAAGACTGCTAATCAGACTCTTGCATTGAAGCCATGCGAGTATAACACCATTTCTAGAAGGCAGCTTCACATGCATGGACTGTGCATTGCTGTAACATGGGGGCAAATCCAAGTTTAGAATGCACTGCGTCAGCATACTGCACTTGCATAAGTTTGTTTCCCTTCCAATTTTTAAAAATCATTCTCTGGTTTCTTCTTCAAATACTAATTTTATGCTGGTGTGTTGCGTTTCTGCCAACAGCCTCTCTCGAGTAATAGCAATTCATGCCTGTCTTGAAGTAGGCTATTTGACAGAATGAGGTCTTGTTTCATTGTTCAAACACAAGCACTTCCAGCAGAGGTCAAGAAGTAACCAGGAGCACAAAGTGTGACATTTTAGTGCGCTTCACTTTAATCTTTCCAACATTGCTGGGGTTAATTACATCCTCCCATACAGAAAGGTGCATGAAAAAAGGGCAGCAATAACATGAAGATTCCCACCCATCCCACTCGTGGACTGTTTCTCCCATTCTCATCATGGATGAGGCTACGCAGCATCCACACAAGGACAACTAGACTCAGAAACTGTTACTTCCCCCAAGCCATCAGGTTGATCAACACCTCCACCTGTTAGCCCACCCCACCTATATACATCATATATAGGATACATATACATCACTTAGCATTTCTATTTACAATCAGTCTATTGTATGTATGTAACCGTTACTTGTACATTGTGTTTTTAAGGATTACTTTTATATTTATATTTATTGGTTTTATATTGTTTTTATTGCGTTCTTTATACTTATTATGTTTTTTATGCTGCATCAGAACTGGAGTAACAATCATTTCATTCTCCATTACACTCGTGTACTGAAGAATAACAATAAATAATCTTGAATGAACCCACAAAGCATAGACCAGGGAGCCAACGCACATCCATCTCAGCAACTCAGTGACTTAGCCAAATCATTTGAGAACTTTTTAAACTCAGTATGTATGTTGTTAAAACTCACACTTGCTACTAAGTAATGTTACAGATAAACTATCTGATACACATGTCAGTTCTTGCATATCTGAATTATGTTCTGGGAGGGCTCGATCAGTAAGGAGCAATATCCCCCTCTTGGTAGGTCCAGCTGTATGTTGTGGCACAAAAATCAAAAAAACCTGCCAACTATCTGGGTGACTAACTGTGGTATTTGTAGCTAAAAACAAAAACATGCCCACTTCTGTTCCATCATATGGCAGAGTTTTGCAATTAATCATTATGTTTTAGACAGGTAAAATTGAACCTTATGCCAGAGTTTTATAGCACAGACATCCCACTGAGTCCATGCAGTCCATTAAGCACCATGTTCACCCATCTCATTTTATTCTCCCTGCACCCACACCACATTCCATCAGTAAAATTGTAATTATCATTCAATAACGACACATCTTAATAAATGGTATAAAACCAGTTCATAATGCAGAGCCATGGATTTGATGTGCAACTCTGAAAAGGCCCACAGCTAACAGAATTGTACCTATGGTCTAAGATACAGTTCCAAGCAGAAACAGAGAAACAGTGCGACATTTTATCACTGATGATCCAAATACTTCAAATGGGCTTAAAGGTAATTCAGATAGAACAAATACTATTTAAATTCATAAATGCTGACTCTGCATAAGGTAAAGTAAATCTAGCAAACAAAAGAACAATGTTAAGTGTAAATCAGAACCCACAAACAACCATAAAAGAATGTACACATCTATGGCTTTAGTATTACTCACTTTTCAGATTTATTTATCACATGTACATCAAAACATACAGTGAAATGTGCTGTCTGTAATAACAACCTACACACTCAAGAATATGCTGGGGGCAGCCCACACGTGCCACCACAGATTCCGACACCAACATAAGAACATAAGAAATAGGAGCTATTCAATAAGGTTACGGCTGATCTGACCATTGACTCATCTCCACCTACCTGACTTTTCCCCATAACCATCAATTCCCCTACTATGCAAAAATCTATCCAACCTTGTCTTAGATACGTTTGTATATCTACTGAGGTAGCATCCACTGCTTCACTGAGCAGAGAATTCCACAGATTCACCACACTTTGGGAAAAGCAGTTCCTCCTCATCTCCGTCCTAAACTTACTCCCCCGAACAACTTTCCTGCCTCTTAAATCCCTTTCATTATTTTCTAGTTTCTACAGATCTCCTCTCATCCTTCTGAATTCCAGTGAGTATAGTCCCAAGCGACTCAATCTCTCCTCATAATTTAACCCCCTCATTCTGGAATCAACCTGGTGAACTTGGCACCACCTCCAAAGCCAGTACATTCTTCCTCGAGTAAGGAGACCAGAACTGCATGCAGTACTCCAGATGTTGCTTCACCAGTACCCTGTACAGTTGCAGCATAACCTCCCTGCTCTTAAATTCAATCCCTCTAGCAATAAAGACCAACATTCTATTTGTCTTCTTGATAGCCTGCTGCACTTGCAAATCAACCTTTTGCATGCATAAGCACTCCCAAGTCCTTCTTCACAGAAGCATGCTGCAATCTTTTACCATTTAAATAACAATCTGATCTTCCATTCTTCCTTCCAAAGTGCTCAGCACTTACAATGCCTAGCAGAACAACAGAGAACATACCAAGTGACAAAGCACCAACAGCAAAACAAGATGAGCACTTGAACCAATTTTGCACAGCTATGGGCTAAATGTTGGAAGATGGGATTAATCAGAATCAGGTTTAATATCACTGGCATATGTCGTGAAATGTGTTAACTTTATGGCAGCAGTACAATGCAATACACGATAGATAAATGTAAAGAAAAAACTGAGTTACATTAAGTATATATGTCTAAGTTAAAATAAGTAGTGCAAAATAACAGAAATAAAAAAGTAGTTCATGGGTTCAATGCCCATTTTGAAATCACATGGCAGAGGGGAAGAAGCCATTCCTGAATTGCTGAGTGTGTACCTTCAGGCTTCTGTACCTCCTTCCCGACAGTAACAGTGTGAAGATGGCGTGTCCTGGGTGATGGGGATCCTTAATGATGGACGCCACCTTCCTAAGGCACTGCTCCTTGAAGAAGTCTTGGATACTACAGAGGCTCGTACCCATGATAGAGCCGACTAATTTTACAAGTTTCTGCAACTTATTTTGATCTTGTGCAGTGGCACCCCTCCTCCTCAATGCCAGACAGTGATGCAGCCTGTCAGAATACTCTCCACAGAACATTTGTAGAAGTTTTTGAGTGTTTTAGTTGACAAACCACTCTCCTCTAACACCAAATGAAATATAGCTACTGCCTTGCCTTTTTTTATAGATCCTCAGAGATATTGGTATCCAGGAACTTGAAATTGCTCACTCTCTCCCTTTCTGATGATTGGTTTGTGTTCCCTCATCTTACCCTTCCTGAAGTCCACAATCAGCTCTTTGGTCTTGCTGATGTTGAGTGAAAGGTTGTTGCTGCAATACCACTCAATTGAATGGAATACAGATGAGTTGCATAAATATGATGGGCCAAATGGCCTGTTTCCATGCCACATGACTCCATATCACTGTATAAAGTGTCCAGAATAAAACATGTAGGATTTTCATGATTTCTTTAAGCCAAAGGTTTATTGGAATTTACAAGGGTGCACTTAAAGAATGCAGCTGAGCAGGCCAATGAATGCTTTGCTTGTGGGTCTGATATGAAGAAAGTTAAAAGTGCATCAGTACTACTAAACTGACCATACATGGAGGAAAGAGCATTTCTTCATATGGCTTTTTGAGACTCATCAGACGTATTGGGGTAAGGTTCAGCTGCCAGCACTTGTCACCGTTGGCTAGACCTATGGGTTTAAAGTGGTAGGTATGGTTGGAAAAGGCACAAAACAGTGGAGATGCTGGAGTCTGGTACAACATACAAGATGCTGAAGGAACTCAGATGGACAGTCGATATTTCTGGTCAAGGGCCTTTAAGTGAACTGAAAGATAGAAGGGAGATAGCCAGTGCGAAGAGGTAGAGGGAAGGGATGGAGAAAAACTTGCAAACAATAAGTGGATCCAGGCGAAGAGGGCTATTACACAGATAGAAAGAGACTGATCAGTGGAAAGATCATGTGATTAGGGGGCACCACCTTAGGGTGCCTGAAAAGGAGCTAAGCTTGTTGCAACATACATCAAAGTTGCTGGTGAACGCAGCAGGCCAACCAGCATCTATAGGAAGAGGCGCAGTCGACGTTTCAGGCCGAGACCCTTCGTCAGGACTAACTGAAGGAAGAGTGAGTAAGGGATTTGAAAGCTGGAGGGGGAGGGGGAGATGCAAAATGATAGGAGAAGACAGGAGGGGGAGGGATAGAGCCGAGAGCTGGACAGGTGATAGGCAAAAGGGGATACGAGAGGATCATGGGACAGGAGGCCTAGGGAGAAAGACGGGGGGGGGGTGTGACCCAGAGGATGGGCAAGAGGTATATTCAGAAGGACAGAGGGAGAAAAAGGAGAGTGAGAGAAAGAATGTGTGCATAAAAATGAGTAACAGCTGGGGTACGAGGGGGAGGTGGGGCCTAGCGGAAGTTAGAGAAGTCAATGTTCATGCCATCAGGTTGGAGGCTACCCAGACGGAATATAAGGTGTTGTTCCTCCAACCTGAGTGTGGCTTCATCTTTACAGTAGAGGAGGCCGTGGATAGACATGTCAGAATGGGAATGGGATGTGGAATTAAAATGTGTGGCCACTGGGAGATCCTGCTTTCTCTGGCGGACAGAGCGTAGATGTTCAGCAAAGCGGTCTCCCAGTCTGCGTCGGGTCTCACCAATATATAAAAGGCCACATCGGGAGCACCGGACGCAGTATATCACCCCAGTCGACTCACAGGTGAAGTGATGCCTCACCTGGAAGGACTGTTTGGGGCCCTGAATGGCGGTAAGGGAGGAAGTGTAAGGGCATGTGTAGCACTTGTTCCGCTTACACGGATAAGTGCCAGGAGGGAGATCAGTGGGGAGGGATGGGGGGGACGAATGGACAAGGGAGTTGTGTAGGGAGCGATCCCTGCGGAATGCAGAGAGAGGTGGGGAGGGAAAGATGTGCTTAGTGGTGGGATCCCGTTGGAGGTGGCGGAAGTTACGGAGAATAATATGTTGGACCCGGAGGCTGGTGGGGTTGTTGCTATGTGTTGGGGGAGGTCTATTTTAAATTGCACAGAAATGGGCTTCATGGATATGTTGGAAACCTGGTTTCTGCACCAGTACCTCACTGGCTTCTTAGGGCTTTCAAAAGGCACAGAAATTCTGAAAATGTTGCCAGATGTGGGCTGCAAATCACCATACATCACTAGGCATATCCTTAACCTTAAATAAAAATTGCAGAATTCCTGTAATTCGCATAATTTCCCAATTCTAATGAATGTTTTATTCTGAACAAAAAATTCCTGACCTTTGTGTTTCAATTCCCTTAAAAATTATTTGAGTGTTCACTATCATTTAAATGTCAGCTACCCATGTGTGTTTCTGGAGGCAAGGCTGATACTGAACATTTATTGTACGTCCACTGACAGCTCAACAACAAGCAACGGCTCTACAATTTCAGCACCTTCCATTTGACTACTTACATGAACCAAAATAATAAGTCCAGAAGCAACAGGAATTCTGCAGATGCTGGAAATTCAAGCAACACACATCAAAGTTGCTGGTGAAGGCAGCAGGCCAGGCAGCATCTCTAGGAAGAGGTGCAGTCGACGTTTCAGGTCGAGACCCTTGGTCAGGATGAAGTTTAAGAGCCATTATTTGACCTCTGTCTTAGATCTGGGAGACTGCTAGTTCAATCTCAATTCATGCTCAGCAAGGCTTCTCCATTCCCTAGAAAATTTCCCTACACTGAAACAAGGTGGTGTCAGCAAACAGCATGACCAATGGTGACATCCTGCAGACAGATCACAAAACTACTTCTTTTACTTCTTCTTTCAAATATGATTCTACTATTAAGCTGCATGATTTACTTTTGATGATGTGTTTTTGGGCCAATTGAGTGATCTGGCACTTTGCTGTCTCGGAGGGAGTTTGGTGGGGTTTGGAACAGAGTGAGCAGCATGGAGACGGGACATGAGGCTATGATTGACTCCATTTCTCGCCGATTTCACTGATTAAAGCATCAGGCAAGATTGAAATCAACAAGGACGAGAGTGGAAGGTGAGCAGGTGCTCAGGGCCATCTGTCTTAATTTGACCTGTCTCCTTCTCCTACGCTGCTGCTGGAGGAAGGTGCAGGAGTCTTGGGTCTTGGGCAGTTTTACTGACGCGGTTTGTGAATTGGACTCGGTTTTAGAAGGCTCTGCAGTGCACGTTACTGTGTTTCTGGTTACTCCTTTCTTATTGCTGTTTTTAAATTGGAGCAAACTGACTCTGAGGCCTGCGGCGCTAAACAGATCTGAACTGAACTAAATTGAACATTCCTAAACTGCTTCAAGGACTCTGCAATCTGATGTCTAATAATCTGTGGGTCATTCACTCACTTTTTGCCGTTTGTGCAATTTGTTCCTTTTTTTGTATGTTGGGGATTCCATGTTTTCTTTGGACTGATTCCATGGTGTTTCTTTGTTTTGTGGCTGTTTGCGGGAAGATGAATCTTAAGATTGCACATTGCAGACATACTTCGGTAATAAACGTACTTTGAACTTTAGCCATCTATTTCTATTTTATCAAGAATCAGTTCCCAATTTTGCTGTAAACCTTCATCAGTAAAAGGCACAAACTATAATGATTTGGGGGGATGGACACAATGGCAGACAAGGAGACACCAAACAGTAAAATTGGTTTGCAATTCCATTCCCATTAGCATTTCCCACATATTTGGTGAAATGAAGAGATGATAACCTTATGGTAAAACAGTTTTTGATAACCAGCATGCTTATATGCTGTATCATCTTTTCCAATAGAATACAACATGTCTGAAGGAAGCTGTGTACAAAAAAAAATTTAACCATTATCATGAATATAACTGCTAATTGTCCATCACAAGTAGACAGGCTTCACAGAGTAATACAACTTACAGGATATGCATTGATTCGAACAATGAAGACAATCTTACCGAACAAGCAATTTGCCTTCATTTCTACTAATTCAACATTACATGAGAAAATCTTGTGGCACCTAAATACTCCTAACTTCAATAAAGTTCACAAGAAATGGAATTTAATTGGGTAAAATGGCTCTTGCCTTGATAATGCAATAATTTTAATGGGGTTTGTCTATTTCTTCACCCTTTATTGGAAAAGCACTCCAAAAATGATAACCAATAAATGTTCATCTAATGCAGCTTCCAAATAGTGTGAATATGAAGATGTAAAAATTTCATGTTGTGAATGAATTTCTCGTAGCAGATTAAGCATCAACATAAATTGTTCAGGTCTACACAGTTACTATACAAAATCAAAGAAGGTATACTCGCATCATCAGAAGAGTTTCAAGTATGTTCAAGTATAAATAAATGACATAAATAAATCCCTGCCCAGAAATTTCAATCGGAAAATGAGTTAAAAAAAACTACAGCCCAACAGATATAAAAATGATAAGAGGTGATAATAAAAACTGTAAGACAATCATAAAAAATTTCAATGCAGATAAGCTGGTATCTATAAATGCCATAAATATCTTACATTAGAACAAAAGACTGAGCTGGATTTTGAGCTATAAAGCAGTTTACCAATGCTATATTCCAAAAATCCATTGGGAGGTCCTAAGATTATGAAAGAATTAAGTGCAAACTTATTTCTGTTTTTGCCCTTCATGCTTTTTCAATAGAATCCTTAAGGACTATTGCAAGAATACATTCACAAATAAAAATAAGTCAGAAAATGCCTTTAGTTTTGTCAGATTTATCAAATAATTTAACCAATTTCTCCCCGGATTAATAAAGTATGACTATGACTCTATTTACTAATGAATATATTTTTAAAGTCGACTGATATAGAACTGAGTAAACTACAATCCAGGATGGCAACTGACATCAGCCAATATACTGACATTTTACCTAAGCTTTCAATAACCCAATTCAATGAACTTTGTAAACAATAGCTGTCTCTATAAGGAATGTTCTAGTACTATGTCTGTTGTTTTTTTGATAAGGTCTTGTTTAATCAAGCAACAGCTCTGATGCACACTCAAGTTGGAGGTATTACTGACATTGTGAATTTTAGTGGGAAAGCCAAAAAAGTAAGGTCTTCAGAGGAGACAACTATTTTTCCATTTAAATGACTAAGGCAACAAGTTTAGCTGAAGATTTTAAGATCAAGATGAATTATTTTGGAGCACTACTATCAAGTATAGATACAGGATACTGTTCCTTTCCAAAAGCTGCTGAGAAATGACCTGCTATGGAGATCAATACCTTCATCTTTAATGTAATGACAATGGTTTGATGTATAGCAAAAAAAAAAAGTCTGAATACAGTTGCAGTCCAGATCCACACAGTCTCGGGTCATGAGAAGGCTGCATTAGCCATTTTCATTTTTTCACTGACCAGAAATCCAATATATGGTAGTCTCACAATGTAACTGACTTCTTGAAACTGACCTAGTCAGTGTGGTAGATGTGTCATTCAGTCAAAGGCACTTTATCTTCTTGTATGTTTTTGTTCAACCTACCCATTCCACTTGATACTTGTGAGAACACTACAGAATATCTTAAAAAGTTCTGAGATGGAGTTTGGTGTTGAAAAAAATAGCAGTTGGTATCAGCACCTCAAACATCGTGTAATATCTTTGTTAAACTATTGTGGGATGCACACACTTCTACCAGAACTGGACACTACAGACTCTAATAACAGATGTTATCTTTAACTCAGTTCTACTTTTGGGTGCCAGATGTAAATGATTTACTTAGTAATACACATGGCACTAGAATGGATCAGAAAATCAGACAATATATAAACACAATTAAACTTGTAAGAGGACATTATGGCTTGACCAATCACAGAATAACAAGAAGTTTTACAATTATGTTTTTACTAAATTATGTGTGGAAACAAAAATCATATGGGACACGGCTCGGCCGATTAGTAAGCACAAGGTTGTGATTGTGGGAGATTTTAATTTTCCACACATAGACTGGGAAGCCCATTCTGTAAAAGGGCTGGATGGTTTGGAGTTTGTAAAATGTGTGCAGGATAGTTTATTGCAGCAATACATAGAGGAACTAACTAGAGAAAGGGCAGTGCTGGATCTCCTGTTAGGGAATGAGATAGGTCAGGTGACGGAGGTTTGTGTTGGGGAGCACTTCGGGTCCAGTGATCACAATGCTATCAGTTTCAATATAATTATAGAGAAGGATAGGTCTGCACCCAGGGTTGAGATTTTTGATTGGAGAAAGGCCAACTTCGAGGAGGTGCGAAAGGATTTAGAAGAAGTGGATTGGGACAATTTGTTTTATGGGAAGAATGTAATAGAGAAATGGAGGTCATTTAAAGGTGAAATTTTGAGGGTACAGAATCTTTATGTGCCTCTTAGGTTGAAAGGAAAGGTTAAAAGTTTGAGAGAGCCATGGTTTTTAAGGGATATTGGGAACTTGGTTCGGAAAAAGAGAGATATCTATAATAAATATAGGCAGCATGGAGTAAATGAGGTGCTCGAGGAATATAAAGAATGTAAAAAGAATCTTAAGAAATAAATTAGAAAAGCTAAAAGAAGATATGAGGTTGCTTTGGCAAGTAAGGAGAAAATAAATCCCAAGGGTTTCTACCGTTATATTAATAGCAAAAGGATAGTGAGAGATAAAATTGGTCCCTTAGAGAATCAGAATGGACAGCTATGTGTGGAGCCAGAAGAGATGGGGGAGATTCTGAACAACTTCTTTTCTTCGGTATTCACTAAGGAGAAGGATATTGAATTGTGTTAGATAAGGGAAACAGGTAGGGAAGTTATGGAAACTATGATGATTAAAGAAGAGGAAGTACTGGAGCGTTTAAGGAATATAAAAGTGGATAAGTCTCTGGGTCCTGAGAGGATATTCTCTAGGACCTTGAGGGAAGTTAGTGTGGAACTAGCAGGGGCTCTGACAGAAATATTTCAAATGTCATTAGAAACGGGGATGGTGCCGGAGAACTGGCGTATTCCTCATGTGGTTCTATTGTTTAAAAAGGGTTCTAAGAGTAAACCTAGCAATTATCGGCCTGTGACTTTGACGTCAGTAGTGGGTAAATTGATGGAAAGTATTCTTAGAGATGGTATATATAAGTATCTGGATAGACAGGGTCTGATTAGGAACAGTCAACATAGATTTGTGCGTGGAAGGTCGTGTTTG
This sequence comes from Mobula hypostoma, assembly GCF_963921235.1. Classification (NCBI taxonomy): domain Eukaryota; kingdom Metazoa; phylum Chordata; class Chondrichthyes; order Myliobatiformes; family Myliobatidae; genus Mobula; species Mobula hypostoma. Next base: position 244,912,868 of record NC_086097.1, on the reverse strand, counting down.
ACAAATCTTATTGAATTTTTTGAAGAGGTTACTAGGAAAGTTGACGAGGGTAAAGCGGTGGATGCTGTCTATATGGACTTCAGTAAGGCCTTTGACAAGGTTCCACACGGAAGGTTCAATCGTTAGGTATTAATATTGAAGTAGTAAAATGGATTCAGCAGTGGCTGGATGGGAGACACCAGAGAGTTGTGGTGGATAACTGTTTGTCAGATTGGAGGCCGGTGACTAGTGGTGTGCCTCAGGGATCTGTACTGGGTCCAATGTTGTTTGTCATATACATTCATCGTCTGGATGATGGGGTGGTAAATTGGATTAGTAAGTATGCAGGTGATACTAAGATAGGTGGAGTTGTGGATAATGAAGTAGGTTTTCAAAGCATGCAGAGAGATTTAGGCCAGTTAGAAGAGTGGGCTGAAAGATGGCAGATGGAGTTTAATGCTGATAAATGTGAGGTGCTACATTTTGGTAGGACTAATCAAAATAGGACAACATGTAAATGGTAGGGCACTGAAGAATGCTTTAGAACAGAGGGATCTAGGAATAATGGTGCATAGTTCCCTGAAGGTGGAATCTCATGTGGATAGGGTGGTGAAGAAAGCTTTTGGTATGCTGGCCTTTATAAATCAGAGCATTGAGTATAGGAGTTGGGATGTCATGTTGAAATTGTACGAGGCATTGGTGAGGCCAAATTTGGAGTATTGTGTACAGTTTTGGTCACCGAATTATAGGAAGGATGTCAACAAAATAGAGAGGGTACAGAGAAGATTTACTAGAATGTTACCTGGGTTTCATCTCCTAAGTTACAGAGAAAGGTTGAACAAGTTGGGTCTTTATTCTTTGGAACGTAGAAGGTTGAGGGGGGACTTGATAGAGGTATTTAAAATTATGAGGGGGATAGATAGAGTTGACGTGGATAGGCTTTTTCCATTGAGAGTGGGGGAAATTCAAACAAGAGGACATGAGTTGAGAGTTAAAGGGCAAAAATTTAGGGGTAACTTAGGGGGGACTTCCTTACTCAGAGAGTGTAGCTGTGTGGAACGAGCTTCCAGTGGAAGTGGTTGAGGCAGGTTCGATGTTGTCGTTTAAAGTTAGATTGGATAGATATATGGACAGGAAAGGAATGGAGGGTTATGGGCTGAGTGCAGGTCGGTGGGTCTAGGTGAGAGTGAGAATTCAGCACGGACTAGCAGGGCCGAGATGGCCTGTTTCCGTGCTGTAATTGTTGTATGGTTTATATGATTAGCCAGAATTGCAAAGGAATTTGGGTTCAACGTGGCATCTGACAAAACCTGACAGCATTGCATTGAAGTTTAAAAACTTAATCAGTCAAAATCAGAGGGATTGTATTCAAAGTTTAAAAATTAATTTGCATCCAAAATCCATAAATATTTCAGTAACTACCCACAAGCTGAAAATTCAAAAGGATACAGAAAAAGCTTCTAAATAAAAAAAAAAAATTGGGAACAAAAATACAGAGTTAGCTCATGCCTTAAAAGATTACCTCAAACAACAAAAAGTGAACTAATGTACTACACAGTCAAAATGGATAACAAATAGATCAAAGCAATGGAGAAGCTACAATAAAACTTAAATAAAGGCATGGTGCATGCCATAATTAAGGGTGTATTTACCTAGAAGATAGTATAGGCTATTTGCAAACATGAGCAGAACAGAAGGCTGTTCAAAAAACAGAATTCTCCAACAAATCCCCAATTCCTCAGTGATGAAAACCAGGCAGTGAATAAAAAATAAAGACTGAAATGAAATTTTCTAATAAACCCGAGGTATTCCTATGGGATTATAAGGGGTTTGGTATTTTAATCGATGGATATCCATCTTTGCTGATTAAAGTTTGAAATTATTTATCAATACATGAGACATATTAATGAGATATGGTTTTGATTCCAAACCAATGTAAACTGAATACTCCTTCCGGTGCTAACACAGAAACCCTACTCAAAATTTCATAACTTCAAGTTTATAATCGGTTATCAGTGAATTGATTTCACCATGCAAAAATTTTGTGAATATACAATAGTTCTGGCATGATTTCATTTCAGATTAACATTGTCATCCAGATTTGAGGAAAATATTTCATTATTTAATTTTACATGAAAATTATTCCAGCCAAAATTAAGAGAAACCTTCTAATCATCAAAGCACAAGTTGCAGAAGCATTGCTGATAGTCTAATCTATTGATGGTCTTCTCGTGAGAGGTTTATGATTTGCACAGATATGAAAGAAAACCCTACATCACATCAGAAATGTCTTTCAAAACAATGTCTTGATTTTCTCTGCTGAATATCTGAAGAAATATTTGGTAATCTGCAGGCTGCCATTCTAACAGTATCTTTAGCTGTAAATTAACACTAAAGTCATTGACTCAATAAACAAATGCATGACGTTGATAAAATAACCAAAATATATACTCTGAAGATCAAAGTTTGATTGCTTTCTTGCTGAATATATAATAATACTTGCATGTAAAATTAAAACTCAAAACTCCAGATATAAATAAATGAAGGTACTTTGAACAGAAAACATTTACCAGTTAATTCATTGTAGACAATCAAAAATGCAGGATAATTTCTGACTCCAGATCTTTGTGGTCCATGAAACTAAATGTGAAAATGACTCCTTTCATTCATAAAGTAGCTTACCGACACTTTTCATCTGTCCACGCCTTTAATTTTTAAAACAATATGATCAATAGTATTTCAGCATGATCTGTATTAATTCCTAATGTATTGAAAATACAATGGATAAATAACTTACATTGCTGTGAATTTCTCATTTAGCTATCTTGTATAATTGGGAAATGTATATCTACAAACAAGCTAGTGAAATTAATATGAATTATGGTACTTTTCTGTTTTGGGTTAATAACATAAAATTTAACTGAAGTAAGGACAATATTCGTAGATATTATATTCAAATTAAACAGGTGAATCATATGCATGCTTGGATCCAATCTGAAATATTATCTCTCTTAAGTTTTAAACAGTTTGTTTAAAAAAGGCAAAATTGTCCCAGTTTTGAATAATACACAAAAGTTGGGAAGGTGGGATAGTATTGACTCTTTTTTGACTACAAGCTTCTTACGCAATGGAATATTCCAAGCCCCGAAAAATATCAATGCAGACTACGTAGCCAAACACCAAACTACAATGATCATAAAAGCAAAAGCACAGCACAAGCAATGCCAGCTCATTAGTAAATCACAGTATAATTAATACTGGAATAAAAATTAACTTCTATGTCTGATTTATGCAACAGCGATTGAACAAACTGCTCAGGCTTCCAAAGTACTGCAAAATGTGATCAGCAGATTGCAAAAGGTTAATTTTTGTCATGCAAATAGGCTTCCAATAAATGCTGAACACACTTACTCTCTATTGAGAGTTCCAACACAAGGGTTTGCATGCAAAAAAAGATAAACAGACTAATTAGTTGCCATCAGTACAAAACCTATGGGAAAGAAGCATATTTAACACTTTTTCTTATCATAGATTTATGCAAATATGACGCAGGATCTTTTCAATTTATGTTGAAATGACTAAATTATTTCACTCTTCCCCCTTTGCTAACTTTCTCCATGGTTGCAAACTTCCACCAGATAGAAACCTCAATCTCCAATGACCTACCAGAGATTGCAAAGTCATAGGGCACAACAACTTCCTTGATGCCTATCGTACCAGGAGAAGGAGAAGACAGAAATATGAACATCATTTCCCATAAAATTCCACGTGAATGGATAACTATTTACAAAAGTCACCTCACCAAATGATAGATTGTTGCTATCCAGAGAACTTTGCCACATTATTTAAAGGAGAATAAAAATTGGATATACATGCAAGAAGATGGATAGGTAACTATGAATTTAAGACAGATCCTGTGAAATTATCCTTTGTGCATGCTTGAAGCTTTCAGTCTCTTTGGTAGGAATAATGTACAATACACATTGGATACTTCAACTCAATGGCCACTTTATTAGGTAACAGCCGCACACCTACTCATTAATGCAAATATCTAATCAGCCAATCACGTGGCCTCAACTCAATGCATAAAAGCATGCAGACCTGGTCAAGAGGTTCAGTTGCTGTTCAGACAAGACATCAGAATTGGGAAGAAATATGATCGAAGTGATTTGAGTCACTTAGAAATTTGGTCTAAGGTTGAAGTACCTCAGAAACTGCTGATCCCCTGGGATTTTCACACATAGCAGTCTCTAGGGTTTAGAGAGAATGGTGCAAAAATCAAAACAAAAATATCCAGGAAGTGGCAGTTCTGTGGGGCAAAATGCCTTGTTAATGAGAGAGGTCAGAGGAGAATGGCCAGATTGTTTCATGCTGACAGAAAGGTGACAGTAACTCAAATATGAGGGGTGATTCATAAATTAGTGGCCTAAGGTAGAAGGAGATGAGTTATACAGCTCTCATTACATGCACATGCAGGTCAACGATTTGAGTGATTATGCAGAAAGTTTGAAGTTAATAACTCATCTCCTTCTAACTTAGGCCACAAACTTATCAATCACCCTTGATGAGTTATTAACTTCAAACTTTCTGCATAATGACTCCGAGTTGAACAGCACGTGCACGTAACGAGAGCTGTATAACACATCTCCTTCTATCTTAGGCCACAAACTTATCAATCACCTCTGCTGTGGACACTTTCTGGAGGTCCAAGATCTGTACGCTCCACGACCGCTGGACTGAGTGTGAAAGTTATTGGGGTCTCCCTACCTTCTGTCCAAGACCTCTTTCAGAGTCGATGCCTCCAGAAGACACGGTACATCATTTAAGATCCCTCACACCCTCTCCATGAACTGTTTGTTCTTCTGCCATCAGGCAAACGTTACAGGAGCAAAACTAAAACCACAAGGCTACTAAACAGCTTCCTCCCACAGGCAGTCAGACTGCTAAATAGCTGCTCCACCTGACTCTGCTTTGGACACTTTTAACTTGCACTGGACACTTATAACTTGATTTTAACTGACATGCGGCTGTTGTGTTTTACTATTTATTGTTATGTTTATTATTTAGTGTTGCGTTTGTTATGTTATGATTGCACTGCCCCTGTGGAACGCTGTCTCATTCTGCCCTGCAGAGCTGATGTATGGTTAGAATGACAATAAAGTTTTTTGAATCTTGAAATGTAGGAGGGGACTATGTTGAAAAATAAATGTGCTAGGTTTTCTAAAATTGACTCCTTCTACCTCAGGCCATGAACTTATCAATCACCGCTCGTAAGTACGTATTACGACAGTGGTGTGCAGAAGCACATCTCTGAACACATAGCACATCAGATCTCGACGTAGGTGGGCTATAGCAACAGAAGACATTCCTGCACTTAACAAAGTGGCCACTGAGTGTATATTGCCAGTTATTCAAAGAACATGGCAAACCAGATTGTAGTGTAATTGCAGTGTACATATTAGAAAAAAATTAAACTTGATACAACAAGTGTTTGTGTTGATTTCATTTGCTGACAATTTTCAACTGGTTTACTGACAGAGAAGCAGTCATGTCACACTTCAGCTAATGGTGCTGTTGAAGACTCAGCAATTAACAACAGTATAGAGCTCAATTTGTCAAACTGCTCTGCACAGTGCAACGTGGAAATCAGGCATGACCTGGACGTCAGATGCCTCACCACCAGATTCATGGATGAAACACAGATGCACTTTGTGCCTGGACTCAATTGGCTTGGTTTTCCATTCTTTATTTAACAATTCTATTGATTAATTTCTAATGATTAAATGAATTTTAAGCAAGTTTAATGCTTTTAATCTGTATGCATTTAATCTTTTAATTTTAAGGCTTTCAATTAACAGTTTATAATTCCCAATAACATAGGAGTCCATTGATCCATCAAGTCTTTGCTTGCTCTAAGATTCCATAGCCTGTCTGCGGAGTGAGTTGGAGACAGTTCCTTGTGGACCTTACTTTGCTGGAATGAAAGCATTAAAGTGATCAGGCTTTGGCTCAACAGAGTTAGTCGAGAATTTGTGATGTCAGAAATACAACTGTAGGCAGGATACGAGTTAAGGTGAGATGAGGGATTGCAGGATACCTGATGATTTCCCCGATAACTACATCTGCAGGAAAAAGTGCACCCAAATTCAGCTCCTGACTGACTGAGGAATTGGAGCTGGAGTTGGATACACTCAGGATCATTCAGGAGGCTAAACACCTCATAGATGAAACTTCTACTGAGGTAGTCACACCCATACAGCAGGCTTCAGACAGTAGATGGGTGACCACCAGGAGAAGTAAGTGGACTAATTAGCTCTTGCAGGGTTCCTCTGTGGCCATTCCTCGCAGCAACAAGTATATCCCTTTGGATGTTGCTGGGGGCAAGATGACTTATCAGGGCACAGTAGCCGCAGTTAGGCTTGTGGTACTGTGGCCGGCTCTGAGGCTCAGCAGGGAAGCTAAAGTCAGGCAGAGCAAAAGGGATAGGTGACTCAATAGTTAGGGGGATGGACAGCAGATTCAGTGGCCGCGAAAGAGAAGCCAGGACGGTGTGTTGCCTCCCAGGTGATAGGGTCCAGGAAGCCTCAGAACAGCTGCAGAATATTCTGAAGAGGGAGGGTAAGAGCCAGATACAAAAGGGGAAGAGGCTGCAGAGCAAGATTCCAAAGTTGTAATCTCTGAACCATATGTTAGCCAAGTCACGAACAGTATGATAGTACAGATGAATGAGTGCTGAGGAAGTGGTGCAGGGGACAGGGTTTCACAATTCTGGATCACTGGGAATTTCTTCTGGGGAAGGTATGACCCGTACAGAAAGGATGGGTCACATTTGGACCTGAGGGGGACCACTAACTATCCTTGCGAGCAGGTTTGCTAGAGCTGTTGGGGAGGGTTTAAACAATGCTTGCAGGGGGATGGGAACTGACATGATAGAGCCAAGGATGAGGCTGCTAATATATAAATATATGCAGTACGTAGTGTGACTGTGAGGAAGGACAGACAGATGATAGGGCAAAATTGCAGCTAGTGGGATGAGCTGAAGAGTAACATCAGAGCAAAATCAAAAAAGGGTGATGAAGACAGGACTGAAGGTGTTATATTTGAATGCATGCAGTAGACCACAAGAAGCTAAGAAATAGGAGCAGAATTAGGCCATTTGGCCCTTTGAGTCTGCTCTGCCATTTCATCATGGCTGATCCAATTTTCCTCTCAGCCCCAATCTCCTGCCTTTTCCCTGTACCCCTTCATGCCCTGACCAATCAAGAATCTATCAACTTCTGCCTTAAATATAAAGACTTGACCTCCACAGCGGCCTTGACAAAGAATTCTACAAATTTACCACTCCCTGGCTAAAGAAATTGCCCCTAATCTCCGTTCAAAAAGGATACCCTGCTATTCTGAGGCTGTGTCCTCTTGTCTTAGACTTTCTCCATCATAGAAAACATCCTCTTCACATCTATTCTATTAAGGTCTTTCAGCATCTGATAGGTTTCAATTAGGTCATCTCTCATTCTTCTGAATTCCAGGGAATACAGGCCCAGAGCCATCAGATGCTTTTCATATGACAAACCATTCAATACTGGAATCGGTTTCGTGAACGTCCTTTGAAACCTCTCCAGTTTAAGCACATCCTTTCTAAGGCGCCCAATCCTGCTCACAATATTCCAAGTGAGGCCTCACCAGTGCTTTATAAAGTTTTAACATTTTCCCCCTAAACCTCCTAACAAAATGAATACAAAAGAATGCAGATACTGGAAACAGGAGCCAAAAAATCAAACTGTTGGATACCTTCACATTTCCCCACACTGTATGCTGCTATATGCTAAATATTTACCTGTTCACTTTAACTAAATCCACCTATCAAGAATTTCTGTACTATATAGTCAGTATATGTAAATACAAAAGATTAATTTTATCATTCAAATTACGTATATAGACTGGGCTCCACCACTGAATTTTGTACCATTCTATTTATCTCAGCTTGCCAAATTGAATTTATAACAACTTGTTGTTTTCTCTTAGCCAATGTTACACCAGTGCCAGAGTACTTACTTTCAGTACTAACATTTTTTGTGGCACCTAGACAATCTGGCATTCTGGCAATCTAAACAAAATACATTTCCTGCTACCCCATCCATAACAATCTCAGAGAACTGTATTCATTTGTTAAACACGACTTTGCATTTATAAATGATGTTGACTCTGCTCAATTGTATTTCGTTAGTCATGGATTCCGGCAGTGACAGATGTTAGGCTGACCAGCTTAGAGTTTTGTGCTGTTTATCTCCTTTCTGTCTTTGAACAAATTTGTTTCACATGCACTTTTCCATTCATCTGCGAAGCTACAGAAACCTTGGTATTTTTGATTGCAGCTGGAATATTTAACATTTCAGCAGCTGCTTCTTCTAACAGTTGGTTACAGACTTTTACTTTACCTTATCATGGTATCAGCGTGGAAAGAGGCCAGTTAGCCCACTAAATAGACCGAGGAACAGCTTCTATCCCAGAGCTGTGGCCTCCATCACATCACTCCCACAGAACAATGATTGAAACTGTGAGCACACACAATACTTGCACTAACAGCAATTTGTGCATTACTGTGATATTCTGGTGCTGCTGCAACTTATTTTCTGTTACTTATCTATTTAATACTGTTTTCCTATTACTGTCTTGTTTTTATCTACCGCTTTATTTAATTGCCTGACAGGAAGCCAAATAGAGTGTCATTGTAACTATGTACAATGACAATAAAGATCATTCAATTCAATTCAAATTTAAGTCCGTGCTGTTCATCAAGCACCCATTTTGATATTAGAAGTCAGGAGTGAACCTCGGTCTCTAGCTGCTCTACTGGCTGTGCCACTGTGCTGCTGTTTCTTTCTTCATTATGATTGTTTTCAGTTTCTCTTTTCCTTTAATTCCCAGATGTTCAACACTTTTATGGTCGGGATATGTTTGGTAATATTACCAAGAGGACAATTATAAAATAGGACACTATAAACATCCTCCCTATGTGCTGTTTCTTATCGTGGTGGGGAGGTTTGTGTGCCTTAATGATCCTGGGAGCTGTACTAGCTGGGACTTCAGTCCCTGGTAGGTTCAACCTTGCTGGGCAGGTTCCAGGCGAAGGGCCAGACGAATACAGCACCTGGTCCTCCAGGTTGGGGGTTGGGCGTAGGGCTAGCAACCCTACCCTGTAAAATCTTTACCACTACAGAAACTGAAACAAGAAAATTTATTGATACCAGTGAGAGGAGTGATGCAGAACTGGGAACAGAAATTATGATGGACGGAGATCAAAGCCACCAGGACATCTCCGGACTGAGAGCTAATCTTCTTTCACCCAAAGAAACTATCCATATTGGATGCTGGAATGTTCAAACTTTATATCAAACTGGAAAGCTTGCACAGACTATCAAAGAGATGCATAACTACTGACTGCAGCTGCTTGGAATACAAGAAACACATTGGACAGATTCTGGAAAGCGACCCCTAGCATCTGGCGATACAATCATATGGTCAGGCCACAAGGACAACCACCATTTACAAGGTGTGGCACTCATCATGGACAAAGATGCCTCGAGGGCCTTATTAGAATGGAACCCCATCTATGAAAGACTCCTGTATGTTCGTTTAAACTCTAAGTTCACTAAACTGTCCATAATTCACCTACTGAGGATGCGGAGGAAAAAACTAAAGATGAGTTTTATAACAGCCTTTGAGCTGCCATGGAAAAGATCCCGACACATGATGTGCTCATTATAATGGGGGAACTTAATGCAAGAGTTGGGAATGGAAACAGCAATCGCGAAAGTACTATTGGAAGGCATGGTGTTGGAGTCATGAATGACAATGGTGAAAGACTTTGTGACTTTTGTGAAATGAACCATCTTACAGTAGGAGGCACCATTTTCCAGCACAGACATATCCATAAACTCACATGGAAATTCCCAGATGGGAAAAGAGAGAGTCAGATTGACCATATCATTATCAAGAACAAATGGAAGAGATCACTCAACGATGTTTGGGTAAAAAGGCTAGCGGATGTCGGCAGCGATCACCATCTCCTTGTAGCAAAAATGAAACTAAAATTGAGAAAAGTGAGAATGGGCTTAGGCAGAGGCCGATGCTTCAATTCCAGCAAACTTCAAAACTTCGAGATACAGAGAAAATTTACACTCAAACTTACAAACAGGTTTAGCATACTTGGCAAAGATACTGACATGACAATCCACAACTTTAATAATGTGATGAAGGGGACGAGTAAAGAGATCCTGGGATACCAAAAGAAACGAAAAGAAGAATGGATTAGTGAACCTGGATGAAAATAACAAAAAGGAAAGAAACCAAGAAAAGAATGCTGAGTACAACTTCCCATCGCCTGAAGGAGAGACTTGCTGCTGAATATGCCGAGATTGACAAGGATGTTAAACGAAGCTGCAGAAAGGACAAGCGACAGTACTTTGAGACATTTGCCTCAAAAGCTGAAGAAGCTGCAAAAGATATGGATATGAGAACATTATACAAAATAACCAAGTGCATGAAGGGGAACTATGGAAATAGGCATGATATTGCTATAAAAGCAAAGGACGGCAATATTATCAAAAACGAGAAAGGAATAACCACCAGATGGAAAGAACATTTTGAAGCAGTTTTGAATAGACCAACACCTCGAGAAACCCCTGAAATTTGTGAGAGTAATGAAGACCTTGATATCACCACGGAACCACCTACAGTTGAAGAAGTCCAGCAAGCCATCAGGAAAATGAAATCAGGAAAAGCACCCGGAAAAGATGAGATAAGTGCAAAAATGCTTAAGGGCAGTGGCAGAGAAATGTACCATGTGCTGTAACACCATCTGGAAAAGTGAAGAAATGCCCAAGGAGTGGAAAACTGGACTTACTGTAAAACTGCCAAGGAAAGGAGATTTAAGTATATGCGACAACTGGAGAGGTGTTACACTCCTCTCAATCACAAGCAAAGTTTTCAGTCGCATCCTGTTAAATCGGCTCTCAGAGGTTGTGGAAGATATCATCTGGAAAGAACAAGCTGGCTTTAGAAAAAGTCGATCTTGCATAGACCATATATTCGTACTAAGACAAATTCTCGAACAATCTGCAGAGTGGAACAGCAATCTTTATGTAGTATTTGTAGACTTCGAAAAAGCATTTGACAGTATCTACCGAGAAACACTCTGGAAAATTTTAAGAAGATACGGATTTCCCCCCAAAATTGTAAACAGTATCCAAATGATGTACAACGACTTTCAGTGCAAGGTGATTTGTGGAAAGCAACTGACAGAAAGCTTCAGGGTATGCACAGGAGTTAAACAGGGATGTATACCATCACCTTTTCTCTTCATTTTAGCAATGGGTTGGCTTATGAGGGAAATAATCACAGAAAAGAAACGGGGTATTCAACGGACACTTGCCTCAACACTTGAAGTCCTAGTTTTTGCTGACGATATCAGTCTGCTATCAAGTCATCACTGTGACATTCAGGAGAAATCAGACAGACTTACATCATATGCATCGCAACTTGGGATGAACATTCAAGTGAGAAAAACAAAGATCATGAAGGTGAACGCTTCCAACCTCCAACCAGTAATCACCAATAATCAGCAAGTGGAAGAGGTAGATGAGTTCACGTACCCTGGGAGTTAAAGTCAGCACTGATGGAGATAGTGGTAAGGACGTATTAGCAAGACTATCTCAAACAAATCAAGCTTTTGGCAGCCTCAATGCAGTTTGGAAATCCACACAACTCAAACTTAACACCAAAATCAGAATTTTTAAAAGCAATGTCCTATGCGTGCTACTTTATGGAAGTGAATGTTGGAAGATGACGAAAAACATCTGCAAGAAACTTGACACATTCCAGACAAAATGTCTACGACATAACAAGAAGATCTTCTGGCCTGAGAAAATCAGAAACCAAGACTTGCTTACATCTTGCAATGTGGAATCAATTTCAGTTTGTGTGAAAAGAAGACGATGGAGATGGCTGGGCCATGTAATGAGAATGCCAAATGATCAACTAGCAAAAGTAGCACTAAGGTGGACTCCACAGAGAAAGCGAAGTAGGGGCAGGCCTAAAATGACGTGGCGAAGATCTGTGGAAGTAGAACTGAAAGAAGTAGGCATGAACTGGTAACGGCCAGCAGCAGAGTGAAAGACCAGCGAAAATGGAAGACCCTTGTGGAGGCTCCATGTGCCACCTAGGCACTAAGGGTTCAGACGACGACAACGACACTATAAACATTGAAATTAAAAAAAAATCCCATTATTAATTCCCCCATTTCAACTACTAAGGAGCCAATGTTAACTTTGTGACTATTTTTCAAATACTTGCAAAGGCGACTTTCTTTCTCTGCTTTCATATTTCTTACAAGCTGTTCTCACAAACTACTCTCATTATTATTCTTTGAATCATCCTTTGTTGATTTCAAAATTGTTCCAAAGTTTTAGCCAACTACTAATCTTTGCAACATTATATTCTTTTTTATCAGTTTAATATAATCAAGTTATTTAGGTACCCATGGATGGGATCCTCCTCCACTTACAGCTCGTAGTTCTCAACAGAGTCAAAGGATCATAGAGCACTACAGTACAGAAATAAGCCACGCTGAACTGTTATTCACCCAGTCCCATTGACCTGCAGATGGACCATGGCAAGCCATACCCCTCACATCCATGTACTTATCAAAAATCCTCTTGAATGTTGCAATCAAACTTACATCCACCACTTCCACCAGCACTAGACATGCCCAGCCATCATCCCTGAAGAAGACGTCAGAGACTTTCATCAAAATGTTGGTTATAATTGATACCTATACCCGACTGAAAGCTTAAGAAGAGTTTATTTGTTACATATGCCAGGAAAGCACTAGATTCTTTTTCAATAACCTTTAGTTATAACCTCAGGGGGAAAAGCCTACTTGCATTTACCCTATCCATATCCCTCATAACTCTGTATCCCTCTGTCAAATATCCCCTCATTCTATCTTCTCAAGAGTAATTGGCGACAGGCAAAAAACTTTGGTCTTAATAAAGAGAACACGTTTTTATTGACAACACTGAAGCATTTCCTTTCATACATGATATTACGTATTTACCACATTAGTTTTAATCTCTCCACTTTAGTCAGCTCTGAAGAGATGTACAGAGGTTGCTATGAAAGGGGATTGTTGGATCCAACTGTTTGCAGCTAAATGGAGAGCTGAAGCCACTCTTCTGAAAAATGTTGTCCTCTTGGCTACTCACCATAAAATTAACTAACAACTCAATGAAAGTGGGCGAAGCTAATGGACTACAGGTTGAACTAAAGAAATGAATTACTTATTATAAGCATGCTCAGTACCTCATAGTTGATTATAATGATTTCATAATCACCTCATCTTTTGCTAACTGACTGTTCTCTTAGATTTTGGTCGAAACACATTATAGTTGTTAAAAAGCAATGAAGCAATGTGACACTTCTGTATATGGCATATCATGAGAAATCTGAACTGAAGAAATAGTGTTATTTGTGGGCCCAGCCTGCACATTATTGTCATTCACAATTGTACTACAGTGTCCCCATACTCTAATCACACAGTGACGCAATTCCTTATGATTAGGATATGGCACTCAACGGGTTAAAGTTCAAAATCTGCCCGTTTGAATGGTTTTGACCACATTTCTCCAGCTCACGACCCACCCGAGATGTCACTGTCCCTCTTTATGAGTGTCAAGTTTTGCCTGAGCTAAGATAATGTCATAACTTTCCCTTTGATTGTTCACAGCATTTAAAGCTAAACTTAAAAATAGGCAATTGACCGTGGTCATTAATCCATAACAAGAATGGCAGAAGCAGACCAGACAAAAAAGAAATGTAAACACTATAGCGCAGAGCATCTGAAATATGGATAGCATGGGGAGAACGTACAAATTCCTTACAGATGGAGCCAGAATTGAACTCTAAATATCCCAAGCTACAATAGTGTCATGCTGACAGCTATGCTACCATGGTGCCCAGAAGCTTTATAAGTATGGCAATGTATCTGCTGTGTAAAAAAGATTTTTTCAAATGAGTTAATGAAACCATCCAGGTTCCTTGAACATTTGAAGATAATACATTCAGATAAAGTGAACAAGAAATTGACTTATTTTTAGTCATTTTGTGAAAACTTTCAGAAACAGAAAACACTTCAGAATATGTTTGCCAGCACTTCACAACAAAATAGTGATGGCTTGTGTGCTTCATACAATGTTTCATTCCTCACTGTTAAATCTGGAAAGCCCCATACAATTGGAGAAGAATTGGTTCTGCCAGCAGTTAGGGAGGTTCTGACTTCAGTTTTACATAAGTCACCACAGCAAATAATTCAAGCTATTCTTCTCAATGACAACACAGTTCAAAGACAAATAGATGAAACGCCTAAGAATGTGGAACGTTCTTGTGCAACATACTTAGGACAACAGAATTTGCTCTGCATTTGGATGAATCAACTTTGCCAAGCAACGAATCTTTACTTCTTGGCTATGTTCATTAAAGATGAAAGCATAGTTTAAGAGTTGTTATTTGCATGAGGACTTAAAATAGATACCAAAGGGGTGTCAATATTTCCGGCTGTTGAGCAATTTTTCAAAGAGAAGGGCATTCTGATCACAAACATTCTTGCTTGTGCAACTGATGGGGCTCCATCAATAAAAGAACACCTCTGTGGGATTATTATTTTCTTCAAAAAAAGTTGCACCAAACATATTTACATGTGTAATTCACTGACATCTTGTCACAAAAAAAATTAAGTGATTGGCTGTACAAATCATTAAATACTGTTATCAGTGGTGAACAAAATCAAGTCCAATGCACTTAATTCTGGACTATTTTGAGAGCTTTATATTGAAAATGATGAACAGGTACAATGCTTGCTATTGCACACAGAAGTCAGGTGGTTCTCAAAAGGAAACTGGCTGAGACACTTCTATGCGCTTTTTGAAACTGTGAAGTTTCAAAATTAAAATTCTTTGAAGATTTAAATTTTTCTTTCAGTAATCAAGTTAAGAATATTAGACATGACATTGCTTATGTGTCAGAACTAATCATATAGTTTACTGAAATCAATCTTCAATTGCAAGAAAAATGATGTGAATCTTGAAAAAGGATCCAGTGGTTTCCCGACATATATGACGAATAAACTCTCCTTGGGCTTCCAGCCAGGTATAGGTATCGATTATAACCGACGTTTCAATGACAAACTCAACCATCTTCATTAGCATGTGAATCTTATCAAAGCTAAATCAGTCGTCTCCACATTTCTGTCCAAGTTAATTGCAACATTGGCCATCATGTTCCAGTTTCTGAGCCTCTCTGAGTTGGAAGAGAAAGAAAGAATACAAGATGATGATCTTCAAGTATACTGTGTCCACCTGGGTGAGCTGCATAAAGACATGTCAGAGAGATTTCAGGATTTTCTCTTGATCCAAATTCTAGACAGGATAATAAATCCATTCCTGAACACTTGTAATGAGGAATTAAGAGGAAGGATGGAGGAAGAACTGGTCTCACTACAAAATGAGTTTGAGCTGACCCCAAGTTCAAAAAAATCATATAAAGACTTTTGGTTGCAGAAAGAAATCTCTGAACGCTATCCTGTGCTACGGAAAAAGGCCAAGATGTTCTTTATTGCCTTTCTAACATCATCTTACAGCTTGAGTGGAGTTGCCCAACTTCTTTCAAAACAATGAAACAGACTGCAAATTACTGAACGTGAGGATCTAAGACTCCTGATTGACATCAAACCTGATGTTGCAAAGCCGGTATCACTGCAACAAGCCCATTCATTTCATTGAATGGTTAAAAAAAAAAGCAATGTCGTGAACAGCTGGACTACTATGTACATTTTAAAACTGTTGATGAAAATTGTAATTAAACAAAGAAATATTTTTATTTTTAGCTTTAAATAGATTTGAATAATTTTTGCAATCATTTGTCACTGCTTTGAACTTGCAGTCCCCATTTTCCTTCACTGTGCATTGTAAATGAAAATCAAAATCACAGGACAATTTACAATGACCAGTTACCTACTATACGGCAGATCTTTGGACTGTAGCAGGAAACCACAGCACCTAGAGAATACCCATGCAGTCATGGGGAGAACATACAAACTCCTTACAAATATGCTGGAATTGAACTCCGAGCTGTAATTGTGTCACACTAACCCACTATGCTATCATACCACCCAGAAGCTTTCAAAGCATCCCTGAAAATTTGCCGACTGATTCTCTGTGGGAATGTTTCTGACGAAGCAGTGCGAAGACTGGTTTGCTGAGTTTGGGAGAAGGCAGTCAAAGTCAATATCAACTACAAATATGCTAATTCACTGGGCAAAATGACACATTTTCTCCATGCTGAGCTCTCGTTACAACATGACCAAAGAAGAACATTAGCACAAATACTTGTTCTGCAAATGTAGTAGCTAGTCCTACAGAATTTTAAGAGATGTAATGGATTCTTTTTCTTCTTCTTTGGCAGTACTTCAGGATCAAGATGACCTGCTTCCACTTTGATTTTGTGGTATCCAAGAAGGGAATCTGTCCATTCCTTCTGCCACTTACACATGACCTCTCAATACCATCCTGTGCTCTTTCGTTCCTTCTCTGGCAGTCATCAGCCAGAG
The DNA here is from genome assembly GCF_963921235.1 of Mobula hypostoma. Lineage (NCBI taxonomy): Eukaryota > Metazoa > Chordata > Chondrichthyes > Myliobatiformes > Myliobatidae > Mobula > Mobula hypostoma. The sequence continues at coordinate 244,896,229 of NC_086097.1, read as the reverse complement.
ACTTCCAACAGTTCATCAGACTGGTACATTTTTTCAGTGAAGTTTTGAGCAGTTCTTGGAACCTTCTCCTCTATTGACCTAGTAATCTTTTTCAGCAAGAGTTCAAAGTCAAGTGTCTTTCAGTGCCTTAATACTGGGCCTGACTAATATTACTGAGTGTAACTAGGGCCTTAATACTAGGGATGTTAGTTCTAGAGAGTATTCTGATGGTGCTTCACTTACTCATCCAGTGAATTTGGAGGACATTGTAGATACTGCTGGCGAAGCATTACTGTTGTTAAAATGTTAAGTCAGTAAGATTCCCAAGCAAATGTTTCTATGCTCAGGTTACAGATTACTTTAGCTGACTAGCACTCTCAAAAAAATTAAAAAACTTAATGCTTATAATAAGAAAAAATTCAGCACTCCACCATCAAGGATCATCGCTGTTCTGTCCAGCTTGTGCATATTAATTTGATGCTTCCCAGCACTGGACTCACAATTAAACTCTACATGTGGAAAAATTCTCATACATCACTGGGTCAACTTACCAATTTGAGAGACCTTCTGAATATGAATTTCATAAAGACGAAGGTCACACAAAACATACAGAAACCAGAATCTCCTGATCATTTATTGACACTTTGTTTGGTAGTAGCAATATGCAGAATAAAACCAGCAGATAACTCACTCAGGAGGCAACTTTCTGCACTTGAGGAAAGCTAAGGTCCATTAGCAAAAAGAAATGACTGAATGAAATGAATGAAAACACATTAATATAGGACTTCTCATGTGGCCAAGGAAATATCATAATAAGAACCTGTGAAAAGGCTTTCAAAATAGAGGTGCTATTGTAAACTCTGTCACACCAGAAAATGATTAGATAGACAAAGGAAGATTCAAGAATGTTCTTCAAGTCTCTTTAAAAAGGTGTAAACCCCCATTGATTCATTGGGAATTCTTGGACCTTGACCACTGAAAATGCAAAAGGAGCACTCAGATGGCACTGAAAAACCTAAGCCCACCCAGTGTGAGAACAAAGTAGCCCAGAACAAATGGAAGAAGAAATGCATCAATGGCATAATTATAGGAAATAAAGTCATCAATATTGCTTAATACAGAACCCCACAATCAGGAAAAAATAATGGCTGAATAATCTAATTCACTGATGTGTGATGGTGTGTATAACTATTTGCCAGGCAACCAGGAAGAACTCCCTTGATTTTCCTCAAACTATGCACTGACCCAAGACAACAAAGCCTTGATACAAATTCCCATCTGAAATACGTTAGTCAGTACAGAATTACTCAGTGCTGGCCTGAATTATGTGCTCAAGTTTCTGACATGGAATGCACAGGCTACTGATTCAGGGGTGATGATACTTCAATTCGGTAATGGTTGAGTCCCAAAGAGTCAAATATGTTAAGAAAGTTTTTCAAAGGAAGTTCTTCCACTCAGGAAAAGTGTGAGGTAATGTCCTAATGCCAGTGTGCTCAAATGTCTTAAAGAAACTATCCAGTTTGTTGTTTGTCTTGTCAGTCTGGGTAGTTACTGCATCATTAGGAGGTCACTGGAATGAAACAATGAGATGACATGGAGCACTAGAATATTTGAATTATTACTGGGTTGTTTTCATCCTACTGTACAATTGTTCTAACAATTGGATTTGTTGAATTTGTTTTGCAATCAACATTGAGATACTTACTGTGCTATAAATATTACTTTCAGTTAACAAAATATAAAATTTGAATATTTTTTCTTTAAATATCTGTACCAGAGAAAGAGGAACAATACCATTTGTCCTTAGCATTTATTCAGTTAATAGTAGCAAGGAATCAGAATTAAATTAGGTTTACTCTGTCAGAATAGACAGACATCCAAAATGAATTACATCAATTACTATGTTTTGATTGGAGTACAGCATTAAATTTTCAAAAGTTCTGAAACTATATGATTCTGCAATAAATAGAAATAATTCAATCAACAAATATTCTTTTCATCAGCATTTAAATCTTGTACATCTTAAAATCTTTAAATAAAATCTTACATTCTGAAAAATTAATAATGATAGTAATCAAATCCTGTAAAAAAAAAAATTGAGGAACACACACACAATGTGCTGGAAGAACCCAGCAAGTCAGGCAGCATCTATGGAGAGGAGTTGATGCTTCAGGCCGAAACCCTTCATCAGGACTGGAAAGGAAGGGGGAAGAAGCCAGAGTGACTTCTTCTTGTAAAAAAATAATGAAGTATTTGTTGTTTCTTAAGTACAATTAGGTGAAGAATTGAAAACACAGGAAAGTGCCATTAAGAAATCTAATTTATTGTGTAAATTAATCTTGAAAGCTGGAAACTTTCTAGTGAAAGAAAGGCAAGTGGGCGGAGAGAAGGGAAAAGCAGAATGCAATTTATGGATGATAAACAACTGGCATAAGTATCAGGTGAGCTATTTGCAACTAAAATTGGTAAACACTAAAAAACTCAAAGTAAAAATTGTCACTTGCTTTGAAAAGAGTATCACTGGCAAAAATAAAAAAACAATTTTTTTTTTAAAGAATTCTAATTATATTCTTGAGCTAATTGATGGAAAAAGTAAGCAAAAATACCCTGGCATACCTTGCTATGAGGATCAGCAAACATCCTTGTGAAGATTTCACATAATCGTTTTAATTCAACACGACTGTGGAAGAGAATAATTTTATATCAGCAAAAAGGACAACACAACTTGTAAACATAATGTATGCTTGATTATGGTTTGTACCTTAATGTTCGTTGATTTTTCAACAAATTTTGTAAACCTAGAAGGCCCTCTTTCCTTTCAGAAAAATTGGTGCTTGCACAACGGTTGAGGACCTCGGCTACATCTTCAGTCTGTCGCATGTAGGTAGGGATGCTGCCATTTCGAGAACTGTAGGAACGCTCAGAGCAAACGCTGGATGCATCACTGTTGGCATCATCATCTGAGTATATTCCATATGATTCATACCTTTTCCTTGTTGGCTTTTTCTGTAATGTAATAGTACGTAACAGACTAATTCAAGTTTCAAAGACAAAGAATAAACTTACACTTCTTTCCATTAAGACTGAATCACAATTTACTGTCCAGTGCTAACAAATTCACTTCAACAATTACCAAAAATAGATGCTTGAATATTTGTTTAATCTATCAGATATATTTACTATTAAACTGATACACTTTTAATTCTGCATTTAAAGGATCAGGCATGAATGATGGTACAATAACAACTTCTCACTGAGCCAGTCCTCATTAGGGGATCAGAAGTGGAGAGAGTCAGCAACTTTATATTCCTTAGCGTTATCATTTCAGAGGATCTGTCCTGGGTCCAACACACGTGTCATTACAAAGAAGGCACAGCAGTACCTCTACTGTTGCGAAGATTTGGTATGCCATCTAAGACTTTGACAAACTTCTATAGGTGTGCGAAGGAAGTATACTGACTGGTTGTATCATGGCCTAGTACTGGAACAGCAATGCCCTTGAATGGAAAAGCCTGCAAAAAGTGGCAGATACTAGCCCAGTCCATCATGGGTAAAGCCTTCTCCACCACTGAGTACATCTACGAGGAGCACTTTGCAGGAAAGCATCAATCATCAAGGACCCCCACTATCCAGATCATACTCTCTTTTCTCACTGGTGCCATGAGGAAGGATGTACAGCAGATTTAATAACAGTTATTACCCCTCAACCGTAAAGCTCTTGAACCAAAGGGGATAACTTCACCCATCCCAACTCTGAACTGATTCCATAACCTATTGCCTCACTTTCAAGGACTCTACAATCTCACATTCTCAATACTCATTGCTTATTTATTTATTTATTTATTATTATTATTTTGTTTTCTTTTTCTTTGATGTAATTGCACAGTTTGGTTTATTTTGCACATTGGTTTATCCATCTTTGTTGTGTGCGGTTTTTCATTGGTTCTTTTGTGTTTCGTTGTATGTACTGTAAATGTCTGCAAGAAAATGAATCTCATGGTAGTATATGGTGACATGCATGTACTTCGATAATATTTACTTTGAACTTTAATAAAATAAGAAATCAGTTAAAATGAGCTATACTGTTTAGCTGTTACCTTTTAGCTTCACAGTCTAATTACCCATGTGCTGAAATTAATTTAAACTAATTGTCATTGCAAAAAAATTAATTGTTCCTTGTAAATCTCAGAATCCAGGTCATTGGAAAATGCTCAGGTCCTTTCTGTCTAATTCTAAGGAATCATCATTCTGAACTTTTACCTGTCACACCTGATGTAAAATTAATGTTTTCCTAGATGATTGCTGTTTTATAAGCTTTCTTCTCACATCAGTGATACTGATATCACCCTTCACAGAAAAAGTAGATTTAAAAAAAAACTTGCTAATGTCAGAAAGAAGTTTGCTTGAAAACACACCAAATATATATAACTTTTGGTAAGAATGCAAGGATGGAACTAGACTTGACAAGTGAACCTTGCCAACAATCAGGTCATGGCTGGGTATAGCAATGCAACTGTATAGTTCACTGGAAGAGTATGAAATAAATTCCAATACCTGCATGGCTGTCAATCGCAAGTTAACATCATTATAGATAGATAATATTTTTCAGCTTTGCCATCAATGGCAAAGTGCTATAAGTATCTATGAACAATATCTCTTGTGACCTTGCAGTAGTAACTGATATACCATGATAGGATTTTGGTAAGATACAGGATTATGTACAAGTTAAAGGTTTTAAATCCCACTATAAACAATCTCAAGTTACCACAATATTAAACATCAACTCATAATGTTGAATTTGAATATAAGATTACATCAAATTCCTTATTCAGATTGTCACGGAAAGAAACAGATTTCTACCTTACTCCGCATGTCTCCTAGTAGCTGAAGGCAATTTTTGAAAGAAAAATCAGAATGATGAGATGGTTTCATTAGTAATATTTATTATTTTAGACAAGTAAAATTATAAAGTAACAGTCAAAACAGAAACAAAAAAGGTGGCGATTGGAAGAGCTGCCTTTGCAGATAAGTGACCAACAGCAAAAGCTTGCTCACACCAAATTCTGGCACAGGATTTTATTGAAAAATGGTAAAAACACAATGACTCAATATTTAAATCTAAGCTCATCCCTTAGCAGTCTATCATCCACCACCTATCTCATTTTGTTCTAAAATGTCAGGTAAATACTAGTTTCCCAGGTTTAAATGGTCTTTCAAAAGATGGGCAAAATGTGACTGTCAATAATAAAGCAGGTCCTCGCAAATGCATCAATATCTGTAGTGGATCTCCCAAAGAATATAATCTCCAGTTTTACATCCGTTTGCTGAGACGCAGGCATCATTTGAAAGTGCTGCTTTTGTTGCCTGTCTCGAGCCAGGAGAAGGTAATGGTGCCGTCCTTTTCACGACTGTACCATGATGTTGGGTAGTGAGCTCCAAGACTTAGACCCAAAGACCATCAATGAACAGCGGTATGTTTCCAAGGCAAGGTGACGCTAGAAAATGCACTGCAGTTAATCCACAGTGCAACTTCTACCACACCCCCCAGAACTGCATGCTCTATTAACAAAAAGGACAAATCACAGCTGGTGCATGGAATATCTCTCTGAGATAGTCTTCACTTTGTTGCATATTATCTGGAGTTAAGCACATCATTGTTCATTTTTTTGTCGTGGGGTCTAAATCCAGAAATGCCCAAACTATTAAGTGTGGGAGTACACTCTGAAGAGGGATTGCACCTCACAACTATCAGCTCAAAGAGAACCAGGCATGGACGATGAATGATGGCTTGCCATGCTCTGTCCATCATATAAAAAGTTACTGACTCACAGCTTTCACTCACCACACTCTTTCTAAGAAATCCCTCTAGCCAGAGAATGCTGAATCTCTGGAAATCATTGCCATACATGGCTGTGGAGGCCGAGGCATTGGGTATAGTTAAAACGGGGGCTGATAAGTTCTTGATTGGTAAGGCTTCATAGGTCACACGGAGAAAGCAGGAGAATAGATTGAGAGGGATAATAAATCAGCCATGATGGAATGGTGGGGAAGACTTGATGGGTCAAATGGCCTAAATCTGCTCCTACGTCCAGCCAAGCTTTTGTTATGAGACAGAAGACAACAATGATGGACAATTATGCCTAAGGAGTAAAAAAAATAACATTTGAACAATCTTTAAGAGGAGATGTTAAATGTGCTATGCTCACAGCTGTTAGAGAGACAGAGAGATAGAGCACAGAAACACACCATTCAGCCCATCCAAAGATCCATGCTGCCAATCAACCACGCATCTACATTACTCTGACATTACTCCCATTCTCCCTACATTCCAACAACGCCCTCCAGATCATAAACAAAGAGAAAATCTGCAGATTCTGGAAATCCAAGCAACACACACAAAATGCTGGAGGAACTCAGCAGGCCAGGCAGCATCTATGGAAAAAAATACAGTCGACATTTTGGGCTGAGGCCCTTCAGCAGGACTGGAGAAAAAAAGCTGAAAGGTAGCTTTAAAAGGTGGGGGAAGGGAAGAGAGAAACACCAGATGATAGGTGAAACCTGAAGGGGGAGAGATGAAATAAAGAGCCTTATAATCTTCTAGATCTCTATTATTACCTATCAAAAAGGAACTTGGAAGCTTAGATTGGGAACAGATGTTCTCAGGAAAATGTATGGCAGACACGTAGCAAATGTTCAGGGGATATTTGAGTGGTCTGCATAGGTATGTTCCAATGAGACAGAGAAAGGATGGTAGGGTACAGGAGCCATGGTGTACAAAGGCGACTGAAAATCTAGTCAAGAAGAAAAGCTCACAAAAGGTTAAAAAACTAGGTAATAATAATGATCTAGAAGATTATAAGGCTAGCACGAAGGAGGTTAAGAATGAAATCAGGAGAGCCAGAAGGGGCCACAAGAAGGCCTTGGCAAGTAGGATTAAGGAAAACTCTAAGGCATTCTACATGTGAAGAGCAAGAGAATAAGACGTGAGAGAATAGGACCAATCAAGTGTGACAGTGGAGAAGTATGTATGGAACCAGAGGAGATAGCAGAGATGCTGAATAAATACCTTACTTCAGTATTCACTACGGAAAAGGATCTTGGCAATTGTAGGGATGATTTTCAACAGATTGAAAAGCTTGAGCATATAGACATTAAGAAAGAGGATGTGCTGGAGTTTTTGGAAAGCATCAAGTTGGATAAGTCTCCGGGACGGGCTGAGATGTACCCCAGGCTACTGTGGGAGGTGAGGGAGAAGATTGCTGAACCTCTGGCAATGATCTTTGTATCATCAATGGGGATGGGAGAGGTTCCGGAGGATTGGAGGGTTGCAGATGTTGTTCCCTTAATCGAGAAAGGGAGTAGAGATAGCCTAGGAAATTACAGACCAGTGAGTCTTACTTCAGTGGTTGGTAAGCTGTTGGAAAAGATCCTGAGTGGCAGGATTTAAGAACATTTGGAGAGGCATAATATGATTAGGAATAGTCAGCATGGCTTTGTCAAAGGCAGGTCGTGCCTTACGAGCCTGATTGAATGTTTTGAGGATGTGACTAAACATATTGATGAAGGTAGAGCCATAGATGTAGTGTATATGGATTTCAGCAAGGCATTTGATAAGGTACCCCAGGCAAGGCTTATTGAGAAAGTAAGGAGGCTTCGGATCCAAGGCGACATTGCTTTGTGAATCCAGAATGGGCTTGCTCACAGAAGGCAAAGAGTGTTGTAGACGTGTCATATTCTGCATGGAGGTCGGTGACCAGAGGTGTGCCTCAGGGATCTGTTCTGGGACCCCTTCTCTTCGTGTTTTTTATAAATGACCTGGATGAGGAAGTGGAGGGATGGGTTAGTAAATTTGCTGATGACGCAAAGTTTGGGGGTATTGTGGATAGTGTGGAGGGCTGTCAGAGGTTACAGTTGGACATCGATAGGATGCAAAACTAGGCTCAGAAGTGGCAGATGGAGTTCAACTCAGATAAGTGTGAGGTGGTTCATTTTGGTAGGTGAAATATGATGGCAGACTATAGTATTAATGATAAGATTCTTGGCAGTTGGAGGATCAGAGGGATCTTGGGATTTGAGTCCATAGGACACTCAAAGCTGCTACGTAGGTTGACTTTGTGGTTAAGAAGGCATACAGTGCATCGGCCTTCACCAACCATGGCATTCAGTTTAAGAGCCGAGAAGTAATGTTACAGCTGTATAAGGCCCTGGTCAGACCCCACTTGTAGTACTGCACTTAGTTCTGGTCACCTCACTACAGGAAGGATGTAGAAACTATAGAAAGGGTGCAGAGGAGATTTACAAGGATGTTGCCAGGATTGGGGAGCATGCCTCCTGAGAATAGGTCTTTCTCCTTTTCTCCTTGGAGCTGCGTAGGATGAGAGGTGACCTGATAGAGGTGTGTAAGATGATGAGAGGCATTGATCGTGTGGATAGTCAGAGGCTTTTTCCCAGGGATGAAATGGCTGACACAAGTGGGCACAGTTTAAGGTGCTTGGAAGTAGGTACAGTGGCGATGTCAGGGGTAAGTTGTTTTTTTTTTACGCAGAGAGTGGTGAGTGCGTGGAATGGGCTGCTGGCAACGGTGGTGGAGGCAGATACGACAGGATCTTTTAAGAGATTCCTAAATAGGAGTTTACGAAAATAGAGGGCTATGAGTAACCCAAGTAATTTCTAAAGTACGTACATGTCTGGCACAGCATTGTGGGCCGAAGGGCCTGTATTGTGCTGTAGGTTTTCTATGTTTCTAAGATCAGAAGATAGTGGTCCATCAAGTCTGCTCTGCTATTTCATCTGAGGTTATGTCCTCTGGTTCTAGACTCTCCTACCATAGGAAGCATCCTCTCTATATCCACTCTATCAAGGCTTTTCAATATTCGATAGGCAGCCAACCAGAAAAAGGCTCCCTTTGTATTGGAACTTTTTAAAGGCACTCAATTGATTTTGGATGATTAATGGAAAACTGACCATATACCTTAGCAATGCTTACCAAAGCATCTGCAACAGCTTCCTCTACATCAGATCCTGTATTGAGGACTCGCATGGCACTCACTGATGCAGACAATTTACTCGTCTGATTAAACCCATAGCGATCAGACCCTGCTGTTTAGCAAGAAAAAAAAAACAAATTGATAACTCGTTCATACATTTGGCATTTCCTTTAATATTAACAAATAAAACATGAAATGGGATTTTAGTTATGATTAATTGGAGAAAAATAAACACTGGAGGATAAATGTTCACATGCAAAATACTTATAAAGATATCAAACAGAAAGTGCTGAAAAGGATTTGGATCATTCAGTCAGACGACACATAATGCTTTTTCATTTAAAATGCTGCAGTGCTGAGAAATGGAAAAGCTGTTTTGTGATGGTACTCTTTACAATCTGTGTTGCAATTGAAAGGGGCTAATTATGTAACCATAAAATAACATTGGATGTCCCACACTCAAATACTGAAGGATCTTAGCAGGTCAGACAGTATCTATGGAGGGGAATGAACAGTCAACATTTCAGACCGAGATCCTGCATCAAGACTTTGGGGCACTCTGTCCAGTCAAGTGAAAACTACTAGTGTCCAGATCAGGTGGATACTCACTTGCAAAGACCATTAAAAATGCTAAGAGACTTCACAGTTTTATACAAACTGGACACTGACTATGTCCCCACAACCTATGGACTCACTTTCAAGGACTCTTCATCTCATGCTCTCGATATTTATTGCTCATTTATTATTATTTCTTTCTTTTTGTGTTTGCACAGTTTGCTATCTTTTGCACACTCACTGAATGCCCGTTAGGGTACCCTTTCATTGATTCTATTATGGATATTATTCTATTACGGATTTGTTGAGTTTGCCCACAAGATAATGAACCTCAGGGTTGTGGATGGCACCATATATAGGTACTTTGACAATAAATTTACTTCGAACTTTGAAAATAAGGGAATCATACAGTACCTGATTTTATGAATGATAGTAAAATAAAAGCTCAAAAAGATTACATATACTTGTAATAAGGGGCATGTTTCTTTTGTGGAACATTGGTCTTGTTGGCAAGGTCAATTATCAATTTCTGAATGGTTTTGTAAAGGCATTGTCTGGTATCTTGAGCCGATGCAGTTGCAAGGCAGTGTTGATTAATGGTTTTGACTCAATAACAATGGTGTGATAATATTACAAATTCAATTTGCTGTACCTTAGAGAGGGCAGTCTTAACTGTCTTGAAGACTGTTAGAGCTCAGGTGAACTGGCAAATAGATTCCTATTTTGTAAGTGTTGGAAAACTCCAGTACAACAGGAAATAAGACACTTTCCAGAAGATTCTCAACTTTCAGTTAGTACTGACAGCCACGTAATCAGTCTAATAATGGCTTTGGTCGATGATGATCTCTGGATTTTGATAGTGTGTAATTTGTTAATGTTAGACTCTTTGTTGGATTTTTCAATTACTTGTACTGGTATGGCATGAAGCTTACTTGTCACCTGGATCAAGCCTAAATGTTAGCTGAAGATCAAAATGTCTGTCGATGATGGCATGGTAAATCTTGCAGCGGGTGTGGTCAGTTACCATAATCTGAGGAACGAACTCTGTATAGCCACACGCAAGTATCTCCACCTGTACCTTTATGAATAAACATCTATGGATAGATGGGTCAGGATTCTGTCTGTCGTCCTGAGCAACTCCTGCAACAATGTCTTGAGATGTCTCCAAGAAGTATAATCCTTGTGTAGGCTGTTTGACAAGACAATTTTGTGGATACATAATCTATGATAAATCCACCCAGTTGAGCCCTGCTCTCAAATGATCTTGAGTCTTTGTAATTGGATGAAGGTTATACTCAGTTAAGACCACACAATATCTGATGTTCAATTCTATCCACATAGGCATCTTCACTTCGTGGTAGCACACTACCCTTAACCCCAGTGGTTGCCAGAGCAAAAATATGATTCCAGCTCAGTAGCGTTTTCCAGTTCTCTTAATTCCCAAGGCTTTTAATTTGCTGGGCCTCTCTAACTGCAAACTTCATCAGAAGCGTCTTCAAAGAGAAGAATGCTCAGTAGAATAATATTGGTTTTGTTGAAAAATTTGCCAGACTCTGTGCACTCAGTAACTTGCTTAAGGACAGACTTGAATTGGCTGAATCTGGTTTCTGAGATGTGAAAATCTTGAGTGGAACCCAAAATGGAGTACGTCTTTGGAACTTGAAGCAAATGCTTCTGTGCTTGTGTTGGGTTTTGTGTCTGAGTTCCTTCCAGTACTGCAGAATTGGGTACATGTATCTACAACAGAAATGTTGCACAGAATTAGGTGGAGCCAGTTTATCCATCATTTTCTCCTCTACCAACAGATGCAGGCACATTTTGGCAACTATGTTTGTCAATAGCAGCCAAACAAATCAGTGATGGCACCAGTATACCACATTCTGTGCCATTATGAAGTACGATCAGTAATGATGAACAAGAGGAAGTACAGATTCATCAGCTTCGGGAGGCTGCTACGCAGAAGAACATCTCTGAACACACAGCATGTCGAACCTTAAAGTGGATAGGCTACAGCTGCAGAAGACCACTCAGTGGCTGCTTTATTAGATACAGGAGTGTACATACTTTGATAATAAATTTATTTTGAACTTTGGTAAGTCTTGAACATTAGAGGTTAATAGCTGACTCCCACCTATTTTTGGTGACATAAATATCACATCAGATCTTGCTTGAAGGTTATCCAGCTAATTTTCGGAGGAATTGTGAATGAAATTGAAAACTGTTACATCATCTTCAGTGACTGTGATTTTTGTTTGACTTTATGGAGGAAGGAAGATCACTGATAAAGCAGATGAGCCGAAGGCACTGCTCTGAGGAACTGCTGCCGGGAAGGTTGGCTCAAATGTCTGATCTCCAAAATTCTTGACCATTCTCTTTTACATGAGGTATGGCTGGTTTCTCCTCAAATGCAACTGACTTGAGTTTTACCAGAAACACAAGAGATTCTTCGGATGCTGGAAATGCAGAGCAACACACACAAAATGCTGGAGGAACTAAGCGGGTCAAGCAGCATCAATGGAAGGAATAAATAGTCAACATTTTGGCTCAAGACTCTTCAAAGGGATCAGGCTTACCGGAGCTTCTTATTCCGATACTTGGCCAGATTAGAAGTTAATGTCAAGGGCAGTCACTCTCTTGTCTGTGCCTGGATCAGAGCTGAAGTTTATTAGAAGCAGAAAGGATCCCCCCCTCCCCTTCACCATTTCCCATCCCCTTGTCCCATTCTCATGTTATCTCCTTGCTCACCCATTGTCTCCTTCTGGTGCTCCCCCTCCCCTTTTTTCTTTCATCCATGGCCTTCTGTCTCTTTGCTTCATTCCTCCCCCTCCAAGTTTCACCTAGCGTTTCTCTGGCATTTCTCTCTCCCCTCCCCCCACCTTTCTAACCTATTTCTCAGATTTTTCACTCCAGTCCTGAAACGTCGACTGTACTTTTTTCCATAGATACTGCTTGGCCTGCTGAGTTCCTCCAGCATTTTGTGTGTGTGTGTTGCAAGATTCTGCTGGGATTGAACATGCACACCAGTGAGCGGATTATTGATTACTGACTAAGTACTGCGAGCCCACTCATCACTTTGTCCACAGCTGAAAGTAGATGGATGGAGAAGTTAATTAGCTTGATTTAACATGTCTTTTTGCAGACAGGATGATTTTCAGTTTTCTGCTTTGTTGGGTTGAAGCCTGTAATGTAGCTACACTGGAACAACTTGGCTGAAGGTGTGACCAATTCTGGACAGCAAGTCTTCGGGTAGCACAGCATGCACATCCTTTGGTACCATTACCTTTGCTGTATCCAGTCCACTCAGCTCCTTCTTGAAGATGACACAGAATTAGTCAAATTGTTTGAAGACCAGCTTGTGTGATGATAGGTTATTAGAAAGAAGGTGAGATGTTTTATTTAGTTTCTGGTCAAGATGGCACCGAGTTCAAATGTCCGGAGGTCGTGGTTCAGATCTAGTAGTTCTTTTATGTTTTGTAGGGATGGTTTTGGGGACAATGTAGGGAGTTAGGGGTCAGGTTACGAAATCAGGTCAGATCGCTCCACAGTTGAGAGCCACTGATCTCCATGGACAGATGTTGGATGTTAGGGAGGAAAGGGGTTTATTTTTGCTGTTGTTGTTTTGTTGCTGCAGTCACTGATGGTCTAATGAACTTTATTTCGGTGCTAGTATGTGTGGCGACACTTGTGGGCTGCCTCTAGCACATCCTTGGTGGTGTTATTTGTTAACACAAACTGCACATTTTATTGTATGTTTGATGTTAAATGAATCTGAATCAGTTGACACTCTGCTTGAAACTATAGCTACAAGTACTTCAGCTGAGCAGGTGATGAGCATTCACATACTGAGCTCCTTCATATTTGGAGCACCCTCACCCACCCCATCTTCTTAGCTTTTTAATTGTCCATCGCCATTTACTGATGGATGTGGCAGCTCTAAACAGCCCAGGTCTTATCTACTTAATTCTGTCTAGAAGAGAAAGCTTTGTCTGTTGTCAGTATTGAATATTTTATAATACATGGTAATTCAGGCAGGAAAGAATGTTCTGGGGAAGTGTTACAAAAACACTGGCTAAATTTGAATTAAAAATGGAGCTGTGATGGAAAAGGAACTCTTCTGTTATAACATCCAAGATGTTGTGCAAAGATCACTTGGGAAGAGTGCAAAAGGACATATTGGAGAGGTCAAATATCTGAATTTTCTTCACCAGACGGTGGATATAAACATCTCTGCAACATTGTGCACTTTTGAACCATTCTGTAACTAAAGTGATGACAAAATAAAGATGATAAACTTAGAAACATGCCAACTAAGGATTCAAACTGAAATGTTTGCATAAGACAGACATTCACATGCTGTAATCCCCTTTTCACCTGAAGCTGAGTATGTATCTGAGCTGTAGAGAGCACCAGTTGATCGGGAGTGATGTCTGGAAGCTGCAAGTATAGGATGACATAAATCTTGTCTATTACATTGCCAAGCCTTGTATTACAGTGTCAAAAACACCCAGAATATTATGATCTTAGCTTGAGCAGTACAATAAACACCAGTTGTCTTTATTTTTCTCACTCAAAAATCAACACCAACTTATCACTGGAATAAGTTTAGGCTATCCATATACAGAATGGTAAAAGCAATGTTCCTTTAAGATTTTTGAGCTTTGCAAGGCACAGTATAAAATACATTGTTCAAACACCATATTTCTTTTCAAATAAAACTAAAGGAAAAAGATTCTGCAGTTGATCAAAAATTTAATTGTGAATTTTTTAAAAGATTTTGTTCAAGTTCAACTGTCATTCAACCATACAGCCAACCAAAACAGCGTTCCTCTGGCACGATACGAACAATCACACACAGCACACATAACACATATAATTACGATAGCAGAAAAACATACAGTTACAAGACAAAAATAAATATATATAGCCCATGCCCGAATACTGTAGATTGATGGTATATGGATGTTGTCCTGGAGTCATGCTTCTGCAAGCCCGCTGCAGTTCTGCATCTCATGCTAGTGCAGCCGCAGACAAGTGCAATCCAGCTTGTCTTTCTGGAAGCAAACCGCTAGAGGGCAACAGTGACTGAAGGGGCCAGTCCCCAATCCAGCAGCACACAGCCAGCTGCAGCGTCTCCATCCCTAGCAGTAACAGGCAACCCCAAGGCATGAGGGCCTTGTCCACGCAACAATCCAGGCAGTGCAGCTCCCTTGCCATTGGTCTCACCAACGACCCAGTGAACCACCCACTGCAACCCAATGGGCAACAAGTACGACTCCACTACTATCCAGCAAATCACTAGTGGGGTACACCTGCATTACTGGGTGTTGCTAAGAGACCATAAGACCATAAGATATAGGAGCAGAATTAGGACATTTGGCCCATCAAGTCTGCTCTGTCATTCAATCATGGCTGATCCTTTCTTCCCCTCAGCCCCACTCCCCAGCCTTCTACCGCAACTTTTGCTACCATGTCCAATCAAGAACCTATCAAACTTTGCCTTAAATACACCCACTGACCTAGCCTCCACAGCTGCCTGTGGTAACAAATTCTACACACTTACCACTCCTAAGCTAAAGAAATTCCTCTGCATCTCTGTTTTAAATGGTCGTCCTTCTATCCTGAGGCTGTGCCTTCTTGTCCTAGACTCCCCCATCATGGGGAACATCCTTTCCACATTTATTCTGTCTAGGGCTTTCAACATTTGAAAGGTTTCCTTCTAAATTCCAGCGAGTACAGACCCAGAGCCACTAAATACTCCTCGTATGATAACTCTTTCATTTCTGGAACCATCCTTCTATGAACCCTCTCTAATGCTGCCACATTTTTCTTAGATGAGGAGACCAAAACTGTACATAGTACTCTGGGTAAGGCCTCGCCACTGCCTTGCAAAGGATCAGCATCACATGCCTGCTCTTGTATTCTAGACATCTTGAAATGAATGCTAATATTGCATTTGCCTTCCTTACCACTGACTCAACCTGCAAATTAACCTTTATTATGTTCTGCACAAGGACTCCCAAGTCCCTTTGCATCTCAGATTTTTGGATTTTCTCCGTTTAGAAAATAGTCTGCACATTTATTTCTACTATCAAAGTGCATGACCATGCATTTTCCAACACTGCATTTCATTTGCTACTTTCATGCCCATTCTCCTAATCTGTCTAAGTCCTTCTGCAGCCTACCCGTTTCCTCAACTACCTGCCCCTTCACCAATTTTCTCTATCCAGCAGAGTCTTGTGATTGTGAAAAAGATGCAGAGGACGAACAATTACACCTTTGTTTAGACCAGGGGATCCCAACCATTTTTATGCCATGGGTCCTGACCATTAAATGAGAGGTCATGGACCCCAGGTAGGAAACCCCTGGTTTGGACCCAGAGAGGCTGCTGCATCTGAGTGTGCTGCCATCTTCATTGGAAAACTTTCAAGTACCAATTACTAAAGTAGACCAGAGAATGAAGAATTAGTTTCTTTCCTTATCTAAAAATCTGACAAATTGTCTGATGACTATTTTGATTTAAATCTGAAACGCAGATACAAAATGTTGAACCTGAAATAATTTGCTCAAACTGAAAAGATAAAACAACTGCACCACTCTGAGCTCAGCAACATATTAGAAGAAATGATTTTGCTTCAGTGTCCTACTAAATAGGATTGAATCTGATGTTCAATTCAGAGCTTGGTTTCATAGGAATTGGAAGCAAGCATGGTAATTACAAGCCTTTAATACAGTTGGACACACCCTGTAAAATAGATCATGAATAATATAAAATGTATCTTGACAATTAATGAATCTGCTCTGTTTAGTGAGAAAGTATTGGTCAACTTACCAGTCAAATGAATGAAACAAAAATATACTCAGATATTAATATTTGCAAAACAACAGTTTTGTGCAAGAACAAATAAATCAAAATTCGAATATTGGAATATTGCCACCTCCATCATTCAAGAACAGCTATCTTTTTCGATAATATTTTTCTACCATTCACTGAATCTCCAAGTAAATTATATAGTTAAATAATCTACTGAAGCAATGCCATTCTCTCTGGTTGAATATTCAGTGAATTCTTCAGTATTGAAGTATATAGCTTTCTCATTCAATGCATGCTATAGTATACAATAAAACCAGTTAAATGACTTCCAGCTTCATGAAACTTTACACAGCATCTGAAGAAATGTGAAAGTATCATATCCAAAATTTTAATAACTATTAAGTATATTAAAACGTAAATTTAAATAAGTAATAATTACTTAAATAAGTAATTTCAGAATAACCTTAAATGACAATCCAATAACTTGGTCCAGTAAATGTGGAAGTTATGGTGATGTTAATCATCCTTACTGCAATTCATATACAGCTAACACAGCAATTATTGTGAAGTGCACAAAAGCTCAAATATTCAGAAATGTTCTCCTATATGCATTGACCTGACATCTGAATTGCAGAGTCATTTGACTCAGCACCCCAAATGGACTTTTGCTCTGAAATTCTGGTAAATATGGACCAAGCTCACTACAGAAGACAACATCTAAGCATCCTTCCAACTTGATTCTTTCCAAACTGTCATTAGAGTCTGACTTCTAATTTTTTGGAGATATTAAAAGAAACAAAAACTTTTTTTGCATCTAATCCTAATCTTCCTCCCTCTCTATGTCAGATTCTACATAGGACTCCCATCATTTTATCCCGTACTTCCTGATTTACTCGGTCAATCTGATTTAAGGGATTTTACAGTATTTTGTTCCAGAACAAAGTGGGACTAGATTCTTGTAAAGATTGCCACATTGCTTGGTTCTTCAACTTCCAGAAAACAGGTTTGCTAAAACTAATAGAAAGTATAGTGGATAAAGCAAAGGGAAGTTCCTTACAGCAAATTCTGACTAATGGCAAGTACCCACTCATCCTTTGTTTTTCTTAAAAAGGGACAAGCTATTTTGTATCTGTTGAATCTAACTAGACTGTCCATTCTAAATATTAACAGGTGATTTGGAAATGTAAACAGATTCACCAGGAATTGCATCTACTGATTCACCCTCTTCTCCATAAGAAATAATGATGATGCTGTAATGACCTAATAATAATTCAGAAGTTCCTGCCACATGAAGTGTTATAAATATTGTATTATATAGCTAAAATTAACATGTGATATTAAAAAGAATTCTAGAACTATGAGAAATTCATATTTCCTATTTTTGAAAATCAACTTTAAAGAAAACTTTCATAATATCCCAGTTCAACAGATTTAAGGGATTAACAAACTCTGTCTAAATATAAATTTTCAATTTTTCATGCCAGTATAATACTTTAACGATGGGAATAATGCAATGTGCTAAAATACTTTCCTTTTGTAAATCTATTCACTTCTTGTTTTATATCAATCAGCACTTCTATGCCTTATTTTTCAAACTGTAAAGATTTTAAATTGTTGAGATTTTCGAACTATCGGTTGTCTGACAAATGTGCAAACAACGAAAAAATACTTGGCTGGAAGTTATTTAACTTGCATTTCCAAAGCAGATACCAGATTCACTTAATGCACAGCCGCAAAGTAGTTAAGATGTTTAATGTCACATTCAATTATTGGAAATGGATAATGGAAGGAGAGAGCAGCCATATAGAACTACGAGCTGGATGGCAGTGGAAGAGAAATGGGTAGCCATGCATGAAGTGAGGACTCCTTCAACTTACCAAGTGGAGTAAAGGCTCGAACAGGACTGGTGTCTCTGCTGCTTTCACGACTGGTGTCCCTGCTGCAGCCCTGACTTACACTAGGTCGAGGGATACGACTGCCCCGAACTAGCAGGAATCAGGATGGGTACAGAGCAGCACAATTACTAAAACATCGAGATGCTGAAATATTCTTCTTGTAAAAATGTATCCACTGTCAAAATTGTAAACTCAGGTTTTCAAAACAGAAGGATGTTGGTTGTGGACTGTTGTCACAGCTCACTTAAAGAATGATCATCATCGTCACTGTTCTTCAGCCGGCAGTGAAGCCAACAGTTAATTTATGTTCTATTTTGTACCAACTATTCAGAGTGAAAATTTCAAAAAACGAAGTACTGAATGATGTTCAGTTAAGCAATGCTTTCGATAATGCAAAATATCAAAAAAAAACAGAGATATGAAGAGGTTGTGGGTTGAAAAAAGAAACAAAGCCTCCCTTCCTACTTGCATTCCTACACAGCTGGAACAGTATGTCTATCTGAGAAATAAAGAAATTACTTTCTTAAAATTATCATGTTATCATCTTACAGTTGATATGATCCCTTGGCTCCAGCAATAATAAATCAAAGATGGATCAGTAATACTATAAAGTTGCTTCACTTCTCCTATCATGTTTCAGTGATTCCCACATAATTAATGGTAAGAGGAAAATCAGAGCGATGTTGTTGCTCTTAGGTGGATTAGGCACATAATGATTTAATATAATGAACTTCTGTTCATTTCTACAAACTTGCCGAAGAACAGTTCCTAACATGAATAAATGTCAATGCTTTCCTGGTGTTAAATGAGAAGGCATCTCTCTCCAGTTGTCTCTGAACTGTTGACCAAGGTTGAATTGAAAGCAATGGCCAACCTAGTCACTTCAGCAAACCCAATTTAAAAATGCTCTACTGCATACTGATGCACAGATTTCAGGGATTTTTCCATCATTTGAACAAGAAATATCTGAGTTAGTCTCTGTATGAGTCACAAAACTGGTATGAATTTGCATGGAATCAAAAACAGATTTGGTAAAATAATAACCATTGTAACTAAACTAAGACGACCATTAAGACAAAAACGTGATGGGGAATTTTGAGGATGACACTGATAAGTGAAGTGATAGTGAAGACCAGAAGACACAGGAGCAGAATCAGGCCACTCGGCCCATCGAGTCTGCTCCATTTCATCATGGTTGATTTATTATCCTCCTCAAACCCATTCTCTCCTGCCTTCTCACTGTAACGTTTGCCAGCCTTACTAATCTACCCAAAGACTTTGCCTCCACAGCCATCTGTGGCAATGAATTCCACAGGTTCACCACCCTCTGGCTAAATAGATTCCTCTTCATATCTATTCTAAACGGATGTCCTTGTATTCTGAGGCTATGCCCTCTGGTACCAGATTCTCTTACTATTGGTAACATCTTTTCCACATCCACTATATCTAGGCCTTTCAATATTTGATAAATTTCAATGAGAACCCCCTCATTCTTCCAAACTTCAGTGAGCATAGACCCAAAGACATCAAATGTTCATCATACATTATTGTGCAAAAGTCTTTTTAGGCACATGTAAAAAAAATTCTGCAAAGTGAAGATGCTTTGCAAAGTAATGAAGAGAAAAATTTCTAAATATCAAAAAAATTACAATCAGTAAACAGTAAAAAAAAACACTAAATCAAATCGATAACATGAGGAATTCTGCAGATGCTGGAAATTCAAGCAATACACATCAAAGTTGCTGGTGAATGTAGCAGACCAGGCAGCATCTCTAGGAAGAGGTACAGTCGACGTTTCGGGCCGAGACCCTTCGTCAGGACCTGACGAAGGGTTTCAGCCTGAAACGTCGACTGTACCTCTTCCTAGAGATGCTGCTTGGCCTGCTGCATTCACCAGCAACTTTGATGTGTGTTGCTCAAATCAAATCGATATTTGGCATGACCACCTTGTGACTTTGAAACTGCATTAATTCTCTTAGATGCACTGTTGTGCAGTTTTATAAGAAAATCAGCTATTAAGTTGTTCCAAGCATCTTGCAGAGCTTGCCACAGTTCTGCAGACATAGGCTATCTTGCTTGCTTCTATCTCTCCAGGTAATCTTAGACAGCCTCAATAATGTCGAGATCAGGACTTGGTGCAATCCCAAGACTTTTGCACAGTATTCCACATTAACCCGTTCATTCATGGGATCATTCTCGTAAGTTGCTTCTGGACCCTGTCCAACGCCACCACATCTTTTCTTAGATATACAGCCCAAAACAGCTCATCAGGCTGCAGATTGTAATTTCCACATAATTTGCACCTGATACCCGCCAGATCTATGTTTCCTCATTTTTTAGAACTTTTCAGACTCAGCCATTCAGCCACTGATCAATACGCTATTCATGAGCTTGCAGAAATATTTGAAAAACTGATAGAAATCGCTCAGCAATTAGACTACCAATGTATGTTTAACCTCTGGAATTCTTTGCCCCAACGGTTGGTAAGTTTGATCATTAGAAGCATTTAATGTGGAGGTGGGTAAGAATTTGGTAGACTGAGGAAAAGAGGGAAGAAATGAAACCAGAGTAGGAGTAGTAATGGGGCATTGGACTAATAAAGTCTGCAACATCATTCAATCTTAAAAATAATTTTGTATTTCAAATCTCCTCTCATTCTCCTACACTCCAGGAAAAAAGGTCCTAATATGTACTGACAATACAGACCTTTTGACGTCTGCTAAGACTGAGGGCAAAGTTGAGTGACGGAAAGGGGGTTGGGAATCTTGCATTTTCCATGAGAAGACCAGGCAGTATGAAAGGCTTTACTGATCCAGAGAAAATGCAATGCAAACAAAACAAAAATTGCAGATGCTTGAAATGGGAAATAAAACAGAAAAATGCTGGAATCAACCAATAAGTTAGGCAGCTCTGTGAAAAGAGAAGAAGAATTAATGTTTTAGGTGGAAGATGCTTTAAGATCAAGAGTGAGCTTTGGCCACCTGTTGGCTACTGCCTATAATTGCAGATGGAAGCACAGCTAAAAAAAATGAATGGACCCTTCCCTCAGTCTGCCACTCTATAGGTGTGAAAGGACAGGCCAGTATTAATCAAAATATATTGAAGGATGACTTGCTTATAACGTGCTAATACTGCTGTCAATTTGTGACAAGCAGATGGGGCAGCAAGGTGTCACTTCTGGAACAACAGCAAGTGACAAAAAAGAAGTTACCAACAACCTACACTTAAACCAGAGGTTCCCAACCTGGGGTCCACAGACCCATTGGTTAATGAGAGGTGGGGGGTGGGGGTCCATGGCATTAAGAAGTTGGGAAACCTTGACTTATATCAAAGGTGGGAACTCTCAAAGGCCGCCAATATGGATAGGAGGAAGCATGAAACAAATTTACAACAGAACATAATTGAATAAATGGCATCGGAAGTTATTTCTTACCCAGAGACAATCGAGACGGGCTTGCTTCCCTACTGCATCCTTGACTGCGTGGTATCTTGCTGCGTTTCTGCCCTGCAGCTCCAGTGGGAATTGCCCGTGGAGCTCCAATACTCATGGTTGAAAGTGCGGTGCTGTTTAATACTCTTCCAGGAGAACCAGAGCGACTCGCAGCTGAAATAAAAATGTGCAGAAAACACTCCTGACTATCTGCTCCAACAGCAGTAATAAAACAAGTAATCAAAATAACTCATGTCCATGTGGTTGATGTAACATAGCACGAGCATTTGAATACAATTATTTTTTCACTGTTATTACATATATGCATGACAATTGGCCCATGTCTTAAGGAACATTTAATCTGGTTCGGCAGGTGTCATTAATGGGCAGTCTTAGCATTTCAAGTTAATCAAAAATTATTAATACAGTTTACTTTATTAACTTCCTCAAAAATTTTTGTAGCTACTAAGTCAAAAGTAAATTTAAAATGAATACAAACTGGACTAAATTATTTTGGAATGCTGCAAACAAGAACAGCGTATCATCAACTTAGAATTAGCAATCTTCCATATTTAAATATTTAAGAAAAGAAGGGACGTCGTGCGAGATACATAAAGTAACTGAACACAAAAGATTAAACTCCGGTGTTTAGTATATTTCAATTTAACCATAAAGATGGTCTTGATGCAATGATTCAATTGAAATTTGCATCAAAATGTCTGAAGCAAGTTATATCAGCCATTACAGAATCATTTAATTCTTTCTAGAGAATTTCCAAAATGTGGAGGATTAAAATGAAATAGTAATCACTGTAAAGAGGTGTCAGAAACATATGGTTCTGTAATCTGACTGGTTTTATTCATTTTTATCTGCTGTGTTACATCATCTGGCTGAGGGTCAATTCCATAAGAGATAGTTAGTTTTCGTTCATGCAAAGGGCACAAAGCATTTCTTTGGTTTGCTTTCCTATGCCTCCCTGAAAGATGCTAACATACCTATAACTCATTGTGCATTTTGCATTGATTTTGTACTTGGTTATATTTCTCATATGATGTAGAGAGAGCAGACACACACACACACACACACACACACATTTATAACTGCAGAAATGCATGAAAATGCAAGCATATCACAGACAACACATCTAAAATCTAGAGAATCTTACCACAATTTGGGATGGCTGACTGTGATCCTGAACAAGTATAAAGGCATGAATACGATTTATAAAGAGATAATTTTGTTATTTCGTTTTGGAAATCTATGATGAGGCATGGACAAGGTAGATTTACATGAATGACAAATGAAAGAAATGAAGCTTTTGACATTCCACAAGTTGTGATAAAAAAAATCTGATTTATATATACTGTATATTGCAGGTGACAGTTGCACCCAAGTATCAGAGTACATTACACTACTCTAGTTAATAAGTAACTGATGACCAAGACCATTTCTCTCATTTCTTACAGAAGTGCATTGTGTCTTGCATACAGCTATTTATGGGCATGCACAGTGATAGAATACCTAAGATTACAGAGTATCCTAGATCCTAAAAAAGCAACAGACACCCAGCGATGACAATTTTGGAATGATTTTAGTACATTAGGACCGGTCTTTGAGGCATGCAGCATGTAAACAAGCATTTCGCCCATATCATCTATGCATACCAGTGGGCGCCAGTCTATACTAATCCAATTTACCAGTACTTGGACTAACTGAGGTGATTTAAGTGCTTGTCTAGATACTGTTTAAAGGCTGTCAGTGACTCTGCTTTGACCACTCTCTCAGGGAGTGTGTTTCACATACTCAGCACTCTAGGTGAGAAAGTTCCCCTGCAGATCCCCTCCAACTCTCTATCCCTTACCCAAAATCTAAAATTTCCAGCGTTAGTTACTTTTGATAAAGAGAAAAGACCACCCAAAAGTAACAGGGACATCGAGGAGCAGATAGGAAGACAGATTCTGGAAAGATGCCATAATAACAGGGTTGTCATGGTGGGAGATTTAATTTTCCCAATATTGATTGGCATCTCCCTAGAGCAAGGGGTTTAGATGGGGTGGAGTTTGTTAGGTGTGTTCAAGAAGGTTTCCTGACACAATATGTAGATAAGCCAACAAGAGGAGAGGCTGTACTTGATCTGGTATTGGGAAATGGACCTGGTCAGGTGTCAGGTCTCTCAGTGCGAGAGCATTTTGGAGATAGTGATCATAATTCTATCTCCTTTACCACAGCATTGGAGAGGGATAGGAACAGACAAGTTAGGAAAGCGTTTAATTGGAGTAAGGGGAAATATGAAGTTATCAAGCAGGAACTTGGAAAAATAAATTGGGAACAGATGTTCATGGAAATGTACGGCAGAAATGTGGCATATGTTCAGGGGATATTTGTGTGGCATTCTGCACAGGTATGTTCCAATGAGACAGGGAAAGGATGGTAGGGTACAGGAACCATGATGTATAAAGGCTGTTGACAATCTAGTCCAGAAGGGGGAAAAAAGCTTACAAAAGGTTCAAAAAACTAGATAATGATACAGATCTAGAAATCTATAAGGCTAGCAGGAAGGAGCTTAAGAATGAAATTAGGAGAGCCAGAAGGGCCATGAGAAGGCCTTGGCAGACAGGATTAAGGAAAACCCCAAGGCATTCTACAAATATGTGACGAACAAGAGGATAAGATGTGATAAGAGGAGGTAGTTGAGGTACTTAATGAATACTTTGCTTCAGTATTCACTATGGAAAAGGACCTCGGCGATTGTAGGGATGACTTACAGTGGACTGAAAAGCTTGAGCATATAGACATCAAGAAAGAGAATGTGCTGGAGCATCAAGTTGGATAAGTTATCCAGACTGGACAAGATATACCCCAGGCTGCTGTGGGAGGTGAGGGAGGAGACTGCTGAGCCTCTGGCAATGATTTTTGCATCATCAATGGAAACAGGAGAGGTTCCAGAGGATTGGAGGGTTGCAGATGTTGTTCCCTTATTCAAGAAAGGGAGTAGAGATAGCCCAGGAAATTATAGACCAGTAAGTCTTACTTCAGTGGCTGGTAAGCTGATGGAAAAGATCCTGACAGGCAGGATTTATGAACATTTGGAGAGGCATAATATGATTAGGAATAGTCAGCATGTCTTTGTCAAAGGCAGGTCATGCCTTACAAGCCTGATTGAATTTTTTGAGGATGTGACTAAACACATTTATGAAGGAAGAGCAGTAGTTGTAGTGTATATGAATTTCAGCAAGGCATTTGATCAGGTACCCCATGCAAGGCTAATTGAGGAAGTGAGGAGGCATGGGATCCAAGGGGAACTTGCTTTGCAAATCCAGAATTGGCTTGCCCACAGAAGACAAAGAGTGGTTGTAGATGGGTCATATTCTGCATGCAGGCCGGTGACCAGTGGTGTGCCTCAGGGATCTGTTCTGGGACCTCTTCTCTTCGTGATTTTTAAAAATGACCTGGATGAGGAAGTGGATGGATGGGTTAGTAAATTTGTTGATGACACAAAGGTTGGGGGTACTGTGGATAGTGTGCAGGACTGTCAGAGGTTACAGCAGGACATTGATAGGATGCAAAACTGGGCTGAGAAGTGGCAGATGTTCAACCCAGATGAGTGTGAAGTGGTTAATTTTGGTAGGTCAAATATGATGGCAAAATATAGTATTAATGGTAAGACTCTTAGCAGTGCAGAGGATCAGAGGGATCTTCAGGTCTGAGTCCATAGGACACTCAAAGCTGCTGCGCAGGTTGACTGTGGTTAAGAAAGCATACAGTGTATTGGCCATCATCAAACGTGGGATTGAGTTTAAGAGCCGAGAGGTAATGTTAGAGCTGTATAGACCCCTGGTCAGACTCCACATGGAGTATTGTGCTCAGTTCTGGTCATCTCACTACAGGAAGGGTGTGGAAACTATACAAAGGGTGCCGAGGAGATTTACAAGGATGCTGCCTGGATTGGGGAGCATGCCTTATGAAAACAGATTGAGTGAACTTGGCCTTTTCTCCTTGGAATGACGGAGGAAGAGAGGTGACCTGATAGAGGTGTATAAGATGATGAGAGGCATTGAACATGTGGATAGTCAGAGGCTTTTTTCCCCAAGGCTGAAATGGCTAACACAAGGGGGCACAATTTTAAGGTGCTTGGAAATAGGTACAGAGGGGATGTCAGGGGCAAGTTTTTAACGCAGAGTGGTGAGTGTGTGGAATGGGCTGCCGGCGACTGTGGAGGCAGCGGATACAATAGGGTCTTTTAAGAGGTTCCTGGAGCTTGGAAAAATAGAAAGCTATGGGTAACCCTAGATAATTTCTAAAGTACGTACATGTTCGGCACAGCATTGTGGGCTGAAGGGCCTGTATTGTGCTGTAGGTTTTCTATGTTTCTAAAAAATTCTTGCAGTCTATCCTATCCATACCCCCTTGTAATGAATCACCTCACATTTATATGGATTAAATTCTATCTGCCATTTCTCAACCCATTTTACCAACTCCACCAATCTTTGTGCCAAACTTTACACCCGCATAAAAATTGTTCACATCTATTACAAACAGCATGAGTCCCAGCAACGATCTCTGTGGAACACTATTAGTCAGAGACATGCAATCTTGAAAACTGCCATCTCCTATCGCAAACAAAAAGCTGCAGGAACTTAGAAAATCAGGCAGCATCAATGGAAAGCAATAAACAGCTGACATTTTAGTTAAGGTGATGGGTCTTGGGCCAAATTATCGACTGTTTATTTCCCACCATAAATGCTGCCTGACCTGCTGAGTTCCTCTAGCATTTTGTGTCTGTTGCTCAAGATTTCCAACATTTGCAGAATCTCTTGTGTTTATGATCTACCATCACATCTGTCAAGCCAATTTGGCATACTGTGCTCTAAACTTTTCACTCTCATGTGGGACCTTGTTAAAGGCCTTACTGAAGTCCATGTAGTCCACATCTACTGCAATACCCTCATCGATGCACTTATCTCCTAACATAAGTAACTGATGCCCAAGACCATTCCTCTCATTCCTTACAGAGGTGTATTGTGTCTTGCACTCCCAACACCACTCCCTCCCATATATCCACTTCACCTTAAAATTCTAAAGCCTAGGATGTTTGAGTTGCCCATCCACCCTGTCTTTCAACTATGTCTGAGCAATGTCAACAACAACATAATGCTATGTGTTTTCTGAGACGCCTAGCATTAAAATAGTTGCTGTCCAAGTTGCATGCCATCTTGGACAATGTCTCCCATCCACTACATAATGTACTGGGTGGGCACAGGAGTACATTCAGCCAGAGACTCATTCCACCGAGATGCAACAGAGCGTCACAGGAAGTCATTCCTGCCTGTGGCCATCAAACTTTACAACTCCTCCCTTGGAGGGTCAGACACCCTGAGCCAATAGGCTGGTCCTGGACTTATTTCCTGGCATAATTTACATATTACTATTTAACTATTTATAGTTTTATTACTATTTATTATTTATGGTGCAACTGTAACGAAAACCAATTTTCCCCGGGATCAATAAAGTATGACTATAACTATGAGATGCAATTTCAGAATCAGATTTATTATCACTGGCATGTGATGTTAAATTTGTTAACTTAGCAGCAGCAGTTCAATGCAATACATAATCTAGCAAAGACAGAGAGAGAAAAAAATAAAATAAAAAACATAATACTAAATAAACAAGTAAATCAATTACGTATACTGAATAGATCTTTTTTAAATGTGCAAAAACAGAAATACTGTATATTAAAAAAGTGAGGTAGTGTCCAAATTTCAATGTCCATTTAGGAATCGGATGGCAGAGGGGAATCGCTGAGTGTGTGCCTTCAGACTTCTGTATCTCCTACCTGATGGTAACAGTGAGAAAAGGGTGTACTCTGGGTGCTGGAGGTCCTTAATAATGGATGCTGCTTTTCTGAGACACCACTCCCTAAAGACGTTCTGGGTACTTTGTAGGCTAGTGCCCAGGATGGAGCTGACTAGAATTACAACCTTCTGCAGCTTCTTTCGGTCCTGTGCAGGAAATTACCAGACTATTTTCCTCTATGTTTCAGAAAGAAACTATGGGGATGGAAAGGAATTTAGATTGTATAATAAAACTTGGTCCCAAAGTACTAAAATTTACAAGAACATTGACATTTTTAATGTAATAATGCAAAATGCACATTAAATTAACATAGAAATAAAGAAAAAAAATTCAATGATATGAATTAAGTCAAATCACGTCAGTTTTATCTAACTTTGGAGCTGATTTTTGCATAGGTACAGTATACTTGAGGTTAATAGCTGATAAAGCTGTATCATTATTGAGTAATACAAATATCACAATTTTCATGCATATGGAATGAAATTAAACACAGTTTTTCAAGT
This sequence comes from Mobula hypostoma, assembly GCF_963921235.1. Classification (NCBI taxonomy): domain Eukaryota; kingdom Metazoa; phylum Chordata; class Chondrichthyes; order Myliobatiformes; family Myliobatidae; genus Mobula; species Mobula hypostoma. The sequence continues at coordinate 244,868,213 of NC_086097.1, read as the reverse complement.
GTACTCTTGAATAAGAAATATTCACCAAACTGCAAGCTTAGAACCAAAAATAAATGGAGCAAAATTTAACATGAAAACAGTGGAAGACTGACATTCTGTTTCCTGCCCTACCACAACTGAGAATAATAGGCATTGTAAGTGCTTTCTACACAAACTAAAATTTATAACACTCAGGACAAGCAAACTCTAAAAAAGATGAGCTTCAAATGTATGAGAAATTAAAAATAAAGTAGTAGTCAGCTACTAAAGCAGCAAGCAATGAATCCAGGAGTTTATTCTGAATTCAAAAACAATACATGTGCAGCACTGAAAAGAAGACTTAGAAGACAACTAAGAAATGGGTTTTCCAAACATATCTGCCATTTGAAAACATGTTCAAGATATTTTTGGTTGCAGTGTATGCAAGACACCACAATGGTATGAACATTTGTTAAGGTTCACCTGGTTTGAATCGATATTTGCAAAAAGAAAGGATAGTTGCAAATTTGATCAAGAATTTAATGATACATTTGAATAACTTATCAAAATATACCGTCAATGAATAGTGTTTGACACAAAATGGCTTCCCAACAATCATGCTCCTGGATTGCAAGTTTAATGTAAAATTACATATACAATATTGGTGAAAAAATAGTTGTTACCTGGAATTGATAATGAACACAGATGCAAGTAACTGACAGCATAAGTGAGGTGGCTAATGGAGATAGCACATGTTGGATGATGGGAGGGGTGCAAGAATTGATGCATTAAAAAGCAAATGCTACACAAATATGCAAGTGTTCAAAACATCCAGCATTTCTTTTAATTATTTTTATGAAGTTATATAGATTCTGACCCACGTGTTCCTTTCCATTTTTATTGAACCTTTGCGAACTACATTGAACAAAATAATCCTGTTAAGGTTCTCCCTTATGTACTAACTTTGCTCCTTACTTTCTCCCACCATCTTCCCCAGTGTTTCTGGCTTACAGATAGTATCTTTCCTCAGTTCAGTACACAGCTGAGATCAACACTTGGCATTGATTCAGGTTATGTTTCTCACTCATCACATTTCAAAACGGTAAATGGTGTGCATTTCTTTACTTTATGAGTCAGTGGTGAAACATTCTAGTGAACAGATCAGAAAAATCACAGGCTCAATCATGAATGTAAGCTGCAGTATACTTAGTGTAATCACCTTGTATTTTGTGAACGACATACACAAATTGCTGGAGGAACTCTGCAGGTCAGGCAGCATCTACGGACGGGAATAAACAGTCGACATTTTGGGCTGAGCCCCTTCATCAAGACTTGAAAGGAAGGGGGTGGAAGCCAGAATAAGGTGTAGATTGGAGAGGGAGTACATGTTGGCAGGTGATAGGTGAGACCAAGTGAGGGAAGGTGGGTGGGTGATGGAGGGGGGAAGAAATGAGAAGCTGGAAGGCGATTGATGGAAGAGGTAAAGAGCTGATGAAGAAGGAATTGATATGAGAAGACAGTGGAACATGGAAAAAAGGAAAGGAGGAAGGTAACCAGAGGGGGGTGATGGGCAGGTGAGGAGAAGGGGTGACAAGAGGACAAAAAAAAAGAGGAGGAGCAGGTAGGACTACTTAAAGTTAGACAAATCGGCATGCTGATCTCTGTTAAGGCTCATGTTTCAATGTTCACTGCTGTACTTTGTAGTTCACATTCAAACAGGAAAGACTTAATCTAATTTTCCTCTGCCGAGTTCAGGCATTAGAGACTTCTATAATGTATAATACAGAAATATACAGATTGTGTTCATGCAGTTTCTCCTCACAGAGTTCACGAATACTGCCTGCCCAATGTTCTGTGGTCCTCCTGAACAAAAAAGATGCCACATCTGTGCATTGGTTTTCAGCAGCCTCTCCATGCCCCTGCAATTTTGCAGAGCATTCTTGCATCTTTCCCCACACCAAGGCAGCATGCATACTTTATTTATTTATTGATTGATTGATTGATTTATTTAGAGATACCGTGTGGAACAGGCCCTTCCGGCCCAAACACCTGCCCGGCTTAGCAACCCACCTATTTCACCCTGGTCTAATTGCAAGGCAATATTCAACCACCAATTAACCCACAAACCGGTACGTGTTTGGACTGTGGAGCACCCTGAGGAAACACGTTCTATCACAGGGAGTATGTATAAACTTCTGCAATTGAACCCTCTGACACACCGAGCTGTAACAGCGTCGCACTAACCGCTACTGTAGCGCTTTTTATATATTAAAATTCTCCAGTGATTGAAAATCACTGCTATTGTGATATGTTTCTTTAACAACATCCTGCATAGAATGCACCACGAGGCACGACTAAGAACCTGCAACAGATCGACTGAATACAGCAGGCTGAAGTAAACACAGAATGGAACAACGTGTGAAGATTTTGATTTGTATGGAATTCTTGTACTCCAAAGATAATAAATAATATTGCCTTAACATTTTTAACAGGAATCTAAGCAATTTCCATAACAATCAAAATCTTCACTACAACAATACTACTCCACTTCCTTAAATCTGTTTTACAGCAACTCCAGTAATCTTGCGACGGGGGGGGGGGGGGCAGGCGGGGAATCACTGCTTGCATTGGTATTGTGCCAACGATAATTAGGATATCTCTTGTTTATGCTGCTGATCTTAGAAACTTATTTTATTTTTAAATTTTACCATCAATGATGCCACTTTACTAGGTACACCTGCACAATGCAAATATCTAATCAGTCAATCACATTGCAGCAATACAATGCATGAAAGCACTGGTCAGAGGTTTAGGTGGTTCAGACAGAACATCAGAATGGGGAAGAAATGTGGTCTAAGTGACGTTGACTGTGATCTCCTGGACACAAAAGTTTCTAGTGTTTACAGAGAATGATGCAAAAACCAAAAAAAAACATCCAGTGAGTGGCAGCTCTATTGGCGAAAACACCTTGTTATTGGGAGAGGTCAGAGGAGAAATCAAACCACAAACAAGACAAAATCTGCAGATGCTGGAAATCTAAGCAAAATACACAAAATGCTGGAGGAACTCAGCAAGCCAGGCAGCATCTATGGAAAAAGGCACAGATGACGTTTCAGGCCAAAACCCTTCAGCAGGACTGGAGAAAAAAAGCTGAGGAGTAGATTTAAAAGGTGGGGGGAGAGAACCGTCAGGTGATAGGTGCAACCTGAAGGGGCAGTGATGAAGTAAAGAGCTGGGAAGTTGTTTGGGGAGATGAGGTCAGAGAGGGAAAAGGGGATGGGAAATAGAGAGTGGTAGGGAGGGGGAGGATAGGGGGCATTACTGGAATTTGAGAAATCCATGTTCATGCCATAAAGTTGGAAGCTACCCAAACGAAATACAAGGTGTTGTTCCTCCAACCTAAATGTGGCCTCATCACGACAGTGGAAGAGGTCATGGATGGACATATTGGAATGGGAATGAAAGTGGAATTAAAAAGGGTGGCCACTGGGTAATCCTGCTTGTTCTGGTGGACGGAGCGTGGATGCCTGGCAAAGCGGTCTTCCAATCTATGTTGGGTCTCACTGATATATAGGAGGCCACACCAGGAGCACCGAACACAGTAAATGACCCCAGTAGGCTCACAGGTGAAGCGTTGCTTAACCGGGAAGGACTGTTTAGGGCCCTGGATGGTAGTGAGGGAGAAGGTGTAGGGGCAGGTCTGGCACTTGTTCCGTTTACAAGGAGGTGCCAGGAGGGAGATCAGTAGGGAGGGACGACTGGACAAGGGAGTCGCGTAGGGAGCGATCCCCACGGAAAGCAGAAAGTGGGGGCAAGGGGAAGACATGCTTGGTGGTGGGATCTCATTCAAGGTGGTGGAAGTTTCCAAGAATTATGTGCTGGTCAAGGAGGCTGGTGGATAGTAGGTGAGGACAAGAGGAATCCTATCCCTGGTAGGGTGGTGGGAGGATGGGGTAAGAGCAGATGTGTGTGAAATGGAAGAGATGTAGTTGAGGGCAGCACTGACGGTGGAGGAAGGGAAGCCTTTTCTTTGAAAAAGGAGGACACCTCCTTCGTTCTAGAATGAAAAGCCTCATCCTGAGAGCAGATGCGGCAGAGACGGAGGAATTGAGACAAGGGGATTTTTTTTTGCAAGTAGTAAGGTGGGATGAGGTGTAGTCTAGGTAGCTGTGAGAGTCCATGGGTTTGTAATAGACATCGGTGGATAAGCTGTTTCTGGAGACAGAGACAGTAAGATCGAGAGAGGGAAGGGAGATGTCGGAAATGGAGCAGGTGAATCTGAGGGCAGGGTGGAAGTTGGAAGTAAAGTTGATAAAGTCAATGAGTTCAGCATGGATGCAGGAAGCAGCACCAATGCAGTCACTGATGTAGCGCAGGAAAAGTGTGGGAGGGTCACCAGTGCAAGCTTGGAACATAGACTGTTCCACATAGCCGACAAACAGGCAGGCATAGATGGGACCCATGCGAGTGCCCATGGCTACCCCTTTTGTTTGAAGGAAGTGGGAGGAGCCAAAGGAGAAATTATTAAGAATGAGGACAAGTTCCGCTAGGCAGAGGAGAGTGGTGGTGGAGGGGAACTGGTTAGGTCTAGCGTCCAGAAAAAAAAGGAGAGCTTTAAGGCCTTCCTGGTGGGGGATGGGGGTATATAGGGACTGGACATGCATAGTAAAAATGAGATGATGGGGGCCAGGGAGCTTGAAATCTTTGAAAGATCAAAAGCATGTGAAGTGTCACGAATGGAGGTAGGAAGGAACTGAACTACGGGGGGGTGGGGGGGGGATAAAACAGATCGGCATACCTCGACTCTGAGTTCAGTAGGGTTGGAACAAGCTGAAACAATGAGTCTACCTGGACAAGTGGGTTTGTGGATCTTGGGTAGGAGGTAGAAACAGGAGGTGCAGGATGTGGGAACTATGAGGTTGGTGGCGGGTGGATGGGAGATCCCAGAGTCAATAAGGTTGGTGATGGTGTGGGAGACAATGGCCTGGGGTTCCTTAGTGAGGTCCTGTTCGATCAGAGGAGAATAGCCAGGCTGGTTCAAACTGACAGGAAGCCTGTTTTAACTTACGAATAATGTGTAACTAAACTTAGAATGGATGGTAACCTGTCATTTATATGGCCCAAATCTAATAGTTTTAGATGGGGGGGAACTATCACTCACTCATAAATATTGCGAAATTCCAAATCATTTAAAAAAAATCTTTAAAAATTCTATTTTAGTGGAAGCTTTAAAGAACATGCAGAGGAGATCTACCAGGATGATGCCTAGATTAGAGAGAATGCCAAATGAGCTGAATGAGCTAGGGCTTTTCTCTTTGTGGCAAAGGAAGATGACCGGTGACTAGATAGAAGTGTACAAGATGATAAAAGACAAAGAACAAATGGACAGCCAGAAACCTTTTCCCAGGGCAGAAATGGCTAAAACGAGGGGGCATCATTTTAAGGTGATTGGAGGACAGTATAGAGGGGATGTCAGAGGTAGGTTTTTATTTTACACAGAGAATGGTGAGTGAGTGGAATGCCTTGCCAGGAGCATTTAAGAAATTCTTAAATAGGCACATGGATGATAAGTAAAATGGAGAGTTACGTGGGAGGGAAGGGTTAAATTGATCTGAGAGTAGGTTAAAAAGTTGGCACAACATTGTGGATGTACAGCCTGTACTGTGCTGTGTTCTATGTCCTTTTTTCAGCAATAACTCCAAAGAAGGGCTAATTTCTCCAAAATATCTAATGGCACAAATTTTGTTTGAAGGATTAGCCTCACTTAGATGCAGGATATGGTCACTGACTAACAGTAGAGTTACCCCATTATCTCCACTTTTCCTGGCTGCAGCCAACCTGTCCACTATTCAAATGATAGAGTCATAGTCATGATCATAATCCTATTCGAAATAAGGCGGAACAAATGGATTGTAACCTGTAATGAAAGCTTGACAACTTATCTTGCCCTAAGCAAATTAACTTTAAATGGAGGAACTACCACTTCCTCATAAATATGTTTAAATTCAAATAATTTAATGTATTTATTAAAATTCCATTTTGGTATTTTTACTTGTGCCATCAAATCCTGCACTTCTTTAAACAATTGCCTTCATTATGCTCTCTATTAATTATTTAACAAGTTAGTGAAAAATAGTGCTTTCTGATTTCTGAGTTCACTCTTTCAGTATTTTCCAAAGTGATTGGCTGCAGACCAGCTTGTTGACATTACTGAAAATCATAGTTACAGATGCTAGAAATCTGAAATAAATAACAGAAAGCACTGAAAATTCTGAGCAAGACAGGTTGATCTGTGGAAAGAGACACAGCTGACATTTCAGGTTGAAAACCCTTTTCAGATCTTTTTTCAATTTGGACAATGGGTCTTTGAAATGTTAATTTTGTTGTTGATTCCAGCATTTCCTATTTTTATTGTCATCACCACTGTTGTCAGACACAAGGGACCTCAAAGATGCCTAGAGACACTGGGAGTGGGAAGGCCAAAATAACAAAGATCAAAGATCTTTGAACAGATTTCTTTGGGGTCAGCAGCAAACATCGTTGCTGTGGTGCTGAAAATAAAACCTGGACCATATACTTCAGATTGTGAGACAAAGAAAATTAATTGGAGAACATTAAAACTTGGCAACTATTAGAATTTTTATATATATTGTATAACTCTATGAGTCATAGAAAAGTACAGCATGGAAACTGGCCCTTCTGCCCATCTAGTCAGTGCCAAACCATTTAAACTGCTTACTCCCATCACCCTGCACCAGGACCATAGCCCTCCATACCCCTACCATCCAAGTATACCTATCCAAACTTTGCTTAAACATTGAAATTAAGCTGCATGGACCATTTGTGCTGGTAGCTGGTTCCACATTCTCACGGCCCTCTGAGTGAAGAACTTTCCCTTAGGTTCCCCTTAAACTTTTCAACTTTCACCCTTAAACCATGACCTCTAGTTGTAGTCCCACCCAGCCTCAGTGAAAAAAACCTGCTTGCATTTACCCCATCTATATAATTTTGAATACCACTATCAAATCACCTCTCACCCTTCTACTTTCTATGGAATAAAGTCCTAACCTATTCAATCCTTCTTCACAGACTGAAGCATTAACTTCAGAGTTAACTGTGAAGCATTTGATGGGTTTTAAAAATATGATCTATTTAGATAATAGATTATTTTAAACCTATTATAGAGACTTTGGAGCGGCATCAAAGCATAGCGTTTAGCGTTAATGCTATTGCAGCGCTAGTTACCCGGGCTCAATTCTGTCGCTGTCTATAAGGAGTATGTACAATTTCCCTGTGAGTTTCTTTCGGGTGCTCCAGTTTCCTCCCACGTTCCAAAGACATACGGGTTGGTAGGTTAACTGGCCACATGGATGTAATTGGGCAGCACAGGCTTGTTGGCCGAAAGGACCTGTTACTGTGCTGCATCTCTGAATGAAAATAAACTTCATCAACGGACACTTTACCTTTTTGCTGTGCTTTGACATGACAATGAAATGTAAAAGAAAAATTACTAATGAGGACTAATGAGGATGAAATGTTCCAAGGATAAAAAATGGGGTTTCTTCCTCTTATGGTGAATTCCTGGGTAAAAGGAACTAAATGCTGCTTTCCTGTACTGAGGTTATGAACATTTATAGTAACTTCTAACACTTAAGAGCAAGAGATTCATCACTTTTGCTGCTTCTGACTGTCTACTACTTGAAAGGAGGAATTTGACAAATTTATTCGAAACACTCAACTGAACTAAAAATCACCAAACATGCAAAAAAAAAACAAACAAAAATATTAACAGCAAGATACCTTTGTTATCTTCAGATGATGTTAAACCTGAGGCACAGAATAGTTGTTCAAAACTTAGTGGATCATTCAGCATTTTAACATGCCAACTACAGTACTAATGCATCCTTGCTGCATATAAATGAAATAATATATTTGCTATATCCCCAGTTTTTAAAACTAGTTGTGTCCCATCACACTGAATGACAACAAACCAAACACATACGTTGAGACTGAGACACCACTTTCGTGCGACTTCGCCCTCTGCTATCAGCAGAATCGCCACCACCAGAGGTGGTTCCCAGGAGTAGCTGTCTGTTTCGAATTCGACCTGTAACGAAAATAAATATGTTAGTAAGCAAAAGGCGTTAGGAAATACTCATCACCTGCTCAAAGCACAGTTTAGAGCTTGCAAAAAAAATCAAGTAAAATGGAATGCTAAAGATAAAAATATTATTGAACAAAAATGATCTAATTCAACAAATGAGCCTTCAACACTTTACAAATACCAATGTATTTCACACATTTCACATCAAAAAGTAGTAAGAAGGCAAGTCTTCTTCCAAATTCTCTAATTTCTGTAGCCACAGAATTTTTCATTCTTTTGGTATTCTAATCAGAGCTCAATATATTAATAATAAAGCTAATTTCAATATTCAGTGAAAGATGCATAAAAGGAACTAATAAAATTCTTTTCTTTCTTTCAACCTATATGAATCAAATGAGGGAGAGGATTGGAATGGGAGCAGCAAGTCAATATATATTACTTGACAGAATCATGTAATGCAAAATGAATCAAATAATGAAGGCAATGGGGATTAGGTCATAATAGAATTACCATATTTCACACAGCATGGAAACAGGCCCTTCAGCAATCATCAAGCATTGAGTTTAAACTAATCTCATTTTATTCTCCCAACATTCTTGTTAACAACCCAAGAACCTGCCACTCACCTGTACATGATAGTGAAAATTAACCTACCAACCTGTGTTCCTTTAGGATATGTGAAGAAACCAGAGCAACTAGTGAAAATATGGGTGAAGTCCAGTTACAAGGGGAGAAAGTGCAAACTTACACACCCAGCACCAGAGATCAGGTCTGAATCGAGATTACTAGAGGCAATTCTATTTGCTGTGCTGCATCCAGTGACAGCGCAGGAGTGTTCATTTGAAGAGCAAGTCTAACATGTGACAAAGTTTGAAAGGCTGAGGAGGATAGTGAAAATACAAAGGTGGCATAGTGACACCGATAATGGAGCCACAGTTCCAGCAAACCAGCTTCAATTCTGATCTTTGAACCTACTTGTGCAAAATGTGCACCTTCCCTCTATGACCTTGTGAATATCCTACAGTTATCACAGGGTTATACAGCATGGAAACAGGCTCAGTTTCAGACTCCCTTACAAGAAGACTGCCTATTTACCTCACCTATGTCCCTCACAATGTTATATACCACTACAACTGATACCTCAGCCTCCTCTGCTCCAAAGATAGTCTCTCCTGATAACTCAAGCCCTCTATTCCTGGTTGTATTCTTGTGAATCTTTGCTGCGCCCTGTCTAGGTTCACCACACAGTGACCAGAGTGTTATTACTGATGTAGAGGACTTGAACTTTGTTATAATAAATCTGATATTTAACACAGTTAGGATAGTGAAGAAGGCAAATGGTAAGCTGCCGTACAAGAATTGACCCAGTTTACAGCTGTTCAACACATCGTGAGAACTATTTTCAGGGATGTAGGTACTTTTACCCCAGGGCCCTGGCATTCACCATGTATATCCTACTTTGGTTTAACTTCTGAAAATGCATCACTTCCTACTTGTACGAGTTAAATTCCACTTGTCATTCTTTTGCTCAGTTTTTCAGATGATCTCAATTTCTTTGTAACCTTAAACAATCTTCTTCACTGCTCAGCACAATGCCAATAATGGCAGCATCCACAAACTTATTAATCATGCCACCTACAGTACATTCTCATTATAATAATTTCTATAGATGACAAATAATAGTGGACCCAGCACTGAGCCCTACAGTTTTCCACTTGGTCCCAAGCCTCCAGTCTGAGAAACAACACTCTACTACAATGTGCCAACTCCATGAGATCTAACTGCTCAGACCAGCCTACCATACAGGATCTTGTTGAAAGTCATGCTACCAACTCCATGTAGACAATGTCCACAATCGTCTTGGTCTCCTTTTCAAAAGACTCAATCAAGTTTCTGGTTCAACAGTTCAATGGTTCCATTTAATATCAGAGTGTATACAATACACAACCTGAAATTCTTACTTTTCACAGACATCCAAACAGAAGAAAGCCCCAAAGAATGAATGACAGAAAAAAAAAGAACCCCAAAGCCTTCTCACGTAAGGAGCTCTGGTTTCCTCCCACATATGAAAGATGTGTATATTTCTTGGTAAATTGGCCACTGTAAATGACTCCAATGTGTATGTGAGTGGTAGAATGGGAAAGGTGTGAAAATAAAATGGGATTAGTGTGAATGAGTCTCTGATTTTTGGCACAGGCTCTGTCACCCAAAGGGCCAAGTTTCACGTCCTACAAGACAGGGCTTGAGGTAATAACTGGCAAATTCAGTAAAACTCTGATAAATCCATTATTCATCCATTCAGAAATCCTATTGGTTCAGTACCAGAACAACCGTGAGATATTTACATTTTACATTCACCCAGGAATTGGTTCCCATGCTCTCCCCCCCCCTGCAAGTGTCTCTGGCTCCTACACTCCTGCCAAACACTCTGGTTCTACTGTTTCTGTGTTCCAGTTCCTACTCTCACTCAGTACTCTGCTCCATTCTAGATCCTATGCTCCCTTTCACTCAATGGGACCTCTTTCGTGCACTGTCTGAACACTCACTGGGTTCTTGTGTTCCCTGACCACTCGTAAGCTGCCCTGATCTTGCTGGAGTCCTAGTCGCCATGCTCCAAGGACTCAGCTGCTGCACTTGCTTTAACTTACCTGCTTCTGATGGCTACTCTCCCTTCAAACTTACCGGATGTTTCCAATGCTCCCTTTAAATTTACTGGGTTCACTGAAATGTTACTGTGTAACATCTTCTAAAACTGTGAATTAGAAGTGCTTTGGAGTGCCATTCAGTAGTCTGGAAAATGTGCCAGGCTAGCACCACTAAAACCCTAAACTCGTAGATTAATGAAGCTTTATTGCATAATTGAACTTTGTAAGATTATGGAGAATTCCAACTGAAGTTTTCGCACTTCATGCTTGCCTATAGTGATGGTACGGCACAACACATAATGATGATGATAGCGATGGTAAATACGGAATTTAAGGAAAAGATAACCTAAAGGAAGATTAGAAAATGGTTGAATTCTGGACATAAATAAAGTGAAATTCATTGAAGGGAATAGAATGGTGAGCTGGCATACCTTTACATCTAAATTTCTTGCAGGTTAGAAGCAAATGCAAGTCATACTTGAACTGAGGAATTCTTTGAGATGAGAAAATAATACAGCAAAAGAAAAGCAGTAAAAGAAAAGATAACAATGTTATTCTGAACAGAACGACATAATAAAGAAATCTGGAGTACTGATGAAAATGAATGTGATGTGCTGGTGAGAACATATGCATTGTATGCACCCTACTGATAAGGTACACAACCGAGAAGGTTCAAGAGAAAGCAACCTTATAGATACCCTGACAGAGCCCAAAAGCCATGGCGAAACGACAAACAGGACAAGCAGCCACAATAGGAAGGTGAAACAGACACGTCCTGCATCACAAAACTCTTCTGAAATTAGAATACTTTGTAACCCATGAGTGTGATCAGGAAGCTATTTGAGTAATTAAAATGAACTTTGGATTGACCCTCATATAAAATAATACAATACAGAATTAGTCTATCCTGAGAGCAACATTTACACAGTGAAATTGTCTGTAAACCTCCCAAGTTCAGAGAGGTGGATGAGCTGTTGCACAAACTGTTGAGTGGGGAACAAAACTGCACCTTTCAGTTAGTCCTGACGAAGGGTCTCGGCCTGAAACGTCGACTGCACCTCTTCCTACAGATGCTGCCTGGCCTGCTGCGTTCACCAGCAACTTTTATGTGTGTTGTTTGAATTTCCAGCATCTGCAGAATTCCTGTTGTTTGCCTTTCAATGTAAGATTATTGTGGCATAGATAACATAAGAAAAGGACTAGTTGACTTCTCATCCTTAATTCCCACACAATAAGACTGCTGACTGACTTTTAGCAAGACATCATTTTCCTGCCTGAAACCTGTAAGCTTTGATTCCGTCGACTGAGTGAAGAAATTTCTTCTCATTTCTTTCATGAATGAAGGACTCCCTAATTCAATATGGGCAACATTAACTCTGCATCCTCATATCTCAATGAGAGCATCTCTCATTTTCCAAACTCCAGAGAGTTTACTTAATCACATCTTGCGCAAAAAACACAACATCCCAAGAAACAAGCTGATGAACATTTCATACACACTTAATCTTCAGGACCACTAAAAATTGACTAAGAAATCTCCGCTGCCATATTCTACCCCTTTTCTAATAAAGGCCAACCTATTGTTTGTTCCAATTGCTTGCTATACCTGCAAGTTTAACTTCTAATGAGTCATATACAAGAATACCCATGTTCCATTGAACACCCATACCTTTCAATCTCTCAACAGTTAAAGATACCTAGCATTCCTAATTTTTCTGTCGAAGTGAATGAGCTCACATTTTTCCACATAAAAACTAAAATAGCCTGCTGCCTTTTTGCTTGATCTAGAAATCCATCATTGCCTAGAAATGTGTAAGGAGCTGCTACACACTTCAATTCTTCCTCCAGTCTCCAAAACATAAGCTTACACTTGTTGAATTTTCAGTTATAACTGATTACAGTTATGGTTGCAACTTCTATTTATAATAGTTGATGCTATACTGGAGCCACCTATTGTCCACAAAGGGAACAATGATGAATCTTATTCGTTGTATGGCAATTTAACAGCTTCATGATCACTTTTTCAAGTTTTAGAAATTACAATTCAAAGTTTCAGTGCTTACCAGATTCACAGGTTGTTCCTAAATGGGAGAGAAGTTCAAACTGACAACATCTATAATTTTTACAACAATGTAATTACAACTTTTGTCAGTAAAGTTACTTGGTGAATTGATGAACATAAATACTTTTAGGGAAAATGCTGATTAAATAAGGCATGTCATAAGTATTAGAAACTTGCTAGAGAAAATGCATGTACTTAATTTTGAATTGTATATACAAGACAAATGCGCTCTTCTACATTGTTGGCAATGTCACTTAATGGGTTATATGAGAAGACAGGTGGATAATTTCCTTACCATCTGCTTTGTCAGATGCATCATCTTTGTAACAGAGCAGGCAAAGAACAGGATAAGAGTTACTGTGTTAGATTTCATATACAATAAATTATCAGTACATCTTAAATATTATTTCATAGCAGAGCCTCTGCTGATACTATGGATACTGATGAACAAAATATTTAATAAATGAAGAATATGAAAGATTTTAACAAAGGATTGTGGCATTTTGAAAAATGTTCATATGATTAAATAAAGCTCAAGACATGATAAATTACTTCATTCACTAGAATCAAATGTTTGACTAACTACTGGTGGGAACCATAACGCAGTAGTAGGTGTCAATGGTGGTAAAAGTACACCACAGATCTCCTTTAGATTCCACCCCCCCTCACATTTAAGCTTATGCCCTCCACATACCCTAATGTGCTATTATTTTAAATCTTCATAAATCTTAATAAGGTCATTCGTCAGCTTTGTACACCCCAGTGAGAAATAAATCCAGCCGATCTGATCTCTCTGTACAAGGAATGCCTTCCATTCCCAGCAACACCCTGGTGAATTTCTTCTGCACCTTATAGCATCAATAGTGAACAAACCCACTAGCAGTTATGGGGAATGGTACATTAGCAGTACCATTAATACCACTCCTTCAATTCATTGTTTATACATTTCATCATTTAAATATAGGGCAAGAACAAATTCTGAAGGGGGACTTAAAGCTTTGCCTGCCATACCCTACCCTTCATAAGACTGACAAGAAGTAATACCACATGCTAACTACTGTCTACTTTAGGCAAACATATACTAATTTGTTTCACAAAACTGATACAATACTATCTTTAAAATTTTAATTATTTTCAATATTTTTAACTCCATCTTTTCCCAATAGTTCACATTGCTGGAAATGATTCTTAACCTCCTTGGTAAAAGTTTCAGGAATTTAAAAAAGTTCACTGTTACATGAAGGCAAAGTCAAAGCATGATGTGACATGTAATTTCCTATTTGTTGTACAATGGGTGTTCTGTGCAGTTTCTACACAGAAAGTTAAAATGATAAAAATTGCAGTAAGGACAACTTTGACTGCTCTCAAAGTTGTGGCACGGTAGTGTAGCAGTTAGCATCACACTATTGCAATCGGGGTTCAATTCCTGCTGCTCTCTGTTGGGCATGTGGCCAAGTGGTTAAGGTGTTCGTCTAGTGATCTGAAGGTCGCTAGTTCGAGCCTCAGCTGTGGCAGCGTGTTTGTGTCCTTGAGCAAGGCACTCAACCACAGATTGCTCCAGTGTCTGTGCGAAGAGTGGCGCCCCACACAGACTTCCAGATTGGGCCTTGTAAGGCATGAAAATGTATGACTCAGGCCTCTGAGCATGGTCTAAGTCGACGTTCCCTCCCCTCTGTAGGGAGCTTGTATATTTTCCCTGTGACCACATGGATTTCCTTCAAGTGTTGCAGTTTCCTCCCACATTCCAAAAACATATGGGTTAGGGTTAGTGAGTTGTGGGTAAGCTATGCTGTTACAGGAAGTGTGGCAACATTTGTGGGATACCCAGCATAGTCCTCATTGCTTCGACAAGACACTAACCACACATTTTACTATATGTTTTGATGTATACACTGTAACTTGTATTACCTCTTCCACCTAGAGGCCAACATGAGCAGAAGCAACTTGCTTTGTGATCAGCACTTCAATATAGGGGAACAATGAATAAACTGTGGAGGGATAAAGTGAGAAAAGTATTGAGTGTAGGAGATGGGATGTTACGTTGAAGTTGTACAAAACACTGGGGAGGCAAATTTGGAGTATTATATACAGTGTTGGTCGCCTACCTAGAGGAGAGGTGTAAATAAGGTTTAAAGTTCAAAGAGAACAGAAAATTTTCAAGGATGTTGCCAGGTCTGGAGGACCCGAGTTATATGTTAAAACTGAATAGGTTAGGACTTTATTACTTGAAACATAGAAGACTGAGAGGAGATTTGATGGAGGTATACAAAATTATGAGGGGTTCAAATAAGGTAAATGCAAATTGGCTTTTTCCCACTGAGGTTGAGTGGTTCTACAACTAGAGGTTATGGGTTAAGGTTGAAAGGTGAAGAGTTTAAGGGGAACAAGAGGGGAAACTTCTTCACTAGAGGGTTGTGAGAACGTGGAATGAGCTGCCAGCACAAGTGGTGCATCCAAGCTCGACTTCAGTATTTGAGAAAAGTTTGGATAGGTGCGTGGATGGTTCAGATAGATAGGAGTTTATATGGTTTGGGCTGTAGGTGGTGGACTAAATGGTGTATTTCTGGACACCAGACCCAATCAGTTCCCCTCCACCACCACTTTCCTCCGTCTGGTGGAACATCCTTGCTCTCAATAATTTCTCCTTTGGCTCCTCCCACTTCCTTCAAACAAAAGGTGTAGCCATTGGTACTCACATGGATCCCAGTTATGCCTGACTTTTTGTAAGCTACGTGAAACAATCGATGTTCCAAACCTACACTGGAGACTCTTGCCAACTTTTCCTACGCTGCACTGACAACCCATTAGTGCTGCTTCCTGCACCCACGCAGAGCTCATCGACTTCATCAATTTTGCCTCCAACTTGCACCCTGCCCTCAAATTTACCTGGTCCATTTCCAACACTTCCCTCCCCTTTCTTGATCTCTCTGTCTATCTCTGGAGACAGCTATCTACTGATGACTATTATAAGCCCCAATGACTCTCAGAGATACCTGGAGTATACCTCTTCCCACACAGTTACTTGTAAAAGTGCCATCCCCTTCTCTCAATTCATCTGTCTCCACTGCACTGCATTCCAGAATGAAGCAGATGTCCTCCACCTTCAAAGAAAGGGGCTTCCCTTCCTCCACCATCACCTCTGCCCTCAGCCACATCTCTTCCCTTTCACGCATGCCTGCCCTCACCCCATCCTCTCACCACCCCACCAGCCTCTGCGTCCAGCACATAATTCTCCATAACTTCTGCCACTCCAATGGGATCCTACCACCAAGCACATCTTCTTCCCTCCCCCCGCCAACTTTCTGCCTATGTGACTCCCTAGTCCATTTGCTCCCTCCCCACTAATCTCCCTCCTGGCATTTCTCCTTGCAAGTGGAACAAGTACTACACCTGCCCTAACACTTCTTCCCTCACTACCATTCAGGGTCCCAAACAGTTCTTCCAGTAAGGCAACACTTCACCTGTGAGTCCATTGGGATCATCTAATGTATCCGATATTCCCAGTGTAGCCTCCTGTATATCGGTGAGATGCCAAGTAGATTGGGAGACTGCTTCGCTGAGTACCTATGCTCCCATCTGCCAGAATAAGCAGGATCTCCCAGTGGCCACCCATTTTAATTCCACTTTCCATTCCCATTCTGACATCTCTCTCTATGGCCTCCTCTACTGTTGCATTGAAGCCATACTCAGGCTGGAGGAGCAACACCTTTTATTCTGTCTGGGTAGCCTCTAACCTGATGGCGTGAACATCGATTTCTCAAACTTCCAGTAATGACCGCCCCCCCCCGGCCATTCACCATTCCCCATTCCTATTTCCCTCTCTCACCTTATCTCCTTACCTGCCTATCAACTCCCTGTGGTGCTTCTCCCCATTTTCTTTCTTCCATGGCATCTTGTCCCATCAGATTCTCCCTTCTCCAGCCCTGTATCTCTTTCACCAATCAACTTCCCAGCTCTTTACTTCACCCCCCCCTGTTTTTTCTATCACCTTGTGTTTCTTCCTCCTCACCTCCTACCTTCCAACTCTGCCTCATCTCTTTTTTTTTCCAGTCCTGATGAAGGTCTGGGGCCGAAACGTTGACTACACTCTTTTCCATAGAAGCTGCCTGACCTGCTAAGATCCTCCAGCATTTTGTGTGTAACGGAGGAACTGAAGGAAATTCACATTAGGTGGAAAATGGTGTTTGGTAAACTGTTGGGACTGAAGGCTGATAAATCCCCAGGGCCTGATGGTCTGCATCCCAGGGTACTTAAGGAGGTGGCTCTAGAAATCGTTGATGCATTGGTAATCATTTTCCAATGTTCTATAGATTCAGGATCAGTTCCTGCGGATTGGAGGGGAGCCAATGTTATCCCACTTTTTAAGAAAGGAGGGAGATAGAAAACAGGAAATTATAGACCAGTTAGTCTGACATCAGTGGTGGGAAAGATGCTGGAGTCAATTATAAAAGATGAAATAGCAGTATATTTGGATAGCAATAGCAGGATAGGTCCGAGTCAGCATGGATTTACGAAGGGGAAATCATGCTTAGCTAACCTTCTGGAATTTTTTTGAGGATGCAACTATGAAAATGGACATGGGAAAGCCAGTGGATGTAGTGTACCTGGACTTCCAGAAAGCCTTTGATAAGGTCCCACATAGGAGGTTAGTGGGCAAAATTAGAGCACATGGTATTGGGGGTAGGGTACTGACATGGACAGAAAATTGGTTGGCAGACAGGAAACAAAGAGTAAGGATTAATGAGTCCCTTTCAGAATGGCAGGCAGTGACTAGTGGGGTACCGCAAGGCTCGGTGCTGGGACCGCAGCTATTTACAATATACATTAATGATTTAGATGAAGGGATTAAAAGTAACATTAGCAAATTTACAGCTGACACAAAGCTGGGTGACAGTGTGAAATGTGAGGAGGATGTTATGAGAATACAAGGTGACTTGGATGGGTTGGGTGAGTGGGCAGATGCATGGCAGATGCAGTTTAATGTGGATAAATGTGAGGTTATCCACTTTGGTGGCAAGAACAGGAAGGCAGATTACTATCTGAATGGTGTCAAGTTAGGAAAAGGGGAAGTACAACGAGATCTAGGTGTCCTTGTTCATCAGTGTGACGAGAATACACATAAAATTAAGATGTTTGCTGGCCTGGGTTAGCATCAGTGACATCAGCAAGTGGTCTGCCACCTGCCCTCAGGGGAAGGAGAGATAAGGAACAATGGAGCAGCGTCTGGAGATGTGTAATGAAGGGACGTGGGAGAAAGAGAGCTGTCTGGAGCGGCTCCCCCTTTGAACCCTGAACTGTTTGAAGTGGTGGACAGGCGATGCCCCAGCAGGGGGATAAAAAGGGACAGGTTCGCTAAGGCAGGACACACGCCACCCGAGGTAACGAGACCCTGGAAGCAGTGCGCCTCTCACGAGTGGGTGAGAAGTACCAGACAACGACCAGGGTGGAAAGGTACAATCAGCGGGAATCCGGTGTGTGTCTGCCCTTGCCTGGGTGCCGGGTTCACTGCAGAGGATCGACCGCATCTGGAGGAGGGGTCACAGTCGGTGACCTCAGGTGACATCACCAAGGACCCGCCCAAAAGTTGCTTGTGAGCAATCTCGCCGGTCTGTGAGTGAAGCCGTTCTGAATGATCAGTTGTTCCTGTTCTATCTCTCTCTTCCCCCAACGTTGTCCATCGCCATGGCAACGATTACTGCGAACTGAACTTTGAGTCACTTTGAAACTTGGTCATTTACCCCTAGACAACGATAGAGCTTGATTGATGCTGTTATCTTAATTCTGTGCACATGTATGTTTATCATCGCTGAACTGTTGCATTTATTATCCTTTCGATTACTGTGTTGCTTGTTTCTTTAATAAAACTTTCTTAGTTCTAGTACTCCAGACTCCAACTGAGTGATCCATTTCTGCTGGTTTGGCAACCCAGTTACGGGGTACGTAACATAAGTGGGGTTCTCGTCCGCGATTTTGAACGCTAAATTTGGGACGGAGTAAATTGATTGGGTTAAAATTCCCGAAAGAAAGAAAAGACAAACAGCAGAAATGGAGGTTGAGGAATTTATAAAGGCGCCGACCTTGGAGGCATTAGAGGATGCCAGGAAATCGGAATTGATAGCTGTGGCCAAACGGTTGAATCTTGCTAAGGTGAAGTCGACAATGAGGAGAGAGGAGATACACAGAGCTATTGTAGAGCACTATGTATCTAAAGGTGTGTTTCCCCAAGGTGAGCTGGGGGTGGTGTCTGTTGAAAAACCTGCTGGAGACGCAGTACAGGTACAGTTTGAAAAACTGAGACTCGAGCACGAGTTCCGGGTATGGCAGTTAGAACACGAAGAGAAGCAGTTAGAAAGGCGGGAGAGAGAGAAAGAGGTAGAAAGGCAAGAGAGAGAAAGACAGTTGGAGAGAGAAGAGAGAGAGAGGGACAGACAGTTGGAGAGAGAGGAGAAACAGAGGGAAAGGGAATTTGAGCTGGAGAAGTTAAAGGTAAGGGCTGAGCAGGGGCTCGTGCCGAACCAAGGTGGAGGGTTCCGGGCGACCCAGGAGGTTAGGCTGGTTCCCCCATTTGACGATACCGACGTGGATCGGTACTTCCTCCACTTCGAAAAAGTGGCTATAAGTCAGGACTGGCCGAGGGATAAGTGGGTTGTTTTACTTCAGAGTGTACTGAAAGGGAAGGCCCAAGAAGCTTACTCAGCTTTGTCCGCGGAAGATGCCCAGAGGTATGAGGTGGTGAAAGAGGCCATCCTCAGGATTTATGAGTTGGTCCCGGAGGCATACCGGCAGAGGTTCCGGAATGCGAGGAAGCAGTGGGACCGCACGTATTTGGAGTTTGCCCGTGAGATGCAAACATATTGTGAGCGTTGGTGCACCTCGAAGGGGGTAGAGGGGGATTATGACAGACTGCTACAACTGATCCTGATTGAGCAGTTTAAAGGTTGTGTCCCTGAGGGTATGAGACCCTACCTCGATGAGAAAGAGGCAGCCATGTTAGCCGCAACTGCTAAGTTAGCGGATGAGTACGCGTTGACGCATAAAATGAAGTTTGCCCCGAGTAAAGGCTACCAGAAGGGTAGTCAGGACGGCGGGGAGAGTCCGCCGGAAAAGTCAGAAAGTAAGCCGGGGACTAGTGAAAAGGATAAAGTAGACCGGGAGCAGTCTGGTAGGAAGTCTCCTGGGGTCGTCTGTTATAATTGTGGGAAAGTCGGACACTTTGCGTCCAGGTGCTTTGCCCCAAGGAAGGAGATGGGGAAAGGAAAAGCGGAAATTTTGAATGGCTGTATCGAGCTGTTAAGCGAACCGCTAGGGAAGGACAGGTCTGAAAAAGTCCAGGAAGGGCGCGAGAGGTTTATCTCGGCCGGATTGGTGTCAGTGAAGGAGAGGTTAAAACCAGTTCCAGTGCGGATCTGGAGAGACACGGGAGCGTGTCAGTCACTAATACTGAAGAGTGTATTAGAGTTTAGCTCAGAGACCCAGACTGGGGAGGTAGAGGTCAAAGGTGTTGGGGAAGGGACAGAGTCAGTCC
Source organism: Mobula hypostoma (assembly GCF_963921235.1). NCBI lineage: Eukaryota > Metazoa > Chordata > Chondrichthyes > Myliobatiformes > Myliobatidae > Mobula > Mobula hypostoma. Next base: position 244,847,919 of record NC_086097.1, on the reverse strand, counting down.
CTTTGCACCAGATACACTTACAGAGCAACCTGGTCTCTGGACTAGTCACGATCGGGGTGAGGTCCGAATTACCGATGAAAGACGTGGAAGTCTTGCTCGGTAATGACATCGCTGGAGGAATCGTGTTCCCAGTCGTGAGATTGACAGGTCAGCCTGCCAGCATTGAGGCCCCACCCATGGACTCACAGGTTCATCGCGGGCCCGCGATGGTGAATTTGGCTGAAACATTTCCGCCAACCTTGTATGAGACAGGGTGTAGTGAGATAAGAGGTAGTGAGGGAGCTGGGACAGACGTAGCAGTAGCCAGGAAAGAATTTGTGCAGACGCAGGAGCGAGACGAGGGGCTGATGGTTTTGGCAGAGACCGCTCTCTCTGACACAGCCTTGACAAGCTATTGTGCGGAGGAGGAGGTGCTAAGGAAGAAAGGGAAATCAAGTACAGTATCCGCAGATGAGGAGTGGGGGGTGGTGCAAAAGAGTTATGGGGATGAGGTTTTTAACATGGCCCACGAGGTACCCCCCGGTGGACATTTTGCGGTGCTGGAGGAAACAGTTGGTGGAATCATGAAAGAGATTTACCGGCTGCCCAGGGGGAAAAATGTTATTGATCATGACCGACGCGAACTGAGACGGTCACCGGCTTTTGATATGCTAACAAACCTAGTCGGTGTTAGCGTGGAAATCAATGAAGCTAGGGGCCCCCTGATAAGAGGAAAAAAACATTTTGAAAAGATTAGTATGGGATCGATCAGATGGGAGAAGGCTATTGTTTTGGCCAGGTCTACTGATAAGGTCTCTCCCTTAATCCCCGAACATAGCGAATCTTTAGAAGGAGTAATTAAACGACTCGCATCCATGTGTTTGATTGTCCCGAGGAAATGCAAAGAACTGGGACGTTCGGTGATTGTGGTTACAATAGGGCAGCCAAGTAAACAACACCCATATTTAATGAGTAATTCAGTGACTAAAGGGCTGATGAACACAGAGGTGTGTATTGGCAATTTAATACGGCTGTCTGAAGCCAGCTTGATAGTGAACCTTGAAAAAAATGAATTCGGCCACACGAGGGTCACTTACCTGGGAATTGTGGTGACACAGGGGCAGCTGGCAGCGATGCAAGCTACAGTGCAGGCTATCGCTGACCTCCCAACCCCGACAGACAAGAGGGCCCTCAGAAGGCTCTTGGAGATGGTGGGGTACTGCAGGAAGTTTTGCAATAACTCTGCGGTCAATACCCGTCCCCCTCCTACTAAGCCCTTGCGAGAGAAAACTGAGTCGGAATGGGACGACCCTTGTTATTGTGGTCCGGGACAAAACCAAATGAGAGGTTACATTGGTCGCAATTCATCAGTGTTATTGGCCATTATGAAGTTTGCTGAGTTGGACCCTGGTCTAAGGGATTATTAATAACACGTGTAAAAGGAACAGAAAATGTGATGACTGTCTGTCAAGGTGTTGACAGCTTCAAACTCGCTGTGTTAGCCAAATAGCTAATAAAGATGTATATTTGTGTATGTATCAAATAATGTATTCATGTTTGTAATTTTTACCTCCCGGTAAAAATCCTTAAAGGGGGGAAGTGTGACGAGAATACACATAAAATTAAGATGTTTGCTGGCCTGGGTTAGCATCAGTGACATCAGCAAGTGGTCTGCCACCTGCCCTCAGGGGAAGGAGAGATAAGGAACAATGGAGCAGCGTCTGGAGATGTGTAATGAAGGGACGTGGGAGAAAGAGAGCTGTCTGGAGCGGCTCCCCCTTTGAACCCTGAACTGTTTGAAGTGATGGACAGGCGATGCCCCAGCAGGGGGATAAAAAGGGACAGGTTCGCTAAGGTAGGACACACGCCACCCGAGGTAACGAGACCCTGGAAGCAGTGCGCCTCTCACGAGTGGGTGAGAAGTATCAGACAACGACCAGGGTGGAAAGGTACGATCAGCGGGAATCCGGTGTGTGTCTGCCCTTGCCTGGGTGCCGGGTTCACTGCAGAGGATCGACCGCATCTGGAGGAGGGGTCACAGTCGGTGACCTCAGGTGACATCACCAAGGACCCGCCCAAAAGTTGCTTGTGAGCAATCTCGCCGGTCTGTGAGTGAAGCCGTTCTGAATGATCAGTTGTTCCTGTTCTATCTCTCTCTTCCCCCAACGTTGTCCATCGCCATGGCAACGATTACTGCGAACTGAACTTTGAGTCACTTTGAAATTTGGTCATTTACCCCTAGACAACGATAGAGCTTGATTGATGCTGTTATCTTAATTCTGTGCACATGTGTGTTTATCATCGCTGAACTGTTGCATTTATTATCCTTTCGATTACTGTGTTGCTTGTTTCTTTAATAAAACTTTCTTAGTTCTAGTACTCCAGACTCCAACTGAGTGACCCATTTCTGCTGGTTTGGCAACCCAGTTACGGGGTACGTAACATCAGTCACTGAAAGTAAGCATACAGGTACAGCAAGCAGTGAAGAAAGCTAATGGCATGTTGGCCTTCATAACAAGGGGAGTTGCGTATAGGAGCAAAGAGGTCCTTCTGCAGTTGTACAAGGCCCTGGTGAGACCCCACTTGGAGTATCGTGTGCAGTTTTGGTCTCCAAATTTGAGGAAGGACATTCTTGCTATGGAGGGAGTGTAGCGTAGGTTCACTGGGTTAATTCCAGGGATGGCGGGAATGTCATATGTTGAAAGATTGGAGCAAAGGGGCTTGTATATACTGGAATTTAGAAGGATGAGAGGGGATCTGATTGAAACATAGAAGATTATTAAGGGATTGGACACGCTCGAGGCAGAAAACATGTTCCCGACGTTGGGGGAGTCCAGAACCAGAGGCCACAGTTTAAGAATAAGGGGCAGACCATTTAGAACGGAGTTGAGGAAAAACTTTTTCACCCAGAGAGTTGTGGATCTGAGGAATGCTCTGCTTCAGAAGGCAGTGGAGGCCAATTCTCTGGATGCTTTCAAGAAAGAGTTAGATAGAGCTCTTAAAGATAGTGGAGTCAAGGGATATGGGGATAAGGCAGGAACAGGGTACTGATTGTGGATGATCAGCCATGATCACAGTGAATGGCGGTGCTGGCTCGAAGGGCTGAATGGCCTACTCCTGCACCTATTGTCTATTGTATTGCTCAAATAGGCTGAGGGGCTCGTTTCTGTGCTGTACTTTTCTATGACTCTAAAATGACTCTATAATTTGAAAATACATGCATACTTTTACATTCTTGTCTGGCAGAATTCATAAATTGCAGAATACAAATGAAGAACTGAGATGGCAGTTTTTTTTTCTGGGAAGAAGTGTTTCCTAACAGGATGGAGAATTGAATAGATAGACGACTGAAAGCTTGGGATCAGCCTTGCAGACTGAATGGAGGTGCACCGCAAAGAGGTCACCCAATCTACATTTAGTTTGCCCAATACACAGGAGAGCACATAATAAACACTGAAAACAGAAATCTAAATTGGAAGTAGTACAAGCATATTGCTGTGTTTGAATCCCTGGACTAACAGAGAGTGAGGAAGTAAAAGGAAAGTACTGTAGGCCCTGCGTGGAGATGTTCTGTGAGAAAGGCATGAGTATCGATAATGGAGGAAGAGTTAAATGGAATAAAGAAGATAAAGAAGAAGAGGGAGTTGTATGAAATGTATAGGAAACAGGGAGTAAATCAGGTGCTTGAGGAGTATAAGAAGTGCAAGAAAATACTTAAGAAAGTAATCAGGAGGGCTAAAAGAAGACATGAGGTTGCCTTGGCAGTCAAAGTGAAGGATAATCCAAACAGCTTTTACAGGTACATTAAGAGCAAAAGGATTGTAAGGGATAAAATTGGTCCTCTTGAAGATCAGAGTGGTCGGCTATGTGCGGAACCAAAGGAAATGGGGGAGATATTAAATAGGTTTTTTGCCTCTGTATTTACTAAGGAAACTGGCATGAAGTCTATGGAATTGAGGGAATCAAGTAGTGAGACCATGAAAACTGTACAGATTGAAAAGGAGGAGGTGCTTGCTGTCTTGAGGAAAATTAAAGTGGATAAATCCCCGGGACCTGACAGAGTGTTCCCTCAGACCTTGAAGGAGACTAGTGTTGAAATTGCGGAGGCCCTGGCAGAAATATTTAAAATGTCGCTGTCTACGGGTGAGGTGCCGGAGAATTGGAGGGTGGCTCATGTTGTTCCGTTGTTTAAAAAAGGATCGAAAAGTAATCCGGGAAATTATAGGCCGGTGAGTTTAACGTCGGTAGTAGGTAAGTTATTGGAGGGAGTACTAAGAGACAGAATCTACAAGCATTTGGATAGACAGGGACTTATTAGGGAGAGTCAACATGGCTTTGTGCGTGGTAGGTCATGTTTGACCAATCTATTGGAGTTTTTCGAGGAGGTTACCAGGAAAGTGGATGAAGGAAAGGCAGTGGATATTGTCTACATGGATTTCAGTAAGGCCTTTGACAAGGTCCCGCATGGGAGGTTAGTTAGGAAAATTCAGTCGCTAGGTATACATGGAGAGGTGGTAAATTGGATTAGACATTGGCTCAATGGAAGAAGCCAAAGAGTGGTGGTAGAGAATTGCTTCTCTGAGTGGAGGCCTGTGACTAGTGGTGTGCCACAGGGATCAGTGCTGGGTCCATTGTTATTTGTCATCTATATCAATGATCTGGATGATAATGTGGTAAATTGGATCAGCAAATTTGCTGATGATACAAAGATTGGAGATGTAGTAGACAGTGAGGAAGGTTTTCAGAGCCTGCAGAGGGACTTGGACTGGATAAATGGGCTGAAAAATGGCAGATAGAGTTTAATACAGATAAGTGTGAGGTATTGCACGTTGGAAGGACAAACCAAGGTAGAACATACAGGGTTAATGGTAAGGCACTGAGGAATGCAGTAGAACAGGGGGATCTGGGAATACAAATACAAAATTCCCTAAAAGTGGCGTCACAAGTAGATAGGGTCGTAAAGAGAGCTTTTGGTACATTGGCCTTTATTAATCAAAGTATTGAGTATAGAGCTGGAATGTTATGATGAGGTTGTATAAGGCATTGGTGAGGCCGAATCTGGAGTATTGTGTTCAGTTTTGGTCACCAAATTACAGGAAGGTTATAAATATGGTTGAAAGAATGCAGAGAAGGTTTACAAGGATGTTGCCAGGACTTGAGAAACTCAGTTACAGAGAAAGGTTGAATAGGTTAGGACTTTATTCCCTGGAGCGTAGAAGAATGAGGGGAGATTTGATAGAGGTATATAAAATTATGATGGGTATAGATAGAGTGAATGCAAGCAGGCTATTTCCACTGAGGCAAGGGGAGAAAAAAACCAGAGGACATGGGTTAAGGGTGAGGGGGGAAAAGTTTAAAGGGGACATTGGGCGGGGCTTCTTCACACAGAGAGTGGTGGGAGTATGGAATGAGCTGCCAGATGAGGTGGTAAATGCGGATTCTTTTTTAACATTTAAGAATAAATTGGACAGATACATGGATGGGAGGTGTATGGAGGGATATGGTCCGTGTGCAGGTCAGTGGGACTAGGCAGAAAATGGTTCGGCACAGCCAAGAAGGGCCAAAAGGCCTGTTTCTGTGCCGTAGTTTCTATGGTTTCTATGGAACGTTGGAAAAAGGATGTCCCCTTAAAAACAACAAAAAGGGACATGAAGACAACAGAATTGCCTTGGAATGGTTGAATGTGTAGGCTGAAGGGATAGAAGGTGAGAAGAAAGCAGCATCTCCAAACAGAAGAGTCAAGTCTGCTTCTCCTTCTACTCAGGATGCCTGATCTGCCAAGGCTTTCCAGCACTTCCTATTTCAAATTAAGATTTCCAATATCTGCAGTCATTTTTTTTTGGTTTTCACCAGACTGCTGTCTTTGTGCCAGGTTGAGGAAAGTCGGTGAGAAAAGAAGTACAGAAAATGGAATGGATATGGTTGAGAGCCCAGCCAACTGTGGTAGAGGAAATACTGCTTGAGGCAAAATGGAGATCCATCAGAAGTACCACTGAGGAAGGTATATCCAATGTCTCCTTCCTTTCTCAATCTTTACCATAGCTAAAAGGACTCTCTTGCTCCTAATTTTCAGCTTTTACCAGCTTCTCCTGCCATGCAGAATTAACATATGGCTACACTTGCCCTCGCCATCTAATTAACATCATCAAATTCCACGCTAGTGCTCCCAGTATGTCTTCCTTATTCTGTAATACCATCTATTTCTCCCCTCAAGAATAGGAGATGTACTCTTCTTTCTTCTCTTAAAACAAAATCCTTATTCACACCACAAATCAAAAGAGGTTTTGTACTAGCCAGATAGATTTGAGTAAATACTTCTTCCTGCCTTTATTTCTCATAAAGTTCACTCTTTCTCTTAGTTATTTTATGGTAATAAAGCACATTTTCTTCTTTTCGAGGAATATTTGAAATTCCATAGATGCTGCCTGACCTGCGGTTCCTCCAGGATTTTGTGTTTGTTACTCTGGATTTCTTGCATCTGCAGAACATTATTTGCAACTTGTAGTTCTTTTTGTGTGTGTTGCACAGCTGTGCTGTCACAAAACAGCAAATTTTCCGACATATGCCTACCACCTACGTACAACCTAGCACTACTTTATGGACATACAATCAATGTATACAAGCTATTTTATGTATTTATATTTATTGTGATTTTTTTTATTGTGTTCTTTATATTAATGCGAATTTTTATGCTGCATTGAATCCAGAGTAACAGTTATTTTGTTCTACTTTACACTTATGTATTGGAAGTGCCTTTAAACATCCTTGAATCTTGATAATTAACCTGATTATAATTGCTTTAGTTACCTGAGCACACTGCATGCAATGCAAGGTAGGGGGCAACATTATATTGCTCTTTTACTGGCATTTAGCAGTGTAAAAACCAGCCTGCAAATACACCCAAATTTTATAGTTAATGTTTCAGATGCTTAAAATACTACATCATTTTCTCAAGTGTAGAAACTTGCTTGCACTTGGCCCAAAATGTTAGTAAGTCTGTCAACAATCAATGTGCTAACAAACTGCTTGCAATTTTGCAAACATACATCCTCACACTTTTTTTCAGCCAGTCACTTGCCAACTCAATAGTGCGTGCCAAAAAGAATATTTAACAAATTTTTCAGGGCATTGTCTGTGTTCACTCACAGAGGTAATGCTGAAGGTTTTAAATGAACAATGTTTAAAAGGTCAAGCACATTTCTCTTGTAGTGCCAGGCAGTGCTCTGTCTGTGCACTGCTGATCCAAACTGAGATCAGAATTACCAAACCCACAAGTGGTTGCAGAAGGTTCCCAATCAAAACTAAGAGGAGAGTCATGCCAAAGGAAATCCCGCAGAAAGAGAAATCCTGTAATACTTTCAGCAGTATCACTATCATACAGCCGCATAAAAGATGATGAGACCCAGGAGCAGAATGAGGCCATTTGGGCCCATTGAGCTTGCCCCACTATTCCATCATTGTTCATTCATTATGTGTCCTGTCGTATGGTGTTTCCATGACCATGATTGTTACTGTCAAATTTATCTACAGAAGTGGTTTGCCACTATCTTCTGGGCAGCGTCTTTACAAGACAGGTGACTCCAGCCATTACCAATACTCTTCAGAGATCGTCTGCCTGGTGTCAGTGGTCACACAACCAGGACTTGTGATATGCACCGGGGAGGAAGTGGGGGGGAGGTGTGCTAAGCAGGTGCTAAACCTCGCAGGCTGGCGGCAAGAAGGAGCACTTTACATGCCATTTGGTAGGAATATACCTCATCCCTCAACACTGCCACCCTATCATAGCCAATTTATTTTCTCTCTCAACTCCATTATGAGCAGCATTCACAAGAAAAATTAAAGCTAAATAATACACAGCTTTTTACAAGAATACAACTAGAACAAAGTCCATTTTAGTGCTGCTAAACAAGTAATTAATGTTGCAAACCCGAGTATGGCTAAACAAGTAATTAATGTTGCAAACCCAAGTACTGCTAAACAAGTAATTAATTAATTACAAACCCATGTTCATAATGTCTCCACAGCATTTCCCAGCTTCAGCCTCCATCTCCAACCTTCCCTGCCCCACCTGTCCATCAACCCCTCTTCGTGTGGATTCAACTGGTATTTGCTAACTCCTGCCTCAGCCCTCCATGTCATCTCTTTACACTGACCATTGCCCTTCTAATCTTTCAGTCCACATTAAGAGTGTCAACCTGAAGCATCAACTATCCCTGTGCCTCCACAGATGCTGCCTGAACTACGGAGTTCCTCCAGCATTCTAGCATCAGAATTGGAGCCTCCAAAGCAGGGGATCCCAAGCTGGGTTCACAGATCCCTTGGTTAATGGTCGGGGTCTACGGCATAAAAAAGGTTGGGAACCCTTGCTCCAGAGACTGCTGATACTGGAATCCAAGTGTCAAATGTCAACAGTTTCTTTCCTTCAACGGACACTGCTTGACCTGATGAGTTCTTACTCCTACTCCCCCACATTTTATTTCCAGCCGTGTTTTTCTCCCTCGCATCAGCAAGATTCAGAGTCTCCCGCCCTGATTGAATACCTGAGCTCTCCCCAAGAGCCCAAACACACTTCCCCATGAACCTGTTCCTGTTGTTAGTTCTGAGATGGAAAGCAATATAACAATTGATAAAGATGACAAAAAACAATTGAAATAGATGACAATGTACAATATTAAACAAACCATTCGCATTGATAAATATTAGGAACAACTCACTGAACTGCAAAGGGAGAAAGATGTATGGTGGAGAATGAACTAATCAATCTTACCAAGTGAGGAATAGGCACCTGCAGGTACATTAGATGTAGTTAAACGGCTCGCCCCAGAATGTCCAGTGGTATGCCGTGATTTTGCAGCTGCAGCTGCATTAACATCTACATCACTTCTGGAACGCTGCAAACCACCAGGAGTGGCTATGGATTTTGTACTTGGACCTAAAATAAAGCAGGAAAGTAATTGATTCATTTTTTTATTACATGTTTTACTAAAAATAACTAATTTCAACAATAATCACTCCAAACCTTGGAGAAAAAACACATCACATTCACTCTTCCAAATGTTTCAGTTGTAAAGAAATTCAGTAAACTGCACTGCATAACACACTGGGAAGAACAATTAAAGGAAATACAAAAATGTCCCATATAGTCTGCTCAGTCAACAGCTGGAGTGCTATGAATGGATAACTATCTTCCAGTGGTATTGTTAAATGACGATTACCTACACATTCCTTCCAATTCATATACCATAAGACACAGAGGCAGAATTAGGCCATTTAGACCATCGAGCCTGCTCTGCCATTCAGTCATGGTTGATCATTTTCTCCCCTCCAGAGCCCCACTCCCTGGCCTTCTCCCTGTAACCTTTGATGCCGTGGCCAATCAAGAACCTATTAATCTCCGCTTAAATACACCCAACAACCTGGCCTCCACAGCTGCTCGTGTTAACAAATTCACCTCCTTCTGGCTAAAGAAATTTCTGTTTTAAATGGACACCCCTCTATACTGAGGCTGTGCCCTCTTGTCTTAGACTTCTCCACCATGGGAAACATCCTTTCCACATCTACTCTGTCTAGGCCTATCAACATTCAAAAGGTTTCAATGAGATCCCCTCTCATTCTTCTAAATTCCAGTAAGTACAGACCCAGAGCCATCAAACGTTCCTTGTATGATAACCCTTTCATTCCTGGAATCATCCTTGTCAACCTCCTCTGATCCCTTTCCGATGCCAGCACATTTTTTTCTGAGAAAAGAAACCCAAAGCTGTTCATAATACTCCAGGTGAGGCCTCACCACTGCCTTATAAAGACTCAGAATCACATCCCTGCTCTCGTATTCGAGACCTCTTGAAATGGATGCTAACATGGCATTTGCCTTTCCTCAAACCGCAAGTTAACCTTTCTGGTGTTCTGCACTCCCAAGTCCTTCTCAGATTTTTGGTTTTTATCCCCACTTAGAAAATAGTCTGCACATATATTTCTTCTGCATGCATGCATGCATGACCATGCACTTTTCAACATTGTATTTCACTTGTCACTTTCTTGTCCATTCTCCTAATCTTCCTAAGTCTTTCTGCAGCCTATCCGTTTCCTCAACACTACCTGCCCCTCCACCAATCTTCATCTCATCTGCAAACTTGGCAACAAAGCCATCTATTCCAACATCTAAATCACTGATAAAATAAAACTCATAAAACTGAATCTTGCGGAACACTAATCATCACTGGCAGAGACAACCAGAAATAGATCCTTTTATTCCTACTTGCAGCCTTCTACTAATCAGCCAATGCTCTAACCATGCTAACAATTTTTCTGTAATACCATGGGCTCTTAACTTGGTAAACAGCCTCATGCGTGGCACCTTGCCAAAGACCTACTAAAAATCCAAATATACAGCATCCACTGCATCCCCTTTATCTATCCTACTTGTAATCTCCACAAAGAATTCCAACAGGTTCATTGGGCAAGATTTTCCCTTAAGGGAACCATGCTGACTTTGTCCCATCTTGTCCTGTGTCACCAAGTACTCCATCACCTCATCCTTAACAATTGACTCAACATTTTCCCAACTACTAAGGTCAAGCTAACCGGTTTATAATTTCCTTTTTGCTGCCACCCCACTTTCTTAAAGAGTAGAGTGACATTTGCAACTTTCCAGTCCTCCGGAACCATGCCAGGGTCCAATGATTCTTGAAAGTCATAACTAATGCCTCCACAATCTCTTACCGCTACCTCTTTCAGAACCCTAGGGTGCAGTTTATCTGATCCGGGTGACTTATGTACCTTTAGGTTTTGCAGCTTTGAGCACCTTCTCCCTTGTAATAGTAACTGCACTCACTTCTTTTCCCTCACACCTTTCAACACCTGGCATACTGCTAGTGTCTTCCATAGTGAAGACTGATGTAAAATACTCATTTAGTTCATCTGCCATCTCCTTGACCCCGTTATCATTTCTCCGGCCTCATTTTCTAGTAGTCCTATATCTACTCTCATCTCTCTTTTTTTAATATATACTTTAAAAAGCTTTTTCTATCCACCTTGATGTTGTTTGCTAGCTTGCTTTTGCATTTCATCTTTTCCCTCCAAATGACTCTTTTAGTTGCTTTGTGTAGATATTTAAAAGCTTCCCAATTTTCTATCTTCCAGATAATTTTTGCTTTGTTGCATCCCCTCTTTTTTACTTTTACATTAGCTTTGACTTCCCTTGTCAGCTGTGGTTGTACTATTTTTGCCATTTGAGTATTTCTTTGTTTTTGGAATACATCTATCTTGCACCTTCCTCATTTCTCCCAGAAACTCAAGCCAGTGCTGCTCTGCTATCAACCCCACTAGCATCTCGATCCAATTTACTTCATACCACTGTAATTTCCTTTACTGCACTGAAATACTGCTATGTCAGACTTTACTTTTTCCCTATCAAATTTCAAGTTGAACTCAATCATATTGTGATCAGTGCCTCCTAAAGGTTTCTTTACCTTAAGCTCCCTAATCGCCTCTGGTTCATTACATAACACTCAATCCAGTATACCTCATCCCTTAATAGGTTCAATGACAAAACTGCTCTAAAAAGCAATCTCGTAGGCATTCAACAAACTCACTCTCTTGAGATCCACTGCCAACCTGATTTTCCCAATTGACCTGTATGTTAAAATCTCACATGACTTTCATAACATTGCCCTTTTGACACGCCTTTTCTATTTCCCGTTGGTACACATGTACACATGTTGGGAGACCTATATATAAATGCCATCATGGCCCTTGCAGTTTCTTAACTCAACCCCTAAGGATTCAACATCTTTCTACTGAATTGATGCCATTCCTTACCAGCAGAGCAACACCAACTCCCTCTGCCTACCTTCTTATCCCTCTAATACAATGTGTAACCTTGGACATTCAGCTCCCAACTACAACCATCCTTCAGTCACGATTCAGTGATGGCAACACATCCTACCTGATAATCTGTAAATGTGCAACAAGATCATCCACCTTATTTCTTATACTGTACTCTATGCATTGAGATATAACACAATGAGTACTGTATTTGCTACCCTTTTAAATTCTGCATCCCTAATGCACTGATACCTATCCTGCTAGCTACAATTTTGTTCTATCACCTGCCTGTGCTTCCTGACAACCTGACATGCATGTTATCTCTTCTTTTATATCATCCGTCGTATCACGAGTCTCTTCACTCTGGTTCCCATCTCCCTGCCAAATTAGTTTAAACCCGCCGCCACAGCTCTAACAAACCTGCCAGTGAGAATATTAGCTTATACATGGCTGAACATCACACAGGTGACCGCTGCTATTGTTAACTTGCACCAGGATCTGGAATTATATCATTTGCTTGTGATTTGCAAACCCAGAGCAAACTAGCAGCAAAATTGCTGGAATTTGCCAACATTAACAGCACATAGCCCATTTGTTAAGAGCTTGCATCACTAAACTGGCTTGGAGCATTTTATAACAGTTGTGCTGACCATCTTATTTCATTTCTTGTGAAATTCTGGATCATAGATCATATAGCAATATGACGAGGATACAGGCTCGTCAGCCCAATGAATCCATTCTAACCATTGTGCCCAGCCAGCGGGCCCCAATTTACTTTCTTTGGTCCATATCCCTCTCAGAACTGCTCCTCCATGTACCTATTCACGTACTTCTTAAATGATACTGTTGTACTTACATCAACCATTTCCTGTTGTTTATATTCCGTCTTGATAGCCTAAACCTGATGGCATGAACATTGACTTCTCTAACTTCTGCTAATGCCCCACCTCCCCCTCGTACCCCATCCGTTATTTATTTATATACACACATTCTTTCTCTCTCTCTCCTTTTTCTCCCTCTGTCCCTCTGACTATACCCCTTGCCCATCCTCTGGGTTTTTTTCCCCCTCCCCCTTTTCCTTCTCCCTGGGCCTCCTGTCCCATGATCCTCTCATATCCCTTTTGCCAATCATCTATCCAGCTCTTGGCTCCATCCTGTCTTATCCTATCATTTTGGATCCCCCCCTCCCCCTCCCACTTTCAAATCTCTTACTAGCTCTTCCTTCAGTTAGTCCTGATGAAGGGTCTCGGCCTGAAACGTCGACTGCGCCTCTTCCTATAGATGCTGCCTGGCCTGCTGCGTTCACCAGCAACTTTGATGTATGTTGCTTGAATTTCCAGCATCTGCAGAATTCCTGTTGTTTTTCTATAATCTTGTGCTTTCCTCATGCTTTGGAAAAATTATCTGTCACTTGATTGTTCAAAATATGAATCAATTATATACTCATTCATGTATGTGATGAAGTTCTAAACATCTCATTATAAAATACTAACCTTTTGACGTACTCCCACTTGCAACAGACCACTTAGCTGGAAAGGCACGGCTGGAAAGAAACAAAATACATCATGTTAACTACTAGAGGTTAACACAAACAAACACAATCTGTATGCCTAATTATTGCACAATGTATCATCCTATTAAATGTTTTAAAACCATTAGATAAGCTACGGGGTTGGTTCAGAGTTTCCATCACCAACATTTAGCTTCCAGCACCCTGTGCTGATGATTGCTTTCACTGAACTGTGGAGATCGTAGCTGAGTAAGGTATTGATATTATAAGGATTGAATTCTGTGGTAATTCATTTCTTGTAGAAAAAGTCACAAATTGGTGTCTTTCAATTTTCTGGGGTGGTGACTACTGGAACAACCAACATCTTTAAGTCCTAGGATTCAAAGAAGAATAAAGTGTAAAATTGTGAAATTACTAGGGAAAAGTATCTTGCGATTTAGTATGAAGGGAGAATGGTCTCAGGCCTGGGGAGCTGTTTAAGCGAAGTGAGGTATGTTTTGCAGCATCAAGGGTCTGCAAAATCTGGTCACAGGATGCCTGGGAATTCTGGAAAACTAAGGAATAGGTAGAGTTAGCTAGCTACCACTTTCTGCTCTCTTTTTGATCAGAGATAGTTTCTTTTTACTGTTAACCTTATCACATTCCTTATAATGAAAAGGCATCCTCTGCCATTTCTATTTTGCTCATTCCTTCTAATAGTCAAAAATCCTGGAATATTTTGCTTCCAGACTGGTAGAATGTGACTTTTAGAGGAAATCTTATTCTCTCCTATTAATTGTTGCATATTCATATTAATTTTCTGAACTTGCTATTTTTCCCTTATGACACCTATTGGAGTAATTCTGTTCCTGTGGCACTTCTCTTTGGCTTTTAAACTTGCTCCTTTCTAAATCCTCCCCATCTTCCAAAGCATTTTAGGGGCAAGAGACCAACAAAAGAAGGGTTAGGATAAAGCACTGGCTGATTGGTGGGAGGCAAAGAGTGGGAATAAAGGGAGCCTTTTTCTGCTTGCCAGTGACTTGTAGTGTCCCACAGGAGTCTGTGTTGGGACAGATTCTTTTTACATCATTATTCAATGATTTGGATGACAGAATTAATGGCTTTGTGGCCAAGTTTGTTGATAATACGAAGATAGGTGGAGGGGCAGGTAGATTTGAGGAAGCACAGAGGCTACAGAAGGACTTCTGCAGCAGGATTGAAATGGATAGATAAATATCTAAGGTCCAATGAGGTACATCTCTGACTGCTCTGGAATGCAAAGGAAAAGATTGCTGAGGTAAATATTTAAAATTTGCTGGCCTTCAGTCATCCGGCAGCACTTTGCTGGCCTTGGAGGACTACTGGATGATTGCAGGACAGCAGATGTGATACCTGCAAGAGAAATAAGCAAGGTGATTACATGCTGCCAGGTCTAAAATCAATAGCAAGGGAGATAATTGGAAAAAGCTCTGATGGACACTTGAAGAGACAGGAATAAATAAATGATGGTTTTGTTTAGTGGAAGTCAGATCACTTTGATTGAATTTTTTTGAAGATAAATTAAGCTGGTAGATCAGGGTAGTGCAGTTATATAGTCTGTATGGATTTCAAGAAGACATTTGACAAGAACATGTGGGAGATTGATCTAATAGGTCAGGTCCCATGGCAAATTGGACCTACAGTAGCTTGAGAGAGGAGGCAGTGGGTGATTGGGTTCAGAGCTGCTTTTGCAACCGTCTGCGAACAGCTGTGTTTCACAATGATCAATGGTCTTTTCAATTTATCTATCTATATGTCACGGAAGAGTAAGTTTGCAAATGACCCTAGGACTGGTTGTGCTTTTGAAGAGTGAGGAGCGTTTGGCTACTTGAATCTATTGTTGGATTGATAAGAGTGGCATAGCAAAAGCAAATGGAATTTAATACCAAAAAAAGGTGAGGTGGTGCATTAGCAAGGACTAATAAAGCTAAGACACGCACAATGAAAGGTAGACTTTTAGTGGTATCTCGAGATGCATCTCCAAGAACCCCTAATGGTGGCAACACATCTGAATATGATGACTCAGAAGGCATACAGGATTATTTTCTTTATTAGCCAGGGTATAGAGCCTAACAGCAAGAGGTTATGGTGCAACTACATAAAACATTGTTTAGGTCACATCTAGATTATTGTGTGCAGTTCTGCTTGCTATGCTATATGAAGGATTTGACCGTACTGAAGAGGAGAATTGCTGTATGGAAGGAGCATTCCAGCCACATGGAGAAACTAGATTGGACAAATTCTCTTTCGAGTGAAGGAGCTGAGGAGGAATCTCATTGAGATATACAAAATTATGAGGAGCATGGATATGATCAATGTCATATCAGCAGAAGAGATCTAGAGAGAGTAAAAGGGTAAAGGGAAAAATCCAGGGGGAAAGACATGGCCACAGACCCAAGCACAAAGGCAAAGGTGGCAAAATAAGAGTTCAACATCATTCCAGGCTCAGAATTCATCAAGATAGGCATATAGGATGGGAAAGTTGATATACCTACTGGAGATGGTTCATTCAGAATCAGAGGGATAAAGGTCAGAATGGACAGTTGAAACATATCCAGGGGTAAGACTGGGCAAAGAAACAATGCAAGAGTAAAGTGATGGTGGAGAAAGAACTGCTGAAATTAGTGACCTTTAATATCTGTAACAAAGGAAACTTTTATTCTAACAATGTTTATTTTTCACTTTCTCCTCTGTCCTTATACGTCTTCTATTTAGATTCCCTTCAAACAGATCAACTTTGATAAAATCAGCTTTAACATTCCCTCTATGCTGATACCATGAGCTTTTGCATAGTATGATGTGTCGAGTTCAAATCATAATCATTCCCCTTTTCCTCTCCACAATTCCTGCTCCTCTGCCAGTTAAAAATTGGTTTGATCTTTGAACTTCAGGAAGAAGAAACACAACTGTTTTCATCCAGAGGTCTGCAGTGTAAAGGTTTCAAGTTTCTGGGTGTCAACATATCTGAACATCTATCCTGGGTCCAACATATTGATGCAATCACAAAGAAGGCATGCCAACACCTATATCTCATTAGGATATTGATGAATGCTGGTATGTCACCAAAAATTCTAGCATATCTCTACAGATGTACCAGGGAGAACGCTCTAAATCCAAGTCAACTCCCTCGTGGGCACTAGCTTCTTATCACTGAGGACATCTTCAAAACACTATGCCTCAAAAGGCAGCATCCATCATTAAGGACCCTCACCACCCATTACTACCATCAATAAGATGGTGCAGGAGCTTGGAGACACATTAACCATTTTAAGAACAGTTTCTTTCCCTCCACCAACAGATTTCTGAGTGGTCCATGAATACCTAACTATTTTGCGCTCTTTTTGCACTATATATTTTTTATAGACTCGTTTGTAATTTATAGTAATTTTTTATGTACTGCTGCCGCAAATCATCAAATTTCACAACATATTTCAGCGATAAATAAACTTTGTCTTGGCCTGATAAAAGGTTAATTAATATTGGCTGATCAGTTACATTTTCTGATTTTATCCAGTTGTCCAGCAAGTACAGTTAATGTATTCCAATCCTACTCTATTACCAATCCCAATATAGTAAATAGTGCACATTTCGAAATGAAATGAAATATCTTTATTGTCATTGCATAGTACAATTTGTCATGCACCAATACAGCGAAAATGAGTTCAAACAAGACTTTTAAGATTATAATTGTCTCTCTAATGTTAACCAACTTCTTGTAATATTGTCTTCTGCTTCCAATATATTGAGAGGTAAAACCTCGAAATTAATTCTCTCAGGAGGGGCATAGCTAAGGTGGATTGTTACAAGGGTAGGCTGTCTAAACCAAAAGGCATAGGTAGACCTGATGGATAAGTTTTTCTACACAGAGGATGGTGATACATGAACAAGCTACCAGAAGTAGCAGAAGCAGATACAATCAGAACATTTAAAAGAACACAGAACTTTACAACAAGGAACAGGTCCTTTGCACCATGGTACTGAGCTGAACTAACTAAACTAATTAAATCCAATTTCTTTGGTTTGCACATGGTCCATATCCCTCCAATGCCTATCAAAGAGTGTCTTAAATGCCTCAATTGTATTTGTCTCCGGCACCACCCCTAGCAGTGCCTAACAGGGAGCCACCACTCTCTACGTAAAAACAAATATCCCACATATTTTCTTTGAACTCTTCCTCTCATCTTAAATGAAGGGGGAAAGCCTCTAGTATTAGACATTTTGACCCAGGGGAAAGATATTGGTTGAGAACTTATGCCTCTCAATGTTTTATAAACTTCTGTCTGGTCACTCAGCCTCCTCCACTCCAGAGAAACATTTGGAAGAGACATGCATGGGAAAGTTGTAAAGGAATACAAGCCAAATGCAGGGAATCGGGACTAGCTCAGGAAGGCATGGACAAGTTGGTTAAAGGGTCTGTTTCCATGCTGTATAACTGCATGATTATGACACTAATCCAATTTTTTCTTCCGGCTCAGAGATGCAAACATGCTTCAAAGCTTTATTTCAATCCTTCAATTACATTGTGCTTGTAAAGTTAATGAATTTAATTTTGATTACATTTTTTTCAAACTGAAGAGGAAATAGATATGCAAAAATTCTCATATGTGAATTTATGTCTGTTCAAAAGATATATTGTCCTAATAAAAATGTATTAAGTGTTAAACTTAAAACGTGGAGACATAATAATTATACATGAAATAAAAGAAAATTAGCTAATAAAAATGATTGAAGTATGAAAAAGTTATAATTTAATGGTGCTAAAAACTAGAAGCTAAGATATAGATGATAATCCCTGTATCATATCAGTTTCCACTAAACAACCCAACTTATAATGCACTTGCATGAACATTAAAACCCCTAAATGATCCCTCTAAATCATTTTTATTTTGAGGCTACAGATCTTTCCCATTACCCTATAAAATACAAGTTGAGTCGATGCACTATACAAGTTGTAATGTAAAACTTTCAATATTCATTGTCCATGACTTATTTCAGTCAACTTAATCAGTAAGGAGGGAAATCTGAAACAGTATAAAAATACAGTGCTATGCAGTGACTTAACTTTAAGTAAATATTATTTAAAATAGTCTTGTCATACTTAAGGCTTTCTTGTGAGCTGGAAGATGACCGATCTGAGTGAGGAAGAGAAGCTGCGCTCGTGGAACTCTTCAGGTGGGCCTGAAATCCTTTCTGATAGGACGGTTCCAGGGAGTTGTATAATGCATCAGCTTCAGCAGGAAAATGGTTCCGAAGGCTCCAGTAGGTTCTACTCAGAAAAATTAAACATCACATTTTCAGACCTTTTAAAGGGAACTATCTATAAATTGTAATCAATTAATCGTATATGGTGTTTTGTCCGTTATTTGGCAGGGTGGGGTACAATCACACAGCATCCACACAAACTTAATTACCCAGTTTGGCGGAGCCAGGGCTGTTTTCCCTAGACAGCGAGTTGAGCGAGCCTGAGGCTTACCGGAGGGGGGCTACACTTAAAAATCAACTCCAACATCTTCCCTACTACTGAGGTCAGACTAACTAGCCTATAGTTTCCATTCTTCTGTCTCTCTCCCTTCTTGAAGAGTGGAGTGACATTTGCAATTTTCCAGTCTTCCAGAATGATTCCAGAATCGAGTAGATTCTTAAAATCAGTAGTAATACCCCCACAATCTCTTCAGCCACCTCTTTTAGAACTCTGAGGTGTAGACTATATGGTCCAGGTGACTTATCTACCTTCAGACCTTTCAGCTTCCAAAGAAATTTCTGTCTCGTTATGGTAACTTCGCACACTTAAGACATAGTCATAGTCATACTTTACTGATCCTAGGGGAAATTGGTTAATGACACCATAACACCATAAGACATAGGAGCAGAATTAGGCCATTCAGCCCATTGAGTCTGCTCTGCCATTCCATCATGGCTGATCCTGGATGCCACTCAACCCCATACACCTGCCTTCTCACCATACTCTTTGATGCCCGGACTGATCAGGAAACTATCAACTTCCGCCTAAACATACCCACAGACTCTGCTTCCACCGCAGTCTGCAGCACAGCGTTCCACTGATTCACTACTCTCTGGCTAAAAAAATTCCTCCTTGCTTCAGTTCTAAAAGGTTGCCCCTAAATTTTGAAGCTGTGCCCTCTTGTTCTGGATTCCCTGACCACAGGAAACATCCTCTCCACATCCACCCTATCTAGTCTCTTCAACGTTCAGTAAGTTTCAATGAGCTCCCCATACATTCTTCTAAATGCCAGTGAGTACAGACCCAAAGCTGCCAAACTCTCCTCTTATATTAACACCTTCATTTCCAGAATAATCCTTGTGAACCTCCTCTGGACTCTCTCCAATGACAACACATCCTTTCTGAGATATGGGGCTCAAAACTATTGACAATACTTCCAAGTGCGGCCTGACTGGTGTCTTATAAAGTCTCAGCATTATTTCCTTGCTTTTATATTTTATTCCCCTTGACATAAGTGCCAACACTGCATTTGCTTTCTTTACCACAGACTCAACCTGTAAATTAACCTTCTGGGAGTCTTGCATGAGGACTCCCAAGTCCCTCTGCACCTTTGATGTTTGAATCTTCTCCCTATTTAGATAACAGTCTGTACTATTGTTTCCTATACCAAAATACCTTATCATACACTTCCCAACACTGTATTCCATCTGCCACTTTTTTGCCCATTCTTCCAGTTTGTCCAAGTCCTGCTGCAATCACATTGCTTCCTCAGCAGTACCTACCTCTCCACCTATCTTCATATCATCCACAAACTTTGCCACAAAACCATCAATTCCATTATCCAAATCACTGACAAACAATGTGAAAAGTAGCAGTCCCAATACTGACCCAAGGAACATCACAGTCAGTGGCAGCCAACCAGAAAAAGCCCCTTCTATTCCCATTCGCTGTCTCCTGCCTGTCAGCCACTCCTCTATCCGTGCCAGTATCTTTCCTGTAATGCCATAGGATTTTATCTTGTTAAGCAGCCCCATGTGTGGCACCTTATCAAATGCCTTCTGAAAATCCAAGTAAATGACATCCACTGCCTCTCCTTTGTCCACCCTGCTTCTTACTTCTTCGAAGAACTCTAACAGATTTGTCAGGCAAGATTTCCCTTTCCAGAAACCACGCTGACTTTGACTTATTTTATCGATAGTCTCCAAGTACCCTGAAACCTCATCCTTAATGGACTCCCACACTTTCTCAACCACCGAGGTTAGGTTAACTGGCCTATAATTTTGTTTCTTTTGCCTTCCTCGCTTCTTGAAGAATGGAGTGACATTTGCAATCTTCTAGTTCTCTGGGAACCTGCCTAAATCAAGTAATTCTTGAAAGATTGTGACCAATGCATCCATCATCTCTTCATGCCCCCTGAAACCTGGAACTTCTATCATACTGCTCACATCTTCCACAGCGAATACTTATTCAGCAAAAAATTCATTTTAAAATATGTTCTGTGTATAAGAAACATAGACAAACTACTTATTTCAACAAAAATCTTATATCAAATCTAGAGTAGATTTACTTTGTTTAAAAATATGTTTAGCTCTGAAATGATTCCTTACTTTCGAGCTTCCTGTCTGGCTTCTGCATCAGCATCTGAAATGCCTTTCTTGATGGTCTCAACCAGAACAGTCACGTGCCTAGTCAAAATAATATAAAAAGTAATCATGCTTTTTATAATTGCTCAACTAAAACATTTGGAAGAAATAATTAAGGATTCTTTGAACAAATTCTATCATCTGTGTTGATCTGAATGGTCATTGAAACACTGAAATGAGTGTGGTAACTGTGTCATTCTACCCTGAAATATGCAGACTCAAGTTATTAACAAATTTGCTGAGGCCACAATTCAGAAAAACGGAGGGGGGGCGGGGGGGGGAGGGAAAGGGGGCACAGGGGGATGGCCATTGCAGAGAACAGCTGTCTGTCTGGTAATGTAAATGATACGTTTTGCTTTCTTCAGGAACAGCTTCTTTCCCTCCACTATTAGATTTCTGAACAGTCCATGAACACTACATTATAATAAACACAACTGATTCTGCAGATGCTGGAAATCTAGAAACTACCTCATTATTCGTTTGTGGGTAACATTGATTTTGTAACTAATAGTAAATTTATAACTTCACACTGTACTGCTGCCACAAAACAACAAATTTCACCTCATATATGACAGTATTAATGAATGTAATTCTGATTCCTCAAGCTTTCAGATAATGTGACCTTTATTTTCAGGCAAGATTTCCCAATCACAGTGTAAGCTAATGTTTTCTTACCTGAAGTACAAAATGAATTATCTGCAATGTGGACATTATTCTTTCAACTTTGGCAATAATTTTATTTTTTTAAGCAAATGATCGAAATTGTTGTTAAGCCTAAGCCTGCATTCTCTACTCTATTTGTTCAGCAAAACAGTCAATAACAAATGAAAGGAACAGTAAATACCTTTACAAAGCTGAAAGAGTTGGAATTTCTGCACCAGCTTGAGAATTGATTTTTGGTAATAAACCTAATTTTGATATTGAACTCTACATTATGTGAAGTAATTCAAATTAGTACTTCTGTTCACAAACAAGAGAAAATCTGCAGATGCTGGAAATCAGAGCAACACACACAAAATGCTGGAGGAACTCAGCAGGCCAGGTAGCATCTAGGAAAAGAGTACAGTGGACGTTTCAGGCTCTTTTCCTAGATGCTGCCTGGCCTGCTGAGTTCCTCCAGCATTTTGTGTGTATTACTTCTGTTTGTATGTTTTAAATGTTTATACATCACCAAATAAACCTTTCCTCTCCATTTTCAAAGAAGATACCAGCACTTCTACCAAGTTCTAATCATATGTGGAAGTCAGTTCTCAGAGTCTATGTCAAGTTAGACAGAACACATGATCGACTTCAATGGAGATCACAGGACTGCTGGGGAAAAAAAGCAAAAGGACCAGCATGTTTTGCTTCAAATATTTTGGTTTTGTTTAATGTTGTCATTCTTGATTTTTGAAGTATATTTTTGCAAATTTTACTGTTAGTACTTCAAATTTACAATAATTATTCACTTTATTTTTAATGGTTGTAAATTTTCTGAATATCAGTATCAGAATCTGGTTTAATATCACCAGAATACGCCATGAAATTTGTTAACTTTGCAGCAGCAATACAATGCAATACATGATAATAAAGAAAAAACCTGAATTACAGCAACCATTTATGTATATGTTTTAAATAGTTAAATTAAATAAGTAGTACAATAATAGAAATTAAAAAATAGTGAGATAGTGTTCATGGGCACAATATCCATTTAGAAATCGGATGGCAGAGGAGAAGAAGCTGTTCCTGAATTACAGAATATGTTCCTTCAGGTTACTGTGCCTCCTTCCTGATGGTAACAATGAGAAGAGGGCATGTCCTGGGTGCTGGGGGTCCTTAATGATAGACACTGCATTTTTAAGGCACCAATCCTTTAAGATGTCTTGGATACTACGGAGGCTAGTACCCATGATGGAACAGAGATTCTCACAGTTTTGACTGCAATTAGAACTGTGGTCCAGGCTTTGCTGCCTGTCCAAGCTTTGTGGCATCTTCATTATGCCATTTGAGGCTTTCTACTACTATGGCCATGAACGAGCAATTGGGGACATTTCAGCCTACCAGACCCAAGCAAGCATCATTCAACTGTAGAATCTAACTGTGGATAGTACAAAATGACCCAATAAACTACAAATATGAACATCTGTCACATTTACATTTGAAACTCTAACTTAGCACCGTAATAAATTACTTTAAAAAATCCAATAAGCTTGGAAAATAAATCTTCCAAATAATTAAATATTGTAAGATGCAAATTACTGTCCAATCAGATGTATGTCTCTTCTCCAAACTTCTTGTGCTAACAGCTTCTACTTCTTTTGAACTTTTATGCCCTTACCTTTCTAGGGAGTGTGTTTGCCATTCCTGCAGCAACAAATCTAAAAACTCGTAACAACGCCTGTAAATAAGATGGAATAGTCAGTCTTTCCAAGCTAAGCTCAAACGCTTGACATTTTGAGCTATAAATAAACAAGAGGTCTGAATCAGGGTTAAATAATATTAACAGGTTGCATTCACCCATTCGTTCCCAATGGCTACCTCAGCAAGTTGAGGCAACTGCAAAAATTTTCAGGTGCTCACCCAGCTAATCCGAATTTCCTGCATTTGACGTAAATCCCTCTGAGCCCCAACCCTCCATGCAACAGGGATAGGGTTGTAATTGTGTACAAATATTGCGGATGAGTACAAAGAAAGCCATGGATGTGGTGGGCTCAAGGGCTCATTTCTATACATTACTAATCTATGTTTCCATGGCACTAATATTGATTTAGGATATTATAACTATTTTGATGATAAAGTTAATTAAAATTGGAAATTGGAGAGGAGCTAAGATTGCACCAGAGGGCGACTTCTTCGAGCACATCTATGAAACAGCTTCAATTTATATCTCTAATGTCACTCTTTATCCTTTTCAAGGTGGCTGGGATTCTGTAAAAGTCCATGATCTACAGCTGCACTCAAACTGTGGTTCTTCATGGCAGTGAGTTCCTGCTCTCGGAGCTCACTGATCGGCTGTTATTGATATCTCCAGGAGTGGCCTGGAAGACATGCACCTTTGGGATCAGGCCCTGCTCGACCCTGTGTATGACTGATTCCTCGCCAGTGTTGTTAACTGAAGCATTGTGTGAGATCAGAACATCAAGTCAGTGGGTACAGTTGTTGGAGGCCTCTGCACTCGAACAATCATGCTCTCTCTCTCTCTCAATGGTGGGGGTGGAGCTGGTTCTCAAGTTGGGTGAGCTCCAATAAGTGTCACTTCAGACTGTAACTGCAAAACAGCAAGCTGTTGGTCTCCCTCTCGTTGTGGAAGGGTTGACACCCCTCTCTCTCTCGACACACACACACACAGAGACAAAGAGACAGAGACACACAGAGTCCGAGCCAGAGACAGCCAGCGGCATGTCGAAGTGCTCTGTTATGGTCTGTAGCTTTTGATGGACCTAGATCATGGTCTCTTTGGGGGCTTTGCTATTTGTTGCTGGCAGGTGGTGGGCGCTAATGCTTCCAGCTGGAACAAGTAGAGGGAGGGTTGATGCTTTGCTGCAGATTGTGCGTGGGAGGGGAAGGGGGTCTTTGGGGTTCTAATGCCTGTCATTCATTCTTTGGAGTTTTCTTCTGTTTCGTCTGCGAAGAGTAAGAATTTCAGGTTGTATACTGTATACATTCTGATATTAAATGGAACCATTGAAGCAGTAATTTTCTGATTGTTGGCTTTTGAGATCTTGTAGGAAATAGTTATTACAAAAGTTGAGTTTCATGACCTTAGCTCTGGTCAGCCACATGATTTACAAGAACATACAATATTTAAAAAAATAAATACACTATTGTAGCACGGTGGATAGCGCGATATTATTACAGCTCAGGACATTGGAGTTGAGAGTTCAATTCTGGCTTCTTCTGTAAGAAAGTTTGCACATTCTTCCCACATGTGTGGGATTCCTCTAGGTGCTCTGGATTCTTCCCATGGTCCAAAGACACACCGGTTAGTAGGATAATTTTCAATGTTGGCACGTGGCCAAGTGGTTAAGGTGTCGGTCTAGTGATCTGAAGGTCGCTAGTTTGAGCCTTGGCTGAGGCAGCGTGTGTGTCCTTGAGCAAGGCACTTAACCGCACATTGCTCTGCGACAACACTAGTGCCAAGCTGTATGGGTCCTAATACCCTTCCCTTGGACAACATCGGTGGCGTGGAGAGGGGAGACTTACAGTATAGGCAACTGCTGGCCTTCCATACAACCTTGCCCAGGCCTGCGCCCTGGAAACCTTCCAAGGCGCAAATCCATGGTCTCACGAGAATAACGGATGCCTATTTATTTTAAATTGTCCTATGATTTGGCTGGGGTTAAATGGGTGGGTTGTTGGGTGGCACGGATTGTTGGGCTGGGAGGACCTCCTCCACATTGTATCTCTAAATAAATACCAATTTAATAGCCTTACCTTCTCACTGCCACTGACTTTGAAGTACAATTGCTGGTTATTAAGGGAATCAACCTTGGAACATGAGTGTGCTGCGAGAAAAATAATGACCAAATTACCACCCACTCCCAAATACTTCAGTCATAAAATTAAGCTCAATGTCACACTTGAATGCAAATTAGCTTTCTTAAAACTCAGCAAAAAATATTTAAATACTTCTCAAAGACCAGAAACTATTGACTAGAAGTCATCAGTTCATCACTACATCAACTCTTGCTTCACCCCACTGGCAATATTCCCTTGGTGCTATCTATCTGTCCCCATTCTCTCTACAATTTTGAACTAACTTTTGCTCTTCCCCAGTCTTGAAAAAGACTCATTTTTTTTCCAATGCTTTTTTCTCTCCTCATATAAATTTTGGTTTGAAGTTTTGTGTTAAGGATTCTCCTGTGAATTGCCTTTGGGAAAATGCAGCTGAATTAAAGTCAGTGTAACCATCAGTAACACAAGTGTAAAGAGATTATGCACGATTTACTCACACGGATGATGCACCGGATTGCCGCTACTCCAGACGTTGCCATGACTTTTGCACAGTTTGGGACAAGATTAAATAACGTAGGCACAATGGCTTCAGCACTATGATCATATTTGTTGCCAAGAATTGTTGACAGGTGCCTGTGTAAATTCCAACAAATGGACTTTGAACAAAACAAAGACAACATATGTTTTGTTAAATTTATAGCTGTACCACAGAAATAAAGGCCCGATATACACATCAGTTACCCAGTTTATGTTTGCCCCACATCAATCATTTTTTTTAATTGAAAATAAAATGCATCCTTGTTAGGGCATTAGCAATTCACTGTCTACATTTTAGGGGCACAAAACAGTTACATTATTGGATTAATAATTCAAAAGTCTGGATTAAATTATCCAGAGATAAAGGTTTAAAACTCACCATAGTAGGTAAAGAAATTATATTCAGTTAACTGAATAAAACTGGAATAAAAATACTACGACAAACCTGACTAATCCTTTTAAGTAAAGCAAGTTCCTATCCTTACCCAGTCTGGCTAATGTGACTCCAGACCCACAGCAATGTGTCTGATTCTTAACTGCCCTCTGCAATGCCTAGCAAAGCCACTCAAACGAGGGCAGTTGGAGAGATCCAAGAAACATTGGCTTTACCAGCAACAAACACATCCTAGCAATGGATAAAAACAACTTCCAGTTTGCTTATCTGATTATATATCAGTTTTTACACGTCAATTCTATTAAAAATATTTCCGTACACATACTGAAAAGCAAAATTACTTGAAGATCTTCATTTTTAGAAGCTGATATTTTCTGGCATTATACAAATTCATCTTGCAAAGTAAAATAAAATACAACACACACAAAATTCAGGAGGAACTCAACTTTTCAGGCAGCATGTATGTTGAGGAATAAAGAGTCAATATTTTGGGCCAAGACCCTTCATCAAGACTTTCTGTCATAGATATTCATGTATGGTTGAATGACAATTACTTTGAACTATGAATAATGGTGAAGCATACTGAAAGCCAGTGGAAATACAAAAAGGTAGCATGTAGTATTTACAACCTGCTTCAGAATCAAGTGACAAGTAGATAAGACCATGAGACATATGATCAGAATTAGGCCATTCAGCCCATCCAGTCTGCTCTGACATTCCATCATGGCTGATTTATTATCTCTCTCAACCACATTCTCCTGCCTTCTCCCCGTAACCTTTGACACCCTCTAATCAAGAACATACACTTCTTTGAATATACACAATGACTTGCCCTCCATAGCTATCTATGGCAATGAATTCTAGAGATTCACTATCCTCTGGCTAAGGAAATTCCTCCTCATCGCTGTACTAAATGGATGTTCCTCTATTCTGAGATTGCACCCTCTGGTCCTTAGCTACTCCACAACGTGAAATATCCTCCCATATCCATTCTATTTAGGCCTTTCAATATTAAATAGGTTTCAGTGAGATCCCCACTCATTTGCCCAGCGAGTATAGGCCTAAAGCTATCAAATGCTCCTCATATGTTAAACCTTTCAGCCCTAGGTCCATTCTGGATCCTCATGTCCCCACGATCGGAGAAGCTGGTATTCAGCCAATATAGTAAAGACTATAAAAACAAGCTCGAGTGCTTCAGACATATTTATGCCTCTTAAGTAACTATTTTGGGTTTACTACAACTTAGTCATTTTCCTGAATACTGCCTACATTTTACTGTCGTCAAAAAGTAGAACAAGTTCTCTCAAGCCAAATACTACTTCATAAGTGTACTTTCACTAATCTCCCAAGTGATCAAGAGTCTTTAAGAGTGTATTCTGTAATGCTTATACATCACTAACCTGCTCATTATAAGTTTGCCACGATTATTTGGCATCTTTGAACAGCAAACGAGCAGAATTTGAGAAGATAAGGAAATGTAATCAAGGAAACACCTAACTAAAAGATATCAAGATTGGATTGAATTGACTTCATTACCTTCATCTTTCATATACATGAGTAAAAATATTCATGTTACATCTTCATCTAAATGTGCAATGTACAATTTAAGGTAATTCATAATAAATAGTATGTACAGCAGGATGGTCAACATAGAAATACAGTTGCATCAGCATGAATTAAGCAGCCTGATGGCCTGGTGGAAGCAGCTGTCCCAGAGCCTGTTGGTCCTGGCTTTTATGCCGCAGTCCTGTTTCCCGGATGGTAGTAGCTGGAACAGTTTGTGGTTGGGGTGACTCGGGTCCCCAATGATCCTTCGGGCACATTTACACACCTGCTCTGTAAATGTACTGAATCATGGGAAATTCACATCTACAGGTGCGCTGAGCTGTCTGCACCACTCTCTGCAGAGTCCTGTGATTGAGGGAAGTACAGTTCCCATACCAGGCAGTGATGCAGCTAGTTAGGATGCTCTCAACTGTGCCCCTATAGAAAGTTCTTGGGATTTGGGGGTTCATACCAAACTTCTTCAACTGTCTGAGGTGAAAGAGGCACTGTTGTGCTTTTTTCACCAGACATCTGGCATGTACAGACCATGTGAGATCCTCAGTGATGTTTATATCGAGGAACTTAAAGCTGTTCACCCTCTCAACCCCACATCCATTGATATCAATAGGTGCCAGCCTGTCTCCTTTCCTCCTGTAGTCCACAACCAGCTCCTTTGTTTTTGCGACATTGAGGGAGAGGTTGTTTTCTCGACCCAACTGTGTCAGGGTGATGACTTTGTAGGCTGCCTCGTTATTATTTGAGATTAGGCCGATCAGTGTAGTATTGTCAGCAAATTTAATCAGCAGATTGGAGCTGTGGGTGGCGACACAGTCATGGGTCTACAGAGACTAAAGGAGGGGGCTTAGTACACAGCCCTGAGGGGCACCTGTGTTGAGCATCAGAGGGGCACAGGTGAGGGGGCCCACTCTTATCATCTGTCGGCAACCTGACAGGAAGTCCAGGATCCAGCTACACAAGGCAGGGTGAAGCCTGAGGTCTCTGAGCTTCTTGTCGAGCCTGGAGGGAATTATGGTGTTGAATGCTGAACTGTAGTCCAAGAACAGCATTCTCACATAAGCATCCTTCCTCTCCAGATGTGTAAGGACAGTTGTGGCTATTGTGTCATCTGTCGATCGGTTGTTCCAACATAATCAACAGGAATGAAGGGGAAAACTCTCCTGAATCAGTGCAGACAAGATCAATACACTGCAAATGCTGGAACTATTAAACAAAAATAGAAAATACTGAAACACTGAATAAAATCAGGCAGCATCTTTGGAAAGAGAGAGAGAGTTAACGGAGACTCTTCATCTGGCCCCAGGCCTGAATCACTAACCGTTTTGCCTTCCACAATTGCTGCTCGACTTGCTCGGTGTTTCCAATACCTTCTGTCTTTACTTGAAAGAAGATCAGTTAGCTTAATGAGAACCAGGCCAAGAAGTCGCAGTGGGAATTTCCCCAGGTCAACATCCTCAGGCAATGAAAGAGTCAGTGTGCCAAAGTGGAAGATAACATTCAGGCATTGACTGTTAAGTGTAATCAAGGCATCAGAGTTAAAACAAAATCAGCTGATCCCCTCATTTAGGAAGCATGTGGTTGCTTTAGAGAGGATGCTGAGGAGATATACCATGTTGCTGCCTGGATGAGAGAGCGTATCTTGTGAGGAAATGTTGAGCGAGCTGGGCTTTTCTCTTTGGGGTGACGGAAAATGGTTCATTTCCTGCTGCTGCCTGTAGGGAGACTGTACGTTCTCTCCACGACTGCATGGGTTTTCTCTGGGTGTTCCATTATTCTTCCACAGTTCAAAGATGTACCAGTTGGGAGGGTAATTGGTCATTGTAAATTGTCCCGTGATTAGATTAGGGTTAATTCGGGGATTTGCTGGGCAACGTGACTTGAAGGGCCAGAAGGGTCTATTGTACATTGTATCTCAATAAGTAAATAAATAAAAAGAGAAGCCGATATCCAATACATAAAACTTCAGTTTCTCATACCTACTGTAAAAATTTAAGAGATACTTCAGAGTACATTGAACATGTGTCCAACGATACTTACGCTACTGTAATACAAGCTTCCCTGACAACCTGTGACCGGAGATCTCTCGCTGATAATTTGAAAGCTCCTTCTAATAATCTTAAATGTTGGAAAAAGCAGTCATATTCTGCAGCCCCAGCAATTAGTAGTGATCGAATCTTCTTGAGCTAAAAGGAAAAAGAAAAGTGTCTTCAATCATTTGCTGGCTGGGATTTCTCTAATGATTTAGTGGGTTTGGGGCTAATTAGCCAAGCTGAACAGTTGACAGAGACGTAGTCACTTCCACCCATCACCTCCCAGCTCTGACTCTATTCCCACTCTCCCATCTTCTACTTATCAAACAACTGCCCCCCTCACCTGGATCCACCACGGTAGAGCAGCACTATTTCAGCATCACACATAAAAGTTGCTGGTGAACGCAGCAGGCCAGGCAGCATCTCTAGGAAGAGGTACAGTCGACGTTTCAGGCCGAGACCCTTCGTCAGGACTAACTGAAGGAATTGCTTCCTAGAGATGCTGCCTGGCCTGCTGCGTTCACCAGCAACTTTTATGTGTGTTGCTTGAATTTCCAGCATCTGCAGAATTCCTGTTGTTTACTATTTCAGCATTGTCTGAAACGAGTTTGTACATTTTCCCCGTGACCGTGTCGGTTTCCTTCAGCATTCCAAAGATCTATGGTTTAGAACTGTAAATTGTGAGCATCCTATGTCGGCAAAAGAAGCACAGCAACACTGGAGGGTTGCCCCAGCACATCCTCGGACTGCATTGGTCATTGACACAAACAGCACACTCGCTGTATGCTTTGATGTTTTGATGTGTGACAAATGAAGTTAATCTTTTTTTTAATCTATCACCTGCTAGCTCTGCTTCAACTTCTTCCCTCCACTGAGCTGGGATTTGGTCAAAACAATATTTTGCAAACATTTTGCAAGTACAATTTTTTTTTCTTCAGATACATTTACCTGATGAGATCAGGTAGTTACAAGATACTGCTGACCCACTTGAGGATACCCAAGGCTGTACATCATTAAGTAACAATAACTCAATCAAGGTGTTAATGCATCTATTTTACAAAAAATCTTTTCTGTTTATGTACCTAAAAGGGCAGACTAGATAATTCCATTGAACTTCTGCTCTTGCTTTGGAGTGAACTAATGAAATCTCGAAGAACCAATCGTTGGCTTGAGCTGGACCAGCATATCTATCAAACAAACCCTCACTACACCACCCACTTTCTAATTTCATGCCGAGGTCTGATTGATCGACACTGAATCAAAAGTAATCTCACAAATAAACTGGACTATTGCAACAGGATACGATCACAAAATTCATTATATATCCTGTTAGAAGGAAGCTCCAAATTTCATTTTGGCCTTTCAACACTATGTGTTGGAGAAAAAAGTGTCAACGCCCTCCACAACCACAGTCACAACTTACTGCATTGGCTCGCTGATCCCAGTCGTGCTTATCATCAGACAGTATCTCTCGGATTTTGTTCAACGTTTCCTCAAGTTCTCGATTGGAGAAAATCTGAAACCCAAGCGATCACTTCAGCAAGAACAGAAACCTTACTATCATAAATACAGTACTTATTATCTTAGACAGAAAAATTGCGAGGCTGGGGAGGAAAATTAATCAACATGTCAAAATTAGTACATAATTTTGAACAGATCAGAGATCATTCAGATTATTGACCTACTTGTATTTCCCTGATTTTCAAAAGGCTTTCAAAGAAGTTAGAATTTATGAAAAGCCAGTGCAAACACCACATAGACAACAGGAGAGGTCAGTATTGAGCCCATGTTACTGGAATTGAAAGGCAGGAACTCTACTAGCTGTGCACTATGCTGTCTTGCTAAAACTTGGACAGAATCCCAAATGCTTAGAGCAAGTTCAAAACAAACACAACTCATACTGAGAGTCCAAAACTAGCATGTAAAATCAGTGTTAGCACTGTTATAAATGGTGGGGAATCTTTATACTCATAGAAACATAGAAAACCTACAGCATAATACAGGCCCTTCAGCCTACAAAGCTGTACCAAACATGAACTTACCTTAGAAATTACCTATGGTTACCCAAAGCCCTCTACTTTTCTAAGCTCTATGTACCTATCCAGGACTCTCTTAAAAGATCCTATCGTATCTGCCTCCACCACCGTTGTCGGTAGCCCATTCCATGCACTCAGCACTCTCTGGGTAAAAAACTTACCCCTGATATCTCCTCTGTACCTGCTTCCAAGCATCTTAAAACTGTGCCCTCTCGTGATAGCCATTTCAGTCCTGGGAAAAAGCCTCTGACTATCCACATCATCAATGCCTCTCATCATCTTATACACCTCTGTCAGGCCACTTCTCATCCTACGCACATTTCTGCCGTACATTTCTCTGAGAACATCTGTTCCCAATTTATGCTTCCAAGTTCCAGCCTGATAACTTCATATTTCCCCTTACTCCAATTACATGCTTTCCTAACTTGTCTGTTCCTATCCTTCTCCAATGCTATGGTAAAGGAGATAGAATTGTGACCACTATCTCCAAAATGCTCTCCCACTGAGAGAACTGACACCTGACCAGGTTCACTTCCCAATACCAGATCAAGTACAACCTCTCTTCTTGTAGGCTTATATACATATTGTGTCAAGAAACCTTCCTGAACACACCTAACAAACTCCACCCCATCTAAACCCCTTGCTCTAGGGAGATGCCAATCAATATTTGGGAACCCTTATCTGCTCCTCGATGTCCCTGTTACTATTGGGAGGTTTATAATAAACACCCAGTAGAGTTATTGAGCCCTTTCTGTTCCTAACTTCCACCCACAGAGACTCCATAGACAATCCCTTCATGACTTTCTCCTTTTCTGCAGCCGTGACACTACCTCTGATCAAAAGTGCCACGACCCCACCTCTTCTGCCTCCCTCCCTGACCTTTCTGAAACATCTAAAGCCTGGCACACAAAGTAACCATTCCTGCCCCTGACCCATCCAAGTCTCTGTAATGGCCACAACACCATAGTTCCAAGTACTGATCCACGCATTGAGTTCATCCGCTTCGTTCATGATACTCCTTGCATTAAAATCTCAAACCATTGGTCTGAGCACGTCCCTTCTGTATCACCTGCCTATCCTCCCTCTCACACTGTCTACAAGCTTTCTCTATTTGTGAGCCAACCGCCTCTTCCTCCGTCTCTTCAGTTCATTTCCCACTCCCCAGCAATTCTAGTTTAAACTCTCCTTAAAAGCCTTAGCAAACCTCCCCGCCAGGATATTGGTCCCCTTGGGATTCAAGCACAACCTGTCCTTTTTGTACAGGTCACACCTGCCCCAAATGAGGTCCCAATGATCCAGAAATCTGAATCCCTGCCCCCTGCTCCAATCCCTCAGCCACACATTTATCCTCCACCTCATTCTATTCCTACTAAGGCTTGTCCCAATTCTTTGGAGCATACAGTCATGGCATAGAAACAGGTATTTTGTCCCACCAAATCTGTACGATCATACACTATTCTGAACATAAATCATTTTAATTTTCCTGATTTCCCATCAGCTAACCTCAACATCAACCACTCACCACCACAGTACAGGTAATTTACTTCAAAACCAACACATTTTTGGGATTTGAGGAAAGCAGAACACCCAGATGAAGCACATGGTCATAAAGAGAACTTGCAAACTCTACAGAGACAGCAGCAGAGGTCAGGATTGAGCCCATGTTACTGAAGCTGAGGAAGGAACACTATCAGCAGTGCACTGTGCTGCCTTGTGTCACAGGCTTGGCCAGAATACATTCACAGGACTTAAACACTGTCAGGATGCTCTCTATTTATTGTTAGCAATACAGAGCCATGCCGCCCCAACAACCCCAACTAACCCAATTAACCCTAACCTAATCATAAGATAATTTACAATGATCAACTAACCTTCCCAGTACATCTTTGGACTGTGTGAGGTATCTGAAAGACCCGGTGAAAACCCACGCATTCCGTGGGGAGGACATACAAAGACTCCTTACAGAATGGCACCAGAATTTAATTCTGAACTCTGGAATGCCCCAAGCTGTAATAGTGTCACGCTAACTGCTACACTACAGTGGCACCTCTATCCAGCACTACAAACCAGTAAAATGACCAATGAACATATTTAGCATCGATAACTATTAACTTCATGTCAAAGAATATATTAACTACTCTTATCCATATGCTAAACAAAAGAAAGGGAGATACATTATTCAAAAATATCCATGAGAAGCATACGGACTCTTTCAAATATCTCAAAATATCCTTCCTTCCATCCTGAGTTCTGAAAGGCTGCCATTCTATTCTCTCCATTCAGATGATGCTGTCATACTTGCTTTGATCATTCACGCTAGCACGACACTATTACAGCTCAGGGCATTTTGGAGCTCAGCGTTTAATTCTGGTGCCTTTCTCTGTACGTCCTTCCTGTGGAATGCATGGGGTTTCTCCAACTGCTTCACTTTCCTCCCACAGTCCAAAGACCTACCAGGCTGATTAATTGTCCCACGATTAGGTTACGGTTAATCGGGCTGTGGGGTTGCTGGGTGTCGTAGCTCAAAGGGCCCAAGGGGCCTACACTGTACTGTATCACTAATAAAATGAATAGAATGAAGAGGCTTTCTATACAAGTGCCTCTGAAATCTGTCTTCCTTATTGAACTGTGGTTTCCCTCAACAAGGGTGGACAAATTGTTGGAGGAACTCAGCACGTCAGACAGCATCAATGCAGAGGAATAAACAATCAAGCTTCAGGCTGAGTCCCTTCATCAGGACTGGAAAGGAAGTGGACAGATGCCATAGTAAGATGGAAACCATGCCCAGAGATCTAGAGGGATATCATACATAATCAGGGTCTTTGATCCACTGTCGCATAACCAAGCACACATTTACACTAATCTAACACTTATTATATTCTCCTACCAGATCACCCCAGATTCTACCACTTGCACTGACGGGTCTGCATGTGTTTGAGACGTGGAAGGGAACTCGGACAACTGGCTGAAACCCCACAATCACGAAAGGGAGGGGGAGTGGGAGAGATGTGCCAACTTTTCACAGGCCATGTTGTACCACATGTTGGGATTGAACCTGGATCAACGGAGCTGTGAGACAACAGCTTTCAACTCAGTCTGTGAGATACAGTTGTGCTTTTGTGACCACCTTAAGACGAGGTGGAGTTCCCCAAGTTTGCATTGGGCTTCTGCAATGATAGTGCAGGATACCATTAAGGTGAGGAAGAGTGGGATGGAAAAATAAAGTTGCAGACAGTGTTAGCTCAAGATCATCCCTGGGGACTGAATCTAAGTGTTCTGTAAAGTGGTCACCACACTGAGCTCTAACTCCCTCTATCCTTCAAACTCACTGATGGCCTTATTCTAAGCATATGTAGGCACTGGTTCTTGGGTTTCCTCCAGGACAATGGAGCTCCAGTTCAAAGTAAAATTTATTATCCAAGTACATACATGCCACAACATCCAACTCTGAGATTCTTTTTCTGCAGACATACTTAGCAAATCGATAGAACAGTAACTGTAAACAGGATCAATGACCAACAAACTGCAAATGCAGATATAAATAAATAGCAATAAATAAAGAACATGAAATAATAAGATTTTAAAAAGTCCTTAAATGAGGCTGGTTATCCTCTTTTGTTCAAGAGCCTGAAGGCTGAGGGGTAGTAACTGTCCTTTAACCTGGTGGTGCAAGTCCTGAGGCACCACCTTCTACCTGATGGCAGAAAAAAAAGAGCATGGCCTGGGGAGGTGAGGATCTTTAATGATGACTGCTACTTTTCTACAGCAATGTTTCATGCAGACCTGCTCAATGGTTGGGAAGGTTTTAACCATGATGTACTGGGCCGAATCCACTAACTTTCATAGGATTTTCCATTCAAAGGCATTGGTATTCTTGTACCAGGCTGTTACGCAGCTAGTCAACACATTTTCCACTACACATCTATGGAAGTTTGCCAAGGTTTTTGATTACGTGCTGAATCTCCGCAGACTCCTGAGTAAGTAGAGGTGCTGTCATGCTTTCTTCACAACTATATTTATATGGGTCCAGGACAAGTCCTCAGAAATAGTGACAGCCAGGAAATTATAGTTACTGACCCTCTCTACCTCTGATCCTCCGATGAGATGCTCATGGCTTCCCTCTCCTGAAGTCAACAATCAGTTCCTCGGTCTAATTGACACTGAGTGACAGGTTGTTGGTGCTACACCACTCTTATAAAAGACACCCTTAGTGGTTGATTAGAAAGTACATTATATGTAAGATTTTTATAAGCGATTTATGTGTTTTAATATAGTAATTGCATTTACAGTGTTTTACTGTCGTAGAGGGTGGCGAGGTGGAGGTACATCTCTACCAAAGGAGGTATAAGGCAGGTTATCCTTAGGCAAAGTATAACACCTGCATAGCAACCCTGCCACCCCCCCCACCCCCCCACACACGGTCACGTGAGGTCATGGAGCAATTGGTTACGTGACCACTGACGACAAACAGAAAATCTCCGAAGAGTATTGACGAATGGCTGGGGTCACCAGTCTTGTAAAGATACTGTCCAGAAGAGGGCAATGGCAAACCACTTCTGTAGATGAACTTGCCAAGAACAATCATGGTCATGGAAAGACCATGATCACCCATGTCACACGACACGGCACGGCACATAATGGTGATATTCACTGTAGTTAATTTGACTTCTAAAAATGAAAGATATTTATTTAGACTGGCATTCCAGTGATCCTGCACACTGGAACTCAATGGGGATGAGAGGAGAAATCCTCACTCCAAATCTTCTCTATGTCCTAATAAAATACATTTACTTTTTGCATATGCACACATGCAATAAATTTTGCAAAAAAAAATCATATCCCCAAAGGTTACCAGGTATATATTTTTTAATTTTCAAAAATCCAACCATAATAATTCATAGAGCTAGCTAATAAAATACATTTACTTTTTGCATATGCACACAGGCAATAAATTTTGCAAAAAAAAATCATAACCCCAAAGGTTACCAGGTATATATTTTTTTAATTATCAAAAATCCAACCATAGTAATTCATACAGTTACCTGCACAGTAGGCACATCATTAAATGCCCTTGTGAAATCATCTTCATCCAGCGCTCCATCTTTTGATGTACCTACAAAAGCCAAAAGGAAGGTCATTTTTACCATACAACATCATTAGAGTATTAATATTTTTACTATTAAGTTAAATAATCTGCAGGGTACTAAACTCAATTTGGAATTAAAGTGACTTCTATAAAAGATGACAAATTATCCCATGTTTTGAAGCAATTCTCACTAAAAGATCTATTCTGAAAGGAGAGTGAATTCTGATTTCAATATTATTACCAGACATGATTGAGTCAGCGTTCCAGCGAAAGGAATAATTACTTTGTAAACTCATAGTAAGACTATAAGACAGAAGAACAGAATTAGACCATTCGGCCCATTGAGTCTGCTCCGCCATTCCATCCAGAATCCCAAAAACCCAAAATATCTGCTTTCTCGCCATATTCTTGGATGCTCTGACCAATCAGGAAACTATCAACTTCCATTTTAAATCTACCTATGGACATGGCCTCCACCACAGTCTGTGGCAGAGCATTCCACTACTCTGGCTCAAAAAAATCCTCCTTACCTGTGCTCTAAACGGTCGTCCCTAAATTTTGAGGCTGTACCCTCAAGTTCCGGTTACCCCCCACCATAGGAAACATCCTCCCCACATCCACCTTATCCCCATGCATTCTTCCAAATTCCAGTCGCTACAGGCCAAATTCTGCCAAATGCTCCTCATATGTTAACCCCTTCAATCCCTGAATCATTCTCGTCAACCTCCTCTGGACTTTCTCCAATGACAGCACATTCTTTCCAAAGTGCTGCCTGACTAGTGTCTTGTAAAGCCTCAGCATTATCTCCTTCCTCTTATATTCTACTACCCTTGAAATAAACGCCAACATTGCATTTACCTTCTTTACTACAGAGTCAACCTGTAAATTAGGTCAGGATGTACTTGAATCCAAGGGGGACCAAAGTTGGTGGGGTTGGAACCGAACTGAAGAGACAGTGGAAGGGGCGGTTGGCTCACAAATAGAGAAAGCTTGTAGGCAGTGCAAGAGGGAGTATAAGCAGGTGACAGAGAAGGGATGCACTCAGACTGATGGTTTGAGACATGTCTATTTTAATGCAAGGAATATTATGAAGAAAGTGAATGAGCTTAGAGCATGGATCAGTACTTGGGAGCTGTGATGATGTGGCCATTACTGGATGGTTCAGGGGCAGGAATGGTTACTTAAGAGTGCCAGATTTTACATGTTTCAGAAAGGACAGGGAGGGAGGCAAAAGAGGTGGAGGTGTGGCACGGCTGAGCAGAGATATTGTCATGGCTGCAAAAAAGTAGGTGGTCATGGAGAGATTGTCTACTGAGTCTCTGTGGGTAGAAGTTAGGGGCAGGAAGGGGGTCAATAACTCTACCGGGTGTTTTTTTATAGACCACCCAATTGTAACGGGGACATTGAGGAGCAGATAGGGAGACATATTCTGGAAAAGTGTAATAATAACAGGGTCGTCGTGGTGAAAGGTTCAAAAAACTAGGTAATGATAGAGATCTAGAAGATTATAAGACTAGCAGGAAGGAGTTTATGAATGAAATTAGGAGAGCCAGAAGGTGCCATGAGAAGGCCTTGGCAGACAGGGTTAAGGAAAACCCCAAGGCATTCTACAAGAGCAAGAGGATAAAACATGAGAGAATAGGACCAATCAAGTGTGACAGTGGAAAAGTGTGAATGGAACCCGAGGAGATAGCAAAGGCACTTAATGACTACTTTGCTTCAGTATTCACTACGGAAAAGGATCTTGGCAATTGTAGGGATGACTTACAGCAGAATGAAAAGCTTGAGCATATAGACATTAAGAAAGAGGATGTGCTGGAGCTTTTGAAAAGCATCAAGTCGGATAAGTCACCAGGACCGGACGAGATGTACCCCAGGCTACTTTAGGAGGCGAGGAAAGAGACTGCTGAGCCTCTGGCGATGATCTTTGCATCATCAATGGGGACGGGGGAGGTTCCAGAGGATTGGAGGATTGCAGATGTTGTTCTCTTATTCAGGAAAGGGAGTAGAGAAAGCCTAGGAAATTATAGACCACTGAGTCTTACTTCAGTGGTTGATAAGTTGATGGAAAAGATCCTGAGAGGCAGGATTTATGAAAGTTTGGAGAGGCATAATATGATTAGGAGTAGTCAGCATGGCTTTGTCAAAGGCAGGTCATGCCTAACAAGCCTGATTGAATTTTTTCAGGATGTGACTAAATATGTTGATGAAGGTAGAGCAGTAAATATGGATTTCAGCAAGGCATTTGATAAGGTACCCCATGCAGGTAAGGGGGCATGGGATCCAAGGGGACATTGCTTTGTGGATTCAGAACTGGCCTGTCCACAGAAGACAAAGAGTGATTGAAGATGGGTCATATTCTGTACAGAGGTCGGTGACCAATGGTGTGCCTCAGGGATCTGCTCTGGGACCCCTTCTCTTCATGACTTTTATAAATGACCTGGATGAGGAACTGGAGGGATGGGTTAGTAAAGTTGCTGATGACAAAGGTTGGGGGTGTTGTAGAAAGCGTGGAAGGCTGTCAGAGGTTATAGCGGGACATCAATAGGATGCAAAACTGGGCTGAGAAGTAGCAAATGGAGCTCAACCCAGATAAGTGTGAGGTGTTTCATTTTGGTAGGTCAAATATGATGGCAGAATATAGTATTAATGATAAGACTCTCGGCAGCGTGGAGGATCAGAGGGATCGTGGGACCGGAATCGATTGGACACTCAAAGCTGCTATGCTGCTTGACTCAGTGGTTAAGAAGGCATACGGTGTACTGGCCTTCATCAACTGTGGGATTGAGTTTCGGAGCTGACAGGTAATGTTGCAGCTATATAGGACCCTGGTCAGACCCCACTTGGAGTACTGTGCTCAGTTCTGGTCAAAGCATGCACAACATATGTACAAGGATGTTGCCTGGATTGGGGAGCATGCCTTATGAGAACAGGTTGATGAACTTGGCCTTTTCTCCTTGGAGCGGAGGATGAGAGGTAACTGGCGACGTTGGTGGAAGCGGATACGATAGGGTCTTTTAAGAGTCTCCTGGATAGGTACATGGAGCTTAGGAAAACAGAGGGCTGTGAGTAACCCTAGGTAATTTCTAAAGTAAGGACATGTTCGGCACAGCATTGTGGGCCAAAGGGCCTGTATTGTGCTGTTGGTTTTCTGTTTCTATTAACCTTCTGGGAATCTTGCATGAGGAATCTCAAGTCCCTCTGCACATCTGATGTTTGAACCTTCTCCCCATTTAGTTAATAGTCTGCACTATTGTTCTTTTTACCAACATGCATTATCATACATTTCCCAACACACTATTCCATCTGCCATTTTTTTGCCCATTCTTCCAGTTTGTCTAAGTCCTGCTGCAAATGCATTGCTTCCTCAGCATTACCACCCCTCCACCTATTTTCGTATCATCCACAAACTTTGCCCCAAAGCCATCAATTCCATTATCCAAATCACTGACAAACAATGTGAAAAATAGCAGTGCCAATACTGACCCCTGAGGAACACCACTACTCACTGGTAGCCAACCAGAAAAGGCCCCCTGTATTCCCACTTGCTGCCTCCTAGCTGTCAGTCATTCCTCTATCCAGGCCACTGTCTTCCCTATAACACCATAGGATTTTACCTTGTTAAGCAGCCTCATGTGTGGGACCTTATCAAATGCCTTCTCAAAATCCAAGCAAATGACATCCACAGCATCTCCTTTGTCCACCCTGCTTGTTACTTCCTTGAAGAATTCTAACAGATTTGTTAGGCAAGATCTCCCCTCATAGAAATCATGCTGACTTTGGCTTATTTTATAAAAAAAAACCCAAACTGTCATGGGGAGAACTCCTTATGGAAAGCGATGAGAATTTAACACTGCTCAGTGATTGGCAGCACTTCAAAACGACTACACTACTGTACCACCCATGAGCTTTCAGAAGAAACTTGGTTAATACGCAAGGATTTTTTTAAAAAAGTGCAAGGAAATAGAGTAGAAAACAGTGAGATGGACTAACTGGGTTCAGAGGTAGATACTACACCAAGATTGGGGGTATAGTGGACAGTGAGGAAGGCTATCATGACTTGCAGAGGGATCTGCATCAGCTGGAAAAATGGGCTAAAAAATGGCAGGCAGAATTTAATGCATATAACTGTGAGGTTCTGCACTTCAGTAGGACCAACCAGGGTAGCTCACACAAACTGAACAGTGAGGAATGTAGTAGAACAAAGGAATCTGGGAATACAGGTCCAGAATTAGTTGAAAGTGGTGTCATAAAGAAAGCTTTTGGCACAATGGCCTTCATAAATCAATGTACTGAGTACAGAAGAAAGAATGTTATGTTGAAGTTGTATAATATGTTGGTGAGGCCGAACTGCAGTATTGTGTGCAGTTTTGGTCACCGAAGTACAGGATAGTTTGGGTCAATGCAAGCAAGCATTTTCCACTGAGGTTGGGTGGGACTACAACCAGAAGTAATGCATTAAAGGTGAAAGGTGACAAGTTTAAGGGGAACATGATAGAAAACTTCTTCATTCAACAGGTCATGTGGGTATGGAATGACCTGCCAAGCACAAGTGGGTCATGCAAGCTTGATTTCAAAACTTAAGAGAAGCTTGGATAGGTACATGGATGGTAGGGATATGGAGGGCTATGGTCCCAGTGTAGGTCAATGGGAGCAGGCAGCTTAAATGGTTGCGGCACGGACTAGATAGGCCAAAGGGGCTTGTTTCTGTGCTGTACTTCTCTATGACTCTGTACGAGAAACCTAAAGTAAAAAAGAAATGCTAGAAATACTCAGCATGTCAAACAGCATCTATGAAGAGGCCTTTGAAAAAGTGAGAGATAAAAGGGATCGAATGATACAACTGGTGGTATATACAGCCAGATGAGAGAAAGTGGTGAAAACTAGTAAGAACAAGGTGAAGATTGGACGAAAATAAGATAGATTACAAGAACAGCAAATATTGAAATGTGAAATGCAGAACTGTAATGGCTAAATAAATTCAGTTGAGTCTAGAAGCCAGGTTGTTCCTTGAGTTTCAATG
Organism: Mobula hypostoma; assembly: GCF_963921235.1. Taxonomy (NCBI): domain Eukaryota; kingdom Metazoa; phylum Chordata; class Chondrichthyes; order Myliobatiformes; family Myliobatidae; genus Mobula; species Mobula hypostoma. The sequence continues at coordinate 244,805,881 of NC_086097.1, read as the reverse complement.
GAATTTGATACAACTTTATTAGTTGAAAGTATTTATGTGTGAAGTGGGAGCCAGGTAGGGAATTGGGATTCTCTGGGTCACATTTAGAGACTGAGTAAACCTCCCTTCCAGATGAAGCAGCAATTCATTCACATCTTATTCAGTTTTAAGTGTGCATTGATGTGGTCCACTTGATGTGGGAAGAAATCAAGTTTAGACTGGATAATCACTATGCAGAACAATCTGCTCAGGGATATCAGTGATATTTTTTAAAAATCGATCTTTTAGCATAATATTTTTTAAAAGTCACAGGTGTAAGACACAATTAAGGAGGTCTTAATAAAATAACCTCCAAGAGGACCACAACCTTGTCGTGGAGGCTTGCGTGCCTCAATTAGCCAGAGAGATACGATGACCGGAGACAGGGCTTTATTGCTTTGGCTCTTGGTAGAGTCACCCATGCCAAACAGGGCGAATGGTAGAGGCCAGACTAAGAGTGGTCTTCCGATCATCCAGGTTCGGGGGTTCAGCTCAGGGCTAACAACCCTGACTGTAAAACACAACTGTTATGGAAACAGCAATGAAGAATCCTTCTACATCTGAGTGCGATGGTATTCCTGAGTCTCCACGCAGAACTTGCAAGACTGACAGTAGTGAAAACCGAGCTACTAACACAATGAAGAAAGCACTGAATACCACCAGAGATGGAAGACCATCATTGCTGCCCTAAACCATCAGCATCATGAGCAGTCAGTAACAATATAGACCAGTGGCTGAGAGTTGCTCACAAATAAGCACTTAGACGTAAAATTAAAATGAAGTAACAGTTCAAGTCTAAAGAAAGGTGAACTAGGTTAATGACAGGAATTTGACGTCATTTCCAGGGACTTCAAGTTGATTGATTAGTGAAGTCAGTTTACACTGAAAATATAATCATAAATGCATCCTCCAAAGACTCCAATCCTTAAACACTCAAAATATGACATGCAATTGGAGAAGTGCCTGATAAATACACGTCTATGATACAGGAAATGCCGGAACGTGTAAGGCCTGATGACAACTATTCTGTCATCCTCGCATCCATCTGTGGGCAGCATAAGCCTCACCAATAAATAAGTGATAGCATTCAATTAATTATTGCAACAGCAATGGACAACAGGAGCTAATATTTCAAAAAGCAAAATACTACGGAGGCTGGAATTGAGCATTAAATAAAATAATGGAAAAATTCAGGTCAAATGGTACAGTGAGTATTTTTGCAGCAGCTTAACAAGTGTGCATTTCTACATCATTGCAGATGCAGCTTATCCTGTTGTGAAAACAGTTTCCATTTCATTTGAGTGACTCAACCCCCACTGAAAATATTGTGATGCCAGTTTCTTCAAGTACTATAAATGCTGCTTTTTTTCACAGTAGAACTCTAAAAAAAAACAAGGAAAATTGTCAAGAAAAACTGAAAAGTCAGTTGTTCAAAAGAATTCACCCCCACCCACCCCCCCCCCTTTGCTCAGTACTTAGTTGAACCACCTCATGCAGCTATTGCAGCTAGTAGTGTTTTTGGATGTCTCTATTAGCTTTGTACCATGTGATGGAGCAAGATTTTCCCATTCTTCCTTGCAAAATTGCTCAAGCTGTGCCAGGTTAGTTGGGGAGCAGCAGTGGATCTCAATCTTGAGATCTTGCCAGAAATGTTGGATTGAGTTAAGGTCAGGACCCTTGACTTGGGCCACTCAAGGACATCAATTTTCTTCATTTGAAGTCACTCCATAGTTTGCTCTGGCAGTAAGCTTCGGGTAGTTGTCTTTCAGGAAGTGGTCAATAGCCCTACTGCGTGTCTTTTTATAGACCATCCAATAGTAACAGGGACATCGAGGAGCAGATAGGAAGACAGATTCTGGAAAGGTGTAATAATATCAGGGTTGTCGTGGTGGGAGATTTCACTTTCCCAAATATTGATTGGCATGTCCAGAGAGCAAGGGGTTTAGATGGGGTGGAGTTTGTTAAGTATGTTCAGGAAGGTTTCCTGACACAATATGAAGCCTACAAGAGGAGAGGCTGTTCTTGATCTGGTATTGGGAAATGAACCTGCTAAGGTGTCAGGTCTCTCAGTGGAAGAGCATTTTGGAGATAGTGATCACAGTTCTATCAACTTTACCATAGCATTGGAGAGGGATAGGAACTAGCAAGTTAGGAAAGTGTTTATTTGGAGTAAGGGGAAATATGAAGCTACCAGGCAGGAACTTGGAAGCATAAATGGGGAACTGATGTTCTCAGAGAAATGTATGGCAGAAATGTGGCAAGCGTTCAGGGGATATTTGCGTGGCGTTCTGCACAGGTATGTTCCAATGAGACAGGGAAAGGATGGTACGGTAACAGAAACTGTGGTGTACAAAGTCTGTTGAAAACCTAGTCAAGAAGAAAAGCTTACGACAGGTTCCAAAAACTAGGTAATGATAGAGATCTAGAAGATTATAAGGCTAGCAAGAAGGAGAATAAGAATGAAATTAGGGGAGCAAGAAGGGGCCATGAGAAGGCCTTGGCAAGCAGGATTAAAGAAAACCCCAAGGCATTCTACAAGTATGTGAAGAGCAAGAGGATAAGATGTGAGACAATAGGACCAATCAAGTGTGACAGTGGAAAAGTGTGTACGGAACTGGAGGAGATAGCTGAGGTAGTTAATGAATACTTTGCTTCAGTATTCACTACGGAAAAGGATCTCGGTGACTGTAGGGATGACTTACAGCAGACTAAAAAGCTTGAGCATATAGATATTAAGAAAGAGGATGTGTTGGAGCTTTTGGAAAGCATCAAGTTGGATAAGTCTCCGGGAACAGATGAGATGTAACCCAGGCTACTGTTGGAGGCGAGGGAGGAGGTTACTGAGCTTCTGGCAATGATCCTTGCATCATCAGTGGGGACAGGGGAGGTTCTGGAGGATTGGACGGTTGCAGGTGTTGTTCCCTTATTCAACAAAGGGAATAGAGATAGCCCAGGAAATTATAGACCAGTGAGTCTTATTCAGCGGTTGGTAAGTTGATGGAAAAGATCCTGAGAGGTAGGATTTATGAACATTTGGAAAGGAATAACATGATTAGGAATAGTCAGCATGGTTTGTCAAAGGCAGGTCGTGCCTTACGAGCCTGATTCAATTTTTTGAGGATGTGACTAAACGCGTTGATGAAGGTACAGCCGTAGATGTAGTGTATATGGATTTCAACAAGGCATTTGATAAGGTACCCCATGCAAGGTTTATTGAGAAAGTAAGGAGACATGGGATCCAAGGGGGCATTGCTTTGTGGATCCAGAATTGGCTTGACCACAGAAGGCAAAGAGTGGTTGTAGACGGGTCATATTCCGCACAGAGGTCGGTGACCAGTGGTGCGTCTCAGGGATCTGTTCTGAGACCCCTTCTCTTTGTGATTTTTATAAATGACCTGGATGAGGAAGTGGAGGGATGGGTTAGTAAATTTGCTGATGACACAAAGGTTGGGGGGTGTTTTGGATAGTGTGGAGGGCTGTCAGAGGTTACAGCAGGACATCAATACAATGCAAAACTGGGTTGAGAAGTGGCTGATGGAGTTCACCCCACATAAGTATGAGGTGGTTCATTTTGGTAGGTCAAATACGATGGCAGAATATAATATTAATGGTAAGACTCTTGGCAGTGTGGTCGATCAGAGGGATCTTGGGGTCCCAGTCCATAGGACACTCGAAGCTGCTACGTAGGTTGACTCTGTGGTTAAGAAGGCATATGGTGAATTGGCCTTCATCAACCATGGGATTGAGTTTAAGAGGCAAGGGGTAATGTTACAGCTGCATAGGACCCTGGTCAGACCCCACTTGGAGTACCGTGCTCAGTTCTGGTCACCTCAGTACAGGAAGGATGTGGAAACCATAGAAAGGATGCAGAGGAGATTTACAAGGATGTTGCCTGGATTGGGGAGCATGCCTTATGAGAATAGATTGAGTGAACTTGGCCTTTTCTCCTTGGAGTGACGAAGGATGAGAGATGATCTGATAGAGGTGTATAAGATGATGAGAGGCATTGATCGTGTGGATAGTCAGAGGCTTTTTCCCAGGGCTGAAATGGCTAGCACGAGAGGACAACGTTTTAAGGTGCTTAGAAGTAGGTACAGAGGAGATGTCAGAGGTAAGTTTTTTTACGCAGAGAGTGGAGAGTGTGTGGAATGGGCCGCCGGCAACGGTGGTGGAGGAGGATTCAATAGGGTCTTTTAAGAGACTCCTGGATAGATACATGGAGCTTAGAAAAATAGAGGGCTATGGGTAAACCTGGGTAATTTCTAAAGTACATGTTCGGCACAGCATTGTGTGCTGCAGGTTTTCTATGTTTCTATGTCATCTGACTGATGTGCAGCATCAGATTCACACCACACAGACTGCTTAAAAAAAAGCACATCCTTTGCGTAAAGATTTTGCAAAACGTCACTTGGAAGATACTGTAAAGATGTGAAAGAAGGTCTTGTAGTCGGTTGAAACTAAATTGGAACTTTATGGCCTCAACACTAAACAGTAGATATGGCATAAATTTAGTACTGTGCATTAGCCAGGTAACACCATCCCTACTATAAAGTATGGTGGAGGCAGCATCATTTTTATCTTTACACTTCAGAAATCCCATATATTGAAGTCTCACAATTTAACTATGACTTCTGGGAATCGACCTGGTCAATGCAGTATATGTGTCATTCTGTCAAGGGAATTTGCCTTCCGATATATATTTATTCAGTCAACCCGTTTCATTTGATTCTTGTCAAAAAACTACAGAATATAGGTCGACCTTCACTAATCTGACTACCTGTAATCCGGTTCCTTCGATAATCCGGCACTGATTATGCTTAATGTGATCCTTCTGTATTTCAGCATTTTTACTAATCCGGCACTCCTCAGATCCCAAGGGTGCCAGATTAGGTTGAATAGGTTAGGACTTTATTCCCTGGAGCGTAGAAGAATGACGGGAGATTTGATAGCGGTATTTAAAATTATGATGGGTATAGATAGAGTGAATGCAAGCAGGTTTTTTCCACTGACAACAACACACATCAAAGTTGCTGGTGAACGCAGCAGGCCAGGCAGTATTTGTAGGAAGAGGTGCAGTCGACGTTTCAGGCTGAGACCCTTCGTCAGGACTAACTGAAGGAAGAGTGAGTAAGGGATTTGAAAGTTGGAGGGGGAGGGGGAGATCCAAAATGATAGGAGAAGACAGGAGGGGGAGGGATAGAGCCAAGAGCTGGACAGGTGATAGGCAAAAGGGGATACGAGAGGATCATGGGACAGGAGGTCCGGGAAGAAAGACAAGGGTGGGGGGGAGACCCAGAGGATGGGCAAGAGGTATATTCAGAGGGACAGAGGGAGAAAAAGGAGAGTGAGAGAAAGAATGTGTGCATAAAAATAAGTAACAGATGGGGTACGAGGGGGAGGTGGGGCCTTAGCGGAAGTTAGAAAAGTCGATGTTCATGCCATCAGGTTGGAGGATACCCAGACGGAATATAAGGTGTTGTTCCTCCCACCTGAGTGTGGCTTCCTCTTTACAGTAGATGAGGTCGTGGATAGACATGTCAGAATGGGAATGGGATGTGGAATTAAAATGTGTGGCCACTGGGAGATCCTGCTTTCTCTAGCGGACAGAGCGTAGATGTTCAACAAAGCGGTCTCCCAGTCTGCGTCGGGTCTCGCCAATATATAAAAGGCCACATCGGGAGCACCGGATGCAGTATATCACCCCAGTCGGCTCACAGGTGAAGTATAGCCTCACCTGGAAGGACTGTTTGGGGCCCTGAATGGTGCTAAGGGAGGAAGTGTAAGGGCACGGTTAAGTGCCAGGAGGGAGATCAGTGGGGAGGGATGGGAGGGGACGAATAGACAAGGGAGTTGCGTAGGGAGCGATCCCTGCGGAATGCAGAGAGAGGCGGGGAGGGAAAGATGTTCTTAGTGGTGGGATCCTGTTGGAGGTGGCGGAAGTTATGGAGAATAATATGTTGGACCCGGAGGCTGGTGGGGTGGTAGGTGAGGACCAGGGGAACCCTATTCCTAGTGGGGTGGTGGGAGGATGGAGTGAGAGCAGATGTACGTGAAATGGGGGAGATGCGTTTAAGAGCAGAGTTGATAGTGGAGGAAGGGAAGCCCCTTTCTTTAAAAAAGGAAGACATCTCCCTCATCCTAGAATGAAAAGTCTCATCCTGAGAGCAGATGCGGTGGAGACGGAGGAATTGCGAGAAGGGGATGGCATTTTTGCAAGAGACAGGGTGAGAAGAGGAATAGTCCAGATAGCTGTGAGAGTCAGTAGGCTTATAGTAGACATCAGTGGATAAGCTGTCTCCAGAGACAGAGACAGGAAGATCTAGAAAGGGGAGGGAGGTGTCGGAAATGGACCAGGTAAACTTGAGGGCAGGGTGAAAGTTGGAGGCAAAGTTAATAAAGTCAACGAGTTCTGCATGCGTGCAGGAAGCAGCGCCAATGCAGTCGTCGATGTAGCGAAGGGGACGCAAGGGGAGAAAAAGACCAGAGGACATGGGTTAAGGGTGAGGGGGGAAAAGTTTAAAGGGAACATTAGGGGGTGCTTCTTCACACAGAGAGTGGTGGGAGCATGGAATGAGCTGCCAAACGAGGTGGTAAATGCGGGTTCTTTTTTAACATTTAAGAATAAATTGGACAGATACATGGATGGGAGGTGTATGGAGGGATATGGTCCGTGTGCAGGTCAGTGGGACTAGGCAGAAAATGGTTCGGCACAGCCAAGAAGGGCCAAAAGGCCTGTTTTTGTGCTGTAGTTTTTCTATGGTTTCTATGGTTAGCTATTGCTTAATGTGATCCTTCTGTAATTTGGCATTTTCACTAATCTGGCACTCCTCAGGTCCCAATGGTGCCGGATTAGTGAAGGTCAACCTGTATTAAAAAATGTTCTGAAACAGAGTTTGGGACTGAAGACGAATTAGCACATAGTATCAGTACCTCAGTGATACTGAGCCAAGCAGAACATTTTTGTAGAGATTATTCAAATACTGTGGGCTGCACATACTGCAACCAGAGCTGCCCACTACAGACTCTAATAAACATAAATCTTTAACTCAGTTCTACTTTTGGGCCTGGACCTGGACCTGCTGCAGCAACTTACCTACTGCAGTTACAAGTCTACAGTGAATGCAAATCTCAATGGCTCTCCACTCTGCTTTGGAGCACTAGACAACCACAAGGCATACTGTAGGTCAGTTTAATGATTACAGCGCGGTGTTCAACACCATCAGTCCCTCAATACTAATCAACAAGCTTCAAAACTTGGGCCTCTGCATCTCTCTGCAACTGGATCCTCAGTTTCCTTATTGAGAGACCAGTCAGTGCCAAACGGTAAAAACATCTCCTCACTATAAACACAAGGTCACCTCAAGGATGTGTGCTTATTCTACTACCCTACTCTCTCCGGAGTCCCGAAGGCGGCTGACTGCTGTACCCAGCACTAGCACAGCAACTCCTGCGATGCTGCTGGCACCAAACTGTATCGACTTCCTTCGTTCCTTTGGACCCTGTCATCAGCATGGAGAGGGAGGTCCCACTGCATGGGCAACAGACTGATCTTCATGTCAACTCTGCACTGGCTTGAGCCCTGGAGAGGCCAGTCTCAGTGACTACCAGAGGCGCAGAACCCATGGTCAACCACGACCAACGGAGGCCAAACACACACACTCTTTCTCTCTTCAAGTCTGTGGTGAGGCACAGCTTTTAGGCAAGCTTTAATTCACCAATGTTGGCCGAATCTCATGCAACAAATTTCACATCATATGACAGTGACAATAAATCTGATTCTGAGAACAAAGAGCAGCAATGAAACCTTAAAAAAACTAAGCTGGCCATACAATGACGAGTACTTCAATACAAAATTTCTGCTCCAAGCCCAGTCATTTTGAAAGCAGTATTTCAGTTTCTCTTTTGACAAAAAGATTTCAAAGAAACAGCAAAAATGGGCTTGTTTAAAAGTTAATAAGATGGAAATTTTTATACATCTCTACACACAAAAAGAAATACCATCCACTTTCTTCAGCTTTGTGATGGCTCTTTACATATTGATGAAGTCAGTCCAAGTGTTCCCCAACCAGAAACTATGGATGAACTGAGGGACTCACTTCCCAATTGAAGTTCAGGTCTGAAGTATTTAAATTGGGTGACCATGACCTATTCCAAAAATCTAGGTATGATCTTTGTAAACTAATTGTGGATGCCAAGGAAGAATGCCAAACCAAATTAGCAAGACTCTTAATACTGTTGATTACTTGGGGTCCCTGAAAGTGGCTACAGGTGATAGAGTGATTAAGGCGGCTTACGTTTATGGCATGCTTGTGCTTATTTGTAAAGACATTGATTTCAAAAGTCAGGAATTAATGTTGCAGCTTTATAGAACTCTAGTTTGGCCATATCTGTTGTATTGCATACAGTACTGGTCATCCCATAACAGGAAGGATGATGAGGCTTTGCAGAGAGAGCAGAAAAGGTTTACCAGGATGCTGTCTGGATAGGAAGGCATGTGCTGTGATGAGAGGTTGGACAAACTCAGATCTCCCGTCAGAGGAGGCTGAGGGGAAATCTGAGAGAGGTTTATAATATAATGGGAGGCATAGAGCAGACAGACAATACCAGGTGGCATGCATTTAAGATTTAAGGAGGCAAGTTCAAAGGAGATGGGGGGGGGGGCAAGTTTTTGCACAGAGTTGAAGATGTACATGAATGTGAGGGAAATGGAAGGATAAGGATATTGTGTAGGCAGAAGGTCCTGTTCCTCTGTTGTTCTGTTCTATGCTCTGTCAGTAGTGGCAAAGGTTGCATGATATATTGGGCTACAAAACCAGGTCAGGTAGTATCATTGGCAACAAGGTATCCCTCCCTGATAAGCTCAATTATTTTCTATGGATGTTTTGAGTAACAGGTTAATGAAATGACACTAGAAGCCCTGACAGCCTCTGCTGTGCATGTAGTGAAGGTCACCATCGTAGATGTCAGTCCAGCCTGCTGGGAGTGAACCCATGGAAAGCAACTGACCTGGATGGAATCCTGGCCATTTCCTCAGATCCTATGTACATACAGCTGGCAGGAGTACCAAGTCATGTTTAACCCCTCTGAACGCCAATCAAATTCATGGTACTGAAGAAAATTAAAGTAACATGCCTTAATTACTACTGCCCAGTGGTCTGACACCTATTACCATGAAAGGCTTCCAGAGGCTGGTCATGGCACACAACAACGCCAGCCCTCCAGTCCCTCTGCAATCCAAAGTTCAAGGTATATTATCAAAATACATATATGTCACCATATACAACCCTGAGATTCATTTTCTTCTGAACATGGTCAATGAATCCAATAACCATAATACAATCAATGAAAGACCATACCCAACAGTGCAGACAACCAGCGTGCAAAAGACAACAAACTGTGCAGGTATACCACGTTCTTCTTGGGCACCAGTATAATCGAAGCAGGTGGGTACTCAGACTGCTGAAGCAAGAGGTTAAAGATATCACTGAGTGCTGCAGCCCGGTGATCAGTCCAGGTCTTCAGTACTTAGTCATGTACCCTGTCTGGGCCAGATGCTTTCCGTGGGTCACCCTCCTGAAGGATGCTCTCATGTCAGCATCAGAGACAGAAATCACAGGATCATCGGGGGCTGTCGGAGTTCCTGAAGGTGCCTCCATCTTTTGACAACCAAAGCGAGCATAAAAGGCATTGAGCTCATCTGGGAGCGAAACCTTATTGTCACCTACGTCACTTGATTTCACTTTGTAGGAGGTGATAGCATTCAAGCCCTACCACAGCTGTCGAGCACTCTTCAGTCTTTCAAGTTTGGTCTGGAATTGCCACTTCACACGTGAGATGACATTCTGGAGGTTGTACCTGGACCTCTTGTATTTCCCTGCTTCTATCAATGGTATAGAGATGGAAGTGGTTGAGAATTTATCATGCTCAAGCCATGTGGACACCAAGGTGAATGAAGAAAGCACACCAGCCCCTCTCCTTCCTCAGAAGGCTAAAGAAATTCGGCATGTCACTGTTGCTGCCTCCCTATTTTTACAGTGATTCACAGAAAGAATATCTGGCTGTATCACAGCTTGACACAAGATTGTAAGAAATTGCAAAAAGTGGTGAACCCAGCCCAGTCTATCAAGAGAATCAATCACTGTCTACAGAGACTCAGCTGTCCTATCTTGGCAGTGAATTGTGAAACCAGTAAGCTGCATCACTGTGTCCGGAATAGCTGGGGATAACTAAGAATCCGAGAAACAAAAAACAAAACAATCTCTGATGTCCCTCTGGTATAGCAATCTTGCTCTAATATCTTTAATTTGTACGTTTGCCAGCAGAATAGTCAATAGTGGAAGTCAAAACCCACTTCTCCTTAGACAAACTTTTAAACAGCACAGCATCCTCTCTTCTGTTGTCTTAAAGGGGAACCAAACTTGCAACCAGAGACTGCCATTCAAGATTCATCAACCTTGAGTAACGATAGATTTCTAAAATGCTTGAAAACGATGTTGTTTACTATATTTGTCCATGGCTATAGCTGTGGATTTCAGAAATAGTAGTCAAAAACGGGAATATCTGAAAATTTCCATCGGAAGTTCTCAAACAAGTCCCCTTCTTAATGGTGCCCCAGTGTTTAACACAATTATTCCTACAGTTCTGATCAAAAAGCGCCAAAACTAGGGCCTCCGTACCTCCTTCTGCAATTGGATCCCCAACTTCCTCATCTGTGTGGATTGGAAATAACATCTTCACCTCACTGATAATCAACACAATGGCGCACCTAAGGGATGTGTGCTTAGCCCATTGCTCCACTCTCTCTCCAGCCATGACTGTGTGGCTAGGCACAGCTCAAATGCTATCTATAAATTTGCTGACAACACAACTATTGTTGGCAGAATTTCAGATGGTGACAAGAAGTCGCACAGGATCACCCAGTTGGGTGGTGTCACTGAACAACCTTGCACTCAATGTCAGTAAGACCAAAGAATTGATTGTGGACTTCAGAAAGGTGAGGAAACACACCAGTCTTCTACAAGGGATCAGCAGTGTAAAGGGGAAGCAACTTCAAGTTCCAGGGTGTCAACCTCTCTGAGATACTATCCTGGGCCCAGCACATCATTGCAGTTACAAAGAAGGCATAACAGCGGGTATATTTCATAGGGATTTTGAGGAGATCTGGTTGTCACCAAAGACACACGCAAATTTCTACAGATGTACCATGGAGAGCATTCTAACTAGCAGTATCACTGTCTGGTATTTGGAAGGGAGGGGAGGACTGCATAGGATGAAAGTAAACTGGAGAAAGTTGTGAACTCAAGTAAGCTCCATCATGGACACAAGCCTCCCCAGCATCCAAGATATCTTCAAGGAGCGAGGCCTTAGATAGGCAACATCCATTATTAAGGTACACCCCATCACCTAGGATACCATCAGGAAGGAGGTACAGGAACCTGAAGGCACACACTCAATGATTCAGGAAGAGCTTCTTCCCCTCTGTCATTTCTGATTGGGCATTGAACCCATGAACACTATCTCACTACTTTTTATTCTCTTTTCTGAACTATTTATTTAACTTAAACTTTATTTATATATCTATTTTTCTCACCCCTTATGGGTGGTGTGTATGTGTATTTTCCCCTCAATCTTGGGTCCTCTACCAGAGGCAAGGGAGCTTGAGGGTTTCGCTCCGTATCCTTGCTGTTTCTAATAGTTCGTTTTTCTGGACCAAGATCTCAGATGTTGTTCCTGGGATTTGTTGAAGCCACTCTCCCAGTCCAGGTGTTATACTATATATAGGTGATCGCTAAGTCTACCTCGTCATGGCCCTTAATTTCTTTGTCTAGCTGAGTTAGCAGCAACAAGTTTCTGGGAGTTAATGGACAAATCTTAATTAGGCTCTCATCGCCACCTTAGTACAGCAGAGACTCCACTTCCTGAGGAGATTGAGGTGAGGGTGGCAACCCTGCTCCCATCCTAACCAATTTTTACAGGAGCACGATTGAGAGTATCCTGATCAGCCCCATCACTGTCTGGTACAAGACCTGCAAGACATCTGACCACAAAGGATTACAAGGACTGGTGAGATGATTGCTGGGTCTCTCTTCCACCTGTCCATAATATTTATCAGGCTGAGTATGCAGTGCCCTTTGCATTGTTAATGAGCTCTCCCATCTGTCCAACAATCTTTTTGACCCCTACCATCAGGCAGGAGATAGCACAGCATTAGGCCAAGAACTGTTAAGATGGGAAACAGCTGCTTCCACCAGATCGTGAGACTACTGAACTCTCTGCCACCACCCAGGTCTCATCACATATAAAGTGCCAGCAGCGTTATGTTGTTCCTTTTAACTTTTGTAAAATCACCTTATTATTTGTTAAGTTATTGTGGTAATATTATTTTGTGTTGTATGTGAGTAATATGCACTGTGTTGTGCACGTTGGTTCAGAGAAAAATTGTTTAATTTGGTGGTGTGCATGTATATGGTTGAATGACAATATACATGAACTTGACTTTCTCGGTAACTGTAGCACTATATCCCACATTCTGTTTCTCCTTCCTCGTCTCATTGTACTTATGAATGGAATGATCTGTTTGAATGGCATGCCAATAAAGCTTTCACTGTGACAAAAATAAACCAATTGTCAAAGAAAACAGAGTTACAGAGTGAATACTAAGCTCTATACTTACTTCAAACTTTATTTCATTAGTTAAACAAGCAGTACAGGTTTCCCCACCATCCAAAGGTAGAGCGTTCCTATGAAACGGTTCGTAAGCCGAAATGTCGTAAAGCAAAGAAGCAATTACCATTTATTTACATGGGAAAAATTTGTGAGCGTTCGCAGACCCAAAAATAACCTACCAAGTCATGCCAAATAACACATAAAACCTAAAATAACAGTAACATATAGTAAAAGCAGGAATGATATGATAAATACACAGCCTATATAAAGTAGAAATACTTCTCTACAATCATTGCCTGCACTGTCCTCTGTCGGAAAATCTCACGCAAGCGCTCTCAGCAAAAACACGGCGCAAGCGCTCTCCAGTAACCTTTAAGCTATGAAGCTGCCAAATCATACCAAATAACACATAAAAATACACAGCCTATATAAAGTAGAAATAATGTAGGTACAGTATAGTATCACTTACTATCCAGAAGACATCGAGCACACTGATGATGGTGTGTTAGGCTGAGTCATCGGAGGTTGGGGTGGTGCAGTGGCCCCCACCCTCCAGGCCGCCGACCGATACCGATCCACGGAGAACGCAGGGATACGGTGGTAGCCTGGACGCACCCAGCACATCTTTAAGAAAAAAGCTGAAATAAACAAGCTAATTAATTAGGTGCGGCCCAGCATGTAAGTATCGGCCCAGATCAGAGGCGACGCAATCGGCAATCGCCTCTGATCTGGGCTGACATTTACATGCCAGGCGGCACCTAATTAATTAGCTTGTTTATTTCGGCTTTTTTCTTAAAGATGTGCTGGGTGCGTCCTGGCTACCGCTGCATTCTCCATGGCAATGCATCTGTCCGCGGCCCGGGGGTTGGGGTGGTGGAACACTGAGGTGTCATCTCATCGTCGATCAGAGCAGACAGGTCATCTTCTTCTATGTCTGCCTGCCTCGACGTCAAAGGTCGAGGCTCGTCATCTGCTGAAGGCATGTTTGACTGCTAGCCTCGCGCATTTTTCTATCATACAGTTCTTTGTAAGCACTCAAACCATCTTGCAAATATGCCCTAAACCGACGTATCCTTTCAAAATTAAAGGCATACTTTATCATTGCAGCGAAAATCTCATGCAGTTGCATCACGTTCAGTTCCTGGACGACTTCACTTTCGGTCCGTTCGCTACTGCATTCAGTTTCGATTGTTATCCTTTCCTCTTCCAATTGCATCAGCTCTTCATCTATCAGTTCTTGGTCATGGGATGCCAAAACCTCTTCAACATCATCTTCAACAACTTCCACAAGTCAAACTCAGTTTATCCGTACTTCGTTCACCACGATCAAAACGCTTATTTATGTCTAGTTTTATGCTAAGTGTAACCACCTTTACGAGCTCTTTTAGGCTTTTCCGATACTGCAGAACTCATCTTGCTAACAGCTGCTCACAGGCATGTGTTTAAGCAATGCCGGCTAGAATGCAGTTCCGAATTCGGAGGACAGCGGCTATTCGGGGCGCACGCTGCTTTTTTTCGCGCGCTGTCTTTTATCGCACGCTACTTTTTCTCGTAACAGTGAAAACACCTTCTGTTAGCGAAAACAGGGAACTAATGTAGGTCTTTCGTAACAGTGAGGTTTCATAAAGCGAACGTTCGAAAAGCGGGGGACACCTGTATATAGAATATAGAAACAAACTACTTTCACACTACTGCAAAATAAATCGATAGTGCAAAATCCTTTGTGAATATTGGGGAAAGAGAATATGAAAAAGAGCAGAGAGACAGAAGAAACAGATTTCTTTTCCAGGAAAAGGAATCATTTTTGCAGTTGAGATATTTTCTCATTACAATCTCTTTTTGCTGAGATGGAAACATGACATGAATGCTTCCCACCTTGGTAAAACATTCCAATCATGTCAATTACGGAAAATAATTGGTAAATTGGTTTAATATTGCCACACGTAGAGAGGTACAATGAAGATCTTGTCATGCATACCTGATGCAGGATCTCAACTCGAAACGTTCTTCCACAAATGCTTCTCAGCCTGCTGAATTTTGCTTCATCTGCAGTTTTTTTTGTCTCCTGTCAGGGCTAATCCCATATACCAGAATTTGGCCCGTAACCTCCGTAATTTAAGTGCTGATGAAGATTAGTTGTTAAATATTCTGTGACTGCCTGCCTTCACTACTTATTTAGCCAATGTATTCCAGATTCCAACTATTCAAAGTTCAAAGAAAATTTATTATCACAGAACATATTTTTAGATTTAGGTTCCTTTTATATCAGAGAATGAATACAGTATACAACCTGAAATTCATACTCTTCACAGACAGACATCCACGAAACAAGAGAATAAAAATCAACTTGAACTTGATTGTCACCATATTCTAACATGCTTCTGTCTTCTGGTTTCAGACATCCCTTAGGCCATCTAGGCCTCTCATAATTTTGTTTACCTCTGTCAAATTTTCTGTCAGCCTCTTTTGCCTCAAGGAAAACCATCTGAGTTTATCGAGTCTCTCCTCGTAACTGAAATATTCCACACCAGACAATGAATTTCCTCCATAGAATCTCCATACAATCGCAAACATGAGGAAATCTGCAGATGCTGGAATTTCAAGTAACACGCATAAAAAATGCAGGTGAACGCAGCAGGCCAGGCAGTATCTATAGGAGAGGATTATGTCTTTCCCAGAGTGTCCTGATCAGGGCTATATACAGCTATCCAATTGTTGCCAAACCAACATTTTTTTTTATAAATTCGTACCTTAACTTTCTTGCTCCTGAGTATTATGTTCTGGCTAACGAGGGCAAGTTTTTAAAACCACTTTATCACCACTGGTGCTGCCAGCTTAAGGGATTCTCACACATCACAGTCACTCCATTCCACAAGACTCCCCAATTCATTGTGCATACCCTACCCTAAATAGCCCTCACAAAGTGCATCACTTCATAAGAGGAACATCCATCAGTCACTGCCCTCTCCATTTTACCATTATCCCTATTGCCTATGGCTATCCTTCCCACTATTAACTACACTACCAAATTTTGTATCATTTGCAAATTGACAAGATGGCGCTAGTGAACTATGGAGATGTTCTGCAGGCTTCATACAAAACTTTTAAATATACCTCTTTTGAATTACTCTCACTGCAATCTGCGCATGTCATTTCCTCTTAACTTCTTTTGCATACTAGTTGTCCGTCTTGTTGGCATGGTCTTTCATTGTTTCTATTATAATTATTAGATTTATTGAATAATTATTAGATTTATTGAGTATGTTTACAGGAAAATGAATCTCAGTTTTGTATATGGTGACATGCATGTACTTTGATAATAAATTGATTTTTAACTTTTACATTTATAGCCAAATAATTAATGAGTATAACTAAGTGCTCCAGCACAGCTCCCTGCAGGAAACAGGCCCACAGTCAAGGATTGCTCCTTCCCTTTATTCCGTGGTCTACTGTCCTCTCCTGTAAGACTACTTCTTGATACCTTTACCCCTTTGACCTACCACCTTGCATTATCTCCCCTTCCTCATCCACCTAACGCTCCCCTACCCCAAGTCTCACCTGCCAGCTTGTTAACCCCCCCCCCCGCAACCTTATTCTCACTTCATGCCCCTTCCTTTTCAGTCCTGATGAAGGATTTCGGCCCAAAACATTGACGGTTTATTCCTCTCCACAGGTATTGCCTGACCAGCTGAATTCCACCAGCATTTTGTGTGTGTTGCTCAAGATTTCCAGTTTCTGCAGAATCAATGGTGTTACCCAGCTCTTTTGCTTCTCTGTAACCTGGGATAGATTCCATCAACACATGAAACATCTCCTTTTTATGTCAAGGTGACCCAGAATATCAATATACCCATCACTTATCTCACCTTTATCCTTATTCTTCTCCTTGGATGTATGATACACGTATCATCTGGCTCTGTCCTTGAGGGCACTTTTCACTAGTTACCCTTGCTTCTAATATATCTATTAAAAGCCTTGGGTTTCTCCTTAACCCTTTCTTCCAAGAACATCACATAGACCCTCTTGGCCCTCCTAATTTATTTAAGTTCTTTTCTGTTTCCTTTATATTCTTCGAGGGCCTCATCTAATTTCAACTTCCCACACCTTAGAGATGCTTCCTTTTCTCTTTTGACCTCAGTTACAATATCTCTTTTTGTCCAGGGTTTCCAAACTTGCCGCCCTTATCATTCATCCTCACAGGACATATTCGATGTGAACACTAACCAGATGGCCTTGAAAAGACTCCCACATGTCAAATGTGGATTTACTCCCAAACAGCCACTCCCAATCTACTTTTCCAGTTCCTGTTTAATACTGTGACAACTGGCTTCCTCCAATTTAGCATTTCTACCTAAAGACCAGGTTAATACTTTATTGGTCAGAGCATGAGAAGAAGGCAGGAGATTGAGACTGAGAAGAAAATTGGATCTGCCATGATGAAATGGTAGAGCAGGCTCAATGGGTTAAGTGGTCTAATTCAGCTCCTATATCTTATGGTCTTATGACACAAGAACAGGAGGTGTTATTCACAGTGGGGAGCCCAAGTTAAAGTTAGAGATATTTATTAGTTGCTGTTAAACTGGGCTAGGCAGTAACAGAGCAAATTTAATACTGATGTATTTTTGATATCTAATGAGAAGATGATTTAATCATAATGGCAAAGCTCCTGGGAGTATTCAGGAACAAAGAGATCAAAGATCCTTGAAGATGGCAGTACAGGTAGAGAGGTGATGAAGCAGGATAAGACATATCGAGGAAGAGTCTAGAACCACTCAAGGATAAAGGAGAATTTATGCTTGGAGACAGGGGATGTGGGCGAGGTACTAAATAAATATTTTGCATTGGTATTCACCAAGAGAAGGACATGGAGCTGGGTGTTTAGAAGGCATTAGATGGTATATATGCCAGATTATTGAAAGAGGCAATAGATGAGATTGCTGGGGTCTTGATGAAAATCTTTGCGTTCTCACTAACAGGTGAGGTCCCAGAGAACTGGAGAATAGTCAATGTTGTTCCTTTATCCAAAAAGGGAAATAAGGATAATCCAGGAAATTATAGGCTGGGGAGCATTGAATTAGTAGTAGAGAAGATGATTCTTAGGGATAACATTTACAAACATTTGGAAATCATGGTCCGATTAGGGATAATCACCATAACATTGTGCCAGGCAGGCCACATCCTGTGAAGCCAAGTGTTTGGGGTGGTGGTAAAAATGATTGATGCAGGTAGGGCAGTGGATGTTGTTTACATGGACTTTAGTATAGGGTATTTGATAAGGTCCCTCGTGGTAGCCTGATCTAGAACATTAAGATGCATGAGATCATTGTGACTTCACTGAATTCACAGAACATAGCACAGTGCAGGCCCTTCAGCCCATGATGTTGTGCAGACCTTTAACCTACTTTAAGATCAATCTATAGCTTCTCTCCTACATAAATCTCCACACCCAGCATTCACTGCAAAAACAAAACTTGCCTCTGACATTCTCCCTATCCTTTCCTTCAATCACCTTAGAATTATGCCCTCTGGTATTAGCCTTTACCATCCTAGAAAGAAGTATCTACCCATCCACTCGATCTATGCCTCTTAACATCTTGTACATTTCTATCAAGTCACCTTTCACCCTCCAAAGAGAAAAACCCTTGCTTGTTCCACTATCCTCAAAAAACATGCCCTCCAGGATTTGCTTTCCATAGATGACAGAGGGTAGTGATTAACAGAGGGTGTTATTCTGGATAGAGGTCCATGACTAGTGGGGTTCTGCAAAGATTAGTACTTAGGTGGATGGGTCAGGAAGATACAGAAACTTTTGAAAAGGTAAAGAAAGGGATATGCCTGCATTAGAGGGTGAGTTACAGGGGATAGGACAGCCCAGGGTTACTTCTGAGTGTCAGAAGCTGAGAGGAGACTTGACGGAAATTCAGAAAATCATGAGAGGTATATAAATCATAGACAGTCAAAATATTTTCTGAGAGTCAAGTACCAGAGTGTATGCATTTAATGTGAAAAGGAGAACATTTAAAGGAGATATGCAGGGCAAGTTTTTCTTACGCAGAAAAGGATAGATGCCTGGACTAGATTTCCAAGAATAGTGGTGGAAGCAGATACAATAGTGGCTTTCAGAGGCTTTTAGATAGACATATGAAAATGCAAGGAGTAAGGGGATATAGATCATGAGCAGGTAGAACATATTGCTTAACTTGGCATTTTATTTGGCATTGTGGGCTGAACAGTCTGTTTCTTTGTTGTACTATTCTATGTTCTAGTGAGGAGGACGTTAAATATATGTATAAAAGTACCGAACAATCTGCTGGAGAAATTCAATAGGTCAATGGAGAGAAAAGAGATTGTTGATATTTCAGACCAAAATCCTGCAGCCTCTTCTGTGTACAATATATTAAGCTTTGGTTATGTTACAAGTAGAATACTGTGTGTAATTCTGGTCACAACACTATAGGGATGACAGGGTTACACTTTCGAGTATGCAGAGGAGATGCACCAGGATGTGGTCTCAGATTCAATGTTTCAGTTATGCGACAGCGGAGAGGCTAATTTTTTTTCCCTTAGAGCAGAGGAGGCTGCAGGGATCCTAAAAGAGATGTGCAATATTTTGAGGTGCCTAGATAATACTGTATAATATATTTCCTTAGTACTCAATAAATTGAGGCGGGGGGGGGGGGGAGTATCAATGAAACCCTTCAAATGTTGAAAAGCCTAGACAGAGCAGCTGTTTCCCATGGTAGGGAAGTCTAGGACAAGAGGGCAAAGTCTTAGGATAGAGGGGCATTCATTTAAAAGAGAGATGTAGGGAAATTTCTTTAGCCAGAGGGTGCTGAATTTGTGGAATTTATTACCATAGGCAACTGTGGAGGACAGGTCATCGGATGTATTTAAGTCAGAGCTTGCTAGGTTCTTGATTGGACATGGCATCCAAGGTTACAGGGAAAAGGCTGGGGAGTAGGCTGGGGTGTAGGGGTGTAGGGCTGAGGAGGGAAAAAAAAAGTATCAGCCATGATTGAATTATGGAGCAGACTCAATGGGCTAAATGGCCTAATTCTGCCCCTATATCTTATGATCTTTCACAGCACAATCTGAAACCATAGATTCAGTAAGGAGTGAGAAAGGTAAAGGGGATGTGAAGAACAATTTTTTTTACCAAAGTGGTTGTTTCAAGGTGGAACGTACTGCCCAAAAAGGTGAAAGAAGCAGGTACTCTCTCAAAGCAATGGTAGACATTGTTCTGCTAGTAACTGGGCTCAATACATAAAATACCTGACCATTGCAATGGATATGATGAGCTAAAGGGTCTGTTTCTCGCTCCCATGCCAATCGTATCTTTGACTTCCTGACCAACAGACCACAATCAGTAAGGGTACTTTCAACACTGGTGCCCCACAAGGCCATGCCCTCAGCCTCATTACTTTACTCTCTGTACACTCATGACTCTGTGGCAGACTTTGCTCTAACTCCATCTACAAGTTTGCAGATGATACCATTGTAATGGGCTGTATCTCAAATAACAATGAGTTGGAGTACAGAAAGAAGGTAGAGAAATGGTGCCATGGCAACAACCTTACCCTCAATGTCACAAAATAAAAGAGCTGGTCATTTACTTCAGGAAGGGGTTTATGTACATGCTGCTATTCACATCAATGGTGCTGGGATCGATGAGCTTCAAGTTCCTCAGAGTGAACACCAATTGACTGCCCAAGTCCAACCGTGTAGATACCACAGCCAAGAAATCTCATCAGCACCTCTACTTCCCCAGGATACTAAAGAAATCTGGCCAGTTCCCTTTCACCCTTACTAACTTTTAGAAATGCACTATACAAACCATCCTATCTGGATGTTATCACAGGTTGGTATAGCAACTACTCTGCCCGACACCTCAAGAAACTACAGAGTGCTCTGGATACCAGCTCAGCATAATACAGAAACCAGCCTGCTCTCAAAGGATTACGTCTACACTTCTCACTCCCTTAGTAAAGCGGCCAACATAATGGATGAGCTTAGAGTGTGGATCAGTACTTGAAGCTATGATGTTGTGGTCATTGCAGAGACTTGGATGGCACAGGGGCAGGAATGGTTACCTAAGAGTGCCAGGCTTTAGATGTTCCAGAAAGGACAGGGAGGGAGGTAAAAGAGGTGGGGGCATGGCACTGCTGATCAGAGATAGTGTCACGACTGCAGAAAAGGAGGAAGTCATGGCGAGATTGTCTATTGAGTCTCTGTGGGTGGAAGTTAGGAACAGAAAGGGGTCAATAATTAGACTGGGTATTTTTTATAAACCACCTGTGGCGGCCCGCACACGCAGGACTCAAACCACCATCGGTAGCGCGTTTGGAACTACCTCCTTGGGGCGGACCTTCCAGGGACAGTCTGAAGTCACGTCCGCCCAGCGGGTCGCAAGGGCCCATGGGAGGGGAGATCTAAGCGCGCGATTTTGAATCAGTAAAGGCATTCTGAGTTCAGCACTCTCTGCCTCCGTGTGTTTCTTTAGTAGTGTGTTTACATGCGACTACATTGGTGACCCCGACATTCCAGACGGCATCTGGAGCCGGCGACTCAGTGACCAGCCATGAGTTCGAGCAACTTGCACAGCGCGGTCTCTCTGAAGCTCCGGACTTTCTGGGCCACTCAGCCCCACATTTGGTTCGAGCAGACTGAGACCCAGTTCAATATCAGAGACATTACAACCGACGCCACGCGGTACTACTACGTGGTCAGCACGCTCCACCAGGAGACAGCAGGCCGGATCATCGACTTCCTACGCCAGCCACCAACACAGGACAGGTACACTGAGCTTAAGGCGCTCCTGATCCGTACCTTCGGACTCTCCCGCCACGAAAAGGCCGTGCGGCTCCTACACGTGGACGGCCTGGGAGACCGCATGCCATCCGAGCTCATGAATGATATGCTGGCGCTCATGGACGGCCATAAGCCATGCCTTTTATTTGAACAATTGTTCCTCGAGCAAATGCCAGAGGACGTTCACCTCCTCCTTGCAAGTGAAGATTTCAGCGACCCAAGCAGGGTTGCGGCTAAAGCAGACGTCCTTTGGCAGAGCAAGCAACGTGGAGCAGCCTCCATTGGCCTAGCCACGATCACGCACCCCAAAGCCCAGGCCCCGCAACCGAAGCTGTCGAGACCCACAGGGGAAGAAGACGAAAGTTCGGAACAATGGTGTTTCTCTCACCAAAGATGGGGCTCAGGCGTGCACCGCTGCCGTCCACCATGTGCTTTTCCGGGAAACGCCGGGGCCAGCCGTCGCTAATGGCTACGACAGATGGCCACCGAGAGAGCTTTCTGTACCTCAGGGACCGACACTCCGGGTGGCGCTTCCTGGTAGACATCGGGGCCGAAGTCAGCGTACTCTCCCCCCTTGAACATGGACACTCGTAACGCGGTCCCAGGCCCCGAACTCACCGCTGCAAATGGCACCGTATTCGGACGTACGGCCTGCGAACTATCTCACTGCATTTCAGGTCTAGCCGTTTCAACTGGACTTTCACGTTGGCAGCGGTGTCACAGCCACTACTAGAGGCAGATTTCCTATGAACCAACTGCTTCCTGGTCGACCTAAAAGGCCGGCGTTTGGTCCACGCCGAGACGTACCAGACTTTCCAGCTCAGAGAAGCCAAGCCACCGGCCCTCCACCTGGATTCCTCGGGTAACGAATTCCCCTCCATAATCACCCTGCAGTTCTCCACGGCCGACCCTAAGCACGGCGTGCAGCAACACATCCCCACGCAAGGACTGCCACTGCACGCCCGAGCTTGCAGGTTCCCACCCAACAAACTCCACCTGGCCAAGGAGGAGTTCCGTAACATGGAAGAGATGGGAATCGTATGCCACTCAAGCAGCCCGTGGGCATCCCCGCTGCACATGGTCCCCAATTCCGCAGGAGGATGGAGGCCCTGCGGAGACTACAGAAGGCTCAACGACGCTACAACCGCCCACAGATACCT
This sequence comes from Mobula hypostoma, assembly GCF_963921235.1. Taxonomy (NCBI): domain Eukaryota; kingdom Metazoa; phylum Chordata; class Chondrichthyes; order Myliobatiformes; family Myliobatidae; genus Mobula; species Mobula hypostoma. The sequence goes on along the minus strand of NC_086097.1, from coordinate 244,783,229 downwards.
GGTACCTCACATCCAGGACTTCACGGCAAACCTGCCCGGAGCGACCATCTTCTCGAAAATCAACCTGGTCAGAGGATACCATCAGATCCCAGTGCACCACGACAACGTGCCCAACACAGCCCTCATCACCCCGTTTGGCTTGTTCGAATTCCTGAGGATGCCTTTTGGTCTCAAGAATGCAGCCTAAACTTTCCAAAGGCTCATAGACTCGGTGGGACGCGGCCTGGATTTCGTTTTCATTTACTTGGACGATATCCTGGTGGCCAGCAGTTCGCACCAAGAGCATGTGGCACATTTGCGCCAGCTCTGCCAACAGCTGAGCGACCACGGACTGGCAATCAATCCGGCGAAGTGCCAGTTCGGGCTGACGGAGATCGACTTCTTGGGCCACACAGTCAACCGACATGGCACAGTTGCCCTACCAGACAAGGTCCAGGCCATCCGCCAGTTCCCCAAGCCCATCACGGTCAAGGGCCTGCAGGAATTCATAGGGATAGTCAACTCTTATCATCGGTTCGTGCCGGCGGTGGCACGCATCATGACATCCTTGTTCAGCCTGATGGCCGGCAAGGCCAAAGAAGTGGCATGGGACGCGGAGTCCACGGAGGCGTTCGAGCAGGCCAAGGAGGCGCTGGCAAAGGCGGTCCTCCTAGTGCACCCGAGAGTCGATGTACCCACGGCACTCACAGTCGACGCTTCCGACAAGGCAGTCAGCGCAGTCCTGGAGCAGCTTGTCGAGGACCAGTGGCGACCACTCGCTTTCTTCAGCCGGCACCTACGGCCACCAGAGGTGAAGTACAGCGCTTTCAACAGAGAGTTGCTAGCGCTCTACTCGGCTGTCTGGCATTTCTGGTACTTCCTCGAGGGAAGGGAGCTCACTGTGTATACGGACCACAAGCCCTGCACCTTCGCACTGGCCGAGGTATCGGACCCATGGCCAGCTCAGCAGCAGAGGGACCTGTCCTTTATTTCAGAATTCACCACGGACATCTGCCATATCGCAGGAAAGAACAACGTCGTTGCTGACACACTGCCTCGCCCCTGCCTCCACTCAGTAGGCAGGAATAGACTATGCAGCACGGGCGACACCAAGATCCTGGCTTACCGCACCGCCGTTTCGGGGCTCCAGTTATAGGATGTCTCCATCGGCCTGGCAGCCGATCGACTCCTGTGCGACGTGTCTACCGTCAAACCCCGACCCGTGGTACCAGCAGCATGGAGGCGCTGGGTGTTCGACAAGCTGCACGACCTGGCAAACCCATCCATCTGAGCGTCCATCAAGCTGGTAGCGGACAGATTCATCTCGCACGGTTTGCGCAAACAGATCGGACACTGGGCCAGAACCTGCATACACTGCCAGACTGCCAAAGTCCAGCGGCATGTGAAGGCTCCCCTCCAGCAATTCCATCCAACGCACAGGAGGTTCCAACACATCCACGTGGACATCGTCGGCCCCCTGCCAGTCTCCCAGCGTGCCAGGTATATCTTTACCATGGTAGAAAGGTTCACCAGATGGCCGGAAGCCATACCGCTTGCAGACATGTCCACTGAGTCCTGCGCCAGGACACTCATTGCAAACTGGATCGCCTGGTTCAGCATCCCAGCAGACATCACCTCCAACAGAGGGGTGCAGTTCACGTCTGGTTTGTGGACAGCACCGGCGCAGCTCCTGGGCACCCAGCTGCATTACCTCACAGCGTACCATCCCCAGTCCAACGGTTTGGTAGAGTGATTCCACTGGCATCTCAAGTTGGCCCTGATGGTGCGCTCAGGGGCCCCAACTGAACAGTTGAGCTTCCCTGGGTCCTACTGGGTATCCGCACAGCCCCCAAGGAGGACCTGGACACCTCCTCGGTGGAACTGGTCTACGGCGCCTGCCTGACGGTCCCAGGCGAGTTCGTACCAGAGGCCCGAGGTTCGGAAGAAACTCCAGCAGCAGTGCTAATGAGGCTGCGGGACAAGGTAGGGACCCTGGCACCGGTCCCGACCTCCAGGTATGGTCCCACGCCATCCTTCATCCCTAAAGACCTCCAAGACTGTGAGTATGTTTTTATTCGCAGGGGCATGCACAGGTCACCTCTACAGCAGCCGTACAAGGGACCCTTCAAGGTGATCTGGCACAATGGAACCACGTGTGTCATGGAGGTGGGTGCCCGGGAAGAGATTTTTTTTTTTTTAAAACAGTGGACCGCCTCAAACTGGCGCACTTGGACATTAAGCAACCAATGAGGGTACCCGCACCGCACCGGCAAGGTCGGCCACCCAGACAAGCCACACAGACTGGGGGCTCCACTCCCCTGATGGGCGTTTCTGGGAGGGGTGGTGTGGTGGCCCGCACACGCGGGACTTGAACCGCCATTGGGAGCTGCGGGCAAACACGCGGTAGCGCGTTGGAACTACCCACTCGGGGCGGACCTTCCAGGGACAGGCTGACGTCACGTCCGCCCCGCAGGGGCCCATGAGAGGGGAGATTTAAGCATGTGATTTTGAATCAGTAAAGGCATTCTGAGTTCAGCTGTCTCTGCCTCCGTATGTTTCTTTAGTAGCACGTCTGCACGCGACTACACACCTAACAGTAATAGGGACATCAAGGAACAGATGGGGAGACAGATTCTGGAACAGTGCAATAATAACAGGGTTGGCATGATGGGAGATTTTAATTTCGCCAATATTAATTGGCATCTCCCAAGAGCAAGGGATTTGGATGAGGTGGAGCTTGTTAAGTGTGTTCAGGAAGGTTTCCTGACACAACATGTAGAGAAGCCTACAAGAGGAGAGGCTGTTCTTGATCTGGTACTGGGAAATGAACTTGGTCAGGTGTCAGGTCTCTCAGTGGGACAGCATTTTGGAGATAGTGATCACAATTCTATCTCCTTTACCATAGCATTGGAGAGGGATAGAAGCAGACAAGTTAGGAAAAGTGTTTAATTGGAGCAAGGGGAAATATGAAGCTACCAAGCAGGAACTTGGAAGCATAAATTGGCAGCAGATGTTCTCAGGGAAATGTGGCAAACATTCAGAGGATATTTGTTGGCGTTCTGCATAGGTACGTTCCAATGAGACAGGGAAAGGATGGTAGAGTACAGGAACCATGATGTATAAAGGCTGTTGACAATCTAGTCCAGAAGGGGGAAAAAAGCTTACAAAAGGTTCAAAAAACTAGATAATGATACAGATCTAGAAATCTATAAGGCTAGCAGGAAGGAGCTTAAGAATGAAATTAGGAGAGCCAGAAAGGGCCATGAGAAGGCTTTGGCGGACAGGATTAAGGAAAACCCCAAGGCATTCTACAAGAGCAAGAGGATAAAACATGAGAGAATAGGACCAATCAAGTGTGACAGTGGAAAAGTGTGAATGGAACTCGAGGAGAGAGCAAAGGTACTTAATGACTACTTTGCTTCAGTATTCACTACAGAAAAGAATCTTGGCAATTGTAGGGATGACTTACAGCGGAATGAAAAGCTTGAGCATATAGACATTAAGAAAGAGGATGTGCTGGAGCTTTTGAAAAGCATCAAGTTGGATAAGTCACCAGTACCAGACGAGTTGTACCCCAGGCTACTTTGGGAGGCGAGGAAAGAGACTGCTGAGCCTCTGGCGATGATCTTTGCATCATCAATGGGGACGGGAGAGGTTCCAGAGGACTGGAGGATTGCAGATGTTGTTCTCTTATTCAAGAAAGGGAGTAGAGATAGCCTAGGAAATTATAGACCACTGAGTCTTACGTCAGTGGTTGATAATTTGATGGAAAAGATCCTGAGAGGCAGGATTTATGAACGTTTGGAGAGGCATAATATGATTAGGAGTAGTCAGCATGGTTTGGTCAAAGGCAGCCCGTGCCTTACAAACCTGATTCAATTTTTTGAGGATGTGACTAAATACGTTGATGAAGATAGAGCAGTAAATATGGATTTCAGCAAGCCATCTGATAAGGTACCCCATGCAAGGCTTATTGAGAAAGTAAGGAGGCATGGGATCCAAGGGGACATTGCCTTGTGGATTCAGAATTGGCTGGCCCACAGAAGGCAAAGAGTGAAAAGTGGCTGTAGACGGGTCATATTCTGCATTGAGGTCGGTGACCAGTGGTGTGCCTCGGGGATCTGTTCTGGGACCACTTCTCTTGGAGAGTTTTATAAATGACCTGGATGAAGAAGTGGAGAGTTGGGTTGGTAAATTTGCTGATGACACGAATGTTGGAGGTGTTGTGGATAGAGTGGAGGGCTGTCAGAGGTTACAGTGGTACATTGACAGGATGCAAAACCGGGCTGACAAGTGGCAGATGGAGTTCAACCCAGATAAGTGTAAGGTGGTTCATTTTGGTAGGTCAAATAAGATGGCAGAATATAGTATTAATGGTAAGACTCTTGGCAGCGTGGAGGATCAGAGAGATCTTGGGGTCTGAGTCCATAGGATACTTAAAGCTGCTGCACAGGTTGACTCTGTGGTTAGGAAGGGCATAGGGTGTATTGGCCTTCATCAACCATGGGATTAATTTTAAGAGCCGAGAGGTAATGTTACAGCTACATAGGACCCTGGTCAGACCCCACTTGGAGTACTGTGCTCAGTTCTGGTCACCTCACTACAGGAGGGATGTGGAAACTATAGAAAGGGTGCAGAGGAGATTTACAAGGATGTTGCCTGGATTAGGGAGCACGCCTTAAGAGAATAGGTTGAGTGAACTTGGCCTTTTCTTCTTTGAGCGATGGAGGTTGAGAGGTCACCTGATAGAGGTGTATAAGATGATGAGAGGCATTGATCGTGTGGATAGTCAGAGGTTTTTTGCCAGGCTTGAAATGGCTAACACGAGAGGGCAGAGTTTTAAGATGCTTGGAAGTAAGTACAGAGGATGTCGGGGAAAGTGTTTTTTTTAAGGCAGAGGGTGGTGACAGCATGGAATGGGCAGCCAGCAACGGTGGTGGAGGCGGATACAATCAGGTCTTTTAAGAGACTCCTGGATAGGTACATGGAGTTTAGAAAAATAGAGGGCTATTGGTAACCTTAGGTAACTTCTAAAATAAGTACATGTTTGGTACAGCATTGTGGGCCAAAGGACCTGTATCGTGCTGTAGATTTTCTATGTTCTATGTTTTATAATCAAAAAACACCCACCCCAGATGTTCTCTCTTCTCGCTCACCCCATCGAGTGGAAGATACAAAAGCCTGAAAGAACATACCACCTGGCTCTAGGACAGCTTTTACTCCAGTTATAAATCCCCTAGTATGATAAGACACAATCTTGACCTCACAATCTAGTTTGTTATGGCCTTGCACCTTATTGTTTACCTGCAATGCAATATAACACTTTGCCTGCAGTTTCTTATTGTTTACAATTGTACTACCTCAGTGTTCTGATGTGATGAAAATGATCTGTATGGATGACATTGAAACAATATTTTTCAATGAATCTTGGTACATGTGACAAAAATAAACCAATTTACCAACTAAAATTATTATGCAATCATTCTATGACAATGAAGAAAGAAGCTTTTTTAGATTGTTCTGTACAATGGGAAAAGATTCATTGAAAATCTGGTTGATAAGAGGCATTTTGGCATAAATAAATTATCAGTGAATTATATAAAAATGATTACTACAATCTGAAACCAGAATCTTAAATCTGAACAAGACAAAGCATGGGAAATCACATTAAAATGTATAAATATTAAGCATGCAGTACAAATATTTTAAAAATTATTCTACTTTCCAAGTGATATATAAACCACAGCAATACGATTCTGATATAGTATTTGATCAAAGGAAAAATTTAGCAAGTTGCTGTAGATTAGTACTTGAGGTTTGGATTATTTCAGAATTCAGCAAAAGTAATGATAAGGAAAAGGAAAAAAGAATTAAGGGTGCAGGCTAGCAAGAACAATGAAAATAAGACTATAAAAACTTCTAAAGTTATGTTTAAAATGCTTGAAAATAAATCATTGAACTATTTATGATTTTTTTAAAGTCACCTCTAGTTAGTCACATTATGCAAGAAAACCGGGAACCATTTGTGCATCATTCTTCACTAGCAGTTTGCGGGAAGTTCAAGAGTGTCAGAGCAGAGATAAGTGCAATTGCTTTTACTGGGGAGAAGGTGCCTGGCAAGCTGAAAGGTCTGAAGAATCACTCGATTCTGGCATGGTTCCAGAGGACTGTAAAATTGCAAATGTCACTCCACTCTTCAAGATGGGAGGGAGACAAACTAAAGGAAATTATAGGCCAGTTAGTCTGACCTCAATGGTTGGAAGATGTTGGAGTCTACTGTTAAGGATAAGGTTTCCAGGTACCTGGAGGCACGTGACAAAATGGACCAAAGTCAGTGTGGTTTCCTACACCCCAGAAAACCTTGCCTGACAAATCTGTTGGAATTCTTTGATGAAATAACAAACAGGATAGACAAAGGAGAATTGGTTGATGTTGTGCACTTGGATTTGCATAAGGCCTTTAACAAGGTGCCACATGAGGCTGGTTAACAAGCTACAAGCCCATGGTATTACAGGAAAGATTCTAGCATGGATAAAGCAGTGATTGATTGGTAGGAGGGAAAGAGTGGGAATAAAGATTGGCTGCCTGTGACTAGGTCGGTGTTGGGACCACTCCTTTTTACATCATACGTCAATGATTTGGACGAAAGAACTGATGGCTTTGTGGCCAAGTTGCGGATGATATGAAGATAAGCGGAAGGGCATTTAGTGTTGAGGAAGCAGGGAGGCTGCAGAAGAACTTTGGTTAGAAGAATGGGCAAAGAAGTGGCAGATGGAATATATTGTAGGGGATTGTATGGTCATGCACTGTGGTAGAAGGAATAAAGGTGTAGTCTATTTTCTAAGTGGGAGAAAATTCAAAAGTCTGAGATGCAAAGCGACTTGGGAGTCCTCGTGCAGGATTCCCTAAAGGTTAACTTGCATGTTGAGTTGGTGGTGAGAAAGGCAAATGCAGTGGTCATTTCGAAAGGACTAGAATATAGAAGCAAGGATGTAATGCTGAGTTGTTATAAGGCACTAGTGAGGCCTCACTTTGTATACTGTGAGCATTCTGGGCCCCTTATCTAAGAAAGGATGTACTGACATTGGAGGGCTCAGAGGAGGTTCACAAGAATGATTCCTGGAATGAAAGGGTTATCATATGAGAAGCACTTGATTGTTTTGGGCCTGTAGTCGCTGGAATTTAGAAGAACTTCTTTAATCAGAGGGCGGTGAATCTATGGAATTCGTTGCCACAGGTGGCTGTGGAGGCCAGGTCATTGTGTGTACTTAAGGCAGATGTTGATGGGTTCTTGATTAGTCAAGACATGAAACATTACAGGGAGAAGGCAGGAGGATGGGGTTAAGAGGGAAATTGATCAGCTACGATGAAATGGCAGAGCAGAACCAGCAGGCTGAATGAGCTAATTCTGCTCTGATGTCTTAAGGTCTAATTTTTAGTTACTGAAATAGTGAACATCTGCCTCTTCATTTTCATCACAAAAGAAATACAAATTCTGTACTCAATGTTCACATAAATTAGATTTGTCCTTGGAAGATATTTTTTTCACATAATACAAGAGTACAGCAGCGCCACTGTACCTGCTTTGGATCCAGGTGCAGAGGCTGATCGTTTCCCACCAATGCTTGCACTTCCCATTTTCTTGGTCGCAGATACCTTAGTTGCTGCTGGTCTGCTTCCATCCACTGACTCCTCATCATCAAAGCTTTTATCTAGTTAGATATATATAAAAAATACAAATTAACCTTGAAGAATTTTCTCAATCAAAATCATTCCAATCCTATTATTATTTTATAAAGCCAGCGTGACTTCAAAATGAAAAACAAAAAAAACCCACCCTGCTAAAATAACATTCTCTAGATTTTTTCATCCTCTGCATCTATATCTCCTACTTCAATTTAAGACCAAAGCAAACTGGACACCACTCCACGTTACTGACATTTACATCCTGTTGTAAATGCTAAAATACATTCTTGAAGAGAATCCTTATGAGTACTGCTTTTGTATGTGCTTCTGCCTACACATCCTCCCACTGTGTCACCAGTTCTCTGCCTTTTCCGCCCCGATTCTGCAACTTACAGGCACAGATCCTCTTGCAAATCAGCCGTCTCATTCCTTTTTGCAAAAAAAAAACACCCTGTCAAATCCTCTCATGCAAGAAGCTCCCAATAGATCACATGACCAAGAGGAAGTCAATTATCAATAACAATTGATTCGTGTCTCCATCTCAAAATACTCGCCATGAATACAACAGAGGCTTATTCCTGCATCTTTACCCTTTCCCCCTTTACTCGGTTCGAGCAACCAATCAGCTGACAGATGACATCATTCGACATAGCCAGTGCTAGAAGTGAAAATTTCTCATGCATATAAATTCTGTTTTTACACTCAACCGCAATTCCTTTTCTCCCCCAGATTCTTGCAGGAAGCCCCTGCTCATATTAAAAATTAGCCAGCCATTATTAAGCCATGAAACTCCAAAGCCATGAATAATTTTCTTCAGTGTGTTTCCGTTATATGGCTAATGTCACTTCAATAATGAATAGTACTATGTTCTTATTCGATGCCCTCCTTTCATTTTTACATTATATTGGAAGGAATTTTTGAATAAGCTAACAGATAATCACAATTTCATGTTAACTATGGTGTCTTTGAAAAGATTTCTTTTTAACTGCTGCTACACTGTATAGCAGTGTTGATGTAACTGCACAGGGTTTTATCCTGTGCTACAGAGACTGGGATTTAATTAATGAATGCCACTGAGCAGGGCGAGGTTCACTTGTGTTGTTTTGCATTTTAATCAGTTTCTTAAAGCCCTCAATCTGGACAGTGATCTTAATTTTATTTTGGATGTGTTTATGTAATTATATACCACGGAAATGGGTTTTAAATTTAATTTTACAATCACGTTCATTCACTTTCAAAATCAAAGGTCAAAACAGAATACACCATTAAAATAAAAATACCAATAAGCTTAAGAAAATAATTTCAAATTATAACAGAATTAGCCACCAATCAGATACCATTCAATATCTGAACTTCGCATTGTTTAGTGACCAGCAGCTTTGCTCATTAAGTACTCACAGAATGGCAGAATTTCTCTTTTGTTATTGTTGATTATTGGAGGTGGGGGAAGGGAGGGTGGAGTTGGAGAGATGAGTAAAGAGGACAGAGAGAAAGATCATCTTTACAACCCTTGATATATGTTTTCAGAAACAGAGTATTAAGTGACTTAAAAAAATACTGTATCTTTATCAATGCTATGGAAGTCAACAGCATGACTATACCCATTTGCATTGCTTCATAACCTAAAACAAATGAATGGGTAATTCTGACAGAAATATATGCTGCTTAATTTATATCATTTTTATTAATATTTCAATAGGATTTTAATTGCAGCTTGTCACAATCATCACTGCAGCCAAGTAGGATGAGTAAATGAATCCAAGGTTCTCCACCCCCACCCCTCCCAATAAGGCATCTTGGTCAGCAGAGAAGAGTTGAGCCAAAGGTCTAAGACAAAACAAATCCATTAGCAAGTTCATTGGTAGAATCTTCTGAACTCTGCCCTCAGACCTTACTGTGTTATTTTTCAGCGTTATTAAAACTACAATTCTCAAGTCAATGTGAGTATACACTCTGAGCTGGTGTACAAACAGCTTGTAATGTGAAACACTGACTTACTTTCAAGCTTTGATTTCAACAGGAAAATATCAAACTTATCAATTATGCACAACAGCTGAAACTCATTTGATTTTATTTCAAGAACAAATAGTACAAAACAGTAAATGATAGATAACCTCTACAAGTCAGGCAGAATCTAAAGAAAGGCAACCTGAATTGAAGTCTCGGGTCAAGCACCCTCCATCAGAGCTAGAATAGTGAGAAAACAAATTGGTTTTAAGCTGCAAAGAGACTGGGGCGGGGGGGGGGAATGAACAGGACCGAGCAAAATATCTCTGACAGTATCAAAGTACCTAAAGCTATGGGGTACTGCCATCTATAAAGCTGCTTAAACATCAACTAATGAGGACAGTTAGAAAGAAATATCATCACAGTAGTTACAAATAGTCATCAAAATATTAGCACAAGTCCCTGAATGGCAGGGCCTGAAGATTGATGGTACATAGGATGTTGTCCTGGAGCCACGTTGCTGCAAGAATGAGCACACAGCAGTTCCTCTCACGCTAGTCAGCCACAGATGAAGGCAATCCAATTTGTCTTCCAGTTAGCAAACACAGAGACCAGTCTCAACAGGAGAACCAGCCTGCAAGGGCCAGGCCCCAACCCAGCACAGACACTCTGCGGCTCTGTTCACTCCCACAATTCCTCCAGAGCCTTTTCCACTGTGTGGCTGTAACTAACAATGCCCCACATGACAGCCTATATCGCACAACAACCAAGGCCATGCAGCTCTCCTGTCATCGGTCTCGTCAATGAACCAAGTTTGCAGTATCTTGTATTACCAATGTGCAACAGACTATTTGATGTGCTGACATTGGAGAGGGTACAGAGAAGATTCACTAGAATGATTCCGGGAATGAAAGGGTTAACATATGAGGAACGTTTGTCCTCTCTTGGACTGTATTCCTTGGAGTTTAGAAGAATGAGGGGAGACCTTATAGAAACACTTCGAATGTTGAAAGGCATGGACAGAGTGGATGTGGCAAAGTTGTTTCCCATGATGGGGGAGTCTAGTACGAGAGGGCATGACTTAAGGATTGAAGGATGCCCATTCAGAATAGAAATGCGAAGAAATTTTTTTAGTCAGAGGGTGGTGAATCTATGGAATCTGTTGCCACGGGCAGCAGTGGAGGCCAAGTCATTGGGTGTATTTAAGGCAGAGATGGATAGGTATCTGAGTAGCCAGGGCATTAAAGGTTATGGTGAGAAGGTGGGAGAGTGGGACTAAATGGGAGAATGGATCAGCTCATGATAAAATGGCGGAACAGACTCGATGGGCCGAATGGCCGACTTCTGCTCCTTTGTCTTACGGTCTTATGGTCTATTGTGATAACAAGAAAAATGTTCAAAACACATTCATTAGGATGCTGCCTGGATTAGAGGACATGTCTTATGGAGATAGATTGAGTAGGCTTGGGCTTTTCTCTTTGGAGGGAAAGGGGTTGAGAGCTGACTTGATAGACAGGTACAGGCCCTTCAAGTACTTGGGCGTGCACCTGGATGACTGACTTGAGTGGGGCACCAACATAGAGGCTGTGTACAAGAAGACCCAGAGTGGCCTCTACTTCCTGAGGAGACTAAGGTCCTTTGGAGTATAAAGACCTCTCCTTTATGAGTTCAACCAGTCTGTTGTCACCAGTACAATTTTCTGTGCTATGGTGTGCTGGGCCATGCAGGGTACCCCTATGGCCATCACCCTCAACAACAGGTATATCCCTTTGGATACTGTTGGGGGGGGGGGTGGCCTAAAAGAGGAAAGTCACATTGGTCAGGTCTCTGGTACTGAGTCTGCCTCTGCAACTTGGAAGGGAAGCGGGGGGGAAGGAGCACACTATGGTAATAGGGGATTTGTACATTAGAGGAACGTACAGTTGGTTTTGTGGGTGAGAACAAGATTCCCGGATGGTAAGTTGTCTCCTGGCTGCCAGTGTCTGGGACACCTCAAATCAAGTGGGGTTATATGGGAACCAGAGTGCCAGAAAGTTAATGGAGATATTGTGAAGGCAGATGTTGGTAAGACCTTAGACAAAGTTAGGAATCAAAAGGTTAAACATGGTGTGACTAGTGTCCTGAGCTGTGTACATTTCAATGCAAGTATCATAGGAAAGGCAGATAAGCTCAGGGCATGAATCAACATCTGAAATTATGACGTTGTAGCCATTAGTGAGACTTGGTTGCAGGAGGGGCAGGATTGGTAGCTCAATATCCTTGGGTTCTGTCGTTTCAAATGTAACAAAGCAGGAGGGATTAAAGGAAGAGGAGTGCCATAACTAGTCAGGGAAATGTCACGGCAGTGCACATCAGGACAGACTAGAGAACTCGACTATTGAGGCATTGCGGGTAGAACCGAAAAGTAAGAAAGGTATGACCACGTTAATGAGGTAATATTACAGACCACCGCGTTAATGTGAAAGACACATAAAATTGTTATAGACCGTGATTTTAAACTTTACCCATTTTGACTGGGAATCCCATGCTGTAAAAGGACTAGATGAGCTTGTCAAATGTGTTCATGAAAGTTTCGTTCAACAGTACGTAGAAGTCCCACCATGAGAGCGTGCTATTAGCAAATGAGACAGGGCAGGTGACAGAAGTTTCTGTAGGGAACAGTTTGCATCCAGTGACCACAATGCTATTAGTTTCAAAGTAAATATGCAAAAGGATAGATCTGGTCCACAGGTTGTGATTCTTAATTGGAGAAAGGCCAATTTTGATGGTATCAGAAATGATCTGGCAAGTGTGGACTGGAACAAGCTGCTTTCTGGCCAAGGTGTACTTGGAAAGTGGAAAGCCTTCAAAAACAAAAGTCTGAGAGTACAAGGCTGTCAGAATAAAAGGTAAAGATAACAAATGTAGGAAACCTTGGTTTTCACAAGATATTAAGGCCCTGGTTAATGAAAAAAAAGGCGGTGCATAGCAGGCATAGGCAGGTAGGAACAAATGAAGTGTTTATGGGGTACAAGAAATGCAAGAGAATACTTAAGAAATAAATCAGGAAGGCATGACGTTGCTCTAGCAGACAAGGTGAAGGAGAATCCTAAGGGATTCAACAAATATGTTAAGAGCAAAGGGATTGCTAGGGATAAAATTGGTCCTCCAGAAGACCAAAATGGTAATCCATGTGTGGTGTCAAAACAGACGCGGGAGATCGTAAATGCATTCTTTGCATCTGTATTTACTCGGGAGGCGAATACAGAGCCTACTGAAGTGAAGCAAAGCAGCTTCAACTTCATGGACCCTGTACAGATTACAGAGGAGGAGGAGGTGTTTGCTACAGAAGCAGATCAGGATGGGTAAATACCCAGGGCCTGACAAGGTGCTCCCTCTGACTCTACCGAAGGCAGGTACAGAAATTGCTGAGGCTCTAGCAGAGATATTTAAAACATCATTAGCAACAGGAGAGGTGCCAGAGGAAATGACGATAGCCAATGTTGTTCAAATGATTAAAAAATACTCTAAGCAGAAACTAGGAAATTATAGGCTGGTGAGTCTGATATCAGTTGTGGGAGTTACTGAAAGGTATTCTAAAGGATCATATATATGAATATTTGAATAGACATGAACTGATTAAGGATAGTCAGCATGGCTTTGTGTGCGATGGGTCATGTCTAACCAACTTATAGAATTTTTTGAGGAAGTTACCAGGAAAGCAGATGTAGGCAAAAGGCAGTGGATATTGTCTACATGAACTTTAGCAAGTCACTTGACAAGGTCCCGCTTGGGAGGTTGGTCAGGAAGGATCAGTCACTTGCTTGCCTTTCAAGATGAGGCTGTAAATTGGATTAGACATTGGCTTTGTGGGAGAAACCAGAGAGTGGTAGTAGAAGTTTGCCTCTCCGACTGGAAGCCTATGACTACTGCTGCAGGGATTGGTGCTGGGTCCTTTGTTCTTTGATATCTATAGCAGTGATCTGGATGATAACGTGGTTAACCGGATCAGCAAATTTGCAGATGACACCAAGATTGGGGTGTAGTGGACAGTGAGGAAGGACAGCATGGCCGGCAGAGGGATCTGCATCCACTGGAAAAATGAGTTGAAAACTGGCAGATGGCTTTTAATGCACACAATTGTGAGGTTTTGCACTTCAGTAGGACTAACCAGGGTAGGTCACATACAGTGAACAGTAGGGCACTGAAGAGTGTGGTAGAACAAAGGGATCTGAGAATACAAGTCCATAATTAGTTGAAAGTGGTATCACAGGTAGAAAGGGTTGTAAAGAAAGCTTCTGGCACATTGGCCTTCATAAATCAATGTACTGAGTACAGGAGAAGGGATGTTATGTTGAAGTTGTATAAGGCATTGGTGAGGTCTAATTTAGAACATAGAATATAGAAATCTACAACACATTGCAGGCCCTTCAGCCCACAATGTTGTGCCAATTATGTAACCCACTTTAGAAACTGCCCAGAATTTTCCTACCACATACCCCTCTATTTTTCTAATCTCCACATCACGTATCTAAGAGTCCCTTAAAAGATCCTACTGCATCCATCTCTACCTCTACAGCTGGCAGTGCATTCCATACACCCACCACTCTCTATGTGAAAATCTTACCTCTGACATCCCCCTTGTACCTACTTCCAAGCACCGTAAAACTATGCTCCCTCATGTTAGCCAGTTCAACCCTGGGAAAAAGCCTCTGTCTATCCAAATGATCAATGACTCTGATCAACTTATACATCTCTATTAGGTCACCTCTCATCTTCCGTCGCTCCAAGGAAGAAAGGGCAAGTTCACCTAACCTATTCTCATAAGGCATGCTCTCCTATCCAGGCAACATCGTTGTGAATCTCCTTTGCACTCTCTCTATAGTATTTGGGGTATTGTGGGCAGTTTTGGTCACATACCTACAGGGCAAATGTAAACAAGGTTGACAAAGTACAGAGAACATTTACGAAGGATAGGATATTGCTGGGTATGGAGGCCACAAGTTATAAGGAAAGATTGAATAGGTTAGAAATGCATTCTTTAGAATGTAGAAGATTGAGAGGATATTTGATAGAGACATACAAAATTATGAGGGGTATAGATAGGGTAAATGCATGCAGACTTTTTCCACTGAGGTTGGGTGGAGCTACAACGAGAGTTCATATGTTAAGGATGAAAGGTAAAAAGATTAATAGAAACATAGAAAACATACAGCACAATACAAGCCCTTCAGTCCAGAAAGCTGTGCCAAACCTCTAGACCTCTATTTTTCTAAGCTCTATCTACCTATCCAGGTGTCTCTTAAAAGACTCTATCGGTTCCACCTCCATCGGCAGCCCATTCCACGCACTAACCACTCTCTGCGAAAAAAACTTACCCCTAGCATCTCCTCTGTACCAACTTCCAAGCACCTTAAAACTATGCCCTCGCGTGCTAGCCATTTCAGCCCTGGGAAAAAGCCTCTGACTATCCACACAATCAATGGCTCTCATCATCTTGTACATCTCTATCAGGTCACCTCTCATCCTCTGACGCTCCAAGGAGAAAAGGCCGAGTTCACTCAATCTATTCTCATAAGGCATGCTCCCCAATCCAGGCAACATCCTTGTAAGTCTCCTCTGCACCCTTTCTATGGTTTCCATGTCCTTCTTGTAGTGAGGTGACCAGAATTGAGTACAGCACTCCAAGTGGGGTCTGACCAGGGTCCTATATAGCTGCAACATTACCTCTTAGCTCTTAAACTCAATCCCACGATTGTTGAAGGCCAATGCACCATATGCCTTCTTAACTGCAGAGTCAACCTTTATTAAGGGGAACATGAGGGAAAACTTCTTCATTCAGAGGGTCATGAGAGTGTGGAATGAGCTGCTAGCACAAGTGGTGCATGTGAGCTCAATTTCAATGTTTAAGAGAAGTTTGGATAGGTATATGGAGGCCTGTTTCTGTGCTGTACTTTTCTATCACTCTGTCTCTACAAGATGATAAGAGGCATAGACCAAGTAGATAAACAGAGACTTTTTTCTCATAAATGGCTCATACCAGAGAGCATAATTTTAGTGTGATTTTAAGTGAGGTGGAGGGAATGTCAGAGATAAGTTGTTTTTTTTTAAAATTCATTTTATTTACTTTTTTTAATGCAGAGAGTGATGAGTGTCTGATATGCCCTGCCAGGGGCTGTGGTAGAGGTAGACAGAGGTCGATATGTTAGGGGCATCTAAGATAGGCATACAGTCTATATGATAGAAAGTGGAGGCTATGTACGAGGGAAGGGTACCCATGCTAATCTTGTCAATTTTGTCAACATTACCTCCAACTTCCACACTGCCCTTAAATTCACTTGGACCATCTCTGACACCTCTCTCCCCTTTCTCGATCTGTCTCCATATCTGGGGAAAAACTGTCTTAACATCTTTTATAAACCTTGCGATTCCCATGGCTTTATTAATGAGACCTCTTCCTATCCTGTCTCCTGTAAAAGTGTTATTCCCTTTTCTCAGTTCCTTTGTCTTTGATGCATCTGTTCCTAGGATGAGGCTTTCCTTTGCAGAACATCAGAGATGTCCTCCTTCTTCAAAAAATAGGTTTCCCATCCTCCACCACTGATACTGCCCTCACCCTTATATCCTCCATTTCCCAGATATCCATCTCACTTCATTTTCTCACCGCCTTCACAGGGATAGAGATCCGCTTGTCCTAACCTACACCCAATGAGCCTCCACATGAAACACCTCAATCTCCGCAACTTCAGCCGTCTTCAAAAAAATCCTACCACCAAACACATCTTTACTTCACCTCCATCTCTTCCCTCCCTCACTCGTCGCTTTCTGTAGGGATTAATCCTTCCATGATTCCCTTCTCTGTTTGTCCCTCCTCACTAATCTCCCAACTGACACATATCCCTGCAAGCATCAGAAATGTTACCTGCAAATTTACCTCCTCCCTCACCTCCATTCAGAGCCCCAAACAGTTCTTCCAGGTAAGGAAACACTTCACCTGTGAATCTCTTGGGGTTGTTTATTGTATCTGGTGCACCTGCTGTGCCCTCCTCTACATCATAAACTGGGGAACCGCCTTATCAAGCACCACTCTATCCATCAAACATTTCAATTCCCATTCCAACATGTCAGTCCATTGCCTCCTCTTCCTCCACGATGAGGCCACGCTCAGGGTGGAGGAGCAACAACTTATATCCCCACTAGGTGGCCTCAAACCTGACAACATAAACACTAATTTCTCTAACTTCTGGCAATTTCTCCCCCTCCCCCTTCTCTCTTTATCCATTCCCCATACTAGCCCCCCGATTGCTCCTTCTCTTCTCATCATTTACTCATCGCCCCCTCCTACTTGCCTTTTCTCCTGCAGTCCACTCTCCTCTCCAATCAGATTGCTTCTTCTCCAGCCCTTTACCTTTCCTACTCACCTAGCTTCACCTATCACCTGTTTGTCCTCCTTCCCCTCTCCCCACCTTTTATTCTGGCATCTTCCCTCTGCCTTTCCAATTCTCATGTATGGTCTCGGCACAAAATGCCAACAGTTTATTCACTTTCATAGATGCTGCCTAACCTGCTGAATACCTCCAAGCATTTTGTCTGTGTTGTGAAGGGTTAAATTGACCTTAGAGTAGGTTAATAGGTCATCATAACATCATGGGTTTAAGGGCCTGTTGTGGTCTATGTTATGAAACAAACCAAAGGGAAAGGCAAGTCCTGGGAAAGACAACTAATTTTACAAACTGGTAACCTTACAGCGAGTCCTGACGAAGGGTCTCAGCCTGAAATGTCGACTGTACCTCTTCCTAGAGATGCTGCCTGCCCTGCTGCGTTCACCAGCAACTTTGATGTGTGTTGCAGCAATACCGGCCAGCTCTGATACTGAGATAGCAAAGTTAACAGAAGTTGTTGAATCTGGTATAGAATCCTAAAATGTGCACTTTGTTCTGGCAGATGATGAAGTGCTAAACAATGGGTCCTTTAATGGTGGAGGGGGACACAAAATGAATAGATCAGAGTTGAAGTGGAATGGAGGATTAAAGTGGCAAGTGACTGAGCAAAGGTAATCACAAAATTATATCTCTGTTTGTTTACTTGAATTTAGATGACAAAGGTATACAAAATAATGAGGGGTATAGATAGGGTAAATGCAAGCAGGCTTTTTCCACTGAGGTTGAGTGGGACTACAACCACAGGCCATTAAAGGCAAAAGATGAAATGTTTAAAGGGAACATAAGCGGAAACTTCTTCACTCAGAGGGTGATGAGAATATGGAACGAGCTTGCAGCACAAGTGGTGGATCTGATTTTGATTTCAACGTTTAAGAGAAGTTTGGATAGGGACATGGATGGGAGGGCTACTGTCCAGGTGCAGGTCGAAGGGAGTAGGCAGTTTAAATGGTTTGGCATGGACTAGATGGGCTGACGAGCTTGTTTCTGTGCTTCAGCTTTCTATGACCATGACTCCACAGGAGATAACACTGTGAGCACCTAAAGCAATATGTGAAAATTCCATTTCTTTAAGGAATCCATGACCAAGTCCTACAACAACTCCTAATTTGTGAGTGATGACAAGGGAAAGAGTAGGCACCCAACCCTGGCAATCGTGAAAACTGGGACATTCCCGTGATGTCAGGATGCTGTTTATTGACTACAGCTCAATGATTAACACCATCATTCCTAAAGTTCTGATCGAAAAGCTCCAGAACCTGGACCTCTGTGCCTCCCTCTGCAACTGAATTCTCAACTTTGTAACTGGAAGACCACAATCTGTGTGGATTGGACTCCACCTTGCTGACAATCAACACTGGGGCACCACAGGGATGTGTGCTTAGCCCACAACTCAAATGCCATCTATAAATTTGCTGATGATACAACCATTGTTGGCAGAATTTCAGAAGGTAACAAGAGGGCATTCCAGCCCTGCGATATACCAGCTAGTTGAGTGGTGCTGCAGCAACAACATTGCATCAACATCAGTAAGACCAAAGAACTGATTGTGGACTTCAGAAAGGGTAAGGCGAGGGAACATACACCACTCCTCTTAGAGCGATCAGAAGTGGAAACAGTGAACATTTTCAAGGTCCTGAGGAGCAATGACTCCTAGCGCGGCCGTTTCGAGTGAATATCGTATGTGTAACTGGGGGGAGGGGGGGTGTGTGCACAATCCCAATTTGATGGAGACAGCCGTGAAAGAACGGAGGAACACCTGGAGTAACTTCTGAAATGCCTGCTTTGCTGCCGCTGCTACTGTGCGATCGAGAATCTCTGGAGATGAAGGCCCCAAATCCTCGGCTTTGCCTATTGCCGTTGCCGGGGCCAGGGTTGGAACGCTCGGCAGAGATGGTGCTCGGTGTCAAAGAGCTGGTCAGAGGCTCGGAGTTTTCGGACTGTGGTCGGATGCTTCCAGGATGCTGCATCGGCAAGTTGGCGGCGCTGGAGGTTCACCGTCTGCATGAGATGATGGGACTTTCGAGAGACTTTGAGACTTTTACCGTGCCATGGTCTGTTCTTATCAAATTACAGTATTGCTTTGCACTGTTGTAACTATATGTTATCATTAGATTTTTAGATTATGATTATGAAGACACGCAGTCCTCTTTTATTGTCATTTAGTAATGCATGCATTAAGAAATGATACAATATTTCCTTCAGTGTGATATCACAAAACACAGGACAGACCAAGACTGAAAAAACTAACAAAACCACATAATTATAAAATATAGTTACAACAGTGCAACAATACAATAACTTGATGAAGAAGTCCATGAGCACAGTAAAAAGTTCGAAGTCTCTCAAATGTCCCACATCTCACGCAGACGGGAGAAGGAAGAAAAACTCTCCCTGCCATGCCCGACCACAGTCCAACTCTGAGTCGTCCGAAAACTTCGAGACTCCGATCAGCCCTTCGACGCCGAGTACCGAGCACCATCTCTATCCGAGCGATTCGACCTCAATCTCGGTCGCCAGCAGCAGGCAAAGCTGGGGATTTTGGGGCCTACCCTCCAGAGATTCTTGATTGCGCAGTAACAACAGCAGCGAACGGGCATTTCAGAAATTTCTCCAGATGTTCCTCTGTGCTTTCACGTCTGTCTCCATCAAATCAGAATTGTCCACGGCCCCTATATAACGGATATGATATCACTTTCACTGGAGGGCTGCGCACGTGCGGTGCGCTGCTATCTCTCCTCCCTCTCCTTATGTGGTTTTTGTTAGTTTTTAAGTCGGTTTGTCATGTGTTTTTGTGATATCATTCTGGAAAAACATTGTATCATTTCTTAATGACTAAATGATAATAAAAAAGGACTGCGTGTCCTCATAATCTAATCTAATCTACCTCTTAGAATCTAACCTGGACTCAACATATCAATGCAGCTACAAAGAAAGCGTGACAGCAGTTATATTTCAATAGGAGTTTGAGGAGATTTGGTATGTCACCAAAAACACTTGAAAATTTCTACAGATGTACCATGTGAACATTCTAACAGGCTGCGTCACTGTTTGGTATGGGGGTGTGGGTTACTGCACAGGATCAAAGAAAGCTGCAGAGAGCTGTAAACTCAGTCAGCTCCATCATGAGCACTAGCCACTGTAGTATCCAGGACATCTTCAAGGAGCAATGCCTCAAAAAAAGCAGTTCCATCTTTAAGTATCCCCATTACCCAGGTCATGCCTTGTTCTCATTGCTACCATCAGGGAGGAGGTACAAAAGCCTAAAGGCACACACTGAATGATTCAGGAACAGCTTCGTCCCCTCTGCCATCCAATTTTAGAATGGACATTGAACCCATGAACAGTACCTCACTACTTCTTTATTTTCATTTTTCCACTGCTTATTTAACTATTTTTTCTTATTACAAAGTTAACAAATTTTATGATATATGCTGGTGATATCAAACCTGATTCTGAGTTTTCAAGATGCGGTTACTTGCCTTTCACACTTATAACTTAGGAGTTATAAATTAGAGCTAAATGACATGATTAATTATCTACAGACACATGACTCTGCAGATGCTGTAATCTGCAGCAACACACAAAGCACTGGAGAAATTCAGCAGGGTTAGCATCACTTATGGGGGGAAATGGACGTTGATGGCCTGCAGAGAGCAGGTGGGAAGCTTGAGGTCTGGTGCCAGGCAAATAACCCCTTCCTCAATATCAACAAGACAAAGGAGATGGTTATCAACTTCAGGAAAATTCGCACCACTCACGCCCTTCCATGCATTGGCAGCACAGCAGTGGAAACTGTGAGCAGTTTCAAACCCGTGGGACTGCTCATCTTGCACAACCTCTCATGATTCTAGAATACATCTGACACAATCAAGAAAGCTCACCAATACCTCTACTTTCTGAATGCGCTGAAGAGAGCTGGACTATGCTTAGCAATGTTCACAACCTTCTGCAGATGCACGGTTGAGAGCATCCTAACTGCGGTGAACAGGTAGTCAAAACTACCCAATGCATCACCAGCACCAGCCTACATACACAGAAAGGTCGCAGAAAATGTACAAAGTACATTATCAAACTATTTATGCATTTTAAAACCCTGAGGTTTGTCTTCCTCACAGACAGTCATGAAACAAAGAAAACTAAGGAATCTGCTCAAGGTAAAACATCAAAACCCCACCCGCATGCACAAAGGTCAACAAAAAAAAGCAGCAAAACCACAATACAAAACCACGAGTCCAGGCATATTCAGTTCATCTCCAGGCCACCCCAATCAAAATCACCCACCCAAAACAGCAACCAAAGAAAAGGAGTGACCAGAAAGCAGAAACACCTCATAACATGAATTAGAGTCCAAACCACAAACCGATTTGACTAAACCTTGCCCAAGACTGAGAAATCCAGCACTATCCTCTGACAGCATCAAGCACATTCGAACACAGCGACCATTCTTTGGGAGCAGCGAGAGTGAAAGATAGAGACCATCACATGCAGATATCTGCCTACTGCAGTGGCGAGCTAGATGCTAGATGCTAGAAGGCACTGAAGACCCCCTCACCTTCCGCATTCTCCTCAATGATTTCAATCATCGACAGTTTAATCAATGAGAAATAGAGCCAATCATGGGCTCATGCACTGAACCCTCCTGGTGTGAGCAAAGCACCAGATCACTCAGTCAGCCCATAAATACAACAGCAAAACGGAGATGACAGGCTCCAACAGTAGCAGAACCACATTTGAAAGATAAAGACGTAAAAGAAATGAAAGAGTAGTTTCATGAACCATCTGGAGGATGTTGCCCTTGGTCGTGTTGTTCGCTGGCACCACCAGTGATATCATGAAGGATACCACTCACCTGCTCATGGACTGTTTGTCCCACTGCCATCAGGGAACAGGCTATGTAGGATCCATGCCAGGACCACCAGACTCAAAACACAGTTACTTTCCCCATGCAGTAAGGCACACCAAAACCTCCACCCACGAACTAGCCTCATCACACCCCCAACCACTACTACTTTAGAATTTCCTGTCAGAGTCACCTTATGTACAGACACTCTTGGGCCTAGTGTCACTTTATGTATATATAATCAATCTACGTATAAAAGTTATTTTATGTATGTATATTTATTGTGTTCTTTTTAATTATTGTACTCTTCAACTTGATGATTTTATATGGTACATCGCATCCAAAGTAACAATCCTTTCGTTCTGGAGGGAAAGGGTGGATGAAACAAAAGCTAGCAAGTGTTAAGTGTGGTGATAGGGGATACGTTAGTTAGGGGAATGGACAGGAGGATTTGTAGGTGAGAACAAGATTCCCGGATGGTATGTTGCCTCTCAGGTGCCAGGGTCTGGGATATCTCAGATCAAGTCCTCAGCATTCTTAAGTGGGAGGGTGAAGTGCCTGCAGTCGTGGTTCACGTAGGTACCAATGACATGGGTATGATGAGTGACGAGGTTCTGCATAGGGGGTTCAGGGAGTTAGGTGCTAAGTTAAAGGGCAGGGTTGTGATTTCAAGATTGCTATCCATACCACATGCCAGTGAGGCCAATACTAGGAAGATTATACAGTTTAATACATGGCTAAGGAGTTGGTCTAGGAGGGAGGGCATAAGGTTTTTGGATCATTGGGCTCTCTTCCAGGGAAGGTGGGACCTGTACAGAAGGGACGGTTTGCACCTGATTTGGAGGGGAGTTAATATCACAGGAAGAAGGTTTGTTAATGCTGCATGTGGTGTACCTTGACTTTCAGAAGGCATTTGATAAGGTACCACATAGGAGATTGGTGGGTAAAATCAGAGCTCATGGCATTGGGGGGAGGATATTGACATGGATAGAAAACTGGTTGGCAGATAGAAAGCAAAGGGTAGCAGTGAATGGGTGTTTCTCAGAATGGCAGGTGGTGACTAGTGGAGTGCCACAGGGCTCGGTATTGGGACCACAGCTATTTACGATTTACGTCAATGATTTAGAGGAAGGCATTGTGAATAACATCAAGTTTGCTGATGATACTAAGCTGGGTGGCAGTGTGACATGTGATGAGGATGTTAGGAGAATCAAGGTGACTTGGATAGGCTGGGTGAGTGGGCAGAAACTTGGCAGATGGCGTTTAATGTGAATTAAGTGTGAGGTTATTCACTTTGGGAGCAAGAACAGGAAGGCAGATTATCTGAACGGTGTGGAGTTAGGTAAGGGAGAAATACAAAGAGATCTAGGAGTACTTGTTCATCAGTCTCTGAAGGTGAATGAGCAAGTGCAGCAGGCAGTGAAGAAGGCTAATGGAATGTTGGCCTTTATTACGAAGGGAATTGAGTACAAGAGCAAGGAAATCCTTTTGCATTTGTACAGGGCCCTGGTGAGACCACACCTGGAGTACTGTGTGCAGTTTTGGTCTCCAGGGTTAAGGAAGGACATCCTGGCTGTGGAGGAGGTGCAGTGTAGGTTCACTAGGTTAATTCTTGGGATGTCCGGACTGTCTTACACAGAGAGGTTAGAGAGACTGGGTTTGTACACGCTGGAATTAAGAAGATTGAGGGGGGATCTGATGGAGACATATAAGATTATTAAGGGATTGGACAAGATAGAGGCAGGAAATATGTTCCAGATGCTGGGAGAGTCCAGTACCAGAGGGCATGGTTTAAGAATAAGGGGTAGGTCATTTCGGACAGAGTTGAGGAGGAACAACTTCTCCCAGAGAGTTGTGGAGGTGTGGAATGCGCTGTCTCAGAAGGCAGTGGAGGCCAATTCTCTGGATGCTTTCAAGAAGGAGCTAGATAGGTATCTTATGGGTAGGGGAATCAAGGGTTATGGGGACAAGGCAGGAACCGGGTATTGATAGTAGATGATCAGCCATGATCTCAGAATGGCGGTGCAGGCTCGAAGGGCCGAATGGTCTACTTCTGCACCTATTGTCTATTGACCTGAGGATGGGAACCAGAGTGCCAGAACAGTTAGTGGAGAGGTTATGGAAGCAGATGCTAATAAGACCTCAAAGTTAAGTCAAAAGGTTGAGCATGGTGCAACAAAATTGAAAAGGGTGAATACAGGACTGAAAGTGTTGTATCTAAAAGTGCGCAGTATATGGAATAAGGTAGATGAACCTGCAGCACAGTTGCAGATTGGCAGGTATGATGTTGTAGGCATCACTGAATCATGGCTGAAAGATTATAGCCGGGAGCTTAATGTCCATGGATACACATTGTAGTGAAAGGATAGGCAGGAAAGCAGAAGGGGTAGCATTGCTCTGTTGGTAAAAAAATGAAATCAAATCATTAGAAAGAGGTGACATATGGTCAGGAGGAGTTAAATCATTCTGAATAGAGCTAAGGAACTGCAAAGGTAAAAAGACTCTGATGGGAGTTGTATACAGATCCTCAAACAGTAGTAAGGATGTTGCCTACAAATTACAATTAGATAGAAAATTGTATGCTAAAACAGCAATTTTACAATAGTCATGAAGGACTTTGTGTGGCGTGTGGCCAAGTGGTTAGGGCGCTGGACTAGCGATCTGAAGGTCGTGGGTTCAAGCCTCAGCCAGGGCAGCGTGTGTGTCCTTGAGCAAGGCACTTAACCACACAATGCTCCAGCCTACCCAGCTGAGTACTGGCAAAAAAAAAATGCTGGGGGTTAACCTCGCGATAGACTGGCGTCCTATCCAGGGCGGGAGTCTCGTACTCTCAGTCACTTCATGCCACGGAAACTGGAATAAGCACCGGCCTGATGGGCCACAAGGCTCGTGACACACTTTAACCTAATCTAATGAAGGACTTCAATACGCAGGTAGATTGGGAAAATCAGACTGGTGCTGGATTACAAAAGGGGAATTTCTCGAGTGTCGACAAGATAGCTTTTTAGAGCAGCTCATGGTTGAGCCTCACTAGAGGATCGGCTACTCTGGATGGGGTTTTGTGCAATGAACCAGAATTGATTAGAGAGCTTAAGGTAAAAGAACCTTCGTGGTAAATGATCATAGTATAATCGAATTCACCCTGAAATTTGAGGAGAAGAAGCTAAAGTCAGATGGATCAGTATTACAATGGAGTAAAGGGAATTACAGAGGCATGAGAAGAGAAACTGACCAAAATTGATTGGAAAAGAACACTGGCAGGGATGACAGCAGAGCAGCAATAGCTGGAATTTCAGGAAGCAATTTGGAAGACACAGGATATATACATCCCAAAGAAGAAGTAGTATTCTAAAGGAAAGATGACACAACCATGGCTAACAAGAGAAATCAAAGCCAACATAAAAGCCAAAGAGAGGACATATAATAGAGCAAAACTTAGAGGGAAGTTAGAAGATTGGGAAGCTTTTAAAAACCAACAGAAGGCAACTAAAAGGGTAAAGTGGGATACAAAAGTAAGCTAGCCAATAATATTAAAGAGGATACCAAAAGTTTCTTCAGATACATAAAGAGTAAAAGAGAGGCACAAGTGGATATTGGAAAACGATGTTGGGGATGTAGTAATGGGGGACAACGGAATAGCGGACAAATTAAGTATGTTGCATCAATTTTCAGTGTGGAAGACACTAGCAGTATGGTGGAAGTATTAGGGGGCATGAAGTCTATGAAATTACCATAACTAGAGAGAAGGTTCTTGGGAAACTGAAATGTCTGAAGATAGATAAGTAACTTAGTCCAGATGGTATCCATCCCAAAGTTCTGAAGAGATCTTGTAGGCATTGGTAATAATCTTTTAAGAATCACTAGATTCTGGAATGGTTCTGGAAGATTAGAAAATTGCAAATGTCACTCCACACTACAAGAAGGGAGAGAGGCAGGAGGAAGGAAACTATAGGCCAGTTAGACTGACCTGAGTGGTT
This sequence comes from Mobula hypostoma, assembly GCF_963921235.1. Lineage (NCBI taxonomy): Eukaryota > Metazoa > Chordata > Chondrichthyes > Myliobatiformes > Myliobatidae > Mobula > Mobula hypostoma. The sequence continues at coordinate 244,757,379 of NC_086097.1, read as the reverse complement.
GGGAATACATTGGAGTCGATTAAGGATGAAGTCTCAGGGTACTTGGACGTACATGGTAAAACAGGCAGTAGTCAGCCTAGTTTCCTCAAGGGAAAATCTTGCCTGACAAATCTGATGGAATTCTTTGAAGAAGTAACAAGCAGGACAGACAAAGAAGAATGTGTTGATGTTGTGTACTTGGATTTTCAGAAGGCCTTTGACAAGGTGGCACATGAAGCTGCTTAACAAGCTACAAGCCCCTGGTATTACAGGAAAGATTCTAGCATGGATAAAGCAGTGGCTGATTGGTAGGAGACAAAGAGTGGGAATAAAGGGAGTCCTTTCTGACTGGCTGCCAGTGACCAGTGGTGTTCCTATCTTAGTATATCGTCTGCAAACCTTGCTCCAAAGACATCAATTCTATCATCTAAATCATTGATGTATAACGTAAAAAGAATCGGTCCCAACACAGTATGAAGACAGGTGGAGGGGCAGGTAGTTTTGAGGATGTAGAAAGACAACAGAAGGACAGACAGATTAGGAGAATGGGCAAAGAAATGGCAGATGAAATACAGTGTTGGGAAGTGTATGGTCATGCACTTTGGTAAAAGAAATGAAAGAGCTGACTATTTCTAAATAGAGAGAAGATACAATAAAAACTGAGACACAAGGGGACTTGGGAGTCCTTGTGCAGGATTCCCTTAAGGCTAATCTGCAGGTTGAGTCAAATGCAATGTTAGCAATCATCTCAAGAAGTTTAGAATATAAAAGCAAGGATGTAATGCTGAAACTTTATAAGGCATTGGTGAGGGCTCACGTGGCGTATTGTGAGCAGTTTTGGGCCCCTTATTTTAGAAAGGATGTGCTGAAACTGGAGAGGGTTCAAATGAGGTTCACGAAAATGACTCCAGGATTGAACGGCTTGTCATATGAAAAGCATCTGATGGCTCTGGGCCTGTATTCATTAGAGTTCACAAGAATGAGGGGTGACCTCATTGAAAGCTATCGATTGGTGAAAGGCCTTGACAGGGTGGATGTGGAGAGGATGTTTCCTATGGTGGGAGAGTCGAAGAACAGAGGACACAGCCTCAGAATAGAGGGGTGTCTTCTTAGAATGGAGATGAGGCAAAATTTCTTTGGCCAGAGGGTGATGAATCTGTGGAATTTTTTGCCACAGGCAGCTGTTGAGGCCAAATCTTCATGTATATTTAAGGTAGAGGTTGACAGATTCTTGATTGGTCAGGGCATGAAGGGATACAGGGAGAAGGCAGGAGATTTGGTCTGAGAGGGAAACTGGATCAGCCATGATGTAATGGCAGAGCAGACTTGATGGGCCAAATGGCCTAATTCTAGTTCCTATATCTTAAGGTCTTATGATCTAAGAGCACCTAAATGAGGAAGAGTGATAGGCAGATGGGGTTTGGGAGTAAGGGAACAGGACCAGAAGCTATGCAGTAAGAGATGGACTGACAAAAGGCTGAAGATGGAAGCTGACAAGGATGCACCTCAAGAATGTGTGCTTACCCGCTGCTCTACTCTCTTTTTCTCGCAAGATGGCACTGGTGAAACATGGCGACGCATTGCATCCAGCTTACAAAATTTCTAAACATACAAAGTTCAACGTAAATTATCAAAGAACATATATGTCACCATATACAACACTGAGATTAGTTTTCTTGCAGGCATACTCAAAAAATCTAATAACCAATGAACGACTGCACCCAATAAGACAGGGAAATAACCAATGTATAATAGAAAACAAACTCTGTAAATATTAAAAAAAACAGAAATAATAATTAAATAATAAGAAATTACACATCAAGAACATGAGCTGAAGAGTGTTCGAAAGTGAGTCCAGAAGTTGTGGGAACAGTTCAGTGATGGGGCAAGTGAAGTTGAGTGAAGTTGGCCCCTTTCTCTGGGTCAACAGCCTGGTGGTTGAGGAGCAATAACTGCTCCTGAACCTGGTGGTGCGACTCCTCGGGCTCATTCCTGTACCTTCTTCCTGATGGTAGCGCTGAGAGGAGAGCACGTCCTGGGTGGTGGGGCGTCCCTGATGATGGACTGCTTTCCTGCAACAATGTTTCATGTAGGTGTGCTCAATGGTGGGGAGGGTTGGACTGTATCCACTACTTTTAGTAGGAGTTTCCATATGAGGCAGTGATGCAGCCAGACAATATACTCTTCCACAACACATCCACAGACATTTGTCAAAGTTTTAGATGTCATGCTGAATCTAATGCAAAATAGTGCTGTACCAGTGCAGCTTGTCGCAGTAGCTCCAGTGTTTTGCCGTTTTTCATATTATTTGATGTTATCCCTCTGTTTTCTTGAGTGTCATTCTGGATTATTGTGTGCCAGGACCATTTGTGATGGCAACCTTGTGTTACACATGCCCTTACACTTCCTCCCTCACTACCATTCAGGGCCCCAGACAGTCCTTCCAGGTGAGGCGACACTTCACCTGTGAGTTGGCAGGGGTGATATACTGCATCCGGTGCTCCCGATATGGCCTTCTATATATTGGCGAGACCCGACGTAGGCTGGGAGATCGTTTTGCTGAACGCCTACGCTCTGTCCACTAGAGAAAGCAGGATCTCCCAGTGGCCACACATTTTAATTCCACGTCCCATTCCCATAGGTCTATCCACGGCCTCCTCTACTGTAAAGATGAAGCCACACTCAGGTTGGAGGAACACCAGCTTATATTCCGTCTGGGTAGCCTCCAACCTGATGGCATGAGCATTGACTTCTCAAACTTCCGCTAATGCCCCACCTCCCCCTCGTACCCCATCCGTTATTTATTTATATACACACGTTCTTTTTCTCTCTCTCCTTTTTCTCACTCTGTCCCCCTCACTATACCCCTTGCTCATCCTCTGGTTCCCCCCCTCCCCTTTTCTTTCTCCCTGGGTCTCCTGTCCCATTATCCTCTCATATCCCTTTTGCCAATCATCTGTAGAGCTCTTGGCTCCATCCCTCCCCTTCCTGTCTTCTCCTATCATTTCTGATCTCCTCCTCCCCCTCCCACTTACAAATCTCTTACTAGCTCTTCTTTCAGTTAGTCCTGATGAAGGGTCTCGGCCCGAACTGTCGACTGTACCTCTTCCTAGAGATGCTGCCTGGCCTGCTGCGTTCACCAGCAACTTTTATGTGTGTTGTTTGGAGTGAAAATTGTGTTTATTTCAGAGACCAGCTGATTGAGCTATGCAAACTGATGCTACTGCTGGAATGTGGCCTGAGAAGCCACGGGAGCTTGGGAGTCAACGCTGAGGCTACAGGGCCAGAACAAAGGTTGAGGCTGGGAGGAATAAATGTAGACCTTCTACCCCCACAATCATAAATCTGTGGAATTGTTGCCACGAGTGGCTGTGGAGGCCAAGTCATTGGGTGTATTTAAGGCAGAGATAAATAGGTTCTTGATTAGCCAGGGCATCAAAGAGTATAGGGTGAAAGCAGGGGAGTGGGGATGACTGGAAGAATTGGATCAGTCTATGATTGAATGGTGGAGCAGACTCAATGGGCCAAATGGCCTTCTTCTGCTCCTATATCTTATGGTCATGGGAAGCGTTGGGTCCTTTGGAAATAAGATGGACGAGCTTGGTGCACTGATTGAGACCCAGAGGGAATACCAGGAGTGCAGTCTATTAGGGCTTAACTGGGGTCTGGCTACATGTGTATTTCCCGGATCATGGTGCTACCATACCCAGCTTCAAGACCGTCTGAGTGGACAGACATTTATTATTATTCTATACTTTATTATTAGTGAAGTCTGCACAATACTAAGTGTGTTTTTAAATGTTGCTGCTGTAACAACAAGAATCTCCCACTTGGGATTAATAAAGTACTTACTATCTTCTCAAACTTCTAAGGAAGTAGGGGCACTGCTGTGCTTTCTTCATAATTGCACTTAAGTACTGGGCCCAAGACAGGTCCTCCGAAATAACGCCAAGGAATTTAAAGTTGCTGACCCTCTCCAACTCTGATTCGCAGAATGAGGATTGGCTCATGGACCACACCACTGGTTTCCTCCTCCTGAAGTCAATAGACAGCTCTTTGGTCTTGCTGACATTGAGTTGTTATTATAGCACTACTCAGCCAGATTTTCAATCTCCTTCCTGTGTGCTGATTCAGCACCACCTTTGACTTGGCCAGCAGCAGTCATGTCGACAATGGTACTTCTTCTGAACTTTTCTCACTGCGATCAGCAGCCTCTAATTTTCCTTTATGTAATGTACTTTTGAACTAACTTAATGAACTAGCAAGCAGAGAAAAATAAATAAATAAATAAATAAATAAATAAAATAAGCAAGAAATATGAAGAGTCCTTGAAAGTGAATCCAAAGGTTGTGGGAACATTTCAGTGGTAGGTCAAGTAAAGTTGAATGAAGCTATCCCCTTTGGTTCAAGAGCCTGATGGTTGAGGGGAAGTACCTATTCTTGAACCTGGTGGTGCGAGTCCTGAGGTTCCTGTATCTTCTTCCTGATGGCAGCAGCGAGAAGAGAGCATGCCCTGGTTGGTGAGGGACTCTGATGATGGATGCTGCTTTCCTACAACAGTGTTTCGTGTAGGTGTGCTCAATAGTAGGGAGGGCTTCACCTGTGATGGACTGGTCTGTATCCACTACTTTTTGTAGGATTTTCCATTCAAGGGCATTGGTGCTTCCACAGCAGGCGGTGCTGTGACCAGTCTATATAATCTCTACCACACATCTATCGAAGTTTGTCAAAGTTTTAGATGTCATGCTGAATTGTCACAAACTCATAAGGAAGCAGAGCGACTACTGTGCCTACTTAGCAGTTGCACTTAGTGCTGGGTCCAAAAAGGTCCCCTGAAATAATAACACAGAGGTACTTAAAGTTGCTGACCCTCTCCACCTTTGATTCCCCCCACCAAAAGGACTGGCTCATGAACCTCTCATTTCTTCCTCCTGATGTCAATAATCAGCTCCTTGATCTTAACGACATTGAGCAAGAAGTTGTTGCTGGAGCACCACTCGGCCAGATTTTCAATCCCCTTCTTATATGCTGATTCATCACCATCTAAGATTCAGCCTCCATTAGTGACAATGACAAAAATGGAGCTTATTAACCTTGGTATACTATTAGACTCTGTGATGAGCTATCAATCCGCTATCTTTTTGTCCCCAAAACTGCCAACTTCTATCCCCATTGTACATCATCTACAACCCTGTCTCAGGTCAGACTCTGAATTATTTATCTATGTTTTGTTTTTGCAATGTTTTCCTGCTGCCTTCTCTTTGGAAATGTTTAAAAATCTGAGAGCTGCTGATATGTTAATTGCAACCACACATCTTCTTCACAGAGCTTGCAATCCTCGTAGCAAAATTGTATTTTAATTTGCACACTGAAATTTGTCTTTACCCCATTCAGCTCAAGATATCTATAGTAAATTTTATGATTCATGCTATTTTCTGCCTGTGACTTTCTATTTTAAAAGGAAGGCGAAAGTAAATATCAGATTGCTGGAAAATGACATTGGAGAAGTAGTAACGGGGACAAACAAATGGCGAACATACATAAAAAGTATATTGCGGCAGCTTTCACTGTGGAAGACACTAGTAGTGTGCCAAGAATTTGAGATTGTCGGGGGCAAACGTGAGGGTAGTTGCTGTTACTAGGGAAAATGTGCTTGGGAGGCTGAAATGTCTGAACATAGGCAAGCTACCTTAGCCCGAATGGACTACACTCCAGATTTATGAAAGAAGTCGCTAAAGAGATTGTGGAGGCATTAGTAATGATCCTTCCAGATTCACTAGATTCTGGAATGGCTCCAGAGGACTCGAATATTGGAAATGTCACTCCACTCTTCAAGAAGGGAGAAATGCAGAAGAAAGGAAATTACAGGCCAGTTAGTCAGTGGTTGGAAAGATGCTGGATAGAGTCCGTTATTAAGCATGATGTCCGAGGGTATCTGGAGGCAATAGATAAAGTAGGCCAGACAGTATGGTTTCCTTAAGGGGAATTCTTACCTAACAAATTGGAATTTTTTGAGGAAATAACAAGCAGAATAGAAAAAGTCTCAGTGGATGTTGCTTTCTTGAATTTTCAGAAGGCCTTTGAAAGGCTGCCGTACATGAGGCTGCTAAACAAGATAAGAGCCCACAGTAATATAGGAAAGATATTAGCATGGATAGATTAGCTGTCTGGCAGGAGGTAATGAGTAGGAATAACTCCTCCTTCCTTAGGAGTTTGCAAAGGTTCAGCATGACATCTAAGACTAGTGGAGAGTACGCTGACTGGATGTATCACAGCTTCATTTGGAAACACCATTGCCCTTGAACAGAACATCCTAATAAAAAAAAAGTAATGAATATGGCCCGGTCCACCATGAGTAGAGACCGCCCCACCATTGAGCACATCTACACAAAACACTGTCACAGTAAAGTAGCATCTATTATCAGTGACCCAAACAACCCAGTACATGCTCTCTTCTTGCTGTTGCCATCAGGAAGGTGGTACAGGAGCCTCAGGACTCACACGTCAAAGTTCAGAAACAATTATTACCTCTTGACCATTAGGCTTTTGAAACAAAGGGGTAACCTCACTGAACTTCATTTGCCCTATCACTGAAATGCTCCCACAACCTATGGAGTCACTTTCACAGCCTCCATCTCATGTGATCTATATTTATTGCTCATCTAGTTATTATTTCTTTCTTTTTGTATTTGCACACTGGTTGAACGCCTAAGTTGGCGCAGATTTTCTTTGATTCTATTATGGCCATAAGAAAATAAATCTCAGGTTGACATATATCAACTTTGATAATAAATTTATTTGAAATTCTAAGGGGCACTTTTCTGGTTGGCTGCAAGGGTCAGTGTTGGGACCAATATTTTCATGTTGCTCGTCAATGATTTGGAATACAGAATTGACAGCTTTGTCACCAAGTTTGAAGACAATATGAAGATAGGTGGGGGCCAAGTAGTGTTGAGGAAGCAGGAAGTCTGCAGGAGGACTTGGGCAGATTTGAAAAATGGGCAAAGAAGTGGCAAATGGAGGGAAGTGTGTGGTCATGCACTTTGATAGAAGGAAATCTGGGCCGAACCCTCCAAATATCCGGACCTGCCTCTCGGTTTCTTGCACTACCTTACTTTCCATTTTCTATTTTCTATTTATGATTTATAATTTAAATTTTTAATATTTACTATCGATTTATACTCCAGGGAGCGGGAAGCGCAGAATCAAATATCACTGTGATGATTGTACGTTCTAGTATCAATTGTTTGGCGACAATAAAGTATAAAGTATAAAGTAAAGGTGTAAACTATTTTTCTTTAAATGGGGAGAAAACGGAAAAAAAATCCAGTGGTGCAAAAGTTCATGGGAGTCTTTGCGCAGGATTCCCTTAAGGTTATCTTGCAGGTTGAGTCAGTAGTAAGGAAGGCAGATGCAAAGTTAGCATTCATATCGAGAGGACTGGAATATAAAAGCAAGGATGTAATGCCAAGGCTTTATATTAGTCAGACCACGCAGAGTATTGTGAGCAGTTTTGGGCCCCTAAGAAAAGATGTGCTGCTGTCAGAAAGGGTCCAGATGGGGTTCACAAGAATGATTCCAGGACTGAAAGTGTTCCATGGGTCTCGGCCTGTACTCACTGGAGTTTAGAAGAATGAGGGAAGGATCTCATTGAAACCTATCAAATATTGAAAAGCCTGGATACGGTGCATGTTGCCTATAGTGGGTGAGTCCAGGACCAGTGCACACAGACTCAGAATAGAGGGGCATCCATTTAGAAAAGAGATGAGGACTTTCTTTTGCCAGAGGGTAGTGAATCTGTGAAATTCACTGCCAAAGAAGTCTGTGGATGCTAAGTTATTCTGCATATTTAAAACGGGGGTTGATAGGTTCTAGATTAATCTAGGCATCAAAGGTTACTGGGAGAAGGTAGGAAAATGTGATTGAGAGGGATAATAAATCAGCCATGGTGGAATAGCAGAGCAGGCTCAATAGGATGAATGAGCAGATTCTGCTCCCCTATCTATGGTCTTATAAATAAATGCTTTTCACTGCATCTTAGTACCCTGTGACAGTAGCAAACCAATATCAATTCTATTTTCATCATGATATTCCACCTCTTGTACTCAATGTCCTCATCAAGCAAAGTAAATGTGTTTTTCACCTCTTTGTCTACCTATACCTCCACATTCAGGGAACAATGTGCATGTACACCTCCGGTTGTATGTCCTCCAACACTTTCCAGGGCCCTATCAAATGCTGTGAAAGGCCTACCTTGGTTTAACTTACCAAAGTCCAAAACCTCATACTTGTCAGAGTAAAATTCCATTTGACATCCTCTGGCCCACTTCCAGGCTAGTATAGTTCCCTTTGTAAATTTAGCTAATCCTCATTGTCCACTACATCACCAATTTTGGTGTCATCTGCAAACTTGCTAACAGTAGAAAATTGTTATCGAAATCATTAATAAGTTGACAAACAAGACTGGGGACAGCGTCAAACCTGGCTTGCTCACCCTAGGTTCCATGTGAACTAATCTTCCAGAGTATCATGCAGGACCTTATCAAAAGGCTAATGTTTGAGGCACTGCTTTTCCCTTGTCAACTGTCTTGGTCAGCTCTTCAAAAAACTCAAAACCTTGAGGCTCAATATGCCCTATTCAAAGGCATGCTAACAATCCCTAATCAAGTACTCTATACGCTGATAGATCCCATCATCCCTCAGAATCCCCTCCAACAACTTTCCCACCATCGATGTTAAGCTCAGTGACCTGTTGTTGCCTGGCTTGTCCTTCCCAACTTTTTGTGAATAAATGAACAATATTAGCCATCTTCCAGTACCTCACCCACGGCTAAGAAAGATATACATATTTCTGCCAGCAATTTCTTCCCTAGCTTCCCAAAATGTGCAAGAATACAGCTGATCAGAGCCTGGGGATTAGTTCACCATAATGACCCTAAGACTATCAGCATCCTGTAAACTTCCAGTTGAATTGCCGCCGAGCTCTAGTATGTATCGAGGTTGTGGTTCAGGCTTCGCTGCTTTTTTTTTTAAGTTTATAGGAATGATTTTAAGTACAGAGAGGGGAATTAAAAGTAAGGTTAGGGTTCAGGGACAGAGATGTGGGTAAGTCAGAGGTCAGATTAGAGTTTAGTAACAGAGATGTGGAGGAGTTAGAGGTCAGGTCGGATTCGAGGCCTCTGCTCCACTCCCAAAGATCAGTGCCATGAATGTGTGACGAAGGACATCTGTGGATGTCAGCTCGCAAGCGTGTGGGCAAGAATTACTGAGAACGAGGACTGGTGGGTCACCAGGTCAGCGGGACTCTGAGGTCAATGGGACCCAGGATCGGATGTCTACAAGAGCAAGAAGCACAAGAGCAGTGAAGTCCTTGGTATGTGAGTCCATTATTCAAAGACTGGAGCCCAGGGTCCCAACATCAGCGAGTCCAGAGTTCGAGGCATGGAGTTTGCAGTCCTGGGGTTGATACCGAAGACTGAAATGCAGAGACTGGCTGGAAGTTCGAAAATTGAAGCCTGGTGGATGAAGGCCTGAGTCTGATGTCCTCTGGGGAAATCAGAGGCCCATTGTCTGTGAGCCCACTGGAGACCGGAGGCCCAGAGGCAACCTGCCCTGTGGTTGGAGGAATGTAAGTGGTTGGTAGGAAGGGAGGAAATGGACTTGTTTTGCTGTTGTTGTTTAGTGTGGTCTATGTTGTTCTGCCGAGCATGGTGAGCATGCTATGACATTAATGCAAACAATGCATTTCGCTGCATGTTTTGATGCATGTGAGAAATAAATGAATCTGACTCGTTCAATTTCTAAATACATTCCAAGACATTATTATTTATATCCCCTAATTCTTAACTTGAATGACCTTTTACATAGAAAATACAGATCAGAAATATTCATTTGACATCTTACCCATTCCATGTGGCTCTATATACAGATGACCACATTGATAGTAAAGGATTTGTAATCTCTCCCTTTTGCATGTAATATTCTTGAAGATTCTCTTAAGTTTCTCCTTCACCATATTGCTGAAGTGATATCCCCGTTACTGTGTGGGCTTCCTCCAGGTGCTCCTGTTTTCTCCCACATTCCAAAGATAGGCCATAAGGTGTAGGAGAACAATTAGGCCATTTGGCCCATCAAGTCTGCTCTGCCAATTCATCATGGCAGATCCAATTTTCCTCTCAGCTCCAATCTCCTCCTGCCTTCTCCCCATATCCTTTCATTCCCTGACCAATTAAGAATCTATCATCCTCTGCCTTAAATATACATAGACTTGGCCTCCACAGTTGCCTGTGGCTAAGAATTCCATAGATTCATCACCCTCTGGTTAAAGAAATTCCTCCTCATCTCCGTTCTAAAAGGACACCCTTCTATTCTGAGACTGTGTCCTCTGGTCTTATAGACTCCTCCCACTATAGAAAACATCCTCTTCACATCCACCCTATCAAGGCCTTTCACCATTTGATAGGTTTCAATGAGGTCATCCCTCATTCTTCCAAGTTCTAGCAAATACAGGCCCAGAGCCATCAAAATCTCTTCATATGACAAGCTATTCAATCCTGGAATCATTTTTGTGAGCCTCCTTTGAATCTTCTCCAGTTTCAGCATATCCTTTCTAAGATTAGGGGCCCAAAACTGTTCACAATACTCCAAGTGGGGCCTAACCAGTGTTTTATGTAAAGTCTCAACATTATAACTTAACTTTTATATTCCATTCCTCTTGAAATGAATGCTAACATTGCATTTGCCTTCCTCACCACAGACTCAACCTGCAAATTAACCTTTAAGGAATCCTGCATGTCCCTTTGTGCCTCAGTTGTTTTTTTTTGTATTTTCTCTCCATTGAGAAAATACTCAACCCTTTCATTTCTTTTGCCAAAATGCATGACTATACACTTCCCGACAAAGATACTCGGGTTAGTCGGTTAATTGGTAACATCGGTATAATTGGGTAGTCCAGGCTCATCGGGCTGAAAGGTTCTGTTACTGTACTGTATCTTTTTCTCTCTCTCTCTCACACTGAATCTCATGCCCTCTTTCTGCCCTCCTGACTTCCCTCTGAAGTGAACTCCTAAATCTCAAACTCAAGAGATTCACTTGCTCCAATCTTCCTGCACCTGTCATACGTCTCCATCGTTTTCCTGATCAGATTCTCAATAACCTTCATCAGCCAGGATTCGCTAATACTGCTAGACTTGTCCTTCAAGGAACATATTGTCCCTGATCTCCCTGCATTTCGCTTTTAAAGTGTCCCATTTGCTGTATGTCCTATTACCTGCAGGTATGTCTGTCAAAATTAGCAAGTTCCTGTCTAACGTTTATTTTGCCCTCATGTAGGGATTTTTCAATAAATATTGCAAATGAACCAAAAAAAAAGTATATAATTCCAGACTACAAAAGTTCACATTTTCATTTTCGATTGTGAAAATGTACTTTGAACCCTGACGAAAATACTTGCAATATGCAAGTACACGTTGAAATGTAAACTGCCACAGCTTCATGCTCCTTTGTCAGCCATAATCCTTTAATCCTTGCTCTCAATGTTTTTAGCGTCAATGATAATTCTTAATCAATCATAACCTATCTCCTCATTTGAGTCTTCCTACACAACTTCACTCAAGCCAAATAGATTGGAAAACTATCTCCACAGAAAGATTCTATCTGGTACACATAATATCAGTTTGCTAAAAATAAATAGTATGCTAAAGACCAACAACAAACCCTTCATTAAATCAGACAAGCTGCCACCTGGTTTTACGATGATATTTAAATATGCACCATAGCTATAAGTCATTTGACAAAGATCCGAGATGTATAATTACATCCAAAATAATGCACTGATTCACCCCCAAGCATTTATGCATGATGATTTTTCATGGCATCTGGCCCCCTTCACGAGTCCTATAGTCCAAATTTAAAACCACAAATCCCACAAATACATTCATGCCTTTCAGCAATATGCGGCTGAAGTCGATTACAAGACACGTTTTTTTAAAAAACGTGAACCCCAATTCTTTTCACTTGCAAATTCCCCTCAGTAATAGTTATTTACATTTTTCTCCTCATGGCCGAGGTCTCCGGCATTTTGACCACATTTAGAGGTAAACTCATTCCTCAAACATCACACAATAAATATGCCAATTTGACCAAAATATCAATTTGCAGTACAATACTTTATTCACTCTGCATTTCACTTGCAAACAGATTTCACAACTGACACTTTCCAACAATATTTCATATTTAAAATTTTTTTTATAAGTAGACATTTGTCTTATGACAATCAAATTACATTGCTTTCAAATTTTAACAAGGAAAAAAAAAACTACCTTCTGCAGTCATTAATCTTTCTGAGAAATAAACAAAGGAAAGATACCACACAGACCAGAAGATGTCAATTTTTATCTTGCTGGTCAATTATTAGAAGTACTACAGATATTCTACGCAGATTTGCTGACTGTTGTTTGAATAAACATGAAATAAACTGAACGATAAAATAAACCCCAAAAAGCTGCGCTAATATGTAATAAATCTGTAATAAGTATTGCAATAGCACAAGCTTTCCTTTTCATAATTATCTTGAGATACTAGTTTTATTTCTCAGTGCCACTTACCATCACCCGTTGGCATGCTTTTGCGATAGCTGGCGTTTGTAGAATGAAACACCAGATCTGATGCTGAAACAGCTAACTGACAATGGGTGGTTGTGCTACGATCTCCAGTGCACCACAAAGATAAGCAATACACTATGTGATCTATTCAAAACTGCAGCTTTGCACGGCAATCACAAACAGCTGCTGAACAAGTTCAGAATAAGAGTCTCTGTTCACAGGATTTGATATAAAAGCCTCCTTAGGTTAAGAAACAACAAATTCCTGAAATCGCATTGGCTCCACATGACCCATTTGGCACTGACATAAAGATTTATCAGGCTGCTGAAAAACAATGTCACACAGCCACGTAGAGCACTACGTACTGTGCACCAAAATTCTTCTCATTGGTCATAAGCCTCCAGTATCAAGCCTCTTAAGAGATTCACCGCACAGACACATGTTCAGTAATCAGAGTCTCTGTCTGCACTACAAATGCTCTCTGTAATCACAGTCACGTGAGCCAAAGGATAACAACTCATCGGCATAATATATTGCCTTACAAGCAGATTTAGCATCACCTGCAGTATGTAAACAAATACTGGCCGAACCTTCTGAATTTTTAAAAGAAAATATAATACACTCCGGGAAAGGCTACATAATATTTCACAGACAATGATTTTATTGGAGACAGCGACATAAACTAACAGCACACGCAAGTGCACCGAATGTGAAATGTGCCCTTTTAGTACAGAAAATTATAAAGCATTTCAAGACAGTTGAGCGAGACCAGAAAAAATGACAAAGGAAACCAATGTAAATTAGCTCAAAGCAAGCAAGAAAAGACTACCCTCATTTACATAGCTAATTTTTTTTTATTAACTTCAAGAATCCCTTGAATAAACCTTTAGAAGGAAAACTATTTTGCTGGTAATGTGAAAAATTTCCCCAAATAATTTACAATTTACTCAAACGTCTAAAAGAGAAAACTGTTATTACTATCAAGAGAACTTATTCCAATTACTTCATCATTGCCAAATGCAACCATCAAGTCAAGCGCATTGAGAGAGAAGATCACCTAATCACATAAGTCACACTTGGGAGTACTGTGCTCAGTTTTAGTTACCCTGTTAGAGGAAAAATGTTAATAAATTAGAGAAAGTGCCTAAAAGATTTACCAAGATGCTCTCAGCACTTGAGAGAGTGACATATAGAGAGATTGGACCAGGATTTTATTCCTTGGAGAGTGGTAGGTGATAAAGAGGTGATCTGATAGAGGTTCATAAACTCACAAGTATAGATGGGATGAATGAATACACTAAGTCTTTTACCCAGGGTTAGGGTATAGAACAAGACTGCACAGGTTTAAGGTGAAAGTGGGAAGATTTAATGGGAATTTGAGGTGCATCTTTTCTGCTTAAACACAGAGTAGTAAACATGGAAAGTGAGCTGCCCGAGGAAGTAGTTGAGGTAGGTATAATAATAAATTTTAAAAAGGCAGTTGGACAGGTACGTGGATTGCAACATTATGGGCCAAATGCTGAAAAAATGGGACTAAATTGGAAGGGGCATCTTGACTGCTAAGGAGTCAGTTGGACTGAAGGGCCTGTTTCTGTGTCATTGAAACATTGAAAGTCTACAGCACAATACAGGCCCTTCGGCCCACAAAGCTGTGCCGAACATGTGCTTACTTTAGAAATTACCTCACATTAGCCATAACCCTCTATTATTGTCATATGGCTTATAAGTCTAAAACATAAAGGGAGATGGGTTACCACCAGGAAGAACAATGAACTCAGGCAGAAAATACAGGCACCCTCTGTGGTTATTGTACTTTCAAACATTTATACCATTTTGGATACTGTTGGGAGGAGCAGCCCAACAAAGCAAAGAGGCAGCATCACTACGGTAGACACTGATGCACAGCAGAGGAGAAAAATTTCCAGGTCAGCAGTGGTGGTGAGGGATTTGTTAGTGAAGGGAACAGACAGGAGCGTCTGTGGCTGAGACTGAGATTCCAATATGCTATGGATTCTCTTCAGTGCCAGGGTCAGTAATGCTTTGGATTGGGTATAGAACAGAGAACATTTCAGGCCTTTTGCCTCATTGCAAACCGCATCACAAACCCACCACTCTCTGTGTCCTGACGAAGGGTCTCGGCCTGAAACGTCGACTGCGCCTCTTCCTATAGATGCTGCTTGGCCTGCTGCGTTCACCAGCAACTTTGATGTGTGTTACTCTCTGTGTAAAGAATGTATGTCTGACTTTCCTTCAACAACCTTAAAATTATGCTCCCTTATATTAGCTATTTCCACCCTGAGAAAAACTTTCTGGCTATCCACTCGATCTATGCCTCTTATCTTGTACAGCTCTATCAAGTCATCTGTTATCCTCCTTTGCTCCAAACAAAGGCCGCAACTCGCTCAACCTATCTTCATAAGACATGCCCTTTACTCCAGGCAGCACCCCCTTTAAAGCTTTCACATCCTTCATATAATTATGCGACCGGAAATGAACACAATATTTAAAACAACTACTGTTGGCAGAATTTCAGATAGTGACAAGGGAGCATTCAGGAGCAAGATATATCAGCTAGTTGAGTGGTGCTGCAGCAACAACCTTGCACTCAACGTCATCAAGACCAAGAACTGATTGTGGATTTCAGAAAGGGCAAGACCAGTACTTAATGAGGGATCTGAAGTGGAAAGAATGAGCAATTTCAACTTCCTGGGTGTCAATATCTAGGAGGATCTAACCTAGGCACAAAGAAGGCACCACAGTTTGAGGAGCTTGAGGAGATCTGGCATGTCACCAAAAACACTCATAACTTTCTGCAAATGTAACATGGAGAGCAATCTAACTGGCTACATCACCATCTGGTTTGGTGGGGGGAGGGGGCAGGGTGGCGGTGGGGGATGGTTACTACAAAGGATCAAAATAAGCTGCAGAGCATTGTAAACTCCAGTCATCTCCATCATGGATACTAGCCTCCAAAGTATCCAGGACATCTGCAAGGATCAATGCCTCAGAAAGATGGCATCCATCATTAAGGACTCCCATCACCCAGGACATGCCTTATTCGCATAAACATAGACATACATACACACGCCCTCAGTTTTTTTTCTATTATGTATTGCATTGTACTCCTGCCGCAAAGACAACAAATTTTACAACATCTGCCAGTGATAAAAAACCCAACTTGGATTCTGAATATTCCAAGTGTGGTCTAACCAGTATTTTACAGAGCTGCAACATTACCTCACATCTCTTGATCTCAATCCACCAACTAATGATGACCAACATACTATACGCCGTCTGAACAATCCGATCAACTTGATGGAACTTTGAGGAATCTAGGGATGTGGGTGCCAAGATATGTACGTTCCACCACACTGCCAAGAATCAGGTATTCTGCCTTCAAATTTGACTATCCAATATGAAAAACTTCACACTTCTCCAGGTTGAACTCCATCTGTCACTTCAGGCCAGCTCTGCATCCTGTCATTGTCCCATTGCAACCTACAACTACGCTATCCACAACTCCACAAAACTTCGCTTCATCTGCAAAAATTACTAACCCACCTTTCCACTTCCGCATCCAAGTCATTTATAAAAATCACAATCAGCAGGGGTCACAGAACAGATTCCTGCAGGCAGAACAGCAGTGGTCAATGACCTCCAGGCAGAATACATTGCATCTACTGCCATCCTCTGCCTTCTATATATGCAAGCCAGCTCTACAGTGTCTATAAAATGTATTCCCTCCCCCACCCTCGCCACTTCCCCCAGGATCACTTCGTAAAGATCTCTTTTACTTTGACACGAAGGAGTTTTTATCTGTTGATCAGTGTCAAAACAGCCAAATTAAGTACACTCAATGTTGTAAAACAATAAAACATGAAAACTTCTGGGGGGGGGGTGGTGGTGAATACTTTTTATAGGCACTGTATGGATATTAAATTGTTAACTTAAAAGTAGATAGTGTTCATGCATTCAATGTCCATTTAGGAATCAGATGGCAGAGGGGAAGAAAGCAGCAAAATATAGGGAAATCCTGGAGGAAAACCAGACATAGACTGCAAGAGAACTGCAACTTGGGAAAAGATTTGTTTTCCAGCAAGACAATGACCCCAAGCATAAAGCCAAAGCTACACACTGGCTTAAAAACAACGAAGTTAAAGTCCTGGAGTGGCCAAGAAAGAGTTCAGACTTCAATCCAATTGAGAATTTGTGGCTGGACTTGAAAAGGGCCGTTCACTAATGATCCTCACGCAATCTGACAGAGCCTGAGCAGTTTTGTAAAGAAGCATGGAAAAAATTGCACTGTCCAGATGTGCAAAGCCGATAGAGACCTATCCACACAAACTCAAGGCTGTAATTGTTGTCAAAGGTGCATCTACTAATTACTGACTTGAAGGGCATGAGTAATTATGCAATTATTTGGTGTTTTATATTTGTAATTTGTAATTAATTTAGATCACTTTGTAAAAATCTGTTTTCACTTTGACACAAAAGAGTCTTTTCCTGTTGAGCAGTGTCAAAACAAAGCCAAATTAAAATCTACTGTGATTCACTGTTGCAAAATAATAAAACACAAAACATTTCGTCGGGGGGGGGGGGAGGTGTGGAGAGAGAATACTTTGATAGGCACTATGAATCCACAGTCAATTTTCCCTGGATCCCATGACTCCTGACTTTCTGAATGAGCCTCTCCTGGGAAACCTTATCAAACACCCTACTAAAATCCATATACACTATATCAACTGCTCTATTTTCATCATTATACTTTGTCACCTCCTCAAAGAATTTAGTCAGATTCATGCTGGTTACATTCTGCCCCTCACAAGACCATGATGACCATATCAAATAAGACCATGTTTCTCCAAACTTTTGCAAATCCTCTCTAAGAATCTTTTCCAATAATTTGCCCGCCACTAAAGTAAGACTCAGTGGTCTATAATTCCCAGAGTTAACTCTACTCTCTTTCTTGAACACAGGAATAACGCTTGTCACCCTCCAACCATCTGGTGCTGCTTTCATGGCCTGAGAGGACACAAAGATCATCGCCAAAGGTGCAGCAATCTTTTCCGTTATATCCCATAGTAACCAGAGGTATATCCTGTCCAGTCCCAGGGATTTATCTATCCTAATGTTTTTTCAAAAGTTCTAGCAGATCCTCTTACTTAACATCAACATATCTGCCTGTTGTACACTATCCTCACATTCACGAAAATTAAAACGAAGTATTCATTGAGGACCTCTCTTACCTCCACAAATTCCACATACATTTCTTTTCTATCCTTAATAATCCTCCTGTTCTTCACATACGTGTAGGAAGCCTTGGCTTTTTCCTTAATCCTACTCACTGAGGTCTTATCATGCTTCCTTCTACCGCCCCTAAGACCATTGCTCAGCTCTTTCCTGGCCATCATGCAACTCTTGGAAGCCCAGTCTGATCCTTGCTTCCTAAACCTTAAGCATGCTTCTTTCTTCCTTTTGACTAGATATTCCACATCTCGTCAACGATGGATCTCTTCATTCTTTCCCTGTCTCAAGCCTATACAGAACCCCCAGCAGGTGCTCCCTAAACAACCTCCCAATTTCTGCCATGCATTTCCCTCAGTACATCACTTCCCAATTTATACTCCCCAGTTTCTGTCCAATTCCCCCTCCCCCTAATTAAACATACTTTCTCATACCACCTGTTCCTATCTCTTCAAGGCTATAGTTGTGGCCACTGTCTCCAAAATGCATTGACACCTGACCTGGTTCACCAAATCCAGTATGGCCTCTCTTCTGGTTGGTCTGTTTACATATTAGGTCAGGAATCCTAACAAATTCCACCTATCCAAACCTTTTGCACTGAGGTGCAATTAATATTAGGGAAGTTGAAGCCACTGTGATAACAATCTTACTTGGCACCTTACTAAAACCTGCCTCCCAATCTGCTCCTAGTGTCTCTGTTGCTATTGGTGGACCTATCATATTCCTTCCTCTCCAGCCTTTTAACTTTACTACCCACCTGACTTCACCAATCACATTATAGGTTTCCTCCTCCTCCCCCCACCTTTTTATTCTGGCGTCTTCTCCATTCCTTTCCAAAGGGTCTCAGCTTGAACGTTTGACTGTTTTTTCATTTCCACAGATGCTCCCTGATTTGCTGAGTTCCTCAAGCATTTTGTGTGTGTTGCCCCTAATGTATCTGTCTCTACCATCACCCCTGGCAGGGCATACACCACTATGTGCAAAAAAAAATTACAATTAAACAGTGACATAGACCTGAATGGTTGAAATAAGTTTGTTATGTTAATGACTACTTTTAGTGAGCTAGGAGACTCACCAAAGGTGGCAAACACAAGAGCCCAGATATATCATGTTCATTTCAGTGCAGTGGACCAGAGAAATGTCGCATTTGCGCTTGGAATTTTAACAGTACAGATAGTCCTGACAAAATCGTGAAGATTAATTCAGTAACTGAATAACTTGAGAGATAATTCATTTTGGTATGTCAAAAATGATAACAGCATATAGAATTAATGGCAGTGTGAACGATCAGCGGGATCTTGGGGTCCAAGTCCATAGGACATTCAAGGCTGCTGCGCAGGTTGACTCTGTGGTTAAGAAAGCTTACAGTGCATTGGCCTTCATCAATCGTCGGATTAAGTTTAGGAGCAGAGAGGTAATGTTGCAGCTATATAGGACCCTGGTCAGACCCCACTTTACTGTGCTCAGTACTGGTTGCCTCACTGTAGAAAGGATGTGGAAACCATAGAAAGGGTGCAGAGAAGATTTACAAGGATGTTGACTGGATTGGGGAGCATGCTTCATTTCCTTGGAGCGACAGAGGATGAGAGATGTCCTGGTAGAGGTGTATAAGATGATGAGAGGTATTGATCGGGTGGCTAGTCAGAGGCTTTATCCCAGGGCTGAAATGGCTAGCACGAGGGGTCACAGTTTTAAGGTGCTTGGAAGTAGATGCAGAGGAGCTATCAGGAGCAAGTTGTTGTTGTTGTTTTTATGCAGAGAGTGGTGAATGCATGGAATGGGCTGCCGGTGACAGTGGTGGAGGCAGATATGATAGGGTCTTTTAAGAGACTCCTGGACAGGTATATGGAACTCAGAAAAATAGAGGGCTATGGGTAACCCGAGGTAATTTCTCAGGTAAGGACATGTTCGGCACAGCTTTGTGGGCCGAAGGGCCTGTATTGTGCTGTAGATTTTCTATGTTTCTAACATAGGTGGGAGGAGAAAATGGCAGCGTGACGCAGCACCCGCAGCTCTCGGGTGAAATGATATCGTTTCTGTTAAATGGGGCCATGGACAATTCTGATTTGATGAGGACAAACGTGAGAAGCAGAGGAACATCTGGAGAAATTTCTGAAATGCCTGGTTCGCCGCTATTGTTACTGAGCGATCAAGAATCTCCGGAGGGTAGGGCCCAAAATCCCCGGCTTTGCCTGATGCTGGGGACAGAGGCTGAGGTTGAAGCGTTCGGATAGAGATGGCGCTCAATACTCACTGTCGGAGGGGCTGATCAGAGGTCGAAGTTTTCGGACGACTCAGAGTCGGACTGCGGTCGGGCATGGCAGGGAGAGTTTTCTTCCTTCTCCCATCTGCGTGAGATGTGGGACTTTTGAGAAACTTTGAACTTTTTTACTGTGCCATGGCCTGTTCTTCATCAAGTTATGGTATTGTTGCACTGTTGTAACTATATGTTATAATTATATGGTTTTGTTAGTTTTTCAGTCTTGGTCTGTCCTGTGTTCTTGTGATATCACACCGAAGGAATATTGTATCATTTCTTAATGCATGCATTACTAAATGACAATAAAAAAGGACTACGTGTCCTCATAATCTAATCTAATCTAACTACAATAACTTCAAACAGAAAGATGAATGGCAGCCGTACCAAATCATGTTCTAGTAATTGAAGAAAACAAATGAAGGGATTGACAAAGGTTCCAGTGAACACACTTGGCTACATGCTTGGCAGCGTTCAGAAATCAAATTACAAATTGACAATTTGCTTCAAAGTAGGAGACTTTAATGGCATTAAAGGCATCATCATAAAGTCTTAAGAGTTGTACAGCATTGAAATAGGTTATTCAGCCCATTGTCTCCCTGCTAACCATCATATATTAAAATTCCATACCATAAATATTCTATACTTTGCTTATTGAAAATAAATGTCTATGTTTGTTTTATTGAGATACAGCACTGCATAGGCCCTTCCAGTCCTTTGAGACACGCTGCCCAGCAATCCCGATTTAATCCTAGCCTAAACACAGGACAATTTCCAATGACTACTTAACCTACCAAATGGCATGTATTTGTACTGTGGGAGGAAATCATAGCACCTCGAAGAAACCCATGTGATCATGGGGAAAATGCACAAACTCCTAACAGGCAGCAGTGGGAGGATGCCTCTTAAATGTTCTGCTTGTTCCTGGTATAAGAACAGTTGATTAGCCTGATCCTGTCAAAACCTCCATCGTCAGGGTACTGGATAGGTAGCAAATGGGATCGGGTGTGCAGAACTGTACGAGAAGATATTACATTTAACTTGCTTCAGTATCACGCTGTTGAAGAACGTCTTTTTGATTCAAAACACATCGAAGAAAGCAAAGACTAGATGGTGTATTTGTGGATTTCTGTGGGGTAAATACTACTGTGTGCTCAGAGAAGGCAAAGCAGTGAAAGAGGCAGAGTCATGGTGGACAGAAGCAAGACACAGGAGATGAATTTGAATGAGCAAAATAAAAGCATCTTTCATGAGTCACTCGATCGGCAGAGACAACGTGAAGCCAGATTCAGCAAAAGTCTTGAAAGAAACTGCTGAGCCAATAAATGTTACAGAATACAATATTTCCTGTAGTTTGCCAACTACACAGGCAAATTTCTGAGCCAAATTAGGCACTCAGCTGACTGAGAAGGATGTGGAAGAATGCTGGTTGGATACCCATGAACAAGCAATGTAACAAATCTAGGTGCAATGCTTTTGTAATAAGGGCCCAATACAAGGAGACAATTGAAGACTCTTGGAGTGGTCAATTTGTAGGAGGGTCAGTCAACAGAATATACAAATAGACTTCTGACAGGCATAATAATAAAATCACTGCACACTACATTGAAATTGATAACCCAGCACCCTTAGGATTTTGGTAAAGCCAGTTGAGCAAATTTTCTGGACTAGTAGATGTTAATTATCTTAACTTTTACACGCTGGAGTTTAATAAATTTTTCAGTGAACTGTCATTTAAGCACTGTGGGTTCTAGATCTGTCCTGACAACTGGTGTTCTGTGCTCCAAATCATCACCCAGCCCACAGACTGGATACTGCTCTGATGCAGAACCAGAAACATGTTTAGTATCAGCAGCATATATTGTGAAATCTGTTGTCTTTGTGGCATCAGTGCAATACACAGTAATAGAAAAAAATGTGAATTATAAAAAGTACATTTAATGCCCTGGTTAAGATTTCTAATGCTATGCTGTGAGGTAGTTTATAGTGGCAGTTTCCTGCAAAAGCAGTGTGCCATGCTAGAAAGTGTTTCGTCCGTGGACTCACTTTACACCGCACGCTGTCGGAGCAGTGCTGCCAGGATCATCAAGGACACGACCCACCCAGCCAACACACTTTTTGTCCCTCTTCCCTCCGGGAGAATTTTTGGAGCTTGAAGACTCGTACGGCCAGATTTAGGAACAGCTTCTTTCCAACTGTGATAAGACTGCTGAACGGATCCTGATCCGGATCTGGGCTGCATCCTCAAAATATGCAGACCTGCCTCTCGGTTTCTTTGCACTACCTTACTTCCCATTTTTCTATTTTCTATTTATGATTTATAATTTAAATTTTTAATATTTACTATCGATTTGTAATCCAGGGAGTAGGAAGCGCAGAATCAAATATTGCTGTGATGATTGTATGTTCTAGTATCAATTGTTTGGCGACAATAAAGTATAAAGTGTGTTTTGGCTTTGGCTAAGGCAAGGACCCCTGTTGTCCAGCTTAGGAATACGAGTCCCCAATCAGGATTGTGGGATGAGAGAGAGCATTCTACAAAGCTGTAGGGAAGAGTTTTCTGAAGGACAGTAGCGTGGTTCGGGATCTTTTAGCGGGAGCTGGGGTGCAGGACAGAAGGGCAGATACTACAGGATGCCATTGGAAGGACAGTCCCATTTGAAAGAAGTGCTTTGTGCAAATGAATGGTTGCAGGGAGGAAGGGCAGTACAAGAGACAGAGACAGACTTCGAGGGGAGTTCGAAAATGTGGTGGGTGTTTTCACACAGACCATGGCCCCGGAGTATGAGCAAGAGATACATGCCTGAATACTCCAGTGTGAGCTCCAATGATTATGTGCACATTGGACAGGTTTAATTGTAATGGGCCCTCTTCTTTTTTCCTATTAACTGTTCGATAAATCAGAAATTGGTAAATACAAATTCTTTACAATTTTATGCAGTGTACAATTATTTCCTGCCGAACAATAATTGTGTAAGGGGAGTTTCTACACAGCATTCATTTAAATCAAGGTTTATTTAATCAGAACATCATAACATTCCAATTTGGTTGAACCCCAAATCATACCGACCCTAGACATATTTTGTTTGTGAAAGGTGGCCTTTTCACTGGTGAGTCATGCGGCTGTTAGCTGAGTTAGCTAACGAGCCAAGTTTGCATACAAGCCTGGAGAGAGAGTTACATTTTGTGGGGATTTTGTCTGGAGATTTCTTTAAAACCATAAGACACAGGAGCAGAATTAGGCCATTCAGTCTGTTGAGTCTGCTCTGCCATTCCGTCGTGGCTGATCTCGGATCCCACTCAACCCCATACACCTGCCTTCTCGCCATATCCTTTGAAACAATCAAGTTCTGCCTTAAATATCCCATGGATTTGGCTTCCACTGCAGCCTGTGGCAGAGCATTCCACAGATTCACTACTCTCTGACTAAAGTAATTCCTCTTTACCTCTGTTCCAAAAGGTTGCTCCTCAATTTTGAAGCTGTGCCCTCTAGGCCTGGATACCCCATCATAGGAAACATCCTCTCCACATCCACCCCATCTAGTTCTTTCAACATTTGGCAGGTTTCAATGAGATCCAGTGCCACCTCCCCCCCCACCACCCCCCCCCCACCAACATCCTGCTAAATTCCGGTATGTACAGCCCCAAAGCTGCCAAACACTCCTGCTAACCCCTTCATTCTCAGAATCATCCTCGTGAACCTCTTTTGGACTCTTTCCGATGACAACACATCCTTTCTGAGATATGGGGCCCAAAACGTTGACAATACTCCAAGAGTGGCCTGACCAGTTTCTTATGAAACCTCAGCATTATCTCCTTGCTTTTATATTCTATTACCCTTAAAGTAAATGCCAGCATTGCATTTGCCTTTTTCACCACAGACTCAACCTGTAAATTAACCTTCTGGAGTCTTGCACAAGGACTCCCAAGTCTCTCTGCACATCTGACGTTTGAACCTTCTCCCCATTTAGATAATAATCTGCACTATTGTTTCTTTTATCAGAATGCATTATTGTACATTTTCCAACACTGTTTGTCAGTGATTTGGATAATGGAATTGATGGCTTTGTGACCAAGTTTGCAGATGATATGAAGATAGGTGGAGGGGTAGGGTGTGCTGAGGAAACAATGCGATTGCAGCACGACTTAAACAAATTGGAAACATGGGCAAAAAAGTGGCAGATAGAATACAATGTGAAAAGTAGCGGTCCCAATACTGACCCCTTAAGAACACCACTAGTCACTGGCAGCCAACCAGAAAAGGGCCCCCTTATTCCCACTCTCTGCCTCCTGCCCGTCAGCCACTCCTCCATCATGCCAGCATCTTTCCTGTAATGCCAAAAGAATTTTAACTTGTTTTAGCAATCTCATGTATGGCACCTTATCAAATGCTTTCTGAAAATCCAAGTAAATGACATCCACTGCCTCTCCTTTGTGTACCGTTTGTTACTTCCTCAAAGAACTCCAACAGATTTGTCAGGCAAGATTTCTCTTTACAGAAACCATGCTGACATTGACTTACTTTATCATTAGTCTCTAAGTACCCCAAAACTTCATCCTTAACAACAGACTCCAACACTTTCCCAACCACTGAAGTTAGACTAACTGGCATATAATTTGCTTTCTTTCGCCTTCCTCCCTTCTTAAAGAGTGGAGTGACATTTGTTTTTTGAATGCTGTTTCAGGATTGATTAAGTGGTTTAAATTAGTGTCGGGGAAAGTGATTAAGGTACCTTATTCTGGAAGCCACAGGGATAAAGTGTTGGTGATATTCAAAGAGGTTATCTACTAATAATGCTTGCATTCTGAGCAGGGTGGAAGTCCAAATTCCCAACGAACTGCTGTGGAGAGTGCCAAGTTGTGTAAGAGCATTGGGAATGTTATGCTGATTGAATGGCGCTTTGATCAATCACCTGGTAAGGATGTCGTGTTAGTCCAGATCAGCAGTGACGTAACTGAAGTTGCACTGCCTTGACAGGCAGGGCTACAGGCAGTCCATATTTTTAGACAAGGATGGCATGTAGCTGAGGGTGAAGACTTTAAAGACAAGTTGTTCTCATTTCTGCGGAAATGAGAGGAAAGAGTTGTCGGATGTGAAAGGTCCTTCAATGGTTGATGGAAATTCTGAGTTGGTTTCGGCTATTACTTCACTGGTTGATAAATGCCAAAGTTATCGTAGGCGGGGGGTGTTCTCTGGTGTCAAGCCCACACCCAATGAGAAAGAAGAATATGATTCTCCTCGATCGAGGAAGTTGACATTAAAGTCATTCAACTTTGGTGATTCACCGATACCCAAGGAATGGAAAAGGAGATTAACTGAGAAGATATTGGAATGCAAAGGTGCCTTTTGAGTTTGATGTTCATTGTTCCAAGGGTATGTGCCACACTATCACAATGACAGAAGACACACATTTCTGAGAGAGGTCTCACCAGTTAGCACCAGCAGAGGTTGAAGGTGTTCAGCAGCACCTGCTTAAACTGAAATGAAGCTAAGTTCAGTCATGGAGCAGGGGGGGCCACAACCACCAGGAGGTATGAGTGATAGACATGGGGGAGGCCTCCTCTAGAAGATCAGAAGTTCACAAGAAATGCCTAAGGCTGAAGAAGCTGATAATGAGACAAGGAGGTCAGACAGTCAGAAAACCCCCAGATAGGCTCGAATATAATACACCGGGGAAAACAGAAGGTTGCACCCATCCCAAAAGTGCGATGTGTTACTTCCATTTACAAAAGAATTGGGGGGGGGCCCTGAAATCAAGAAAATTATTTGAATACTATGTCATTAATAATGGTTTAATGAATTCCAAAGTCATGAGGACATGACTATTTTTGGTGGGGGGAGAGTGGCTATGCTGTGAGGTAGTTTATATTACAAGCCGACCTTCTATAATCCGGCACCATTGGGACCTGAGGAGTGCCGGATTAGTGAAAATGCCAAATTACAGAAGGATCACATTAAGCAATAGCTAACCGCCTGATCATATCTTTAAAATATCAAAGGATTCAAAGGTTCATTTAATGTCAGAGAAATGTATACAATATACATCTTGAAATGCTTTTTCTTTGCAACCATCTACGAAAACAGAGGAGTGCCCCAAAGAATGAACAACAGTTAAATGTTAGAACCCCTAAATTCCCCTCCATCCCGCGCATAAAGCAGCAGTGAGCAACAATCCCCCCTCCCAACCGGCAAAAAATAAAGCACACCCTCTACCAGCGTGAACTAAGCGATAGCAAAGACACAGATTTGTAGTTAACTGCCCCCCCCACCCCCCACCCGGGGATTTGGCGCTGGGCTCTTCCCTCTTCACTCACAGTTACTGAGAGAATCCTCGTTAGTTTCTTTTCCTCTGCTTAGTAATATGCTTAAATTCAGCAGGTGACCACATCTGATCTGAGGTCGTAGGCAGAAGAGAATGGAATGCCAGCCGGGCGACGCCTGAGGGCAGTGTGTAACTGCCGGCAGGCAGGCGAGAAAGCGGACCGACCCAGCGCGCGCCAGCTCCCCCGCCACTGGTGGGTGCAGCTCACGCAAATGATATTAATAAATGCAGGAAAACAACCAGGAATCGCCTGTCTGTACTTACAGGAGCGTGCCAACACGTGACCAGATCTAGCGCAACCAAAACAATGCACAGCAGATTGGTAAAGTGGCCTGAAAATTTGAAATCAGTGCGGATTATCAACGGAACTGGATTACAGGTAGTCGGATTAGAGAAGGTTGACCTGTAGCACTTTTCTGTAAAAGCAGTGTGCCATGCTGGAAAGCATGCTTTAGCTTTGGTTAAAAGGACACACGTTATCCAGCTTAGGAGCCAATCAGGACTGTGGGATGCGAAAGAAGGTTCTCGAGAGTGGTGGGGAAAAGTTTTCTGAAGGACAGTAGTCTGGTTTGGGGTCTTTTGATGGAAGCTGCAGAGCAGGACAGAAGGGAAAATGCCGCAAGATGCTGTTGGAAGGACAAAAATGCTTTATGCAGATGAATGACTCCAAGGAGGAAGGGTGATACACAGCTTTCGCTCAAATCAAGATTTCTTAAATTGGAATATCACGAAGTTTTTGTTTGGTTGAATCCCAAATCATAAATAGTTAAATTAAATAAGTACTGCAAAAACTTAAAAAAAAATACTGAGCTACAGAACTTTTGCTACTTAGGAAGCTGGGTGACATCAGAAGGCAGGTGCGACATGGACATCAAAAGAAGAATAGTGATGGCAAAAGACACCTTTACGAAAATGAACAGTATACTGACCAGGCATGACAACCTGCCTCAGAGTACTGAAATGTTATGTTTATCCAGTTATGTTATATGGCTCAGAATGTTGGACAATATCTAGTAACATAAGGCAACGAATTGTAGCAGCAGAGATGTGGCTTTTGAGGAGGATGCAAAGAATATCATGGACGAAACGAATATCTAACGAGGATGTCATGAACAGAGCAAACACAAAAAGAGAAATGATGTATAAGATCATGAAAAGGCAATGTAACTTCATTGGACATGTGATTAGGAAAGAGGAGTAATTATGTGTACTTGAATGCATGGTAATTATGGGAAAGATTGAAGGGAAGAAAGCAAGAGGAAGACAAAGACAAATGATGATGGAGACAGCAGCCAGAGAACTGGAAATGAATACCAATGAATTGATCCACTTGACCTGAAACAGGAGTGTGTGGGCCATGGAAGTCAAAGCTCAAACTGGGCTTGGCACCTGATGATAATGATGATGAGGTAGTGGTCATGGGTTCAATGTCCATTCAGAAATCGGATGGCTGAGGGGAAGAAGCTGTTCCTGAAACTTTGTGTGTGCTTTCAGGCTCCTGTACCTCCTTCCTGATGGTAGCATTGAGAAGAGAGCATGTCCTGGGTGATGGGGGTACTTACTTATGGATGCCACCTTTTTGAGGCACCGCTTTTTACAGATGTCCTGGATACTGCAGAGGTTAGTGCCCATGATCCAGCTGACTAAGTTTACAACTCTGTGGCTTACTTTGATCCCTTGTAGTAGCACCAGCATCCCCCTCCCAAACCAGAAGGTGATGCAACCAGTTAGAATGCTTTCCACAGTACATTTGTAGAAACTTACAAGTGCCTTCGGTGATATACCAAATCTCTTCAAACTCCGAATGAAATAGAGCCACTGTCGTGCCTTCGTTGTAGCTGCATCGGTTGGCTGGGCCAAGGATAGATCGTCAAAGACACTGACGCTCAGGAACTTGAAATTGCTCACTCTTTCCACATCTTATCCCTCTATCATATGAGGACTGGTGTCTGTTCCCTCGTCTTATCCTCTCTGAAGTCCACAATCAGTTATTTGCTCTTGTATTCCTGACTTCACACAGTTCAAGTTCTAACTTCTCGACTCACATTCAAGATGCTGGACTATCAGGGTCTCTGAACATTGAGAAATCAGGAGTTCTTTCAGGTATTCATTGGTTTGGAGAGGTTTAGCCAGCATACATACAGATGAATTGCCCATGAACAGTGACTGCAAATGATGTTCCAATATCTGATGTTAAGCCCTTCAACAAAACAGTGAAGATTCAGAATGTTGACGAAAAAAATAACAGGCCAAGACACAAAAATCCTCAATTGCCCTATGTCTACACATAGTCATGTCTCAGTTAATGCCTAATTATTTCTATTTGCATTGAAAGTTCACCAAACTAATTTATATTAAGGATTGATTAAGTGTTTCTCTTTTTTTTAAAATAGAAAGGCTGCTTGAACCACAGAGGTGGGGGGGGGGCAGTGCAGGAAAAGAAATGAAAGCAGCTAGCATGCCACTGAAAACAATGAGGTTGAAGGCCATAGCAGACTTAACACTCCACACCCCAGATCATAAGAGTACGGTAAATTGGAGGCCTGAGAAAAACACGCAGGCTAATTTGTCTGAATCAGATATGCTAATACCAGAGGATAAACAGACACCCAGTGGAGACTATCAAAGCTTGACAACTAGTCCTACATCATCAGTGCTATCCCATGCTGTGAAAATCTCATCCATTGTCCTCTTGATGGAAGGAATACACAATGCAATTCAGAGAGCAGTTCTTTAGTTACTGACAGGTGTTAGTTGAGAACCATGAAGACAACTATGCCTGTGGCAAATAGGAAGGATATATCTCTGTAGTTAGCAGTCTTACTGATTTTTCTTAATATTGGTTATTACTACACATTTTCTGAAAATAAGCCTTCCTCTTCACAGATGCACATGATGAGAATGTGAATTTGTAACTAAGGCTACTTATTGATTTGTCTCTTTCCTTTCAGCCAATTTCGCAGCCAAGTCAATAAACAATTTGATCGACGGACTTCCAACATTGGCTAACAGTTCATTCTGAAGGACTGATACAGATAGGTACATAGGAGATTTCCATTATTTGGAGAGTCCAGAACCATGATGGCCTTTGTGCTGAACCTGCAACATGCTCAACCATAGAAGATAGTAGATGCCAAGTGATTAAATATATTCAAGGTGGTAGATGCATTCTTTATGCCAAAGAAATCAAACTACGATACAAAGACAGGTGGGGTTGTTGACAGTGTGAAAGGTAATCTTAGGCTGCAGAGAGATATCAATATGTTGGTTAAATGGACCAAAAAAATGACAGATGGAGTTCATTCCAGACAAATATCAGGAAACAGATTTTTGGAGTTCTAATAACACCATGAATGGTTGGGTGTTTGGGAGTACTGAGGAACAGAAGGAGGTGGAGGACAATCTCAGACGGTGACAAAGAGGTGTAAAGGAGTGAGATAGACAGACTGGTTGAATGGTGTAGCAATAATCAGCTTGCACTCAATATCAGTAAGACCAAGGAATTAATCCCGGGTTTAAGGGGGAAGTTAAGGGAACATACATCAGTCTTCATCAAGGGGTCAGCAGTGGAAAGAGTGAGCAGTTTCATGTTCTTGGATATCAATGTCTCAGAGGATCTACCCCGGGCCTAACATGCTGATGTACATATGTGAATGACTATACTTCACTAACAGTGTGAGATTTGGAATGTTACAGATGTACAGTGCCATGGAGAGCATTCTGACTAGTTGCACAACCACCTGGTACGGAGACTCCAATGCACAGAATCAGAAAAAGCTGCAGAGGGTTGAAAACACAGCCAGCTCTATCATGGGCACTAGCTTCCCTACCATCGAGGATATCTTCAAAAGGCAGTGACTCAAGATTGCTGCATCCTTCACCATCCAGGTAATGCCATCTTCTCGCTACTACCATCAAGGTGGTGGTACGGAAGCCTGAAGACCATCAGATTTCCAAACTATCAATGAACATCACCTCATTATTTTGCACTTTTTTAATATATTTCCAATTGCATCTAGAAGTCGTCTTTATGTATTGCACTACTGCCACAAAACAACAAATTTCATGACGGATGTCAGTGAAAATACAGCTGATTCTGACAAGTCCAAAGATCTGTACAGGCAGCAAAACAGCAAATAATGTGGCAGAACAGCATAGGAAAACTGTCAACAAGTCAGGGAACAAAATACAGGAATACAGAAGTTTTGCTCCAATTTTACAGAAGCAATGGTCAGATCTCAGCTGGAATTATATATAAACTGAAGTAACTGCTGCTATTACTAAGGAGCTGCTTGGGAAACTGAAAGGTCTGAAAGTAGATATATCACCTGGACCAGATGGTGTACATCCCAGGGTTCTGAAAGAGGTGGCTGAAGAGATTGTGGAGGTATTAGTAATGATCTTTCAACAATCACTAGATTCTGGAATGGATTTGGAAGACTTGAAAATGGCAAAGACCACTCCACTCTTTAAGAGGGGGAGGCAGAAGAAAGGAAATTTACATTTATTTAAATCTTACCTCCATCCCACAACGTGAGGGAGTAGAACACTGACTGTTTGGCAGGAGACAAAGAGTGGTAACAACGGCTGCCGGTGACTACTGGTGTTCTGCAGATTGTGGTGTTGGGACAGTTTCTTTTTACCTTGTATGTCATTGATTTGGATGATGGAATTGATGGCTTTGTAGCCAAGTTTGCAAACAATACAAAGATAGACGAGGAGCAGGTAGTTCTGCGAGGGTACAAAAGGACTTAGATTAAGGGCAAAGAAATGGCAGATGGAATATAGGGTCGGGAAGTGTATGGTCAAGCATTTTTGTTCAAGGAATAAAAGCATAGACTATTCTCTAAACGGGAGGCAAAAAAAGGGACTTGGGAGTACTTCCTAAAGGGTCATTTGCGGTATGAGTCGGAGGTAAGGAAGGCAAATGCAATGTTAGCCTTCATTTCGAGAGGACTGGAATGTAAAAGCAAAGATGCAGTGCTGCGGCTTCATGAGGCATTGCCGAGGCCTCACTTGGAGTATTATGAGCAGCTTTGAGCCTCTTATTTAAGAAACCATGTGCTGTCATTAGAGGGGGTTCAGAGATGGTTTGCGAGAATGATTCCGGGAATGAAATGCTAATCATAGGAGAAGCGATTGATGGCTCTGGGCTTTACTCACTGGAATTTAAACCCATCTCATTTAAACCTAATCAATTTTGAAAGGCCTTGATACAGTGGATGTGGAGAGGATGTTCCCTATAGTGCATGAGTCTAGGACCAGAGAGCACAGAGTCAGAATAGAGGGATGTCCATTTAGAACAAAAATAAGGAGGAATACAAGTAGGGTAGACAAGGGAGATGCAGTGGATCTGGTGTACTTGGATTTTCAGAAGGCCTTTGACAAGGTGCCATTTATGAGGCTGCTTAGCAAGATAAGAGCCCATGGAATTACAGAGGAGGGAGTAGCATGGGTGGAGCATTAGCTGATCAGCAGAAAACAGAATGGGAATAAAGGGATCCTATTCTGGATGGCTGCCGGTTACCAGTGGAGTTCCACAGGGGTCGGTGTTGGGACCGCTGCTTTCTACGATGTACGTCAATGATTTGGGCTATGGGATGAGTGGATTTGTGGCTAAATTTTCCAATGATACAAAGATAGGTGGAGGAGTGGGTAGTGTTGAGGAAACAGAGAGCCTGCGGAGAGACTTAGGTAGTTTAGGTGAATGGGCAAAGTGGCAAATGAACTACAATGTTGGGAAGTGTATGGTCATGCAGTTTGGTGGAAGAAATAACGGGCAGACTATTATTTAGATAGGGAAGAGAATTCAAAATGCAGAGATGCAAAGGGACTTGGGAGTCTTTGTGCTGGATACCCAAAATGTTAACCTCCAGGTTGAGTCAGTGGTGAGCAAGGGAAATGGAATGTTGGCATTCATTTCTAGAGGTATAGAATATAAGAGCCGGGATGTGATGTTGAGGCTCTATAAGGCACTTATGAGACCACACTTGGAGTATTGTGTGCAGTTTTGGGCTCCTTATTTTAGAAAGGATATATTGACATTGGACAGGGTTCAGAGAAGATTCACGAGAATGATTCCAGGAATGAAAGGGTTACTGTATGAGGAACGTCTGTCAGCTCTTGAGCTGTATTCTCTGGAGTTCAGGAGAATGAGAGGGGACTCACTGAAACATTCCAAGTGTTAAAAGGCCTGAACAGATTAGATATGGCAAAGTTATTTCCCCATGGTCGGGGAGTCCAGGACAAGGGGGCACGACTTCAGGATTGAAGGACTTCCATTTAGAAAAGAGATGTGAAGAAATTACTTTAGTCAGAGGGTGGTAAATTTGTGGAGTTTGTTGCCACGAGCAGCTGTGGAGGCCAAGTCATTGGGTGCATTTAAGGCAGAGATAGATAGGTTCTTGATTAGCCAGGGCATCAAAGGGTATGGGGTAAAAGCAGGGTAGTGGGGATGGTGGAAGAATTGGATCAGCCCATGAGTGAATGGTGGAGCAGACTCAATGGGCCGAATGGCCTACTTTAGTTCCTATATCTTATGGAATTTCTTTAGACAGAGGGTGGTGAATTTGTGGAATTAGTTACCACATGTGACTATGGAGGTCAGGTCACTGAGTATATGTAGAGTTTAATAGGTTCTTAGTAGGTCAGGGCACGGAAGGCACAGGAAGAAGGCAAGAAAATGGAGTTGAGAGGGAAATGGATCAGCCATGGGGAAATGGCACATCAGACTCAGCAGAAAACCTGTCCCAATATCTGACGTAGATAAAACTTGAGGGCACAGAACTGAGGGAAAGGGAGAAGAAATTCAGAGGAGATACAAGAAGGATTTTCTTCACTCAGGGGGTGGTAATCACATGGAATGCATTACCTGATCGAGTGGCTGAAGAGGGGTTAGTGACGGCACTGAAGTGCCTACATGAGCGTTCGAATCACAAAGGCACAGAATATTCTGGGTCAAGAGTCACATAGTCGTACAGCACGGAAAAAGGCCCATCACCTCAACCTGTCCATACCAACGAAGCCTTTCTAAGCTAGTCCTAGTTACCCATGTTTGATCTATATTCCTCTCAACCTTTCCTATCTATTACCTGTACAAATATCTTTTAAGTGTTGTTATTGTACCTGCCTCAGCCACTTCCTCCAGCAATTCTTTCCAGTTACGGACTGCCCTTCAGGTGAAAAAGGTTGGCACCCAGATTCTGGTGAAATTTTTCAACTCTCACCTTAAAACCTATGCCCTCTAGTTCTTGATTCACCACCTCTACAAGAATACCCATCAGTCTGTTATACTCCAAGGAAGGAAGTCCAATCCTGCCCAACCTCTCCCTACAATCCAGTCCCTCGAGTCCTGGCAACATCCTCATAAATCTTTACTGCACTCTTTTTGGATTAATGGCATCATTCTTACAGCAGGGTGGCTAAAACTAAAGGTAATACTGCAAGTGCAGCCTCATCAACATCTTGTACAACTGCAGTATGACATTCCAACTTCCATATTCAATGCTCTGATCAGTATGCAAACACCTTTCTTCACCACCCTCTCTACCTGTGGCACTACCTTCCAGGGAATCATGTGCTTGTACTCTTAAATCCTAAATCTTTCCCATACAATCCCTATCAGTGGAGTGAGAACCTGAGCCTGGCCTGATTTGGCACAGGACTGGAAAAGCCATTCTCCACCGCCACTTTAGAAAATCAGAATTGGGTTTAATATCACTGCCATATGTTGTGAAATATGTTGTCTTGCAGCAGCAGTGTATTGCAATTTGTTATAAAAACTAAATTACAGTAAATATATTTAATTTATTAAAATAAAACATTAAATAAATCGTGCAAAAAGATAAAAGTAGCGAGGTAGTTTGGGTTGGTTCATTGTCCGTTCAGAAATTTAATGAGAGTGGGGAAGAAGTTGTTCCTAATATGTTGAGTGGTTCCTATACCACCTCCTTGATAGTAGCAGTGAGAAGAATGCATGCCCTGGGTGATGGGGCCCTTAATAATAGATGCCAACTTTGAGGCATCACCTTTGAAGATATCCCGAGTTTGCAACTTTCGGCAGCTTTTTCTGATCCTGTCCATCCACGCAAATTTGGCTTGCTGTTAGACTCTATTATGAAACTAATAATAAATCCAGTCTTCTGCACAGACAGTCAATGCACAAAGGTTGGGAGTTAATGCAGGGCATTGACATAACTGTGGTCACTGTAAGGCCTGGGGTCCACTGCCATTCCTATCTAGTGGCTCAGTTGTCTTTACCAGAAATTTCAAGCTTATTAAGGTCGTCCTTGTTCTTTGCTCATCTTTATCATACTTGCTCTGAAAGTAATTTCTGTTGTCTCTCCTCTCCCACCTCTCCAGCTGCCCCAGATTATAACCAAGACAGAACAGAATGAATTATGGCTATTCAGGACACACTGGGACAAGTACATTTTGACAATTAAACAGCTGCCCCATTTAGCTCAAGTTTCCTGGAAATAGTTTTAAAAAGACAAACTACCGTTTAACTGAGTAACAAATTATGTATTTAAACAAAGTACAGATTGGTACACTGCCAATACTGCTGCAGTATTACAAAACTATGCATTGGTTCCTAATAGTTATTGATGGAGGAATTAATCTGGTGTGTGCTGCTGTAATCTTTTGATTGTAAATGAACAGATCAACACCAATACCCAGTGCAGATATTGGGCTGTCTTTATAGCCTTCCTGCATGATGTCAAAAATCACTGCTTTTTAAATTGGCATTGGCCAGCCCATATGAATAACATAGTACAAGCATATGCAACAGACACTATTTAAAAATTGTTCACTGTAAATACAGTATGTCTAACAACCACACAAGTGCACACGACTGATGCCAGTTAGAAACTGTTACATCCACCAAATCTTCATTTTCATTGTAGCATTCAACATGATTGTCAATACCTTTAAATTCTTCGTAGTTCCTAAATTGCTGTAGTGAAATTGTTTCATTTTCACTCCCGTCCGTTTCTCGCATTTCCAAGCCTGAGTGCTTGAAACCGCAGAGAACAAACCAGTTCTGAATTGTCTTCCTGCTTAGTTCTGGCCAACTATCTTTAAATACAAAGACATGTAACTGACACTATTTAAAAGCTGTTCACTCCAAGTATGGTAGAGTGTCCAATGGCCACACACAAGCATGCAACTGACACTATTTAGAAACTGTTCAGCAACAGTCTCATGTCCCAATTAAGCAGCATGGTATCCCAAATAAAGAGGTTATTTTCTCAATTCATTTTTGTTCTTTAAGAATTGCTCTAACTAAGCGAATAACTGATGGCCCAAGTAACTGGAATCCATCGTATTTTTTTCTCTCTCAGAAATGCAAGTAGCTGCTACAAGTTTATTACACTTGAATCTTAAAGTGCAACAAAATGTTACAAACTTAGGCATAATGAAGTTCCATTGGAATATCAATACACAGTCCATTTAAGTATATACTTGGACATGTTCTATTTAGTATACTGGTCGCCAACCGGTCAATCATGATCGACCAGTCCATCTTTGAGACTTTCCCAGTAGATCCCAAAAAAAATGAAAAATAAATACACAAGTCCTGTTGTAATGTGAGCATTATAAAAATAAGTAATACTAATTAGGATAATGGTAATACAGCAATACTTCCACTGCTGAAAGCTGTTTGTAAAGAGAGATTGTTTCCGGGTTGCGGGGTTTTAGTTCCGTTCTTTCTGCCCAGTGTGCCTGTGTGTAGCTCCCCCGCCATGCACCGTGGTAGAAAAGACTGGAAGTAAAACCCTGCAACCCGGAAATACTATCACAATTAGTATTACTTATTTTTATAATGCTCACATTACAACACCTTTAATTCTATGTTTCATTATTTAATTTTATTTCAACACAAAAAATAAATGAATAAAAATTGACAGTTGCACTCAGTGTGATGACTGGGGCTGAATACTTTCTGCTAGTTCCCTGAAATTTGGCTCATAACTGCAGACAGCCAGTTTGAGACAGTCTGTGAGGTGTCTGTCAGTAAGTAGGGTTGCCAACTGTCCCGTATTAGCCGGGACATCTGGTATATTGGGCTAAGTTGGTTTGTCCCATACACGACCACCCTTGTCTTGTATTTCCCCCACTAAGGTAGAGCATTCCTATGAAACCGTTCATAAGCCAAAATAGCATAAAGCAAAGAAGCAATTACCATCAATTTATATGGGAAAAATTTTTTGAGTGTTCCCAGACCCAAAAAATAACCTACCAAATCATACCAAATCACACATAAAACCTAAAACAACACCAACATATAGTAAAAGCAGGAATGATATGATAAATACAGAGCCTATATAAAGTAGAAATAATGTATGTACAGTGTAGTTTCACTTAACAGAATCGGGAAGATTAAGCCAAAACCGATTTGTAGGAAAAAAATCAGCACGTACACACATGCGCACACAGGTGCCCGAGCAGGGCTTCATGGTCATGGTAGTCTTTCTTGGGGTAAACACAAGTGTCCTGTATTTGACTGCTTCTTTTGTCTCTGATTTGGGAGTGAGAAAGTTGGCAACCCTATCAGTAAGACAGCTCCTGTACTGATTTCTTAATTTTCATCTGTTGCAGCACAGCGCCCTCCCAAACCTCCTGACAGACTGAATATTTGAATGGACAGTTTCCTTTGTTAGACTGTATGTTGAATCTGCCACGTTTTTCAGGCGTTTTGTATTGGTAAACTGTTACTGAGACACTAGTATAAGTTTCAGAGGTACTTGAGGTACTGACAACCACTGTTTTTTGTTTCCCAATTCTTTTACATTTGGGGAAATGTTGGAATTTAAAGGGGGAGAAGTGTTGTAATGTGAACACTATAAAGATAAGTTAATACCAATTAGGATAATGGTAATATAGCAATATTCCCGCTACGGAAAGCTGTTTGTAAACAGAGGTTGTTTCCAGGGTTGTGGGGTTTTACTTCCGGTCTTTTCTGCGCATGTATAAGCCCCTCCGCCGCATTGGTTTTGCCGTCCTAGATAAAGTTGATCCTTTGGACATGAAGTTGTCGAGTGGTCCTTTTTCAAAGTAGAAGTTACTACAAAAGATATGAAGTATTGTAATATTCTTAAAGAAAGACAGCTATGGCCTGTTTGATATGCCAGTTACAGTGTTTTCTTGGTTGAATTAATTTGAAAGTTCGGCAAAAGCATTTTATGTAATTCAAATACAATTAGCCTAAATAAAAGGCCTCAAGTTGGAAGCACAATCTGAGTTGTTTTTTCTCTAAACGATTTAGTGGGTAGATCTTGCCTTTCACTAAGGCTGAGGTAGGGGATCTTGGGCTTAAAAAGGTTGGCGACCACTAATTTAGTACATGAAGTTTTCTGAAAATACACGTAGCAGGAATTTAAATGGAACTAAGGATCAAGTAAATTAATTTTATAGTTCAAAGTTCACAGAACACTGTTATATGAACTAACCACCACTTTGCTCTTAATGGTCACCTAATAACAAATGTAAATAAATATTGACAAATGAAGCTCGATGAAATGAAATTATCTAATACACTCAATTTATTGGTATTGATACGCTGGTGTTGCACTCAGAAGCCTTAAAATAATTAATGCATGCATTTAGTCGAAACTTACCATGGCCAGAACTCAAAACCATGTTTCCAGATTCTAGTACATCATCAAATTTTCCAAACAGTATCTGTAAACTGAAAATTTAAATCACATTAATGTGCATCACAAAATAATTCTCAATGTCTAATAGAAGACTCTCACACAGCAAACTAATCAGCTGCAGTGCAGCAATAAATGAGCCATGTCAGTTTTGTAATTTGTGAGTAATAACTAAGTAACCGTACCCACTACTCGAATGTAGCGAATGTTTTCCTTACAGCACTTGCATCATATCAAACTGCAGAAACACAAAACGTTCTGGTTTGGATCAGCTACCAAACAAGGCCAGAATAGACTCCAAAGAACCGTCAGGGCTGTGGAAAGGATTATTGGTGTGAAGCTGCCCTCGATCCAGGACTTATATGCATCTACAGTCAGGAAGCGAGCAAGCAGCATCATTGTAGACCCATCACACCCTGGACATCACCTGTTCCAACTCCTTCCTTCTGGTAGGCGCTTTAGATCACTGTATGCCAGGACAAATAGGTACAAGAACAGTTTCTTTCCGTATGCCATCAGTCTTACGAACACTTGAATTTTAGTCTATTATAAACCAAGTCCATCTGTACATACACAGGTATACCTCATTGTATATAGTTCACGATTATTTGCACTATTGTTTTGTTTGCTTTTTGATTTTGTACAGCGAGAGCTCAGGGAAACCGGCATCAAGTTCCCTGTATGTGTCCACATACTTGGCGATAATAAAGGATTCTGATTCTGATTCTGAATAGTATGCATGGGATTTCATTGCAAACCCATTTAACGTATGATTTCTCAAGTTTAAGTGGGTCCTTTATTCAATTTTCAGAATTGTGGTTCCCTGACTTCTCAATATCTAATTCATTTCCTATTTGCACGTCTATGTGATCTTTCCTTGTTTGCAGTGCTCAATATTAACTATAGTAGCCAATACCTTAAAAAAAAATCACCAATTACAATAATCAGTTCAAATCATGTCAACAGTTCTGAAAAATTTAACCCTTGAACTCATTCGTACAATATGGATGGATTTTCACTCTCCACACAAACCTCCTCAACTGGAGCTGTAGTACAATGTGCAATTCTGGTCACCCTGTGATAATACCTTAAGACCATAACCATACAACATGGGAGCAGAATTAAGCAGCTCAGCCGATCAAGTTTGCTCCACTATTCCATCATGGCTAAATTATTATCCCTCTCAATCCCATTCTCCTGCTTTCTCCTTGTAGCCTTTGATGCCCTTACTAATCAAGAGCCTGTCAGCCTCTGCTTTCAATATACCTGATGACTTGGCCTCCACACCCATTTGTGGCAATGAATTCTACACACTCTCCACTGTCTGACTGAAGAAATTTGCCTCCTCTCAGTTCTAAAGGGGCATGCTTCTACTCTGACGCTGTGTCCTCAGGTCCTAGATTCCCCACTATAGGAAACATCCTCTGCACTTTTAGTCCATCTTGGTCTTTCAATATTCGATGGGGTTCAATGAGAATTGCACCCCCACACCAAACAAATTCCTCTAAACTTCACTGAGTACAGGCCCAGAGTCATCAAATGCTCCTCATACATCATCCCTTTTATTCCCGGGTCATTCACAAGAACCTCCTCTGGACTCTACTCAATGACAGGGACCCAAAACTGATCATAATACTCCAAATACGGTCTGACCAACGCTTTATAAATACTCAGCATTACATTTTTGCTTTTATAAGGATCTGACAGTGCTCCAGAGGGTGCAGAAGAGGTTCATCAGGATATTACCTGTGATGGAGCAGTTCGGTGATGTGGAGACAGGAGAAGCTGGGTCTGCTCTCCCTGGAGCAGAGGGGGCACAATTAGGGTACATACAATTATAAGGGGCATTGATTAGCTAGACAGCAAGAAATCTATCCACTTACCTGAGGTCAATTAAATTAGAGGGTATCAATTTAGTGCAAGGATGAAGAAAATTCAGAGGAATCTTTTTGAGCCAGAGTGGTGAGTACCTGGAATACATTGCCTGAAAGGTTTAAAAAGACCACCATATCCAGCGGGCAGTGGAGTGAGAAGCAGCAGAGTGATAAGGCTTTGGCTCAACGGGCTTAGGTGGTAATGGGTCGAGGCGAGGTAGGTTTACCGGTGTTATTTATGGAAAGAAGGAAGTATGTGTGTGAGGCCAGTTTTCTGTGCTCGGTGTCAGATGTGGGAGGTCCTGGAGTCTCCCAGCCTCCCGGACAGCCATATCTGCACCAGGTGTGTCCAGCTGCAGTTCCTAAGGGACTGAGTTAAGGAACTGCAGATGCAGTTCAAAGACTTTTGCCTAGTCAGGGAGAGCCAGGAGGTGATAGAGAGGAATTATAGGCATGAAGTCACACCAGGGCCACGGGAGACAGACAAGTGAGTCACAGTCAGGAGGGGGAAGGAGGAAAGAGTCAGGTACAAGACAGTACCCCTGTGCTTGTACCCCTTAACAATAAGTACACCTGTTTGAGTACTTTTGGGGGGGCCCCTACAGTGGCTGTGCCTCTGGCACAGAGTCTGGCCCTGTGGCTCAGCAGGGTAGGGAAAGGGAGAGGATGGCAGCAGTGATAGGGGACTCTATAATTAGGGGGTCAGACAGGCGATTCTGTGGACACAGGAAAGAAACTCAGATAGTAGTTTGACTCCCAGGTGCCAGTATCCAGGATGTTTCAGATCGCGTCCAAGATATTCTGCAGTGGGAGGGAGAACAGCCAGAGGTCGTGGTACATATTGGTACCAATGAAATAGGTAGGAAAAGGGAAGAGGTCCTGAAAAAAGACTACACGGTGTTAGGAAGGAAGTTGAGAAGCAGGACAGCAAAGGCAGTAATCTTGGGATTACTATCTGTGCCATGCGGCAGTGAGAATAGGAATAGAATGAGGTGGAGGATAAATGCGTGGCTGAGGGACCGGAACAGGAGGCAGGGATTCAGATTTCTGGATCATTGGGACCTCTTTTGGGGCAGGTGTGACCTGTACAAAAAGGACAGGTTGCACTTGAATCCCAGGGGACCAATATCCTGGCAGGGAGGTTTGCTAAGGCTACTGGGGAGAGTTTAAACCAGAATTGTTGGGGGGTGGGAACCGAACTGAAGAGACTGGGGAAGAGGAGGTTGGCTCACAAATAGAGAAAGCTTGTAGACAGTGCGAGAGGGAGGATAGGCAGGTGATAGAGAAGGGACGCGCTCAGACCAAAGGGTTGAGATGCATCTATTTTAACGTAAGGAGTGTTGTGAACAAAGCGGATGAGCTTAGAGCGTGGATCAGTACTTTGAGCTATGATGTGGTGGCCATTACAGAGACTTGGATGACTCAGGGACAGGAATGGTTACTTCACGTGCCAGGTCTTAGATGTTTCAGAAAGGATAGGGAGGGAGGCAAAAGAGGTGGGAACGTGGTACTGTTGATCAGAGATGGTGTCAAGGCGGCAGAAACGGTGGACGCCATGGAGGGATTGTCTACAGAGTCTCTGTGCGAACAGGAAGGGGTCAATAACTTAACTGGGTGTTTTTTATAGGCCGCCCAATAGTAACAGGGATATCGAGGAGCAGATAGGGAAACAGATCCTGGAAAGGTGTAAAAACAACAGAGTTGTCGTGATGCGAGATTTTAATTTCCCAAATATCGATTGGCATCTCCCTAGAACAAGGGGTTTAGATGAGGTGGAGTTTGTTAGGTGTGTTCAGGAAGGTTTCTTGACACAATATGTAGATAAGCCTACAAGAGGAGAGGCTGTACTTGATTTGGTATTGGGAAATGAACCTGGTCAGGTCTCAGATCTCTCAGTGGGAGAACATCTTGGAGATAGTGATAATAATTCTATTTCCTTTACAATAGCATTGGAGAGAGATAGGAACAGACAAGTTAGAAAAGCATTTAATTGGAGCAAGGGGAATTATGAAGCTATCAGGCAGGAAAGTGGAAGCTTAAATTGGGAACAGATGTTCTCAGGGAAGAGTACGGAAGAAATGTGGCAAATGTTCAAGGGATATTTGTGTGGAGTTCTGCATAAATACGTTCCAATGAGACAGGGAAGTTATGGTAGGGTACAGGAACCGCGCTGTACAAAGGCTGTAATAAATCTAGTCAAGAGGAAAAGCTTACAAAAGTTTCAGAGAGCTCAGTAATGTTGGAGATCTAGAAGATTATAAGGCTAATAGGGAGGAGCGTAAGAAGGAAATTAAGAGGGACAGAAGGGGCCATGAGAAGGCCTTGGTGGACAGGATTAAGGAAAACCCCAAGGCATTCTACAAGTATGTGAAGACCAAGAGGATAAGACGTGAAAGAATAGGACCTATCAAGTGTGACAGTGGGAAAGTATGTATGGAACCAGAGGAAATAGCAGCGGTACTTAATGAATACTTTACTTCGGTATTTACTATGGAAAAGGATCTTGGTGTTTGTAGTGATGACTTGCAGCAGACTGAAAAGCTTGAGCCTGTAGATAGAACATAGAACAGTACAGCACAGTACAGGCCCTTCAGCCCACAATGTTGTGCCGACCCTTAAACGCTGCCTCCCATATAACCTCCCACCTTAAATTCCTCCATATACCTGTCTAGTAGTCTCTTAAATTTCACAAGTGTATCTGCCTCCACCGCTGACTCAGGCAGTGCATTCCACACACCAACCACTCTCTGAGTAAAAACCTTCCTCTAATATCCCCCTTGAACTTCCCACCCCTTACCTTAAAGCCATGTCCTCTTGTATTAAGCAGTGGTGCTCTGGGGAAGAGGCGCTGACTGACTGATTGAATTTTTTGAGGATGTGACAAAACACATTGGTGAAGGAAGAGCAGTAGATGTAGTGTATATGGATTTCAGCAAGGCATTTGATAAGGTACCCCATGCAAGGCTTATTGTGAAAGTAAGGAGGCATGGGATCCAAGGGGACATTGCTTTGTGGATCCAGAACTGGCTTGCCCACAAAAGGCAAAGAGTGGTTGTAGACGGGTCATAT
This sequence comes from Mobula hypostoma, assembly GCF_963921235.1. Taxonomy (NCBI): domain Eukaryota; kingdom Metazoa; phylum Chordata; class Chondrichthyes; order Myliobatiformes; family Myliobatidae; genus Mobula; species Mobula hypostoma. The sequence continues at coordinate 244,714,374 of NC_086097.1, read as the reverse complement.
TCTGCATGGAGGTCAGTCACCAGTGGAATGCCTCAGGGATCTGTTCTGGGACCCTTAATCTTTGTGATTTTTATAAATGACCTGGATGAGAAACTGGAGGGATGGGTTAGTAAGTTTGCTGATGACACAAAGGTTGGAGGTGTTATGGATAGTGTGGATGGCTGTCAGAGGTTACAGTGGGACATTGATAGGATGCAAAACTGGGCTGAGAAGTGGCAGATGGAGTTCAACCACGGTAAGTGTGAAGTGGTTCATTTTGGTCGGTCAAAGATGATGGCAGAATGTAGTATTACTGGTAAGACTCTTGGCAGTGTGGAGGATCAGAGGGATCTTGGGGTCCGAGTCCATAGGATGCTCAAAGCAGCTGCGCAGGTTGACTCTGTGGTTAAGAAGGCGTACGGTGTATTGGCCTTCATCAATTGTGGGATTGAGTTTAGGAGCCGAGAGGTAATGTTGCAGCTATATAGAACCCTGGTCAGACCCCACTTGGAGTACCGTGCTCAGTTCTGGTCACCTCACTACAGGAAGGATGTGAAAACCATTGAAAGGGGGCAGAGGAGATTTACAAGGATGTTGCCTGGTTTGGGGAGCATGCCTTTTGAGAATAGGTTGAGTGGCTCGGCCTTTTCTCCTTGGAGCGACGGAGGATGAGAGGTGACCTGATAGAGGTGTATAAGATGATGAGAGACATTGATCGCGTGGATAGTCAGAGGCTTTTTCGCAGGGCTGAAATGGTTGCCACAAGAGGACACAGGTTTAAGGTGCTGGGGAGTAGGTACAGAGATGTCAGGGGTAAGTTTTTTACTCAGAGAGTGGTGAGTGTGTGGAATGGGCTGCCGGCGACGGTGGTGGAGGCGGATATGATAGGGTCTTTTAAAAGACTTTTGGATTGGTACATGGAGCTTAGAAAAGTAGAGGGCTATGGGTAAGCCTAGTAATTTCTAAGGTAGGGACATGTTCGGCACAATTTTGTGGGCCAAAGGGCCTGTATTGTGCTGTAGGTTTTCTATGCAACTATGGTCAAAGGTGAATCACTGATAACATTTAGGTAATATTCAGATGAACATCTGAAATACCACCTCAAGGGTGGGAGATGTGATTAATGCAGAAGGTACTCATTGATTGCCTGGGCAATGTTAAGCCAAATGACATGCTTCGATGCTTCCTTTTAAATTTTTTCCCTCACGCATCAAATCTGCGTCAACTAGTTTTGGAACCCACTCACCTGGAGAAAAAGACTGATCATTCACTTCATCTATGCTCCTCATGATTTTATACACCTCTATAAGGAAACTCCTCAGCCTCCAACTCTCCAGGCAAAAACCAAGCCTATCCGGCTTCTTCAGACAACTCAGGCCCTCACCTGTTCCTTACATCATTCAATATATTCTACTCACTTCCATTAACCACACATTTCTAAACAGCAAATAAAACACTGGAGTTATACTGTTATCCAATCATCTTTAAATTACAAGTCTCCCTATCCATCTGCAAAATTTCAAGGAGGTAACTGATCGCCGCCACTTTTAGGAAAATTATGAATATTGTTGTCAGCCACCCCTGCACCCAATAAAACCCCATCCTTGCCGCTTGCCCCCATGCCCTCGACCTCACCCTCGCCGTTAGCCCCCCCATGCCCTCAGCTCTGTCCTCTCCAACCTCTGCACTGTCCTCATCCCTGGCCTCTCCGTCATCTACAATGCTCTTACTGAGCTGAGTAGCTTTTTTTACAATCTCATTTGTCTCTCCTGAATAATCCTTACCATCCCTCCCATAAAAGGGAAACAGATGAATATTTTTGACAAAGACATGGCCTCATCACTATTGCATTGTGATAAGGCCACATGAGGGTCAATTACCTCGCGATTCCCTCACCAAAACATTACTATTGAAAGATCAAAGTGGAAGGCAAAGTGTCGGCAGGTGCTGACATTGTGGAGATACTGGAAATCTTGAGCAATACCCAAAATGCTGGATGAACCCAGCAAGTCAGGCAACAGCTGTGGAGGAGAATATATAAATGAGGAGTGTTGGCCTGGAACACGATTGCTTATTCCCTTCCGTAAATGTTGCCTGACTTGCTGAATTCCTCCAGCATTTTGTGTGTTGCAAAATATCATGGTGTTGTTTTACCACAAAAAAAATCTCAAAACACCCTCAGATTCCTCTCCTCAGTTAATAATTCATGGTCTTCTATCATGAAGATCAAGACATGAGAAAATAAGAAATTTCAGGGACAAGGTTATTAGCCCATTTGTGTAGGCTCATCCATCCAATACGATCATGCACAAACCACACATTTCATGATTGCCTCAATATTCCAAAATCTATCAATCCCCATCTTGTATGTACTCATTACCAAAGCCTCCAGACCTCTCATGAGATAGAGAACTCTCAAGAGTTATCACCCTCTGGGTAATCTCTCTTATCTCAGGTCTGAACAGCTGATCCCTCATTTCATTTCTGACTTGAACTAGCAGAAAGACTGTCCCTGTATCTACTGGGTCAGGCAGTCAGATTTAGTCACTAAGATCAGCTCTCCTTCTGAACCTGACTATACCTGAGGACTTCATCTGTATTCGTATGCTTATAACATTATAAGAGAAACAGATATGGTTAAATAGTCTGATTTTTTTTTGTCTACTTAACCTTCATAACCTTCAGCTTAGTAGAACTATCAAAGAGGGTTGTGATTGAAGTTAAGAGGAAGTCGTATTAAAAGGGAAAGGTGGTGAAAGTTTTATTTATGCAGAGATGGTTCATATCTGGAATTTGCTATCAGAGCTGGTGTTGGAGTCAGGTACAATTACTATGTTTATGAAACATTTAGAAAGGCACTTAAATAAGTAGGGCATAGAATAGTATGGGCCCCATGGGGTAAGTTGGGATCAGTGTACATGGGCAGAAAGGCTGACATGGCCAAGGTTGGAGAAAGGGCAGAGCTTTAAGGCAGAAGTTTGTTTTCAGCCAGTGCACCTTAACAAATACTTCTGAAGGGCACTGACATGAACTATTTTAACCTTCTATTATGGTGTATTTATATTTTTACGCATTAGGGGCTTGAAAATTAGGTACATCAATCAGCCCTTTGTCCTCAATCTTGCAATAAAATTGTGGTTTATTCATTCTAGGCCTCAACACCACCTTCCTGCTCTTCCCCCACACATCTTCACTCCACTGTGTTTTAAAATGTCTGTAAAAGGCCAACCTGAATATATTCGGTGATTTCATCACCATAATTCTCTCAGGCAGAGAATTTCAAAGATTCATAGACCTTAGAGGTGGGCTGATTTATGTAATGTATGACAATAAAAAAACTGATGAACATGCAATATATCAAATAATTGACCTTCAAGTCACTGAAAAATCTTACCGTGCTTGTGGAACTCCTTTTCTGCAAAGGTCAGCTCGGACTCTCTCTCCAACATGTCGATAAATCTCCACCATTGTATTCATGGCTGTATCTCTTACCTGTGGATACGATGAACAAACTTTAACAGTGGGAAGTAGGAATAAGCTTTCAGGGGTAAGGGCTGGACAAAAATGTTTGAGGAAAACCTATGGCCAGTGAACCAAAGTTTATGAAGAGGAAGATTAAACAAGCTGTAAGTCACTACTTAATCTAAATGATCCAAGCAATGGGGATGGGAAGTGAACACAAATGAAGAGATCGTTGCTTGGTTGGGATGAGAAATAGCTTGATACAATAATGCCTGTTTCAGGTGCGCATTTGGGAAGAGCATTTGAGAAAATTAAACCAACATGTTCCAAAAGAATCAGAATCAGGTTTATTATCACTGGCATGTGACGTGAAGTATGTTAACTTAGCAGCAGCAGTTCAATGCAATACATAATCAGAGAATACATAATCAAGACAGAGAAAAAAATAATAGTAAATAAAAGACATGTGGCACGTGGCCCAGGCGTTGGACTAGCGATCTGAAGGTCGTGAGTTCGAGCCCCAACCGAGGCAGCATGTTGTGTCCTTGAGCAAGGCACTTAACCACACACTGCTCCAGTCCACCCAGCTGAAAATAGGTACCGGCAAAAATGCTAGGGGTTAACCTTGCGATAGACTGGCATCCTATCCCGGGGGCGGGGGGGCGGGGAGTCTCGTACTCTCAGTTGCTTCACGCCACGGAAACCGGCATAAGCATCGGCCTGATGAGCCTATAAGGCTTGGGACAAACTTTAACTAAAAAACATAATAATAATAATAATAATAATAATAATAATAAATAAACAAGTAAATCAATTATGTATAATATTTTTAAAAACATGCAAAAACAGAAATATGTATCTAAAAAAAGTGAGATAGTGTCCAAAGCTTCAATGTCCATTTAGGAAACAGATGGTAGAGAGGAAGAAGCTGTTCCTGAATCGCTGAGTGTGTGCCTTCAGGCTTCTGTACCTCCCACTTGATGGTAACAGTGAGAAAAGGGCATGCCCTGGGTGCTGGAGGTCCTTAATAATGGACGCTACATTAATGAGACATCACTCCCTAAAGATTAATGCAACCAAATCTCTGTCAGGTCACAACCAAAACAACCACAAACAAAACCTGCACTCCAGTTGCTCACTGGAACCTTCTCAGGAGAAGATGTCGGCCAGTTCTGTGGAGCAAGCTAACATGTGAAGTTAAAAAAAATCTTTTAAGAATGATTACACCTATTCTTTCAGGCCAGCTATCATGAAATGTACAAAAAGAAGAATGTCCGATTTAGAAACAGTTAGAAATGTGCAACAAAAAACTGGATGAATACCAAATGTTAAAATGTTCTCAAGTCTAACTACTGCTGGACCCTAGCACTTCTGATCCAAGATTCTTCAGAAGAATGAGGCATAAAACTTGTTGCTTACAACCATTTATTGGTAAAAGAACAAAATGAGAAAGGAAAGAGAAAGAATGAAAGACAAAGAGCCTAGTGGTAAGGGGAAAGAACAGAGAGGAAGAACCCAGTCCAACATGGTCTGGTCCTCTTATACCAGATTGCTGACAAAACGCATTCCATTCAATTCCATTGCTTGAATTAAACAACAAACAGAAAAACTAAAAAAAACAGAAGTACAAAGTTAAACTTTAAGAAAAATAACAATTACAGAGTCTATTCCAACACCCTAATTAAACCAGTAAAAAACAGCAAAAAATGTACCAAAACATTATTGGCTCCAAGTTCTCGATACTGATAATGTTTTATAATGGTATAATTTTCATATATGACTGGAAGAAATCTATAGTAACTATGAAGTGCTGGGTGAGATCATTCACACACTATACTTTTTTTTATTATTCAAGGAATGTGGGCTTCACAGGCTGAGCTAGCATTTAATTGCCTGCCTTTGAGAATGTGATGGTTAAAGCCCAATCCGCATAGATGACTAAAATGGGACAATTAGAAGGATGATTTCTAGTTAACATCAAGCCAAGTACAGGAAGTTGCAAAGGGTAGAAAAATTGAAGGCAAAGAAAGAGGTAAAACTGAACAGCAGACAAAAAAAGAGATTAAAATGTTCTGCAGAGTTTCTATATTCAATAGAAAAATGATTGTTAGATACCAAACAGAAACGCACACCATGAAGGAGAGGTCATGGATGGTTTACTAGATGAGCACTTTACATGAAGGAAAATACTGCTAGAGTCTATCTAAAGAAAGATGCAGTCAAAATCCTGGAAGGCCTAGAAACTGTCATCGGAATCAGGGGACACATTCAATTCAAACATGCAAAAGAATTAAAGAAGCAAACTGCAGAAACTCTGAACATAATCCAAACACCTTTCGATGCAAGGTGGAGTCTAAAGACTGGAAAATTGCAGATATTAGGTCCTCGTCAAAAAAGAATGTAAGATGCCAAGAGTTCATAAGTTCTTGGTCAAAGCACATCTGCAGTACTGAGAGCTGTTTTGGGCCCCTTAGCTAAAAAAGAACATGTAGGTATTGGTAAAGGTCCAAAGGTGGTTTACAAGAATGATCCCAAGGATTCAAGAGTTAAGGTATGAGGACAGCTTGATGGCTCTGGGCTGAAACTCACTGGAGTTTAGAAGAATGGCGGGGGGGGGGGCGGAGGATCTCATTGAAATCTACTGAATATTTACAGGCGTTGAAAGAGTGGAGGTGTTTCCAATAGAGGGAAAGTTTACAACCAGAGGGCACAACCTCAGATTAGGTCATTCCTTTAGAAATGAGATGAGAAGGAATTCTTTAGGGTGGTGAATCTGCGGAATTGATTGCCACGGAAGGCTGTAGAGGCCAAGTCATTGGATATATTTAAAGCAAAGGTTGACAGGTTCTTGATTGGTAAAGGCAACAAAGGTTACGAGAGAAGGTAAGAAAGAGAATGCAGTTGAGAGGGAAAATAAATCACCATGATCGAATGGCAGAGAAGACTTAATGGACCAAATAGCCTAACTCTGCTCCTACGTCTTATGGTCTTATTAAACCAGTAACTGGAATGCCACAGAGGGGCAATCAGACTGGAAGTATATAAAGTTTTGAGGCATAGATAGTATAGACACTCTTTTCCCAGGGTGGAGATCACAAATATTAGGGAGGATAGGTATAAGGTGAAAGTGAGATTATAAAAAGGAGATGTGCAAGTCAGTTTTTTTTTTAAAAAGTATACGTATTTGTAGTTGCCTGATAAGTGCTGCCAAGGTAAGATAGAACAGTAATGCTCAAGAGGTATTTGAAAAGATACAAGAGGAAGGGTGGAGGTATACAGACAATCTGCAGGGAGATGGGAATTAGATTGTTACTTCGGATCATTCGGGAGGCAGAGGCAGAAATAAACAGGAGTTACAGGGAGATAGTCACCCCTAAGAGTCAGGAGACAGGTAGCTGGGTGACCATCAGGAGAGGGAACAGGAATAGACAAAAAGAGCAGGGCACTCCTGTGGCCGTTCCCCCCAATAATAAGTACATCGTTTTGGGTACTGTTGATGGGGACCACCTACCAGGGTCAAACTGCAGTGGTTGCACCTCTGGCACCGAGACGGGACCCTCAGCTCAGAAGGGAAGGAGGGAAAAAATGGAGAGCAGTAGTAATAGGGGATTCGATAGTTAGGGGGACAGATAAGAGGTTTTGTGGAAGAGATCGAGAATCCCGGATGGTCTGTTGCCTCCCTGGTGCCAAGGTCCGCGATATCTCGGATCGAGTTCTCAGTATTCTCAAGAGGGAGGGTGAGCAGCCAGATGTCGTGGACCATGTCGGGGCCAATGACGTGGGTAGGAAGAGTGAGGAGGTCCTGAAAGGTGAGTTTAGGGAGTTAGGCGCCAAGTTGAAGGACAGGACCCTCCAGGACAGCTATCTCAGGATTGCTACCAGTGCCAATTGCAGGTGGGTTTAGAAATAGTAAGATAGCGCAGATCAACACGTGGCTGAAGACATGGTGCAGGAGGGAGGGCTTCAGATTTATAGATAATTAAGCAGTTTTCCAGGGAAGGTGGGACCTGTTCTGGCAGGACGGTTTACATCTGAACTGGAGGGGGACAAATAATCTTGCAGGTAGATTTGCCAGAGAGGCTCCAGAGGATTTGAACCAGATACAAGGGGGGAGGGGAACCAGAGTATAGGAACAGATGTAGGGGAGAAGGCAGAAAAAGAATATAGTAAAGTTGTTTGCACCGTTAGCGATAAACAGAGACTAAGAGGTGGAAAATTTCTTAAATGCATTTATTTTAATGCTCGGAGCATTATAAGAAAGGTGGATGAGCTTGAAGCATGGATTGATACCTGGAAGTATGATGTGGTAGCTATTAGTGAAACATGGTTGCAGGAGGGGTGTGATTGGCAACTCAATATTCCTAGATTTCATTGCTTTAGGTGTGACAGAATCGGAGGGACAAGAGGGGGAGGTGTTGCATTGCTTGGCAGAGAAAATATTACAGCAGTGCTCTGGTAGGATAAAATGGGGAGCAAGAATTGGAGGCGCAAAATTGTAAGGAGATAGCAGGTATTTTTAGTAAGCACAAGGTTGTGATTGTGGGAGATTTTAATTTTCCACACATAGACTGGGAAGCCCATACTGTAAAAGGGCTGGATGGTTTGGAGTTTGTAAAATGTGTGCAGGATAGTTTTTTGCAGCAATACATAGAAGTACCAACTAGAGAAGGGGAAGTGTTGGATCTCCTGTTAGGGAATGAGATAGGTCAGGTGACGGAGGTTTGTGTTGGGGAGCACTTTGGGTCCAGTGATTACAATGCCATTAGTTTCAATATAATTATGGAGAAGGATAGGTCTGGACCCAGGGTTGAGATTTTTGATTGGAGAAAGGCTAACTTTAATGAGATGCGAAAGGATTTAGAAGGAGTGGATTGGGAATATTTGTTTTATGGGAAGGATGTAATAGAGAAATGGAGGTCATTTAAATGTGAAATTTTGAGGGTACAGAATCTTTATGTTCCTGTTAGGTTGAAAGGAAAGGTTAAAAGTTTGAGAGAGCCATGGTTTTCAAGGGATATTGGAAACTTGGTTCAGAAAAAGAGAGATATCTACAATAAATATAGGCAGCATGGAGTAAATGAGGTGCTCGAGGAATATAAAGAATGTAAAAAGAATCTTAAGAAAGAAATTAGAAAAGCTAACAGCAGATATGCGGTTGCTTTGGCAAGTAAGGTGAAAATAAATCCAAAAGGTTTCTACAGTTATATTAATAGCAAAGGGATAGTGAGGGATAAAATTGGTCCCTTAGAGAATCAGAGTGGACGGTTATGTGCGGAGCCAAAAGAGATGGGGGGAGATTTTGGACAATTTCTTTTCTTCGGTATTCAATAAGAAGGATATTGAATTGGGTAAGGTAAGGGAAACAGGTAGGGAAGTTATAGAAACTATGCTGATTAAAGAAGAGGAAGTACTGGCGCTTTTAAGGAATATAAAAGTGGATAAGTCTCTGGGTCCCGACAGGATATTCCCTAGGAAATTGAGGGAAGTTAGTGTGGAAATAGCAGGGGCTCTGACAGAAATATTTCTAATGTCATTAGAAACGGGGATGGTGCCGGAGGATTGGCATATTGCTCATGTTGTTCCATTATTTAAAAAGGGTTCTAAGAGTAAACCTAGCAATTATCGGCCTCTGAGTTTGGGGGTAAATTGATGGAAAGTATTCTTAGAGATGGTATATATAATTACCTGGACAGACAGGGTCTGATTAGGAACAGTCAACATGAATTTGTATGTGGAAGGTCATGTTTGACAAATCTTATTGAATTTTTTTTGAAGAAGTTACTAGGAAAGTTGACGAGGGTAAAGCGGTGGATGCTGTCAAGATGGACTTCAGTAAGGCCTTTGACAAGGTTCCACATGGAAGGTTAGTTAGGAAGGTTCAATGGTTTGGTATTAATATTGAAGTAGTAAAACTGAGTCAGCAGTGGATGGATGGGAGACGCCAGGGAGTATTGGTGGATAACTGTTTGTCAGATTGGAGGCCGGTGACTAGTGGTGTGCCTCAGGGATCTGTACTGGGTCCAATGTTGTTTGTCATATACATTCATGATCTGGATGATGGGGTGGTAAATTGGATTAGTAAGTATGCAGATGATACTAATATAGGTGGAGTTGTGGAAAATGAAGTAAGTTTTCAAAGCTTGCAGAGAGATTTAGGCCAGTTAGAAGAGTGGGCTGAAAGATGGCAGGTGGAGTTTAATGCTGATAAATGTAGGTGCTACATTTTGGTAGGACTAATCAAAATAGGACATACATGGTAAATGGTAGGGCATTGAAGAATGCAGTAGAACAGGGGGATCTAGGAATAATAGTGCATAGTTCCCTGAAGGTGGAATCTCATGTGGATAGGGTGGTGAAGAAAGCTTTTGGAATGTTGGCCTTTATAAATCAGAGCATTGAGTATAGGAGTTGGGATGTAATGTTGAAATTGTACAAGGCATTGGTAAGGCCAAATTTGGAGTATTGTGTACAGTTCTGGTCACTGAATTATAGGAAAGATGTCAACAAAATAGAGAGAGTAGAGAGATGATTTACTAGAACGTTACCTGGGTTTCATCTCCTAAGTTACAGAGAAAGGTTGAACAAGTTGGATCTTTATTCTTTGGAGCATAGAAGGTTGAGGGGGGTACTTGATAGAGGTATTTAAAATTATGAGGGGGATAAATAGGGTTGACGTGGATAGGCTTTTTCTATTGAGAGTGGGAGAGATTCAAACAAGAGGACATGAGTAGAGAGTTAAAGGGCAAAAGTTTAGGGGTAACATGAGGGGGAACTTCTTTACTCAGAGTGGTAGCTGTATGGAATGAGCTTCCAGCAGAAATGGTTGAGGCGGGTACGATGCTGTCGTTTAAATTTAAATTGGATAGCTATATGGACAGGAAAGGAATGGAGGGTTATGGTCCAAGTGCAGGTCAGTGGGACTAGGTGAGAGTAAGTGTTCGGCATGGACTAGAAGGGCCAAGATGGCCTGTTTCCGTGCTGTAATTGTTGTATGGTTATATCGTTATAATAGTCAGCGCAGGCAAAGGACCTGTTCCTGCAGCATATGTTTTATATTCAACATCAGAATCAGGTTTATTATCACCAGCATGGTATATGAAATTTGTTAACTAAACAGCAGCGGCTCAAGGCAATACACAATATAGAATAAAAAATAATAAGTAAATCTTATTCAGTATACTTTATACAGTATACGTATATTGAATAGATTAAAAATCTTGCAAAAAACAGAAATACCATATATTAAAAAATACATTTAGTGTCCAAGGGTTCAATGTCCGTTAAGGAATCGGATGGCAGAGGGGAAGAAGCTGTTCCTGAATCACCGAGTGTGTGCCTTCAGGCTTCTGTACCTCCTAACTGATGGTAACAGTGAGAAAAGGGCATGCCCTGGGTGCTAGAGGTCTTTAATAATGGACGTTGCCTTTCTGAGACACCGCTCCTTGAAGATGTCCTGGGTACTTTGTAGGCTAATACCCAAGATGGAGATGACTAGATTTACAACCCTCTGCAGCTTCTTTCAGTCCTATGCAGTAGCCCCTCCATGCCAGACAGTGATGCAGCCTGTCAGAATGCTCTCCATGGTACAACTATAGAAGTTTTTGAGTGTATTTGTTGACATGCCAAATCTCTTCAAGCTCCTAATGAAGTATAGCTGCTGTCTTGCCTTCTTTATAACTACATTAATATGTTGGGACCAGGTTAGATCCTCAGAGATCTTGACACCCAAGAACTTGAAACTGCTCACTCTCTCCACTTCTGATTCCTCCGAGGATTGGTATGTGTTCCTTCGTCTTACCCTTCCTGAAGTCCACAATCAGCTCTTTCAACTTACTGACCTTGAGTACCAGGTTGTTGCTGCGGCCCCACTCCAGTAGTTAGCATACCTCGCCCCTGTACGCCCTCTCGTCACCACCTGAGATTCTACCAACAATGGTTGTATCATCAGCAAATTTATAGATGGTATTTGAGCTACGCTTAGCCACACAGTCATGTGTATATAGAGAGTAGAGCAGTGGGCTAAGCACACACCCGAGGTGCGCCAATGTTGATTGTCAGTGAGGAGCATATGTTATCACCAATCCGCACAGACTGTGGTCTTCCAGTTAGGAAGTCGAGGATCCAATTGCAGAGGGAGGTACAGAGGCCCAGGTTCTGCAACTTCTCAATCAGGATTGTGGGAATGATGGTATTAAATGCTGAGCTTTAGTTGATAATTGATTAATTGAATTAAACATACTATATTTAACTCAATTAATCAGTTTAACTTCAGTAGCAGGTCAAGTTTTAGAAACAATAACCAAGAACAGAATTGGAGGTAGATTGATTGATGAAAAAATGCCTGCAAAGACTTGGAACGATCAAGTCATAAAAGTAATTTGGTAGAATTTTATTGATCAAGTGATAGAAGGCTGATGAAGGAAACATAAGTAATGCAATATATTATGGACTTCCAAACGACATTTGATCAAGTGCCACACAGGAAGTTTGAGCTGCACGGACAGGTAACTAGCTGAGTGCAGTAAAACACTGGTAATTTGCCATCCAAAAAATTTGATAGTTCAGAATATGGCTCACCAGTCCACTCACTGGAGCCCCAGTTTAAATGCTCTTTACCCACTCAGAGGGAGCTGGGTCCTTGTTTTTGTAACTGGTGGAGATCACAATTGCTGATTAATGACATCTTGACAAGTTGCTGCACTTCCCCTCAAATGATGCACGTGCAGCCAAAAGATGCTAATGCCAGGGGCGCCAGGGAGAATGCCGAGGCTCCAAGTTCCAGGTAAGTTTATTATCAGAGTATATAATACGTCACCATATACTACCTGAGATTAGTTTTCTTGCAGGCTTTCACAGTACAGGAATGAAACACAATAAAAAACAATGAAAAACTACACACAAACACAGTACCATTGTGGCTAGTGCAACGCTTTACGTACCAGCAATGTGGATTCAATTCCCACTGCTGTCTGCAAGGAGCAAGTATGTTCTTCCTGTGACAGCGTGAGTTTCCTCTGGGTGCTCTGGTTTCCTCCCATATGTATGACATACTGGTTGGTAGATTAATTGATCATTGGAAATTGTCCTAAATTAGACTAAGGTTAAATCAGGGATTGTTGGGTCTTGTGGCTCAAAAAGCCTTCCCTGCGCTCTACCTCACTAAATAAATAACTTTGCAAAAGGTGACAAACTGCAAATACAAAAAATAAACCAATTAGGAATAAATAAATGAATAATATTGAGAACATGAATTGTGGTGTTCTCAACAGCAAGTCTATACATTCCAGAATCAGCTCAGAGTTGAGGTGAGTGACATTATTCATGCTGGTTCAGAAGTCTGATGGTTGAATGGAAATAGCTGCTCCTGAACCTGGTGGTATGGGGCCCCAAGGATGCTGTATCCGTTTCCTGGAAGCAGCAAGGCACAACATTCATATCCCAAATTTAATAACATTTAAATTTCCCAATCTCTATGGCAGAAGCTGCACTTGTGTCCCTGCATCATTCGTCGAGGTCTCACTCAGCACATTCCTCTACTCACACTGAGCACTAATGATTGGTTCATTACTGTGCAGTGTAGTGATGGCATGCAGCGCAAAGACAGGTAATTGTCTTGGACGGAGGCGTTGTGGTGTAGCATCCATGCTCGTTTGGGGACTGGCCTCTCCAGTCAGTGCTGCCCTCCAGTGGCTAATCATTGGAATGACAAGCTAGTTTATGTGCATGCATTCACCTGTGAACTGAATTTGAGGAACAAATCACACACAAACATTTTTTTTTGTGTGACTGGATATTTGCTGTGTATATTTTGCAGCCTGGCCCCAGAGGAACACTGTTTCATTTGGCTGTATTCATGGATTGTTTCATGACCATTGAACTTGGGTAATTATTTCAAAAACGCACTTAATGCAAAAGATAGAATGCCACCAAATAATTCACTTTTCCTGGTACATTATCAGTTTCTGCTAAATTTTAACATATTTAGTACAAAATATTAACCTGTTTTCAGGAAAATCAGGGGAATTTTCAAAAATGGAACTTCAAAAATTGCACTGAAAAATATATACTTCCTTAATTTTATTTTTATTTAAAAATACAGCACAGTAACAGACCCTTCCAGTCCAACAAACCCATACCTCCTAATTAAACACATGACCAATAAACTCTACTAATCCATACGTCTTTGGAACACGGGAGGAAACCAGAGAACATGGAAGAGTACACTCCCCATGCTGTCACGGAGAGAATGCACGAACACCTTACAGACAGCAGCAGATTTGAACCTGGGTTGCCAACTATCAAGACAATGATTTTTTTTACCCTACATTTACACTTGTTGGGCCAAATGGCCTAATTCTGTTCTTATACCTAATGTTCTTATTTATAATTCCATATATTACATTAGTAAGAAACACTGAAAAATACATACCTGGCTATTTGGATCTGCAAGTAGACTGCAAATGTGCGAAACTATTTTGCTTAAGGTCAATGGGTGTGCTCCATAACTGGAAAAAAAGCAGTTACAATAGTTTTTGAACAAATCAGATTGCAATTATTTAATTGTTTTGAAACAAACACACAGAAAACATCATCTCCACTCTAATCCAATTTATCTTAAATTCTGCACACTAGCATGCAGCATGCAGTACTTCTCAAGAAAAAATAATGACAAATTATCTACTGTGAAACAATTATCGCAATTTGTTGATGCTCATGGTACAGTTATACAATTTGTTGATTAGGCCGCACTTGAATATTGTGTGTAATCTGGTTGTATCATGCTAATAGGAAGGATGAGAAGAAGCTTGACAGGAACATTGCCTGGACTAGATGACCTGAGTTCTGAAGAGGGACTAATTTGGCGGAGGTGGGGGGGGGCGGGAAGGGGGGTAAATGTCTTGCTTGATGAGGATGAGCCTGAGGGGTGATCATTAAGGTTTATAAAATGGATGGCAATAGATAGCCAGTCTTTTTCCTCCAAAAATTTTAAACATTTCGTCAAAATCTAAAGGGCATTAGTTTAAGATGAGTGGGCAAAGATTTCAACATAAGAGGGTGGTGGTATTGGAAAGAACTGCTGGAAGTGGTGGAAAAGTCAGACAGAATTACATGTTTAAAAACAACATTTGGACAGATACATGATGAGGAAGAGTTCAGAAGAATGTTGAGCAAAACAGGCAAATGGGATAATCCCCATCAACACACACAAAACGCTAGAGGAACTCAGCGGGCCAGGCGTACAATTGATGTTTCGGGTCGAAGTGTCGGCAGTACTTTTTTTTTCCATAGATGCCATCTGGCCTGCTGAGTTCCTCTAGCATTTTGTGAGTGTTGCTCAGATTTCCAGCATCTGCAGATTTTCTTTTGTTTGGGATAATCCGCATGTTGTCCCCCTTATCCAAGAAATGGTACACATCTAATAAAGCATGTGCTGCCACTAGAGAAAACCAGAAGTTTATGAGAATTATCTTGGGAATGCAAAATTAACATGAAAAGCATTTGATGGCTCTGTGCCTGGACTTACTGGATTTTTTTAAAAATGGGGGAGGGGAAATCTACAAAATATTGGAACGCCTAGATAAGGTGATGTAGAGAGGATATTTCCAACAGTGAGAGATTCTAGGATCAGAGGGAGGGCACATCTACAGAACAGAAGGATGTCCCTTCAGAAGAGAGACTGGGAGGATTTTTTTTTAAATAAAGTCAGAGTGGCGAATCTGTGGAATTCATTGCCACAGGTGGCTGTGGAAGTCAAGTCATTGGGTATATTTAAAGCAGAGGTTGATAGGTTCTTGATTAGTAAGGGTATCAAATGTACTCGAAGAAGGCAGGAGAATAGTGTGGAGAGGAAAAATAAATCTGTCATGATTTAATGGTGTACCCTTCTTGTTTTTTTACTGTTTTTAATGGAGGTCGGGATTGAGGACGTGATTTTAAGTTTAACTCTGTTTGGTTTCAAGTTAGCCCATTGCTTTGCTTTGCTTTTAGTTAGTTGCACGGTGGGTTTTTTTTGGGGGTTTTTTTTTCTTTTTCTCTATTTATATATATATATAAAATTAGTATACTATTATGTTACCTTGGTATGTTATGTTTAAATTACATTGTTTGTAGTTTTTTTTTTGTATTAATATCTTCTGTAATTTTATTATATTCTAACAATGTATTAGTGTCTATATGGCTTACCTTTTTGTATACTTATTTAATAAAAAGATTTAAAAAGAAAGAAAGAATGGTGCAGACACAATGGGCCAAAAACCTAATTCCGCTGTCAGTTGCGAGAAAAGTTTGCAAACCCTTTGAAGTTACCTGTTTTTCTACATTACTCATAACATGGTCTGATCTTCATCCAAGTCACAGTAATAGACAAACACATTCTACCTAAACTTTTTTTTTTAAAAGCATGTCGTACCAGACATTCAGACATTCTTGTCTGGCACGTGGTATCAGGATTAACTGGGTCACGTTATGAATGTTTCTGACTCGACCCTTGTATTTAATGACTCACAAACAATAGTACTACTTCTCATCAATACTGAGTACATTATTTAAACAAACACAGTCTAGGTTCAAAAAGTATGTGAACCTCTGGAGTAACACAAAATTTTGGATGAAATTCAGTACTATTGCTACTCTCCCTAAGAGTGGGCATTCTGCAAAGATCACATCAAGAGTACAACATGCAAGGAGGTGAAAAAGAACCCAGGGGTAACAGCAAAAGACCTGCAGAAATCCCTAGAACTTGCTAAAGTTGACATTCACGTGCCCACTATAAGAAAAACACTGAACAAGAATGATAATAGACAATAAGTGCAGGAGTAGGCCATTCAGCCCTTCGAGCCAGCACCGCCATTCACTGTGATCATAGCTGATCATCCACAATCAGTACCCTTTTCCTGCCTTCTCCCCATATCCCTTGACTCCGCTATCTTTAAGAGCTCTATCTAACTCCTCCTTGAAAGAATCTGGAGAATTGGCCTCCACTGCCTTCTGAGGCAGAGCATTCCACAAAACCACAACCCCCTGTGTGAAAAAGTTTTTCCTCAACTCCTTTCTAAATGGTCTACCCCTTATTCTTAAACTGTGGCCTCTGGTTCTGGACTCCCCCAACATCGGGAACATGTTTCCTGCCTCTAGCGTGTCCAATCCCTTAATAATCTTATATGTTTCAATCAGATCCCCTCTCATCCTTCTAAATTCCATGATGTTTATGGAAGGACACCACAGAGGAAACTACTGCTCTCCAAAAAAACACCACTGCAGATTTCAAGTTTGCAATGACCACTAGAACAACGTTCTGTGGACAGATGAGACAAAAGTTGAACTTTCTGGTAGAATGCACACTGCTGGCTATGCTTGGAGGAAAAAGAGCACTGCACACCAACACCAAAATCTCATCCCAAATGTGAAGCACGGTAGAAGGAGCATCATGGTTTGGGGCTGATTTGTTGTCTTAGGGCCAGAACAGCTTGCAATCGTTGAGGGAACAATGAATTCAAAACTGTATCAAGACATTTTACAGGAGAATGTCAGGGTAGCGGTCCATCACCTGTATGAAGTAATGGTCTAAAGTTTCTCCTCGCCATTGTGCAAGTCTGATCAGCAGCTACAGAAAACACTTGGAGGTTATTGTTGCTAAAGGAGGTTCTACCAGTTATTATACACGGGTTCACAGTTTTGCCAGCGTGGACTGTGAATGATTAAACAATGTGTTAAGTACTTAATTCATGTTAAGTACAATTTTTGTGTTTTATACCTTGGACAGACTGTGACTTAGAGATGAAGATCAGACCACATTTTATGAGTAATTAATGCAGAAAACCAGATAATTGCAATGGGTTCACAAACTTTTTCTTGCAA